>NC_055990.1:141160137-141797280 GCF_018446385.1 Zingiber officinale | reverse complement strand
ATAACATGCTTAACATAAATTTAACCCATAATACTAAAAAGCATGATGAAGAGTCATAGAGTCATAAAAGAAACAACATGAACATAATTCTTATTAACTAGAAGCAGGTCTTTCTCTTTAACCAAGTCACTACTACACACGGTCTTCTTGCCCCCTCCTGCTGCCCCCTTAGTACATCCATTCTTTGCCCTTATCTGTGGTACAAGGAAAGTAAGCTGTGAGCACTCAAGGCTCAGTAAGATCATTTCCTACTCACAAAAACCGTATGGCATAAATAAAACTTCAAGACATAAAGCATAAAGACAGCTCATCATATCATGTATAGAAGCATCATATTATAACATAATCGTAAGGTATCATGGCATATCCTAATAAAGTAATAAAGTGCATTCTAGCATAACATAATCATGATCATAACATATCATATCATAATTATAAAGTTCATCCTAACATAACATAACATAATCATAAGCATCATGGTATACCGTAACCTAATCATAACGTGTTATGCGAGATGACTTTCAAAAACATGATTCATGCAATAACATATGCAACATGTCTTTTGAAAAACTTATTACTTACATACTTAAACATAATCATAATCATGGTTAGGGCCCCGGCTTGTACCACATACATAAATACGCGCGTCCTATGTAGGTCCAAGGTAGCAAGTCTTGAACCCTACAAGGCATACATACTAGGCCCGTCTCTTAGTCCATCGACCTAGGGGCACTTAGGAGCCCATCCTTAACGAGGCCCGTTTCTTAGTCCATCGACCCCGGGGCGCTTATGGAGCCCACCCTTGGTACAAGCCATATAAAGTAAAGTAGCATGTCATATATATCATGGTTCTTATCATTTCTTGCACATCGTATTTCTTATCATATCATACCATATAGAATTTGGGCACACAGCTCATCATAATGGTATGTAAAATTTGGGCACACAGCACATCATAAATACATGCATAGTTTGGGCACACAGCTCATCATAAATAGCATGCAAACTTGGGCACACAGCTCATCATATATATCATGCATAAATTGGGCACATAACTCATCATAAATAATACACAACATAGCATAAGGGTTTCCATCATGTATAGATCATAAGTGTGCATAATTAAACATAGAAGCATAGCAATCTCATAAAACATGGCATATAAGATACATGGGAAACATAATTAGATTTCTAACCCTAATGTCTTATAGTGGCCGAAACATATAGTTGGGTTTTAGGTAAAAACTCCATACCAACATGTGAACCTTAAACAAGTATCATTTCTTATACCATAAGAAAAACACCATGAGCAAGTTTAAATAGAGTTCTAAGTTTCTTAAGCTTACAACTTATCATGGCCGAACCTTATCAAACATACATTGGGTTAAAAATTATCATTCAAGCTTGTGAACCCTAAACAACTTTCATAGCAATTATTTCAAGGAACATCATGAGCATAGTTGGGCTAGGTTCTAAGTTTCCTAGGCCCTTAAACATAATGTGGCCGAAACTTGTAGGGCTTAAAGCTAGGGTTCAAGTGTCATAAAAGCATGAGAACCTTAAACAACTTTCATAGCAAATATTTCAAGGAATAACATGAGCATAGTTGAGTTAGGTTCTAAGTTTCCTAGGCCCTTAAACATGATATGGCCGAAGCTTGTAGGGCTTAAAGCTAGGGTTCAAGTGTCATAAAAACATGAGAACCTTAAATAATTTTCATAGTAAATATTTCAAGGAACAACATGAGCATAGTTGAGTTAGGTTCTAAGTTTCCTAGGCCCTTAAACATGATATGGCCGAAACTTGTAGGGCTTAAAGCTAAGGTTCAAGTGTCATAAAAGCATGAGAACCTTAAACAACTTTCATAGCAAATATTTCAAGGAACAACATGAGCATAGTTGAGTTAGGTTCTAATCAACATTCTAACATATGAACATGAGATCAATCCCTACCATAAAAATACATGTCACAAGGAACATATTGAGCATGCCAAAATTTAGATCTTTACATTTCCTAGGTCCCTCTTTTTGGTCTTATCTTGGCCAAAATTCTTCATGAGGTTTTTCTTAGATTTTTATGTAACCCAAATCTCATAGAACACGCAAAAGCTATTGTACCACAGGTGAGGGAAACTTACATCCTTTCGCTTGTGGTTTTTCTTAAGGAGAAAAGTATCCTAAGTGCCAAGGAAGGAGAAAGCTTCTTCTTCTTGTACCTCCTTTTGCTTCTTTTTGATTGGAAGGGATAGAACTTGAAAGCTTCTTCTCGGAAATTAGTTTTCTTGGAGGAGAACTTAACTTAGCTATTGGAATGAGGAGAGGGAAGAAGTTCTTGGTTCGGTGAAGAATGAAGAAGGAGGAAGGAGGAAGAAAGAAAAGGATTTAATCTCTTGCTTTTCTTCTCCCAATCTATTTATTCCTTTTGCCAATGAAACATGTCTTCATTCATTCCCTCAACTCCTCTTTTCCCTCATTCCTTTAATTCCCACGAAAATAGAGAGAGGGAGGGAAGTAGGCAATTCATCTTTTGCTTGCTCCTTTTCTTAACCAAGAGGAAAAGAAGGTAAGCCACTTGGTTCTCTCTTGTTCTTTTGTTTAGTTTTCTTTTATTTCCTTCTCACCTTTAACTAAATTTTTCATTCCTTTCTATCCAAATATTATTCCTTATCCTAGTGGTTATCATGCATCAATTTATCTCCATTATTTGTGGGAGGTTCAAGGTTCAATCCTTGACCTCACCTCTTCTTATTCTATATTTATTTCTATTTTCCTTTTTTTTCCTCTTATTCTCTTTATTTCTATGCTCTAAAGAAAACAATACTTATATATACTTATCTTATAATTTCGTGGGTGTTACACATTTATCCCCCAAAGTTCGACGGAGATTTCGCTACATGGAAGCGAAAATGGAGGTATTCTTTAAAACAGATTTTGACATTCTTATTACAATGAAATATGGTTTTGCAACTCCAAAAGACAAAGAAGAAAACCAATGGACGAAGAAGGAGCAGGCTGATTTCGTCGCTAACGGAAAGGCTGAGTTCACTTGCTCAGCGTTCTTCCGCCCCAGGAGGTAAATCGGATCAGAAGCTACAACTCCGCAAAAGACCTCTGGGAAAAATTCCTAGAGCTCCACGAGGGTACCTCGGAAGCAAAGCTAGCGAAGCGCGACATCCTTCGGACACAACTAACGAACCTCTGGATGAACAATGGCGAGAAGGTAGCGCAACTCCAAGCATGGATTAAGGAGCTAATAACTCAACTAATCAATCTTGGAGAAGAAGTAACGAACCGGGATTCCATTCGATACGCACTCAATGCCTTCCCCAGAACTCCAGACTGGGCGTCCTTAGTAGATGCATATTACATCTCTAAGGATTTTGAGATAAGTAGTTTAGAAAACTTATTTTTTACTTTCGAACTTCACGAGTCTCGACTTTCAGAGAAACCAGTAGAGAAGTCGAACCTCAACATTGCCCTACAAGCCGAAAAGGACGATCTCGACTCCGAAGCATCGATCGACGAAACCGAAGCGGCACTATTGGTAAGATGTTTCAGTAAATTTCTTAAAACTAATAAATTTAAATCGCAGTCGATGAAGCATCAATACAACAGAAGGACAGTCCGATGCTATAATTGTAATGAGGAAGGGCACATCAAGGATGACTGCCCCAAACTGAAGAAAAAGAACAAGGAGAAGCCTCAAAAACTGACGTCCTCTAACGCAAGAGCCTGAAGGCTACATGGGACGATTCTTCATCCTCCGAGTCAGAAGCCGAAGCTTTCTCGGGACTAGCACTGGTGGCCAACCATCTCCTTGAAGATGACTCGGACTCAAAGATGAGCATAGATAAAGTGGGAGGATCATCAGAAGAGGAAAGCTACGATGAAGGGGGAGCCTCACCAAGTAAGGTAAGTGAGGTACATGCACTAAAATCTAAATAGTCATTTCAATTTATTATAGCTCTCTCTAAAGACTTAGCTAAATTAGAAAAAGAAAATACTGAATTGAAATTGAACTTAACAGAAGCATGCCCACTAGAAATGTATAATAATTTAAAATTAGAAAATGAAAAATTAAAAGTTGAAATTGAGAAATTGATAAATCATGATGCATGCTTAAATAAATTTCCAAAATCAAAATTAAGAATTTATGAAAAATTAAACTGGTATATTAGAAAACATCAGGGACAACTTAGGAAAGTTCCCAAAAATTATGTTCCCCCTAAATTTTTGAGTAACCCAGTAGGAAGGAATCTATACTAGATTCCAAAATCTTTACTAAATTAAAACTATATAATTTAAAGCTTAACAGCGAGTAAATTAAACAATGAATTTCTTTATGAAGCTTTGTCTAAGGAAGTGGTTGTTGCTCCAATAACCAAGAAGGCCTAGTGCCTCACCACGACCTGGAAGCCGAAATATCGAAATAAAATGTTTAATTAACTTTCTGATAAAAGCATTAAAATTAGAATTAAATAATGCTTTGAAAAGTTTTTTTAACATTCCCTTATAAATTCTCCAAAAATTATTTTTTTTAAAAAAATTCTCAGTCTTTGCTAAGTTAAAATCTCTTTTTAAAACTTAGAAATTTTCAAAAGACTTTGACAATATTTTTGTACTCTGTTTTTGCTGTGAACAAAGGGTGAGGATAAGTGTAAGTTCAGTTAAGGGGGAGTTTAAAATTTTTTTTGTTCAAACAATTAAACTAAATTTTGATGTTGCAATTACTTTAAATTGCAAATTTATTTCTAAAATGTTAGTTTAGTAATTTCTTTAAATTACTATGTGTTTGTTTTTACCCTAACCTGAACTTGGGTTGATGCACATCAAAAAGGGAAAGATTGTTGGACCCCGTGGTAGTTTTGATGTGATCAACCAAGTTTAGGTTAGGTCCTGTTTATCTGATCTCTGTGTCTAAGTGTGCAGAAACTTAGGAGCGCAGGAAGTTGAGCAGAAGACGCAGCTAGCGAGAAGGACGACACGGGAAGGGAGTCGACGGGCTCGGTGCGTCCGAAGGGCGAGAGACTTGTGGAAGAGTACACCGGTGGGCGTGAAGAACGTACGTGGCGTTCGAGGGACATTAAGCCGGGACGGAAGACTGCTCGAAGAGAAGGCCAGGAACTGGGTTCGGGTGAGCCCTATTTCGGTTGGTCGAAATCACCCAAAGAAGCCGAACCAGAGCAAGTCAACAGGAAGTTGACTTGTCAACAGTTCGGTCGACCGAACCCCATAATCGGTCGACCGAACCCCTTTTAATCAGAACTGTTGGTGACACATCAGAAGACACGTCAGCAACCAGCCGAACTGATCGGTCGACCGAACACTCTGATCGGTCGACCGAATCGAAGATAATCCACAGACTGAGTCAAGCATTTTGATTGGGCCAACTCAGTTGTAAACCGTTGGCTGATCGGTCGACTGAACGCAAGGATCAGTCGACCGAACCTAAGCTCGATCCAGCGAGACTGCACCTGGATGGAAAGACTGGGCAAGTTCAGCAGGTTCGGTCGACCGAACCTGGGGATCAGTCGACCGATCCCTCTTGAGTCAAAACCTGATCCCGAAGATCAGGTTAGCTGATATGCTTTAGAACCCCTATATAAAGGGGGTCTCGGGTAGCTATTGAAAACAACGAAATCTAACTACAACTCCTGTACTTACATTCTAGCAATAGTTCTGTGCTTCCAAGTGTGTAAAAGGCTTCTCCACCTTCAGAGAAGGAGATTTGTCATAGTGCTTTATTACTGCCTTGGATTAACAACCTTCTTGGTTGTAACCAAGTAAATAGCTGAGTCTTTCTTTTCTGTTCATAATTTAGTTTTGTTTAAATTTATAACTATTACATTTATTTGAGTTTAAATTGGTTGAGGAGGGTATAGTTTTTATTTGCAGGCAATTCACCCTCCTCTTGCCGGTCCCGCTGCACCAACAACAATTTCACACTCAGCAAGGTAATTTGCAAAAAGTCCTGGACGTTGTTCACCTAATCCATCATATCGACCGTAATATTCACCTCCATGGTCAGATCAGACGACTTTAATTTTCTTACCTATTTGAAGTTCAACTTTGGCTTTGAAAACTTTGAATATTTCCAAAGAATGTGATTTCTCATGAATAAGGTACAAATAGCCAAATCTAAAATAGTAGTATATGAAGCTAATAAAATATGTGTGTTCATTCCAAGATGTCTTAGGGAATAGTCCATAAATATCCATATATATTAGCTCCAAAATGTCAATATAACAATTAACCCCCTTATTCCTTTTGTTAGTGGTCTTCCCTTTGATACACTCTATGCAGACATCAAAGTCTGACATGTCAAGGAAATCGAGAATTTCATGTGACATTAACCTTTCTAGGCATTGTTTGGATATATGTCCTAAACACCTATGCCACAACATGGAAGAATCCTGGGATTACCAGAATTCATAAACTCTAATACTTAAGCCTGGAGGTTTAGAGTTTGAATCCTGGGGGAGGCAAAAATCCATTGCCAGGGGTGGAAAGTCCTAGTGAGTAACGGCACGGCCAAAGGGTCGTCGGTCGATGACATGAGAAGTCGCCAAATGAGCCGACGACATAAGGGCCACTAGTTGGGTCGCCACAAGGGCCGCCCAAGAGGCCAAAGGGTCGGGTCGTTACAGCCAGCGAGAAGGATGACATGGGAAGGGAGCCGACAAGCTCGGTGCATCCGAGGGACGAAAGGGCTACGAAAGAGTACACTGGTAAACAAGAAGAACGTACACGATGTTCGAGGGACAAGAAGCCAGAGCAAAAGCCTGCTCGAGGAGAAGGCCGGAAATTAGATTCGGGTGAGTCCTATTTCGGTGGCCGAAATCACCCAGGAGATCGCAGCAGCAAAGGAGCGAAATGGAGTTGTAAGTGCTGCTGGAGGCGCCTTCAAAGGTTGTTGAGGCGCCTCCGCGCCTTCTGTGAAAGGCGTCTTCCACGGCTGGAAGGCACCTTCAATGAATAGTGCGAAGACACCTTCCAAGGCTATGGAAGGTGCCTTCGGTCAATCAAATGGACCATTGGCAGCGGATAAAGTCTTATCCGCTACTGCCTCCTTGGAGGCGCCATCAAGCTTAGGATAGAATTTCCAAGAGCTATAAAAGGCCCTGGATCTAGGAAATACAACAACTAGAGAACAACTATTGTAATCATTTTCTAGTCTTTTCCAAGCTTTTCAAAGAATGTAAGAGGCTTCTCCGCCTACAAAGAAGGAGCTTTGTAACCGTCTTGGATTAACAACCACCTAGGTTGTAACCAAGTCAAATTTGTTTGCCTCTTCTTTTTATTTAGTTGTTCATTTTTTAGATTATAATTATTCTTATAGTGCCACTAATCTTAGTTGGAAAAACAGAGAAAGGTTTTTTTTGTTTTCTTTAGAGACGTTGCGCCCTTTTACCGACCCCGTCGCTGCACCAACAAGTGGATCAGAGCCCAACCGTCTCAGAAGGATTAACCGCCGACTGAAGCATTAAGATCAAGATGATGGTCGATGCAAGCATTCACTCACCAAAATTCAAGGGAGACATCACACAATGGAAACGCCGGATGGAGATATTCTTTAAAACAGATTTCGAAATTCTATTAATAATGAAATATGGTTTTGTAGTTCTGAAAGACAAAGAAGAATATCAGTGGACAAAGAAGGAACAAGCCAACTTCGTGACGAATGGTAAAGTAGAATTCCATCTGCTCAACGTTCTTCCGCCCCGGGAGGTCAATCGAATCGGCAGTTACAACTCAGCAAAAGAACTTTGGGAGAAGTTCCTGCAATTGCATGAAGGAACTTCCGAAACAAAGCTAGCGAGACAGGACTACTCCGAATCAACTGACGAACTTCTAGATAGAAGAAGGAGAGTCAGTAGCACAACTACACGGAAGAATCAAGGAGCTGATCACCGGACTAACAAACCTCGGAGAAACGATAACAAATCGAGACGCACAAAGGTATGCTTTAAATGCATTCCCAAGAACACTTGAATGGATAATTATAGTAGACTCCTGCTATATATCTAAGGATCTCGAGATAAATACTTTAGAAAGTCTTTTCTCTACTTTCGAATTACACGAATCTCGATGTGCAGGACAAAGACAAGGATCAAGTCAAAATGTTACCCTAAAGGCAAGAATAAATGATTCAGACTCCGATGAATCTATTGATGAAAATGAAGTAGCCATAATGGTAAGAAAGTTCAATAAATTTATTAAATCTAATAAATTTAAATCGCAGATAAAGAAGGATTACCAAAACAAAAGAAAGGTTCGATGCTACAATTGCAACAAAGAAGGGCACATCAAAGATGACTGTCCGAAACTAAATAACAAAGACAAGGAAAAGAATAAGAAGCCAGCTTGGCCCAAACATAATCTCAAAGCCACGTGGGACGAGTCGTCATCCTCCGAATATGAAATCGAAGTATACGCCGGACTAGCCCTAACGACAATCCATCAAGAAGAAGATGAGACCAGCTCAGAGATGAGCATAGATAAAGGGGGAGGATCATCGGAAGAAAGTAACGATGAAGGGGAAGCATCATAAATTAAGGTAAGTGAGGTACGTGCTCTCTCTCCCAAACAGTCCTTTAATTTTATTAAAATTCTTACTAAAGATCCAGTGTAACTAAAAAAGGAAAATGCTGAGCTAAAATTGAACTTAGCAAAGACATGTCCTCTAGATTGTATGATAATCTAAAATTAGAAAATAGAAATCGAAAAATTGAAAAATGACCATGCATGCTTGAAACCAAATAACTTTTAAAAACCAAAACTTAGAATTTATGGTAGATTAAATTGATATATTAGACATCACCAAGGTCAACTTAGAAAAATTCTCAGAGAATATGTATCCCCCAAATTTTTAGTTAACCCAATAGAAAGGAACCTATATTGGGTTCCAAAGTCTTACTTAGATTAAACATTTTTTCTAAGTCTTTCAGAAAAGATTAAATGTTTAAATTCTTTAAAAGGCTTTGTCTAGAAGTGGTTGATGATCCAATAACCAAGAAGGTCTAGTGCCTCACCACAGCCTGGAAGCCGATTATGGAATTAAATATTTAATTGACAAACTGATAAACTTGTGAAATTAAAAATTATCCGCTGTTGCTTTTAAATATTTGTCAATTTTTGAAAAACTCCATAAATTAGAAATTATTTTAAATTTCTTTTACTTGTTTTTATTAAATCAAGTTCTTTTCTTCCTAAAACTTAAATTTCCATATTTTTTGATGTGATCAAAGAGGGAGGAATACGTACAAGTTTAGGAGGAGTAGTGGGAGTTAGACTTTTATCAAAATTTTGTTTTTTTTTTATAACTCTATTATAAGTCTGAATTTTGATAAATTAGTTTATTTCATACTTAGTGTTGCAATTTCTTTATTGCAAACTTTATACTTAAAATATTTTATGTGTAAATTCTTTTATTACTGTTTGTTATTACCCTAACTTGAACTTGGGTTGATGCACATCAAAAAAGGGGAGATTGTTGGACCCCGTGGTTTTTTTGATGTGATCAACCAAGTTAGGTTAGGTGATGTTTAGTTTTGATCCATGTGTCTAAGTGTGCAGGAGTTTAGGAGCACAGGAAGTCGAGCAGAAGACGTAGCTAGTGAGAAAGATGACATGGGAAGAGAGTTGATGAGTTCGGTGCATCCGAGGGCGAAAGGGCTCATTGATAAACAGTGTGAAGGCGCCTTCCAAGGCTATGGAAGGTGCCTTCAGCCAGTCAAATGAACCGTTGGCAATGAATAAAGTTTTATCTGTTGCTGCCTTGCTAGAGGCCTCCATCCTCCTTGGAGGTGCCCTCAAGCTTAGGATAGGATTTCTAGGAGCTATAAAAATGCCCCTGAAGTTAAGAAATACAATAACAACATAATATTCTTTGCATTCCGCAAAATTTAAACAGTTAGTGTTGGGATGTAATTAATGCTGACAGTTATATATTGCACTGAAATTAAAGAGAGAATTTTATTTAAGCTCATGATTTAACTAAAGCCAAAATATATAAGTAATATAAAATTATGCAAATAAAATAAAATTTTAAATGCATATAAATGAGCTCTTTATGAGATTCCAAGTACAACATAATATGTCTTCCTTTGGGCCGATATATTTTGTGCATGATCTGAACAAAATAATATTTTGTTTCATAGTTGTAAGCTACCTTATACATATATCTGGCATAAAAGTAACCTTCCTTTGGGTCTATTACTTTTAGAATAGATATACATCTATCAACATAAAATGCACTAAACCTACCTAAGGTATCTTTCTTTGGGCCGACACATTAGTTCAACTTAGTAACATGTTGTATGGATAGACTTAAGAAAACTTTAGGAACTTAATTCAAACAAAAATTACTTAATCAACCTTAACAACATAAAATTAGATTTATTAATCGATTGATACCTTATGGTAATTGACTGGTATGATCCAATCGATTATCCTAATCGATCTGAAAGTCTACTATATACGACTACATGATTATATATAGAATCCTCCCTCAAGAAGCTATTTTTTTTAAAGTTTTATAATTAAATAATATTATTTAATTTCTTAATTATTTCTGCATTAAAAAAGTTATATATATTTAATGTAATTTTTTTATACATGAAATAATTACATTTTTTTTCTTTCTTTTACTTTTCAACGAAAGCTTTCTGGTTTTTTTTCGTTTCAAGTTTTTTTTTTAAATATGAAACAGTATTTACGAAAAAAATTTAATTAATTAAAAAATAATCTCAATTGATTAAAATCAAACTTAATCGATTAAAATTGACGTAGTCGCGAGTTTAAGGTTATTAATTGTTTGAATTCTAATTATATCTTTTTAAAATTTTAGACTCGGTAATCGATTGTTAGATCAAAGTAATCAATTGAACCATCACAATTTTACCTAAAATTAGGTTAAACAGTGACGGTTTTCACCGTTCTTCATATTCTTCACAGAAATATGAAAACTTGAAAAACAAGTCTATCCTAGTTTTCTCTTATATGATTTTCGACGATAATTTTTTTTTTATTAACTAGGAAAGCTTAATCTATCATACAAACAACAAATCAACAAAAATCTTAAACTTTATTGCCAATGAAAACGACGAAACGAAAATTTGGCTTTGATACCAATTGATAGTTTTCGTAAAACCTAAGCCGCATGAATTCTAGACAATCAAAATAAGAACATGTGAGCATGGATATTCATTTCATCGAGGACATGGTATAAGAAAAATAAGTACATACACAAATATGACAAGGAACCTGATTGAAGAGTTATCCTTGTCTTTAGCGTCGTCCAGAAATCTCTGTGGAAGAAGATGCAATGGAAAGAAAAGGAAGGTCTTCCAAGGGACTTAGGGAGACGACACCAAAAAGCTTTAGGTCAATGGGGAACCAAAAGCTCTATCAAGATTTTCCCCCTAAATCCTTGGGGACCAGCCCTATATACAGTAGATATCTATTATTAACACATAGATAATAATAGATGCGGGACTATAAGTCCATATATATACTAAACATCTATTATCATCATATAGATAATAATAGATATGGGGCTATAGGTTTTACACATACAAGGTCTACATCCAACAACTATAACCCAATAAGCCTAAGTTAGATCACTTTAATTGGTTCGATTTGTACTCATATCCACAACTTATAATTAAGCCCACTAATTAAAGATAATAACCAACATGTAGTTCGAACACCTAATGATGTAATGCTAATAGGATATAAATGGATGTTTATACAAAAAAAAATAAAAAAGAGAAATTATGAGATGCAAAACCAGACTTATAGCTTAAGATTTCTCACAAAGACATGGAATTAATTATGAAGAAACATATTTACTTGTGATGGATGTCACTACTTTTTGATTTTTTTAGCTTGGTTGTATCAGAAAAAATGGACATGTGACTTATGGATGTGATCACTGCATATCTATATGGTTCACTTGATAATGATATATACATGAAAATCCTTTAAGGATTCAAAACACTATCAACAAATGATGTAACCCCCAAAGATCATGTTTTTAATAAAGTTGCAAAAATCATTATATGAATTAAAGTAATCAGAGTGCATGTGGTAAAATCGTTTAAGTGAATAATTATTATAAGAAAGTTATGCAAATAATATTATTTTTCAATGCATTTTTCAAAAAAGATAGAAGAAGGTTTGCAATTGTGGCAGTATATGCCGATTGATCTAATTTTCTCTTGGATTGCAAATTGAATATTTACCAAAAAGTAATATTTGTTCATCAGTCCTCATACGCAAAGAAAACTAAAGTACTTTTATATGGATAATATACATTCATTGCTTTCATCAATGGTTGTTCGATCACTTGATATTAAAAAAAAATCTTTTTCGTCCACTCAAAGATGGAGAAAATATTATTGGTCCAAAAGTACCATATCTTAATATAATTGGTACATTATCATATCTACCAATTACACTCACCCAAATATTGCATTTTCTATTAACCTTTTAGAAAAATATGGCTCTTCTCCAACCTAAAAGTATTAGAACGATGTAAAACATGTATTCATTACATTCGTAGTACAACAGACATGAAATTATTTTATTCGATAAGATCATATTTATCTTTAATAAGATATGAAGATGTAGGTTATCTTTCAAATCTAGATAAAGCTATATCTCAAACAAATTATGTATTTGTATAAGGAGACATTCCTATATCATGGAAGTTAACAAAACAAGTTTTAACAAGGACATCATCAAATTACTCTGAAATCATTGCAATTCATGAAACAAGTCGAGAATATATATGGTTGAGATCTATGATTCTACATATTCAAGAATCATGTGAATTAACAACAACTAAAGAGATGCTATATTAAAGGGGATAGAAAGAAGTATACTTTATCAAAATTCTCCTACGCACATGGACTTCAAAAGAAAGGTGATATTGCTGTCCTGTAAATTTATTTTAGTGACAATATAGTTGATTTATTCACACAAGCATTGTCGATGTTAATACTCAACAAATCAGTGCACAAGATATGGATGTATCAAATGAAATTTTCAGTGATTAAAATCATAGGAGTATCTATAGCTATGCTCTTTTTCCTTCGATCAAGTTTTTTCACTGTGTTTTACTGACAAGGTTTTAATGAGCCAGCATGAGATTCTCCATCAATCATCTATGGAAAAGTGCTATAATAGATAATTAATTTGATTTGATTGTTGATTGATATATTATTGTATTTTTTTTTATTTATGTACCACTTCACCTATCCTATAAATAGGGATGTTTATTAGAAGGATTTAATAAGATAATTCTCTCTTCAATTCTCTTTTATTCTATTATTAAATTATAAAAAATAATTTACTTTGATATTAATTAAATCATACAGGTTTTTTTAAGTTAATTAAAATATATTTTAAAGTACCCATATTTAATATAATCTTAACGGTAATTTATTTAAAACACGCACTCAACTTTAAAAGAGTCAACATATGTAGCTAACTTTGATAAATGACCGTCTGCCTTAGTCTATTTTTTAATAATAATAAAAACAACAAAATAATAATTTTTTAAAAAAAACACCTTAATATATTTTAAAATTTAAAAATATATTTACTCTAATATTATTATAATCATAATTCTTATAATAGTTTTAATAATAATTGATAAAAAATATTTTAATAATAATAATTTTAATTAAATTAAAATATTTTTATTTTATATTATAATAGTTGTTGAAATCATATTAGTTATAATTTTATTGGAATAAGAATATTTTTAAAATGAGAAATACATTATTATATTATATTTTATAAAAATTTCGAAAGGTGTTAATTTTTTTAAATATTTAATAAAAAATTGATGCTCTAGGGCCATAAATGAACCGAACGTTCATTTATAAGCTTAGTGTTCAGCTTACTAAGAAATTGCTTATGTTCGTTTAATACACATAAGATCATTAAATAAATAAATATGAACAACTCTATTAAATAAACAAACATATTTGACCACATATATATTTAACTTGTTAATATTCGTGAATAACGTTCGTGAATAATGATCATAAATAATATTAGTAAATAACGTTCATGAATAACGTTAGTGAACAATATACATGAACCATATTTATAAATTATGTTCATTAATAAAACTCTTATTAATATATTGAATAATTTTTTTTTTAAATTAACATTAAGTTTGAATTATCAAATTCAATAATCAATTAAATAAATAAAATACAGAACTTGATAGCATCTAAACGAATCAAGTTCAAGCAAGCTTGAACCAAGCTCATAAAAAATAAATCAAACTAAGTTTGAATAATTATTTCAATAGCTTGATTTATTTTAGACTCAGCTTAGCTCGATTACTTTATCAAATAAATTTAAATACTCCAACATTTACCTTAACTTGTTTATAACCCTATGCACATTTACCCTATTTTCCTTCCACGCTTTATTGGCTTCTCAACTCGATTTGATTTATTTTATTTTACATAAACTATTAAAAAATTTTAAAATACAAGTAATTAAAAATACATATTTTAAATTATTATTTTTTAATTAATATATTTTTAAAAAATATCAAAATCATATCTAGGGTTGGTTCGGTATGATATATCGAGTTTTTCATACGTTATCGTTTATTGTACCGAAAACTTTGATAGAAAAAATTTATACTGATATCACACCAAAAATTTAGTATACCGAAGTTTCAGTATAGTATAAATTGCATACTTATTGAATCAAAAATTTTAGTATACCAAAATCACTTTGACATAAAAAAATATAACCAATTTAGAAGCCCCATAATAACTCTGTTCATAATAACAAAACATTAACAAATAAATAACAGACAATAAGATGGTGTTTAGTTAGTGGTTTGGAAATAAGATAATGGAATAATAGAAATATAAATTGTTTGGTTAATGGATTTGGAAATAACAATTTTGCAATCATTACTAAATAATCTGAAATGAACAAAACCTAATTAAAGGGGTGGGTTTCGTAACTATGGTTGTGTACGTAACGTTCCGTCTATTATTATTTTTCATGTTGTAGCAACTATGGTTACGTAGCTGCTACAACTACGATCTTTAAAAGTTTACTACATAGTTGCAACAGTTACGAACCTAGAGCTACTATACAGTTTAGCTATTATAATTTTATAGCCGCTACAACTATTTAGTTACTATAATTGTGTAATAAACTTTTAAAAATAATAACTTTTGACTCGGATATTAGAATAAGATGATCTTTTTAAGAATTATAGATCTCCGAACGAGTTTCGATTAAAAAAAATCTTCTAATTTTGATATTCGAGTCAAAAGTTATGGTATTTAGAAGTTTACTCACATGTTGAAGCAACTACATAGTTGTAGAAGCAACTACATAGTTGTAGAAGCTATGATTTTATAATTACTACAACTGTAACGACCACCCTTCTTACTACTACTACTACTCTCTAAGAGTGACCGTTACTTATCTACTAACTCTACTTAACCGGTTTATTAAAAATCTCTAGGAAAACCCTACCGAAAAATTTCGACAGAGTCTCCCCTGTACCGGTGACCATTTCCCATAATACAAACAAATAATAAACCATCAGCCACATGCGGCTGGTATAAATACTTCACAACCACGCAGTAATAATATCACAATAACTAAAAGGAAACTATTCTAGCAATAGTAAACAAATAGAACTCCAACGATAAGACATACCAAACTACAAGTGCGGAATAGACTCAATTACAATCTCAACTTCATCATAGCATTAAAAGAGAACTAAAATAACTAAACAGAAAAGTCTTGGCAATTTGCCAGCTCATTCTGGATCTCTCCATAGTCCTGGCATCACACACCTTCATCACCACCACCTTGTCGCCTTCCTTGCTAAATCTTTTCCTTTCCTTTATCTGCAGTAGGAGGAAGTGCAGTCTATAAGCATAAAGCTTAGTGAGCGCTATCTACTCACAAAAAAACTCGATATGCACGTATATAAATAAAAACATGCTAAAACTGAATGCTAACATGTAAAGCTACTCATGCTCATAAATAGCAAAGGAATCAAACTAACTGAAATACTAATCATGTATAGCTAATCATGCTCAAAATCCAATAAAGGAATCATACTAACTGAAATACTAAACATGTATAGCTAATCATGCTCATAATCCAATAAAGGAAGCATACTAACTGAAATATTAAACATGTATAGCTAATCATGCTCATAATCCAATAAAGGAAGCATACTAACTGAAATACTAAACATGTAAAGCTACTAAACTTGTAAAGCTACTCATGCTCACAAGAATAATATACTAACTGCATGCTGAAAGCAAATAAAGCTAAACATGCTGAATAATCTAGTAGCAAGAAACAATTAAACTACTACTGCATGCTTACTAAGAACAGCAAGTAAGTATAACTAACTGAAATACTAACATGTGAAGCTAGTCATGCTCATAAATAGCAGTAGAAAGTCTCAATGGCATGCTAATATAAAAGAACTAACTTGCTGAATTTTTAGAGATAGAAGTGACTATCTTGCTGAAATAAAACTAAGACAGTTAACTTGCTGAAATTGAAACAAAAGAACTATCTTGCTGATTTCTGAACTTAAATTAAGTTTATTTCTTTTGTTCCAAAAGCTTATATATATATGTATATATATATACTTCAAAATAGATAATAAACTTCTTTTGGGCCCGGCATTGTACCACTTAGCGCGCATTCTTAATAAGAATCGAGGTAGCTAATCCCGAAACTACTAAGATACTTCTAGGCCTTGTGCCTAGGGGCAACTTGGAGCCCATCCCTTCTAGGCCATGTGCCTAGGGGCAACTTGGAGCCCATCCCTTGGATCTTGTGTCCGGTACATGCCATTTAAAAGTAAAATACTTTTTATCTTTAAATACTTCTTATAATAAAATGCCTTGGCATTTAATAAGCACCTTGTGTGCCAAAATCCCTAAAGTCTTGAATTCAGGATTTTACTTAAGGCCTTAGCCTTTTCCCTTTCTTTTCTTTATCTTCCTTTTACTTGTTAATACTTCTAAAAGTATTTAATAGGATTCTTATTTTTCCATTAGAATAAATGGCTGTTCATGCTTGTTAAAATAGCAAATGGAAATAACTTTGAGCTTACTAATCATGCTATAAAATAGGACAAAGAAAGCAACTTTAAGCTTACTAATCATGCTATAAAATAGAGCAGAAGAAAGTAACTCTAAGCTTTCTAAACATGCTGTAAAATAGGGCAAAGAAAGCAACTTTAAGCTTACTAATCATGCTATAAAATAGAGCAGAAGAAAGTAACTCTAAGCTTTCTAAACATGCTGTAAAATTTAAACAAACTATCTTATGTTCATTGCTTATTAAAATAGCAAATGAAACTAAAGATAAATCTACTCAACCAAAACCTGTTCAAAAACCAACAGCAGTAACGTTAGCAAGGAAGAATCAAAATTGGTTTGCTACAAATCCTGATAAATCATGATCAGAATGCACAATGGAATTGAGAGTGCAGTGACCAAGCTAGTATCACATTGAGAAAAGCTATCTACTCCAAGGGAAACATCTAAACCTACCATGACATTATATAGCACGATCATGCTAACTGTACAACAGAAAATTCAACAAAGAATTCAAAATTAAACCTCTAAATTCCAAAACTGTACATGCTTGTTAAACTACAAGGAAAACAAACTGAAAAGCTCTCTAAAAAGGTTGATCTAATTACAACCGAGACTAGGGTTTTGCAGCCACCTACTCATGGAATTTGCTGTAGCATGAAACAAACCCGAAATCTGTAAGGCAACAAGTTGATCCAATCGATTCTGCCCACTAAGGTAACAACAGTTAATTATCTAAACATGAAATTCAAATCATAAGGCTGAGGAGTCTAATCCACATGCCTAATCCTTCACGTTCTTAATCTGGAATCCCAAACTACCTAGAAGAAGTAGTACAAAACACAAAATTCGTGTAGAAATTTAAATCCTCAAATCACTGCAGAAATCTTCAAAGACAAAAACTCTTTCAAAAACCAATCGAAGGAAACCACTCCTACTGCAGGTGAGAAGCAACTCACCTTGGATTTCTTGGACTTACAGCCGAGATCGGCTTCTAGGGCTTGCAGAGACTTGAAATTTCTTCGATCTCTTCGTGTCTGCGTGCTCCCCTCGACGAGCCGGTCACGAATGTGTGAAGAGCTCTCGAAGAAAGGTGCTCGTCAGCCGCCGGATCGAAGCCCTAACGCCGCTGCGTTTTCGCCCGAGCAGAAGAGTCGCGCCGTCGCGTGAGAAGAAGAAAAGGGTTTTCGGCTCGGGAGAAAAGGAATTAGATCCTTTTAAAACTAGGGTTTCGATTATAACTATAGATTATATATATGTCGCTGCATATTTGATTAACACCGACCGCTAGCGCAGCTGGTCAGTTGGGTTTTGCTCGAAGCCACAGGTCTTGGCTTCGAACCCTCAGCCGCGCACTTTTAATTCCAATTTATTTTAAACGTTCCAACTATAGCTTAAATATATTTCGCTACATATCTGGTTAACAAAAACCGTGTAGCTCAGCTGGTTGGGTCGGTTTTGCTTGGGTCAGTCCGACCCGAGGTCGTGGGTTCGAATCTCACCTTCAACGTTTTTTTTTTTTTTTAAACTTCTTTCTTTTTGTAACCCTACTAAACGACCTCCAAAAATTACGTAAAAATACTCTAAAAATTCCTAAAAATCTCTGGAATATTTTAAAAGTATTTCCAAATATTTTTATGGACTTTTAGAACTTGAAATAGGAAAAATTGGGTCGTTACAACAACTTAGCAACAACTACGATCTCGTAGCTATTACAATATGAAAAATAATTGTAGTTGTTGTAGCAATTATGAAACCGTATCTACTACAACATAAAAAAATAATTATAGTTATAACTGTTGGTGCGGGTAGCACTAACGGTCTAACCTAGGTTTTGATGAATGACAAATAGGTTAAGTTAGTTTTGTTGTTATCTGACACTTTGATCGAGTGTGCAGGAGAAGTCCAGACAGGTCGACAGGCTGACCGGATGTCTGGCGCGAAGTCCAGCTAGGTCGACGGGCTGACTGGATAGCTGGCGAGAAGTCCAAGCGGGTCGACGGGCTGACCGGACGCTTGGCGAGAAATCCAAGCGTGTCGACGGGCTGACCGGACGCTTGGCGAGAAGTCCAGACGGGTCGACGGGCTGACCGGACGTCTGGCAGGTAAGTGAGGTAAGTCACTGGAGGGGAGTGACTGCGAGGACGCGTTCCCGGGAAGGGAATATTAGGCGTCGATCCGGCTTAGATCCATTTCGGATATCTAAGTCGAGATCGTGACTAGATTCCGGTCTCGGAAAGACGGAATCTAAGTCATACTATTTGTGCTAATTCATACTATTATAAAATGTGCTAACAATCTATGTTGCAGGTTATATATTGCCTCGGACTAACTTTGTTTTGCAGGAAAAGGGAGTTTTCTGGAACAAAGTGGTCCGGGCGCCCGGAGGGGATCCGGGCGCCCGGAAGGCAAATTATATCCAGCCAAGTCGTCGCCACGTGGAGCATCACGGTTTGAGCAGCTACGTCACATTCCAGGCGCCCGGAAGGAATCCAGGCGCCCGGAACAACATATAAAAGAAGCCTCAGGCAGGAGCTTCAGAATCAATCATCCATCTAAGAACACTTCTACTGCTGGTCCTGCTGCTCTGCTGCGACGCCAACAAAGCTCCGACAAAGTGCTCCTTCGGTTTTTAGTTAATTTCCTTGTCGGTATTACTTTGTTTCATTAGCATTTCCTGTATTCATCTTGTAATTATATTCGAATTGCTAGTGATTGCCCAACGAAAGTGGTCAAGGACCATGGGCCTTCGAGAAGGAGTCGTCACAGGCTCCGAACGAAGTAAAAAACAACTGTGTTCATTTACTTTTCCGCTACGCTTATACTCTGGATTTTTGAATCGATATTCACCCCCCCCCTCTATCGAATCTAATGGTCCTACAAGTGGTATCAGAGCAGGTACCGCTCTGATTTGGTGCAACCACCAATCAGACTGGTGGTGAAATTTTTTGTTTCCTTTTTTTTCTCTCGGTCTTCAGTTTTACACTTAAACTCAAAACTGGTTTATCATTTTTTTAATATTTTTTGTTGCAATTAAATCTAAATTGGTGCAACACCAATCTAGATTTTTCTTCTATTCTCTCTTCCCGCACTACTAATCCAAGACCAAGTCTTGGGTTTTTTTCGGTTATTTATCTATGTACAGGATGTCTCAACAAGAAGGCTTCAGCACAGTACGACCTCCACTCTTCAACGGGGACGATTTTCCGTACTGGAAGAAGCGCATGGAGATCTACCTCAAAACAGACTTCGACCAGTGGATGAGCGTTACGAGACCCTATAAAATTCCAGCAGACACTTCCAGGAATATACTGGATCTCGAAGACTGGACAGCTGATTTGAAGAAGAAAGTGTCAACAGAAAATAAAGCAATCAACACTCTACAGTGTGGATTAACAAGAGAAGAACTAAACAGAGTCGGTCCACACAAAAACGCTAAAGAGCTGTGGGACAAATTGATCGAGCTGCACGAGGGAACGAGCGACGCCAAGGTAACCAAACGAGACTTGCTCTTAAATAAAATTTTTAATATAAAAATGCAGGAAGGTGAAACGGCGAATCAGCTCCACGCGAGGATCAAGGATATCCTCAACGGGCTTCATGCGATAGGCCACCAGATGGAAAATAGAGACTTAATAAGGTACGCATAAAATGCTTTTCCACGTAATAGTTTGTGGGCATCAATAGTGGATGCCTACAAAATTTCTAAAAATCTTTCCAAGTTAAAGTTAGATGAGCTTTTTTGTGAATTAGAATTACATGAACAAACTAATGCTGGAGCCGAGAAAGGTATAGCCTTATTTGCAGATTCCACCAAAGAAAAGAAAAGCAAGCCTGAATTTGAAGAAGATTCCGACCAAGATTCTGAAGACGAAGAACACCTGGTGAACTTGGTAAGAAAAATGTTCACCAGGAGAAAAAGGAGCTTCAGCAAAAAGGATCTTCAAAAGATCAGTTCTCCCTCAGAATAAAAGAACGTGACTTGCTACGGCTGCAATAAAAAGGGACACTACAAGAACGAATGCCCAAAACTGAAGTTCGACAAACCAAAGCCAACCAAAAAGAAGGCACTCAAAGCAACGTGGGACGACTCCTCGGACGAATCGGAGGAAGAAGAGCAGAAACATCAGAACCACCTCGCACTAATGGCCCGCGAAGACGAAACAGAAGACGAGTCGGAAGATGAAGACGAGTCTGAACCCAAAACAAGCCACGAGTCCGTACTCGTTTCCGAAGGCCCGAATGAGGTATATTTTAATTTAAACAAAAAATTTTTTAGAATTATTTCCTGCTTAAATAGTAAATTAACCAAAATAGAAAATGAAAACAAATCACTTCTTGAGGAAAATCAAAACCTCAAGGAACAAATCAAAAATTCAAATCCAACTCAAGATCTAACACTTGAGGAGGAGAATTTAACACTAAAAAATGAGATTAGCAATTTAAAAGAAATGTTAGAAAAATTCACAACAAGATCAAAAAATCTTGATTTAATCCTGAATAATCAAAAGACATGTTATAATAAAACTGGACTCGGATACAAGTCAAACTCAAATAAAACTTTTAAGTCATTAATAACTCAATACAAATCAACTAATCAAGCTTGGGTTCCAAAAGCGTGTCTGACCACGCAAGTAGGACTTAATCAATATTATATACCTAAAGAAAAAATACATTATATAAAATTGAATAAACCAAACCAAAATCCAAAATAAAAACCTAAATCAAATTCAAAATCTAAACACTTTAAAAATCAACAAAATTATCACCAAGTTAACCATAACTATAAAAAGAATCGACACAAACCTAAAACCAAAATTTAAGTTAATGGCCAATAATTCAGGGGGAGGCTCCAGAATAGCTGGCACCTCTAAAACTAACTTACCCGACAGGGTAACCCAAAACAAACTAACCCGGCAGGGTAATTAGGATTAGAGACCAAGTTTAACTTGAATCATGGTACTGGTGAAATTTTTGGATGATAGTACGTTAGGGAAGCTTGGGCATCGCATGTCTAGAAAGATATGGCTTCGATCTGGTGCATTTGGCCAAGTGGAACTGACCGAAGCTACCCTTAAATGGATCCTAATTAGTTAGACCAAGATTTAGTACTAAGCTCCGTGGATAGGACTATTCGGAAAATCTCGAAAGGTTGGTTACTTCTAATGACGTCCATGTGACTCACCAAGCTTAGAAATTTATCCGAAGAATGCCTATTTGTGGAGACCAAAGCTAAATCTAAATCTAACACAAGTTAAACCAAAACTCCATAAGTAAAAAATCTAATTTCATCTCACAAAATCATAGGATTCCCTGATTGATAATATAGATCGGGTGAGATTAATAAGGTACAAAATTTTAATTTTAAAACTTAAAAAAAAAATTAATTTCAAAATTTTAATTTTAAACTTAAAAATTAATTTCAAAATTTTAAACTTAAAAATTAATTTCAAAATTTTAATTTTAAACTTAAAAATTAATTTTAATTTTAAACTTAAAAATTAATTTCAAAATTTTAATTTTAAAACTTAAAAAATTAATTTCAAAATTTAAATTTTAAACTTAAAAATTAATTTTAATTTTTAACTTAAAAATTAATTTCAAAATTTTAATTTTAAACTTAAAAATTAATTTCAAAATTTTAATTTTAAAACTTAAAAAATTAATTTCAAAATTTTAATTTTAAACTTAAAAATTAATTTTAAAATTTTAAACTTAAAAAATTAAATTCAAAATTTAAATTTTAAACTTAAAAATTAATTTCAAAATTTTAATTTTAAACTTAAAAAATTAATTTCAAAATTTTAGTTTTAAACTTAAAAATTAATTTCAAAATTTTAAACTTAAATATTAATTTCAAAATTTTAATTTTAAACTTAAAAATTAATTTCAAAATTTTAAACTTAAAAATTAATTTCAAAATTTTAAACTTAAAAATTAATTTCAAAATTTTAATTTTAAACTTAAAAATTAATTTCAAAATTTTAAACTTAAAAATTAATTTCAAAATTTTAATTTTAAACTTAAAAATTTCAAAATTTTAAACTTAAAAATTAATTTCAAAATTTTAATTTTAAACTTAAAAATTAATGTCAAAATTTTAAACTTAAAAATTAATTTCAAAATTTAATTTTAAAACTTAAAAAATTAATTTCAAAATTTTAATTTTAAACTTAAAAATTAATTTCAAAATTGTAATTTTAAACTTAAAAATTAATTTCAAAATTTAATTTTAAAACAAAAAAAAATCAATTTCAAAATTTTAAACTTAAAAATTAATTTCAAAATTTTAAACTTAAAAATTAATTTTAAAATTTTAATTTTAAACTTAAAAATTAATTTCAAAATTTTAATTTTAAACTTAAAAATTAATTTCAAAATTTTAAACTTAAAAAGACTAACTTCAAATCCTACTTACTGTAGGAAACCAAGTGGATTTTGGACAGTGATTACTCTAAACATATGACTGGAGATCACACCAAGTTCACTCAACTCACTTAGAAAAGCTTAGGAACAGTTGCCTTTGGAAACAACGGCAAACTCAAGGTAATTGGTATAGGTAATATTGAATTAAAATTAGACTTTATAATTACAAATGTTTTACTTGTTGAAAATTTTAAATATAATCTTCTGAGTATAAGTCAATTGTGTGATACTAGGTATAAGGTTAAATTTCTATCCACAGAGTGTTTAATCAAACATCTAGATAATCCTACCATAAGCCTAAAAGGTTTTAGAAAAGACAACATCTATGCCATCAACTTAACTATTTCGTCCATTAAATGTTATTTAACACAAAAAGAAGAAACTTGGTTATGGCATAGGCGGATGTCTCACACCAACTTCAGAAATATAAGTAAACTAAATGGACTTGTGAGAGGCTTACCAAAATTACCTAACTTAGATTCAACCATATGTAATGCTTGTCAACAAGGCAAACAAACTAAATCCACTCACAAACAAACAAATCAGTCACAAGCTAACTCAATATTAGAACTTCTACATTTAGACCTTTTTGACTCTCATGGAGTCAAATCTATAAATGGAAACTTATATTGTTTAGTAATTATAGATGATTATTCTAGGTTTACTTGGGTAAAATTCTTAAAACATAAAGATGAAACTTTTGAAATTTTTACAAATTTTTGCAAACAAATTGAAAACGAAAAAGATATTAAAATTAAAAGAATTAGGAGTGACAACGGGGGAGAATTTAAAAATCACAACTTTAACAGTTTTTGTCTTGAAAACGGTTACCATCATGAGTTCTCATGCCCTAAAACCCCCCAACAAAATGGGATTGTAGAAAGAAAAAATAGAACCTTTGTCACGCCCCAAAGGAGTCTCTGCCAGACAAAAATCCGACAGCAACTCCTCTGTACGGCTGACAATCTGAAGCATCACTACAAACAAAATATACGTCAGCCACATGCGGCTGGAATATTTATATACACAACCACGCAGTTATAATAACAGCCCACACGGCTGGAATGAAACAATCACAACCACGCAGTTATATATAAAACAGCCCACACGGCTGTACAAAACAAACCAACACAGCGGAAAAACGAAAACGGAAAGCCCAATACAACGCAATCAACACACTGCTAGCCGGCTAGGCTTTATACAACAACCACAACAACACAAATACAACAACCCACCAAATACAACAAATACAAATAAAATATATACAAAACCAAAAACGACCTTCGGATGTGACGTAGGACCCGGCAGACAGGATACTCCGAGCGACACTCCAACCATCTACCTGAAAACATAAAGATATACATGCGGTGGTGAGTATAGGTAACTCAGCGGGTAATAGAAAAGATAGTGCATTGTCTATGAATAAACATGGAGATCACAAGTATACAGTCTCAGTAGGGAATAAAGAACCTGATCATACTATCATAATCAATGCACCTAAACATAACTGACATAATAACCTGACATATAAACTGTACAAACCACAACTAATATAACGACAGATACATACCCAATCTGGAAACGACACATGGTACAATGATCAGTAAACTCACCGGATCTGCAACAGATATACCCGTGACACCTGTGCAATATAAATACGACTGCAAATACATGTAAAATAAATGACATGTATGCAGCATGGCAACCAAATGCAACAACCATATCTCAATCAAGTGCAACAACGACAATCACATGCAACTAATATCTACTAGGCATGTATGCAAATATAACTCCCAGATGCACCATGCATCATATGCAAAAGTGCATGCATGCTCCATGGTCACCCCCGCCACCTCTCCGAACACCACGACCCCTGTATGGCCGAGAGGCTTGGGTCTGTGACGACTGTACTACCCTCCAGCCCACTATATAGTGGTCGAGGCGGACAGTCCGCTAATAGCTATCTAGCTAAATAGCATCAGGGTCCCTGACTGCTCACAACGCCGGATCTCACTAAACCTCGTGACCGGGTGGCACGACAGGACGAGCGACAACTGCTCCAGCTACCACTACCCATGAGTGGCCGAGTGTACGGCGCTAAACCAAACCAACTGACGACTCTCTCACCACAAGGGAGACAATGGTCATCAGATGCAATGAATGATGAACATGATATATATATATATAAAATCATCATCCATGCAATGACTCCAAACCTCATAAATACCTCCAACATGAGTATAATTGTCATGCTACCTCCACGTATCCCACCAAACATAGGTACACACTACACATGTATAATCAACCAAAAATCTCCAATAATCCCACCAGACACATGTACACAAAAGATAAGTACACTCAACATGTATCCTCCAATAACAATACAACAGACATGTGTATATACTCTAAACATACAATCAACACAACTCCTCCAAAAGTGCATGACAAATACGTATGTACACACCACGTGTAAATGCACGGTCAACTAGATGACTCCTATAACACATACCCATCTATGTACAGTCCACATCATATACCCAATCAGCATGGGAATACCAACAACCCGACAATCCCTACAAGTCATACTCTACACGTGTAATCACAACAGAGTAGATATCAAGAGTGGAGACTGTATATGAATTAAAATAGATCATCACAAGGGTTAAGCATAAGTATCATGCAGGAAAAACAGCAACCGATCATGATATAAGATAAAGCAGCCTAATTCATCCAATAAGATCCATGCACTAAGTACAAGAAAATCTACATAGAGGCCAAGGAAGAAATACCCGCCTTAAATCTGTCGACCATGTCAAGTAATCTCACGTCGAGACGCTCGCCTCGAATCAAAGTCCTGCGACCACATAATGTATTTAGCTAATTACATACGAAGTAAATAACTAAACAATTTTCCCCCACCTAATTAGAATAACCCTAATCAAACATGATTATGGATTAATTCCCCCAACTAACCTTAACCATAATACAACCTAATTAGATTAGGTTATACATGGTACATCTCCAAAACTCCTCCAAAACAATAACCCAATTTTATCCAACATCATAACAATACCTCCCAATTCAATAATCATCCAATCCACATCA
The DNA here is from genome assembly GCF_018446385.1 of Zingiber officinale. Classification (NCBI taxonomy): domain Eukaryota; kingdom Viridiplantae; phylum Streptophyta; class Magnoliopsida; order Zingiberales; family Zingiberaceae; genus Zingiber; species Zingiber officinale. The sequence continues at coordinate 141,770,624 of NC_055990.1, read as the reverse complement.
CACCACTCATAAATCAAAGCAAACACAAACCCTACCATCCTTTAGAAACCTAATAGCAACATACTACTAAGAATCAAAAGTGCATCACTGAAATACACTCACCTTGAGATAGAGCAGCCAAATCTAGTATCTCGCAACCCTACACCCACTGTCCAGAAGCTACAAAAGTGCACAAACATCTATGTTTCCAAGAAACAATCCAAAACATACCAATAATGATCATGTATCCATCTACATAAATCATTCACCAAATAACCATTACAAATCAATTCCAAAACTTACCCAAATTCAGATGCACTGTGCATAATCCAAATTTGAGGGTGGCTGCTGGATATTGGTAGCTAAGGTAAGGTGGGGTTGCTAAACTCCTAAACGAATATCCTAAAACACAATCAACATATCAACAAATGAGCATTAGATTCAAATCTCAATTCATCAACGAAACCAACCAACTTACCCTATTTGGATTGCTCCTCCATCGACTCATGACCGGAGAGGTCACTGTCGGAACAGGAATGGTCGGAACCATGGTTATCCAGCGAACAAGGATGGCCAAAGCTACAAAGACCAATCAAGAATCACATCTCTACATCCCCATTCGAAAATGGTGATTAGATCGCTAGAGAACTGATATGAGCCTTACCTTTACTCCAATTCTGTGTCGGCAACCCGTCACACTCTAAGGATCAGCAGGTGATCCATGCCGATAGAGAAGAGGAATCGGAATCCAGTGGAGTTGGACCTCCCTGATCCAAGCTCCGACGACGAGGAGGCGCTGGACGCCCACAATAGGTAACTAGGGCTCGAATCTCCCCTCCCTCACCGAGCCCTAGCCTTACCGTGCCCTAGCCGCCGATCTCCCATCGACCACGCACAAGAAATGGCCGAAGGGCCAACCGCTCAGCCGAAGATGATCTGGACAAAGCTGGTATCGTCAAGGTCCGGCGGCTCTTCCTCAGGGACTCGACGAGGACAATCGTGGGCAGAAAGAGCTCTCCGTCGGCGATCCAGAGCAGAGACGCGAGAAAGAGGAAAGGAGAGGGCGTCGGTAAAGCACGCAGAGGGAAGGACGAGGGGAGGATTGCTACTGCCGGCGATGAGCCCGTGGCGATCGGCGTCGGGGAATCGCGAGAAGAAATCGCCGGAGAGGGAAAAGGGGCTTCCGGGGAGAAGGAATCGGAGAGAAAGAGTAAGAATCGGGGGAGAAATTAAGGAAATTGGGATTTAAACCTATGTTAGATTAACTAAAGTCTAAGGGGGCGTTTGGTATGAGCATGGGAATGGGAATCGGAATGGGAATCATTGTATTGTGGAATGAGAATGGGTATGAACATGGATATCACTCTTAAAAGTAATGTTTGGTTAGTTGCATACTTTCTATCGGAATAAATTAATATTTCCTTTTTTACCCTTAAAGGAAAATAAGAGAAAAAAATTAGATGTGAGAGAAAGATGAATGTGAGAAAAATATGATGAAAGAGAATGATGAGAGAGAAAGTATGATGAGAGATAAAATATGATGTGAGAGAAATTATGATGGGAGAGGATGAAAAAATAGAAAATATAATGAGAAAAAATGAGGGGAGAGAGAGTGTGTGATGAGAGAGATTGAGGAGAGAGAAAGTATGATGAGAGAGAAAGTGTAATGAGAAAAAAGAGAACAGTGAGTGTGATGGGAGAGATGATGAGAGAGAAAGTATGATGAGAAAGAAAGTATATTGAGGAAAAAAAAGGAGAGAGTGTGACAAGGGAGATTGAGGAGAGAGAAAGTGTGATGAGAAAAAAAGAGAAAAGAGAGTGTGATGGAAGAGATTGAGGAGAGAGAAAGTATGATGAGAGAGAAAGTATGATGAAAAAAAGAAAGAAGAGAGTGTGATGGAAGAGATTGAGGAGAGAGAAAGCGTAATGAGAAAAAAGAGGAAAAAGAGTGTGATAGGAGAGAGAAAGTGTGTGATAAAATGATGAGAGAGAAAATATGATGAGAGAGAACAAAGAGAGAGAAGTGATATGAAGAAAAAATAAATAAATAAATTTTGATATTTGATATTAAGGGAGAAAATTTTAGTTTTAGGTCAAGGGTATTTTTGGAATAAGAGAATATTTTGATTGATGAAAATAGGGTAATGGCTCATTGAAGGGGAGGTACATGGGAATGAGTTATTACCCAATTTCAAGGATTCATTCCCTTATTCCTATTCCTATTCCTATAATCCAAACATTAACAATGGCAATCAATGATTCTCATTCTCATTCCCCACTCCTATTCCCCTAAACCAAACACCCCCTAAGTTCACTCCCAAATCAACTCCCACTTAAATGGGTATTCCAAACAGGCCTCCAATTAGACCCACCGGTTCATCCCCTCAAAACAGGTCATACAGACTCCGTTTAAATCCCGAAAAATTTCTAAAAATTTTCGAAAAATCCAATAAGATTTTTCGTCTAATAATATTTATTATTAAATTTTACGGAATCTTACAACCTTACTTGAAGCTTCTAGAACAATGTTAAATGAGTATAACCTACCTAAATACTTTTGGGCAGAAGCCGTTAGTACAGCCTGCTATGTACAGAACAGAACAACAATAAATAAAACCGATAACAAAACATTCTTCGAAATGTTTTATAATAAACAACCAAATATAAAATATTTTAAAGTATTTAGATGCCCAGTTTTTATCTTAAATACAAGAGAACACTTAGGAAAATTCTCCTCTATATGGAATTTTTGTAGGATACTCCCTAAATAGTAGAGGCTATAAAATTTATAATAAGGTTACCTTAAAAATTGAAGAAACAACTAATGTAAAATTTGAAGAAACTAAACAAGACTTAGAACTTACACAACCACCTGAATTTGTTCCAGAAACCAACCAGACTCTAAGTCATGAAGAAGAGGAACAACATCAAGAAAATGAACCCCCTAGAACTATAAGAGTGAATCCCAACCATCCAACTGATCAAATAATTGGTGACCCAGACCTAAGGGTTCAAACCAGATCATCTTTTAGGAACTTGAGTCAAATCTCCCTGATTTCAAAAATAGAACCCAAAACTGTGGATGAATCCCTACTAGACCCAGACTGGATTATAGCCATGCAAGAAGAACTAACCCAATTTGAGCGTAATGAAGTTTGGGACCTAGTACCACCACCTAAGAATAAGAAAATAATAGAAATAAAATGGGTATTTAGAAATAAATTAAGTGAAACTGGGGAAATTACTAGAAATAAAGATAGACTAGTTGCCAAAGGGTTTAGTCAGGTTGAAGGACTTGACTATGATGAGACCTATGCCCCAGTAGCCAGATTAGAATCCATTAGAATGTTACTAAGTTATGCAGCCCATAAGGGATTCAAACTATACCAAATGGATGTTAAGTCTACCTTTCTTAATGGACTAATTAAAGAAGAAGTTTATGTAGGTCAACCTCCTGGGTTTGAAAGTCTAGAACACCCTGATTATGTATTTAAGTTAAAGAAAGCGTTATATGGACTTAAACAAGCACCCAGGGCATGGTATGAAAGGCTAACATCCTACTTAACATCTAAAGGATTCAACCAAGGTCAAATTGACCCAACCTTGTTTGTTAAATCATTAAATACAGACATATTTATTTCACAAATATATGTAGATGATATAATATTTGGTTCAACAAATTCAGATTTTTTTAGAGGAATTTATTAATCTAATGGAAAAAGAATTTGAAATGAGCCTAGTAGGAAAATTAACTTATTTCTTAGGATTACAAATCAAACAAACAAATGAAGGAAATTATATTTATCAACACAAATACACTAAAGAATTACTTAAAAAATTCGGAATGGAAAATACAAAAGAAATAAAAACACCTATGGCAGTAAACACAATCTTAGATAATGACCCAAATGGAAAATCAGTTGACTTAAAATATTATAGGAGTGCAATAGGTAGCCTACTGTACTTAACTGCAAGCCGACCTGATATTTTATTTGCAGTTAGTATGTGTGCTAGATACCAAACTTGTGCTAAGGAATCCCATTTGACACAAGTTAAAAGAATTTTTAGATATCTTAAAGGAACAACAAATGTAGGAATTTGGTATCCTAGGACCAATAATTTTGAACTAGTAGGGTATTCTGACTCAGATTATGCTGGATGTAAATTAGACCGCAAAAGCACAAGTGGTGGATGCCAATTATTAGGGTCATCACTTGTTAGCTGGTTTAGTAGAAAGCAACATTGTGTTGCTCTATCTACAACTGAGTCAGAATACATAGCTATAGGTGAATGTGTTGCACAATTATTATGGATGATGCATACTCTAAAAGATTTCAACTTAAATATCACAAATGTAAATGTATTAATTGACAACATAAGTTCAATTAACTTAACCAAGAACCGTGTGCATCATTCAAGAACCAAACATATTGAAATTAGGCACCACTTTATTAGGGATCATGTTACTAAAGGTGATATTGAACTCAAATACATTGAGTTCAAATCAAATTTAGCAGACATTTTCACAAAACCACTCCCTGAAAGTGAGTTTAGTAACTTACGTCGAAAATTAGGGATGTGCTCAATAGACTAGGAATTTTAAATTTCAAAATTGTTTTAAAAAATAATTCTTTCAAATTATAAGTTAAACTTGCTTGTTTTCAAAACTTTCCATTTTTAGATTTTCAAAAACAGTTTTGGCCTTAGACTAGTTTTGAATCCTTAGAAAGCATGTACCCATAGGCCTAGTTTTTGAGCATCTCACCAACACCTTAGGTTTACCTTGCTTGTGTTTGACAAACATAGAAAGGGGTGAGATGCATAGGCAAATTGTCTGGACTTAAGATGCTTATTTCAGTGCATCAGCATAAGTCTGGACGTTAAATACAAATCAGATATTAATCAGATTAAGTTGATCAGTCAAGTCAAACACTGACTGCTTATAATCAACTTAATCTGACTAACCAAGTGAAAGCTACTATCTTCTGATAGTTAGTTAGTACCTAATTGGTTAGACAGCTGATTAAATTTAAGTATCAAGTTCAGGGGGAGAAATTAACTAAAATTTTGTGTGTTTGAAAAATGCTTTTTAAAACTAATTTATGTTTGAACATTAGTTTACAAAAAGTTAAATTTAACTAAGTGTTTGAAAAACTTGGAAGTTTAATTCCACCTAATTTTCAAACCTGATTTAAAAAGTTGACTATTGAACTTTCCAAATTTATCTTTTATCAAATTAGCCTTAAAATTTTATTTTGGCAAATTTAATCTCACTTAATTTTTGCTTTGTGTTGAAAAATTGAAGTTGAAAATTTACCTCTTGAAAAGTACAAGTTCCTTAAACCTGAACAGAAAATCTACCTTTTGAAAAGTTGAAAAACCTGATTTAAAAATTTTACACGCTTGAAAAGTTAAAACTTGATTAACTTTAAATTTATACTTTTCAAAATTCAACTTGTCTCCCCCAAGTCAACTTGATTTTTTTTACTTGGATTTTTTTACTTTCTTCTTTGAATTTTGAACCAAACTCAGATATTTTTCAAGATCAGCTATTTTACAGTAACTCTACTGTAAAGCCCGAAAATTCTCAAAACTGTTTTAGAAATATAGTATGATTTTTCTGGAATTTTTAGATATTTTTCCGGAATTTTCCGAGTAGCGGAAGTAGCAAAAATAATTAGAACCGTAAAATAGCTTAGGCGGGAATCGAACCCGAGACCTATGGTTTACGGGTAAGTTTAGTAACCGGTGAACCCAGCAGGGCCGTGCTGAAAGAAAGAGGAATCAATTATATTTATATTAGAATTAGGCCTAGTTACCCACTTAATATAAATAAGAACTTAAGTTGGGGTTTGGTTTATTTTCAAGTTGGTTCGGCAATTCCTCCTCACGAAAACCTCACGCCACTTTCCCTCTCCAAACCCTCAACGCCGAACACCCCTTCTCCTCTTCCTCTCTCGGCGCCCGAGTCCCAAGGTCTCTCGGATCACTTTCCGGCGACGACTCCAACACGAAAGAGGTTCTTCTCCGCGAGAGGAACGCGAAGACGTGATCGGATCGTCGAGAGGATCATTTCCACCGGAACTCTAGCGAATAGAATCGTAAGAAATTACGATCAAGAGATAAGAAACCCCTCACCTGCAGTATAATAGCTCCGTTTGGATTTTCTATGCATTAGATTAGTAATATGCAGATTTTGTTGACATGTAGGGTGTTTTAACCCTCCTCTCAGATTTAGGGATTTAGTTGAGCACCTTTAGATGGGCCGGACACGCCTACCCTCTTCAGTTGGGGTTGTAGACGTTGTCGGGTGCCTAAAGGTGGTCTCCCTAATAAAGAGGAGAGTTGGGGCACACTAAGTGTTCGATAAAATAACTAGATCCGTAAAAATGCAACTTAGGCATTTTAATACTACAGTTAAATGCATTAGAAGCGTTTAAAACAGTAAATCAGTTTATTTTAGCTGTATGGGACTACGGTCCAATGGGTGGGCTCCCACAGTCGCCTCTAGGTTCAGACAACCTAGCTCTAGGTTCAGATAACCTAGAAACAGCATGTTATATCAGTTAGCTATAGATATCAGTATTTTATTTTCAGTGGCACTGTACTGGATTAGATATCCATTGGGTTGGACTCCCACAGTCGTCCCTAGGTTCAGATAGCCTAGACAACCCTGCTAAATTCGGGACTTGCAACCCCGGGTCTAGTAGGGATGCGCGCACAGCAAGTACAGTTGCCGGGCCCAACAGCATGTTTAGTATTTTCACTTATTATGTATTAGATTTCAAAACTCAAAATCAGTTATGCTAGTTGAGTTTGTTTCCAGTTACAGATTTAGTTTCAGTTAGTTGAGCCTATATTCAGTTCAGTGTTCATTTGGTTGCTTTGCCATGATTCAGTGCTTATGCCATGCTTATATGTTATGCCTTACGATTTCAGTATACCATGTCTTAGTAAGTTCAGTGCATATTTTCAAATAGCATGATTTAAAAGCATACTGCATCGAATGCATGATTTTGTGAGGTAGATGGTTTCTTACTAAGCTTTTTGGCTTACAGATACTATTTTCCTTATACTGCAGATACAGGTAAAAGGAAAATGGACTAGCAGAGGAAGCTGGAGGGCAATGCAAAAATGGTGGGTGTGTATGGAACTGGAATCAAAGGTCCTTAGGGGACGTAGCAAATTGAGCATTAGACTTTTAGCATTTACTTTAGCATTTTATTATTGGTTTTGGTTTACATGTTCTAGGCACTTTTAGTTGTGTGTGTTGCCATGAATTCCTAAACTATGCCTTATGTTAAGTTAGATTACTAGTTATGTCGTTAGAATGCTATTACGTGTTGTTAGAATAGTTATGATGCATTAGTTAGATGTTATGTGGGGTTTTGGCACGCCAAAGTGCTGAAATCAGAGTTTTCCGGGGTGAAATCAGACCCTGATCGGTCTCCGGACCGATCGGGGCCTGGCTGTGTCACTGGATCGGTCGGCCGACCGATCCAGCCAGATACAGTATGCTACTGTATCCTCCTGGATCGGTCAGCCGACCGATCCAGTACAACACAGTAGCGAGTCCCCGGTTTCTAGGTTCCTGGATCGGTCAGCCGACCGATCCAGACATACCTGGATCGGTCGTGCCGACCGATCAGTACAGGAGCGATGTAGCTTCGGGATCAGACAACCGACCGATCCAGGGCCTTGTGAACGTACCAGTATCAGCAGATCGGTCTGTGGATCGATCTGGAGGGGGTTACCAGTTGCAAATACCTCCCCTAGCCGGTGTACAACTCCAAGGTACACCCGGAATGTTAGTGTCAGAGTTAACATTAATCAGATAATTAGTAAAATTTTAATTAGCCCAGCTTTCCGCACAGTATAGCACAGCATAACTGTAGCGATTCGACCTTACAGCCTAGTAGTAGAAGGCGGGTCGTTACATCTACACTATGTTCACCCTTGTTTTTTGATGAATGCCAAAGGGGGAGGGTTAGGCGGTTAAGTTAGATAAACCAAATTGAAAACACTAAAACTAACTTTAAAACTAATGTACCTGTTTTTTGCGTTCTTTCACTAACTTAACCAGGTTGTCATTCTATCAAAAAGGGGGAGATTGTTGGTGCGGGTAGCACTAACGGTCTAAAGCTAGGTCGACGGGCTGACCGGATAGCTGGCGAGAATTCCAAGCGGGTCGACGGGCTGACCGGACGCTTGGCGAGAAGTCCAGACAGGTCGACGGGCTGACCGGACGTCTGGCAGGTAAGTGAGGTAAGTCACTGGAGGGGAGTGACTGCGAGGACGCGTTCCCGGGAAGGGAATATTAGGCGTCGATCCGGCTTAGATGCATTTCGGATATCTAAGTCGAGATCGTGACTAGATTCCGGTCTCGGAAAGACGGAATCTAAGTCATACTATTTGTGCTAATTCATACTATTATAAAATGTGCTAACAATCTATGTTGCAGGTTATATATTGCCTCGGACTAACTTTGTTTTGCAGGAAAAGGGAGTTTTCTGGAACAAAGTGGTCCGGGCGCCCGGAAGGGATCCGAGCGTCCGGAAGGCAAATTATATCCAGCCAAGTCGTCGCCACGTGGAGCATCACGGTTTGAGCAGCTACGTCACATTCCAGGCGCCCGGAAGGAATCCAGGCTCCCGGAACAACATATAAAAGAAACCCCAGGCAGGAGCTTCAGAATCACTCATCCATTTGAGAACACTTCTACTGCTGGTCCTGCTGCTCTGCTGCGACGCCAACAAAGCTCTGACAAAGTGCTCCTTTGGTTTTTAGTTAATTTCCTTGTCGGTATTACTTTGTTTCATTAGCATTTCCTGTATTCATCTTGTAATTATATTCGAATTGCTAGTGATTGCCCAACGAAAGTGGTCAAGGACCACGGGCCTTCGAGTAGGAGTCGTCACAGGCTCCGAACGAAGTAAAAAACAACTGTGTTCATTTACTTTTCCGCTGCGCTTATACTCTGGATTTTCAAATCGATATTCACCCCCCCCTCTATCGAATCTAACGGTCCTACAATAACAACTATGAAACCTTAGCCGTTGCAACTGTGTAGGAGGTAATACATCCCATATAACTTTTAAAGAATAATAAATAATCTATCTTTAATCACAATTCCTATGCATTTGTTTTATGTCCGAGTCCGTCCAAATGGTCAAATCTCAATACAACTTTTGAACCTAATAAATAATTTATAAAAAATATTGGATATTTTGTTATTGATCCGGTGGTAAGACGAGGCTCGCCCGGTAGGAAGTTAAAGTGGTCAACGGTCGGGGAAGGCAACCGATCGGGCGAGAAACCTTCCCGACCCGGCATCTCGACAGCTCGGCCTGGTGCTGAGTTTTCGAAGCTCATAAGGCAAAGCAGGAAGAGATGAAGGTCGAGCAGATATCCCGCTCGGCTAACCAGGAACACGACATCGACCTGGCAGGTAGGAAGACATCAAATCATCGGCCGAGCGGACATCCGAGTCAGTCCGACCTTGGTGGCGCCGGGAGGGTGTTAGCCGAGTGGTCCCTTCGCTCAGCCAGGGAAAGGTGCTAGCTGAGCGGTTCTTACGCTTGGCCCGGTAAAGGACAAAGGGAGCAGTTGGCGATATCTTCCTAGGAACCAGTGCTACCGACAAGAGGCGTGGTCAGCGACATGGTCAGACAGGGAATCGTACGGTGGAAACTTCTACTGTCACGTCAGAGATATGCTCGTGCTACTATGGTATGGCGTCAGACATGCTTTTCTGACACATCCATTCCAAGTATACTTTGAGGAGCGTGCACGCCTCGGGGAGCGCGCGCACACCTTTGGAATCCTTATATAAGGACCCCCAGACTTCGACGGAGGTATACACACATATATACTGTAGCTACAGTTCTAGTTTCTTTTTCGGCTCTACTCCTTTTTTCGTCGGAGATCTTACTTGAGCGTCGGAGGGCCATCGTCGGGGAACCCCTCCCCGACTTGGCGTTGTGTTTGTACGTCCACGTCAGCAGGAGACTTACGCCCTCATAGTCCTCAGCCAGTCAACAGGAGCGCCACATTCCCAGCGTCCATCAACTCAGCTCTCGGACAGGATCAAATTGGCGCAGTCTGTGGGAATGCACCTGAATCCGAGCCAAGGAGATGGAAGAAGCTGGACGCCAACATACTGTGACGCTCTCTCAAGAGGAGCTCGACGCGCTCGTACAGGCGCGAGCGACCAAGATAATAGAGCAACAACAGAAGGCGCTAGCCGATCGGATGGCGCAACAAGCAACCTCAACATTTGGAGGCCGAGCGGTGCAAGAAGATTGACCGGAACAGCTTTCCATATGAGGGCAAAACAAGGGTCCGACCGACAGGTAGGTAGAAGCACCACCCGCCCCAATTCCATTCCATCGAGCCTTGTTCCAAACATCATCTGAGATCGCGCAAGCGAATCGGGATTGGTCCTCATCGGACGAAGCTCCCGCTCGGGACGCAAGAAAAGGTAAAGCACCCCAAGCCGACTTGTCTCCCGAGCAGATTAACCGCCAATTCTCCGAGGTGATTCTTTGGGATCCCCTGCCAAGGCATTACACACCCTTGGCGATCGACGAATACAATGGGTCAACTGATCCGAACGAATACCTCGGCAAATTCGACAACGCTGCAACCCTTCATCAATACACGGAAGGAGTTAAGTGCCGAGTCATCCTTACTATGTTATCTAGCTCAGCACAATGGTAGTTTCGAAGATTACCTGATGGATCGATTCAGAGCTTCAAAGACTTCTGAACGACTTTCCTCCACCACTTCGCGAGCAGCAGGCGCTATCAGAAGACCAGCGTCAGTCTGTTCTCTATGAAGCAAGCGCCTAGAGAGACTCTATGGGCCTACATTCAACGTTTTAACCAGGCGGTCATGGACATCTCCACGGTCTCATCCGAAACTATGATGCATGCCTTCACCCAAGGGTTCATCGACGGAGACTTCTTCCGCTCGCTCATCAGGAAGTCACCAAGCAATTACGACCATATGCTAAAGAAGGCCACCGAGTATATCAACGTGGAGGAAGCTCAGGCGGCCCGAAGGAAAGAAGCGCGATTAGAACCGGTTGTGCACGTCGAAGGAAGGCTGCCAACCAGCCATCAGCCTCCAAGAGGGCCCCAAGCCGATGTGGCATGACCACATCAGGAAGCAAGGCAACACACCGTCCAACACGTGGCAACCGAACGACCAAGGCCCAAGGGAAAGGTATGGACTCCTATGTTCTGTGCCTTCCATCAATCCACCACCCACAACACCCGAGACTGACGCGGAGTCTCTGCAGTCGCCCAGCCAACTCCCAAGAGTTATTGTCGTCGATCGCCTTCTCCTGAACTACGATATAGGTGGCCGAATATCGGACGGCGAGAGGAGACCAGAAGGTCACTCGAGCGGCAACACCATCATCAAGCAAGGAGTGATGACCGCGCCCCAGCCTCACGCGGGCGAGTCGGGCACTCCGCTCGAGAGGAGGAAAACCGAAGCAACGCACGTTTGGGGTGAAATCAACATCATAGCAGGTGGACCGACCAACGGAGACTTCAACCGAGCCCGGATGTCGTATGCTGGACGACTGGAGATCCATGCTGTAGGATGCAGCCAAGAGAGGGTGAACGTGCCCGAAATCAACTTTGGTCCCAAGGATCTCAATGGGATCGAAGTACCGCACGACGACGCCTTCATCATCCATGCGGTAATTGGTAACTACACTATTCATCGCATATTTATTGACACAGGAAGCTCGGTCAACATCATCTTCAAGAAGGCCTTCGACCAGCTCCAGATCGACCGGGCCGAGTTGCTACTGATGACAACCCCTTTGTACAGGTTCACCGGCAATGAGGTCCAGCCGATCGGTCAGACAAGGTTGGCTATATCACTCGGAGAAGAGCCGCTCCGAAGGACCACGACCACCACCTTCATCGTCGTAGATGCCCCATCAGCCTATAACATCATCCTAGGCCGGCCGGCCCTCAACGAATTTCGGGCGGTAGTCTCGACCTATTGCCAGGAGATCAAGTTCCCCGTAGAGGACTGGGTCGGGAAAGTCAAAGGAGACCAACTGGCTTCTCGGTGCTACTACGTCGAGATGGTGAAGGAGGAGGCCAAATCTGCTCGGAAAGATCCCCAACACGAGGTAAATGCCATAATCGAAAAACCTCCTACTCTAGTTTATGAAGAGAAAGAAGAGGTGCAGATACACCCTAGCCGGGTGGAGGCAACGACTTTCATAGCGGCCAACCTGCAAGCTGAGCAGAAGGCCAAGCTGATCAGATGTCTTCAGCGAAATCATGATGTCTTCGCCTGGTCCACGCATGAACTACCCGACGTTTCCCCCAGCATAGCGCAGCATGAGCTTCACATCCGACCGGATGCAAGGCCTATGAAGCAAAGGAAAAGGGATTTCAACGCTGAGTAGAATCAGATCATCCGAGCTAAGGTAGAGAAGCTATTGGAGGTCGACCACATCATAGAGGTCCAATTCCCGAGCTAGCTCGCGAATGTAGTGCTAGTCTCAAAGTCCGACAACAAGTGGAGGGTCTGCATCGACTTTCGAGACCTCAACAAGGCATGCTCAAAGGACTTCTATCCACTGCCTAGGATCGACCAGGTGGTGGACTCCACAGCTGGGTACGAGCTAATATGCATGCTAGACGCGTATCAGGGATATCACCAAGTCCCGCTCGCCCGGTAGGACCAAGAGAAAGTGAGTTTCATCACAACAGACGACACCTATTGCTACAACATGATGTCGTTCGAACTAAAGAATGCTGGGGCTACCTACCAAAGACTCATGAATAAAGTGTTCTGACAGCAGATCGAACGAAACATGGAAGTGTATGTCGACGATATACTCATTAAGTCTCTTCGAGCTGCCGACCTCTGCCCAGATATAGAAGAAACTTGCCAGACGCTCCGCGCATACGGAATTAAGCTGAACCCGAGCAAATGTCTGTTCGGCGCAAAGGGTGGAAAATTCCTCGGCTATATCGTCACCGAGTTGGGCATCGAGGCGAACCCTAGTAAGGTAAAGGCGCTGCAAGATATGCCACCGCCAAGGAATTTGAAGGAAACTCAGTGCCTCACTGGTTGGATAACTACCTTATCTCGATTCATCTCCTAGTCTGCCGACCGGAGCATCCCTTTTTTCAAGATACTGCGCCGAGCTACCAAATTCCAATGGGACGAAGAGTGCGACAAGAAATTTGAAAAACTAAAAGCATATCTGAATTCTCTGCCTGTATTGGCTAAGCCAGCTGCCAATGAGCCGCTTCATATTTATTTATCCTCGACCGAGCATGCTGTCAGCTCGGCGTTGGTGCGGCCGAACGACGAGGAACAACCAGTGTACTTCCTGAGCCATATCTTAAAAGATGTTGAATCGCGATACACTAGTCTCAAGAAACTTGCCTTTGCGCTGGTGCTCTCCGCTCGGAGGCTTCGACCATACTTTCTCGTGCATACAATCATAGTAATGACAAATAGCCATCTGGGTCGAGTCCTCCTCAATCCAGAAGCATCCAGGTGGTTGATCAAATGGACAACAGAGCTTAATGATTTCGACATACAGTATCAGTCCCAAACGGCCAACAAGGCACAATCCTTGGCAGACTTTGTCACTGAGGTACAGAATCTCGAGCCAAAAGCCACTTGGAGGATATATGTGGACAGATCGTCCACTCGGCAAGGGAGCGGAGTCGGTGTACTACTGATCTCCCCTTAGGAAGAACGGATGCATCTGTCCGTTCGGCTAGAATATCGGACAACTAATAACGAGGCCGATATGAGACGCTCATAGCAGGACTGCAAGCCGCTCGGCATGTCAAAGCGATCAGGGTCTTGATTCACTCGGATTCCCAGTTAGTCGCTCAGCAACTCACTGAAACATTTGTGATAAGCAACACTCGACTCAAGCTCTATGCCAAAGCCTTTGAAAGGTTAAAAGCCAATTTTCGGGAGGTGGTTATTCAGAAGATACCCTCAGCGGAAAATCAAGTGGTAGACGAGTTGGCTAAGCTAGCCAGCTCCATATCGCCTGTTGTTATATTGCAACCGATTAAGCAGGTATCTCTGGTGGCACACGTTGATCGGATGGAAGGACTCGCCTTCCCAAACAACTGGAGGACAACGCTGATAGAGTTCCTGTGATTAGGAATTACGCCGTCCGATCAGGAGGAAGCACACCTGTTGAGAAGGAGAGCAGGAAGATTCACGCTGATTGGGGATCAACTATATAAGAAAACTTTCTCCCGGCCCCTACTCAAGTGCGTCGGACCAGAAGATATCGAGTACATTCTACAGGAGGTGCATCAAGAAACTTACGGAGGACACCCGGGCGGTCGGTCGTTGGCCAGAAAGATACTGCTGGCTGAATATTTTTGGCCAACCCTCCAGGCGGATGCCGCTCGGATAGTGTCCACCTGCCTGTCTTGCCAGAGGTATCACAACCTCTCGCACCGGCCCACAGAAGAGATGACGACGTCCACAATATCTTCCTCGTTCGATTAATGGGGCATGGATATAGTGGGGCCCTTCCCCATGGCGACCGACCAACGAATGTTCCTGCTCGTCGCGGTAGACTACTTCTTCAAATGGGTCGAGGCCGAGCCGCTCGCAAGAATAACCGAGCAGATGGTTCAGAAATTCATCTGGCAGCACATCATATGCCGGTTCGGAATTCTGCGTCGGCTCATCTCCGACAATGGGAGACAGTTCGCCAGGCAACGCCTCAGAGAATGGTGCGAAGGCTATGGGATTCAACAGACCTTTACTTCCGTAGTGTATCCCCAAAGAAACGGACAAGCTATAGTCGCCAATCTGGAGATTTTGCGAATTCTTCGAGTTCGGCTCGACCACGTCAGAGACAGCTGGGCAGACGAGCTTCCGGGCGTGCTATGGGCAATTCGCACGACCCCAAAGGAGGGGACGGGAGTGATACCGTTCCATTTGGTTTATGGAGGCGAAGCAGTCGTCCCCGTTGAAGTTAGAATTGAGTCTGATCGTCTGCAGCAGTATAGCGAGGGGAACGCCGAGCAGAGACTCCTGGAGCTGGACTTGGTGGACGAAGCACGCGCCAAAGCAGTCGTCCGATTGACGGCATACTGACAGAGGATGCGCCAAAACTACAACAGGCGGGTAATACCTAGATCTTTTTAGGTCGGACTTCGTATGGAAGAAGGTGAAGCCAGTCGGGGATGTCACCAAGCTGGAGGCTCCTTGGGTCGGACCCTTCAATGTCGTGGGAAAGCTCCGGTCGAGTGCTTATTACCAAGAAGACGAGGACGGACGGAAGCTAGAGCGTCCATGGAGTGCAAACCACCTCCAGCTGTACTGAGCTGGGTGAAAGGTGCGCTGATGTAACTAATACCATGTAATCTTCGTTCTCTGCATCCTTCAGCTGTAGGATTAAAAGCTAAAGCAAAGGTTTACAAAGTTATCGTCGAGCGGCCAACCCGTTCTGAAGACCGTCAAGCGGCGACGTTAAACCCCAAAGTCGAAGCGGCGACTATAAAACCACGCCTTGAAGATCGTCGAGCGGCGACATTAAATCCTAGAGTCGGAACGACGACTATAAAAATCCCGCCTTGATGACCGTCGAGCGGCGACGTTAAACCCTAGAGTCGGAGCGGCGACTATAAAAACCCCACCTTGAAGACCGTCGAGCGGCGACGTTAAACCCTAGAGTTGGAGCAATGACTATAAAAACCCCACCTTGAAGACCATCGAGCGATGACTTTAAACCCTAGAGTCGGAGCGGCGACTATAAAAACCCGCCTTGAAGACCGTCGAGCGACGACGTTAAACCCTAGAGTTGGAGCGACTACTATAAAAATCCCGCCTTGAAGGTCGTCGAACGGCGACGTTAAACCCTAGAGTCGAAGCAGCGACTATAAAAACCCCGCCTTACAGACCGTCGAGCGGCGACGTTAAACCCTAGAGTTGGAGCGGCGACTATAAAAACCCGCCTTACAGACCGTCGAGCGGCGACGTTAAACCCTATAGTCAGAGCGGAGACTATAAAAACGCCACCTTGAAGACCATCGAGCGGCGATGTTAAACCCTAGAGTCGGAGCGGCGACTATAAAAACCCCACCTTGAAGACCGTCGAGCGGCGACGTTAAACCCTAGAGTCGGAGCGGCGACTATAAAAATCCCGCCTTGAAGACCGTCGAGCGGCGACGTTAAACTCTAGAGTCGGAGCGGTGACTATAAAAACCCCGCCTTATAGACCATCGAGCGGCGACAATAAACCCGGGCCTTAGAAAATCATCTAAGCGTAGACGCTAAAACTGAAGTCGAGCGGCAACTATAAACCCTAGAGGCATGATCCTAAGCGAATATTTTAATAATAACATGGGCGCCACAGCTGATCGAGACTGCACATCCAAATACTTAGCAAGCAAACAACATATGAAAAAGACGCAAAAAGATTTCATTGATAGACGCTGCCGAACGGCAGGAATATAATTAAGGCTTACAAAAAACACTCTATCGACTCCTCACTCTCTCAATACAGTCAAAGGCCTCGTCAGGAATAGCCTCAAGAAGCTGGACTTGGTTGACATCCCTGTCGGAGAAAGCTTCAGGGAGGTGCCCGTTCGCCTTCAGCTGGACGAGCATGGCGTCAATGGCCAGCTAGAATGAGTGGACGATACGGTTGGTCGCCTTCTCCAGAAATTGGTCCAAGCGCAGGTACTGTTGCTTCCAGGCGGCAAAGCAACTCGGTTCGGCCTCCTGATAGGTCTTCAGGGCAGCACGGAAGGCCTCCAGCTCCTCTTCCAAATGCTTCACTTGATTCTGAAGCTCCACCTCCTTGGCCGAGCGGCTCTCCCGCTCGAAAGATAGGGAGTCCTTTTCTTTCTTCAGATCTTCGGCCAACTATCGAGCTTCTTTATTCTTTTCTTCTAAGTCGGCGATGGCCCATTGTTTCCTCGTGGAGGCCAGGTCAAGGTTCTTATCATAAGTCTTCAACTGTGCCTCTATTTGGCCCAATCTGCTGGCTTGCTCGGGCGATTTCTGTTGTTCCTCGGTGAGGAGTCGTTGGGCCTTCTCCAGCTTAGCCTTCAGACGGGCGGGCGATGGTCCCTGGGAAGAGGCTTCTCCAGAAATCTTGAGCCTCTTCAGCTCATCTTCCACTTGGGTCAGCCGCTAGCACATGACGATATTCTCCACCTAGTACTGCAAGCAAAAATTAGTGCCGAGCGGAGGTAACTTATGAACTAACGCAAATACTAACCCCGGTGGACATCTCCAGATGACTATCGGCCAGCGCACCCAGGGGTTTCATGGCCGCTCGCGCTCTCCCCTCCTCCCAGACGCAGGCAAACCGACCTCGAATGTAGACTTGATGTTGGGGAGAGCTGGGCTGGTCGCCCGGTGTAAGAAGATCCTCAGTCGGCAAGCAAAGGGTGGCGGTGATGGATCGTCTCCTGCCCAGCGCCAATTGGGCAGAGGCAGACAGACCGAAGGCTTGGGCAGGATGGATGGGAAGAATGGCTGATCGGGTTATCTTCCGCCTAGCCGGAGGAAGGGAGGTGATTGGTTGAACGGAGAGCGGCTCCTGTAGCTCAGCCACGGACGGAGTCCGATCAGAGGAAGTAGCCTCCACTGTTACGGGGGTTAGGGACGGGACGCCTCCCTCTGCAGAAGCTTAGATGGCTGAAGTAGCAGATCGAGATGGCGCCACTGTTCGGCGCCTCTTGCGGGAGAGCGGTACTTCGTCGCCCGAGGACCCCGATCCCTCGGTAGGACTTACGGGCGGCGCATCGCAAACTGAGCCTGGTTCGGTTGTCCCTCCCACGCTGGGCGTCCGCTCGGTGGTCCCGTCGCCCGCAGGTGTATTTTCCCTAGCTGTGCCCTCTTGCAAACTGACCGGGGTCAGGCCGAGCCGCTCCATCTCCTTAGCAGCAACTGCTTCGATCTCGGCCTACTTAGCCTTCATTATACCAGCTGCTCAGGCACGCATCATGATGTCGACTGCAAGAGAAGAACAGAATCAGTTAGACTCAAAGGAAGAAAATTAAGAAATTCCATACCTAGGCTGCTCGGGAGCTTCACTCGGCTCAGACTTAGTCCGAACATGTACATCACGCCTTCTGGTAGCAGCTTGTGAATGTTGAATTTCAGCCCGACCAACATATTAGCGGCATGGAGGTAGTCCGGTTGAGTCTTGTACCTCTTCAGCTCGGGCGGGGGGTGGCAGGGCGGTTTGCCATTGAGTTCGGAAGTGGGGTCGCTCGAGGGGTCTTAAATAAAAAAAGTACTCCTTCCAGTGTTTGTTGGAGGAGGGCATCTTGTCGAAGAAAACCAGACCAATATGGGACTGGAACAGATAGGTGCCCAGCTCAGATTGTTTGGGGTAGTAGAAGTAGTGGAAGACCAGAGGGGTCAGTGGGATGTTGTACACGTGGAACAGCACCACCACGCCGCACAGGAGGCGGAAGGAGTTGGGGACGAGCTGGGCAAGCAGGATTCGAAAAAAATTACAAACTTCGGTTATGAACGGATGAATGGGAAACCGGAGGCCGGCCACGAACTAGTCTCGGAAGAAACAAATAGTGCCGGTCGGCGGGTTGTGTGGCTAATCGGACGGACCAGCTAGGACAATCTTGTGGTCAGGCGGGAGGTCAAAAGCATTAATGAGGTGTTCCGCATCGCCCGCATCAAACCTGGTCTCCATGGTGGTATATCAGAGACCAAGGGTCGGGTCGATTGGCTGGGAGGAACTGGCCATAGTCGGAAAACAAAGAAGCAGGAGGATTTGCTAAGGGTGTCGACGGAAAGACGAAGCAGGATCAACAAGAGGTTCACTAAACAGAACGACGGAACACCGGAAAACGGTAAAGGCCAGAAGAGAAGACGAAGGAACAGAAGTCAAAGCTTACAGGAAAATGGAGCGCCGGGGGAGAAAGCTGGGAGTCGCCGGAGTGCTGGAAGCAAACAAAGTCGCCGGAGCAAACGATCGAAGAGCAGAAATAGAACGCAGAGGAAGAAGCGGCGACGCTGAAGCTTTATAAAGATGGGCGCGACCGACCGAGGCCGTTCGATCTAGGGCACAGGAATTGAAGTGCACATCCGATCGTTGAATTCGAACCGCCAAACGTCACATTAGCAGCTGTCACCTCGGACGTGCGGCTACTGTGCCAACGACACGTGGCGTCCTCCCATGGGACAACATTTAATGGGCGTGTGCTCGGTCTTAATGGAAGTGATTTGTACGCATCACGAATAGATTCGGACGGTGTCAGCGTTAGCTGACCGGCTTGCACCACTTCGAAAGCGGTGAGGAAAGACATCCAAAAATATCCAAGTACAAAGACACGAAGCACCGACCGGGGGAGAAAGATCAGTTCTATGGAGACCGAGCGGGATTCAACTCATCTATTTTAGCCGCCCGACCAACCGTTCACCAAGCTACTTGTCCAGTCAGTCGGATTTGCAGCCTCCTTCAACTAGACTTGAGAGGGAGGCACGTGATCCGGTGGTAAGACGAGGCCCGCCCGATAGGAAGTCAAAGTGGTTAACGGCCGGGGTAGGCAGCTGATCGGGTGAGATACCTTCCCAAGCGGCAGGAAGAATAGCCGACTCGGCATCTCGACAGCTCGGCCTGGTGCCGAGTTTCCGACGCTCATAAAGAAAAGCAGGAAGAGATAAAGGCCGAGCGGACATCCCGCTCGGCTAACCAGGAGCACGACATTGACTCGACAGGTAGGAAGACATCAAATCATCGGCCGAGCGGACATCCGAGTCGGTCCAACCTTGGTGGCGCTGGGAGGGCATTAGCCGAGCGGTCCCTTCGCTCGGCCAGGGAAAGGTGCTAGCCGAGCGGTTCTTACGCTCGACCCGGTAAAGGACAAAGGGAGCAGTTGGCGATATCTTCTTAGAAACCAGTGCCGCCGACAAGAGGCGTGGTTAGCGACATGGTCAGACAAGGAATCGTACGGTGGAAACTTCCACTGTCACGTCAGAGATATGCTCGTGCTACTATGGTATGACGTCAGACACGCTTTTCTGACATGTCCATCCAGGTATGCTTTGAGGAGCGTGCACGCCTCGAGGATTGTGCGCGCGCCTTTGGGAACCTTATATAAGGACCCCCAGACTTCGATGGAGGTATGCACACATATATACTGTAGCTACAATTCTCATTTCTTTTTCGGCTCTACTCTTTTTTTCGTCGGAGATCTTACTTGAGCATCGGAGGGCCATCGTCGGGGAACCCCTCCCCGGCTCGGCGTTGTGTTTGTAGGTCCACGTCAGCAGGAGTCTTACGCCCTCATAGTCCTCAGCCAATCAACAGGAACGCCACATCCTCAGCGTCCATTGACTCATCTTTCGGACAAGATCAGTTATATTTTGAAATATAAAAAAATCATAAATTTTATATTGATTCCGATATCGAAAATTTCGGTACCATATAATACTATACCAAAATTTTCGATATATCAAAAATTTTGATATAAACGATAAATATCGGTATGGTATATATGATATACCAAAATTCTTGGTATTTCCCCCACCCCTAATCATATGGGCACGATATCGTAACTATATCATTCCAATTAGATATAGGTCAAGATTTTAAATCATAAAAGGAATAACAAATAGAAAAGATAATTTACTAGCAATGAGGATGATACTCGCGATTTTAATTACAAGCGCCGTAGCTATTAGATCTATATTATTGCTTTTTTTTTATTAGTACCAAGTATCAAATTAATGCCAATTAATTAAAAAAAAAATTATCCGTTAATTCATTAAAATTAAAACCCGATCTTTAATATCTAAATAATTAAGAAAGCTCGCTACTTACTCCAACAATGGAGAGTGATCGATTGATATCGTAAGTACTTATATTATCACCAAGAAAAAAAAATATAACTATTTGCCTCAGAAAGTATTTTTATTATTAAAAAAAAATTGTAAGTTTAGGTTAAAAAAGATTAATGTTATCACAAGAAAATGTTTTAATTTATACGTGCATAGATAGCGGGGCGTATTATCTTATCGACTTTTAAATTGTAAAATTTATACAAATTAGCATGAAAAAAATTATTTTATAAATTTCTAAAAAAATTGCAAAAAAAAAAAAAAAAATTTACATTTACATAATATAGTTGTTATATTACATTAACTACCAAACATAATACAGATGACCAATTTTAGATGTCTATTTATAAAATATTGAGCAACACAAAATATACATCAAAATAAGACAATCAGTGTCTCGATTTAATACGTGCACACTAAATTAATTGACATATTCCCATCTCCAATATTCTCGGTCTTCGTTTCCTCTTCACTAATAACTTTTATCGTTTATAATCTGAATCAGAAATCTTCTAAATCAATAACAAAATTTTCATTCTCATATTCAGCTTCTGAAGTGATTGCTTCAGCTTACACAAGTACAATGGACAAATTTAATGATATCTCCATCTCCAGTCCTCTCAATCTTCCTCTTCACTTTGATCATAGTTTCCATCAGAATCTTGAAAGTCAGACTCTTCATCGCGATAATCATTTCATGGATTGTTCTCAGCTGCAAATAAATAAGTATTAATATTAACAAACATTGATATGAGTCAGATTAAAAGGAAAGAAACTATACAGTCATACCATTTGAATCATCACTTTTATAATCAGATTGTGACGGATCATACTTTATCACTTTTTACAATGCTAATCTACATGGTGAATAGCTCTATACGTACTCTATATATAATCTGATGAGAAAACAAGAAGGAAAGAGTGCCTATTCAGAGTTATTAAAATGAACTACATTCTGACAAAATTGACATAAAAATCAATCAGCAATAACATTAAAAGAATTGTATAGGGGAAAAAAAAATTCTTTGTAACAGCAAGTATCATTATATGAGCAATGCAAAAGGAGACCAAATAAATAATTGCTATATCCAAGATTTTCCAGAGAAAATAGAAGACATTATCCTCCTCATTTAACAAGCATAAATAACTGCCAACCTATCTGAAGGTGCGAGGACGAGCAGAGGAGTCAGCAGCTGCAATTTCATTGAATAGATAAAACATGTCATGCAGAGGAGCTTGGAGCCCATAAAAAAGACAGAACCATCCAATCAAAATCTTGACTATATGTAAGATATTTTTTCCAGCTATATGACTCTTACAACATCTAAAAATTGCTGATCTCAGGCATACACAAAAAGAACTCACTGGCAACCTAAATATATCCTTAGCAAAGCAACAAATAAAAGGGAAGTGCCTTAATTGCGTACTACATGTCTCTTCAAATTCCAGTTTAAGACATTTTACAAATAGATAAGCAGCTAAGTGATGTTGCAGGTCCACTCAAACCACATTTTATTAGGAATAAGGAATACAAGAAAACATACTGCTCATCACAATAGTAATAAATGGCCAGGACTGAAGATCCTACAGATCTATTTAAATTCCTAGCACTATTTCAGGAAAATATTAATGTGAAAAAATAGAAAAAAGAAGTCATTTGCAGAAAACAATATTGTATTCATTTCTTCACAAATAATCACTTCAAACTCACTTCTAGTCCTGGATACTTACATAAATAATTTAGAATTTTGATAAAGCTAAACTAGTATTCATAAAGTGAAACAAAATTGTCATTAGTACTGTGAAAGAACTTGTTAGAGAAAAGAGATGGCTATCCAAACAACAACTAGAATGTCTATGAAGGCATAACCTCACTTGCTTTTCAGGATACCAAGAAGAAATTATGAAATCAACTTACTTTGAGAGCACATGAACTCATGATTAGGTTCCGTATTGTTACGTCTAACTGCATATTTTTCTTTACTTACTTCAAAACGTTCTACAATAAAAACATAGAATGAGTTTGTATGCACTCGTATGCAATTTGAGTGGTCAGCTATACAACACAAGTGAAGTGAAAACTCAAAGTTTAACCAAACGTTCTCATTCATCACTCAGCCGCTATTATAACCAAAAACTGCTAATTGCCAATCTAACTTTCCGGATACTATGTTGACCTAAACCAATTAGGGTAACATCAAAGGAAAATATCTAATTCAGACACATGGCCTCACTAAGCCACGCCACTATCAGATAAAGCAATTGATCAAATGCAAGCAGTAAACAATACATCGAGGAATTAACGCATCGTTAAAGTAAATATGCCAGAATCCGAACATGCAAAAGCAAGAAAAGGAAAAGCTAAAAGGGACTAGAGAGCATCACCCATCTCTTCAGGCGTGGAAAAGTTTCTACGGCCGGTGGGCTTGGCCTTGAACCTGCCCCTCCCCATCATCAACTGGCGAGATCCGGATCGAGATCGAAGACCTCAAGGAGGGATCGGTTCCGATGATAACGATCGAAGACCTCAAGTTTCTCACGTCGCCTTCTCTTCCACCGAGCAGGGAATTTGAATGGCTCACTATATTCACCAAGACCCGACCCGTCCCGGGTTTGGTTCGAACTTGGTCCGAATTATAATCAGGTCGACGGGCAGGTTGCACCCCCCAGCCGGACCCGTTCCAGTTCAGACCCAAACAAACCGGTTTAGTCCTCTTCCTGAGCATTTGGACTCTGTTTCAGATCTTTGGATCGACCATGACGGTTTGCATCTCGTAAATTTTGCTAGTGGCGTTCTGTTTTTTTTTTAATCGTGTCCCAACTTCTTTGACTAATTTTCAAGATGGACGACTCTCCTCACTCAGCAGATACATCCAAAAACACTTATAATATGTCGGAGGTAGAAAATATGATCTTGGCCCTTGAAATCACAGATTATATTAATTCTTGTTCTTGATAAATCGATAAATTGTAATTATTTTGGTGTTGATTATGTGACAAGTGAAATGGACTAAATTTATCATTCCATCCACCACTCAACACAGGCATCGCGGAATCACGTAAGTGTCGTGATCCCACGACGAATTCTACGGGGCACCAGAGGCCACCTCAACCTCTGCAATTCAGGTGGGGCGGCCACGGGCGAGTGGGAATGCCCATTAGACGGGGGTCACAGTGTGGATGCCAGTACACTTGAGGCAGGGTGAGGATGCCCTACACGGGTCACGGTGGGTATACCCACGACGCAAGGCAAGGACGCCTGTGAGTTCACGGGCCGTGACGGAGATGCCCGCGGCGCGAGGTGGGGACACCGATGGGCACGGAGGTCTTAGTGGGGAAGCCCCGTGAGCTCGAGGTGGAGATGCACGTGAACATACGACGAGCGCTCCCGTAGGCACATGGGTCGCAGCAGAGACATCGTGGATGGGACGTAGAACCTTAATTCCAGTTATAAATTAAAATTCGGTATTACGGACAATAGGATGGATGATAAGCTTTAATTACGAGAGCGATATCTATTGGATCTAACATTGTTGCCTTCTTTTGTCATATTTATTTTGACACCAAATACCGACTACTCCTTGAGCAATGAGAAGTAGGAGGATCTAGTCGATCATCGATTGTATTTTACATTGATTTGCAATCCATAGAAAGTTTCGGCTTCAAAAGTGTGCATATTATCCTAAGGAAATTTAAATTTTGACTTCAGAAATGCTTATATTATTAGAAAAACTGTTGTAATCTACACATGCATACATAGCGGCGTATTAACTTATCGACTTTTAAATTGTGAAATTTATGTAAATTTAGCATAAAAATTAATTTTTTGGATTAGCAGGTAATTTGCACAGAAACTAATATTAACATGAGGACATTATCCAATTACATTAACCACCAAACAAATTATAAATGACCAACTTTGAACATCAAATTAAAATAAAAAAAATCCACCAACACAAAATATACATCTAAATGAGACAATCACTGAAAGTGATTGCCTCAACTTAATACATGCACAATAAACGAATTGAGATATTCCCATCTCCGGTACTCTCCATCTTCCTTTACTCCAGTCGTTCATAATTTGAGTCAGAAATCTTCTAAATCAATGACAGGATTTTCATTCTCGTTTTCAGCTTCAGCTTTTAAAGTTATTGTTTAAGCTTAACACAAATACAATAGACAAATTTAACGATATCCCCATCTCCAGTCCTCTCGATCTTCCTCTTCACTTTGATCATAAATCGAGTCAGAATCTTCAAAGTCAGACTCTTCATCACAATAATCGTTCCATGGATAGTTTTCAGCTGAAAATAAACAGGTATTAATATTAGCCAACAATAATATAAGTCTGATTAAAAAGAAAGAAAATATACAATCATACCATTTGAATCATCACTTTCATAATCAGATTGTGACGAGCCATCATAATAGTCATCCTCCACATAAACTTGGATTCTATAGCAATCAAACATAAACATAATGAATATCAAAATAAAATTCCAATTGTAAGTTTAGATAAATCAGATGTCTAATTTCATACAATGGATGCTCATCAATACTATCTGTGTCTATGTCCACACCACTGCCGATAGTATATATGTCGTAAACAAAGTTATCTGTTCAAAATAAATAAAAGGGAAAATTTAGCAGTGAGAAAATTATAAAGAATCTCATGGAAGATCTTAAACTACATATAAAGTTAATCATAGTATGTAATTTGGATTTCTTGTTTCTAAGCATAAAATATAACATTAGTTGTCATTGGAAGATTAAAGATGCTGGAGAAGATGGAACCTTTTGTAGTTGCCCTGTCATGTTCAATCTCTTCAGCTGCTTGTGGAAGGAATTCCCTTAAAAGTGATAAATACTTATCAAAAATTGCACCACCAACCTCAGGAGCAATTCTGCAGCATTCAAGAATCTTTTATATAAAGTAGAAAGATACACTAAAGAAGCAATAGAAACACTGAATATTAAACTTACTTGGGCTTTGGCACCCTTTGGTGAGTTTCGTCCTCGGCATCAACTCGAACAACATCATACAAATGGCATTTTTCATACAAAGAGCATTCTTCTGCATCTATGCTTTCCCTTTTCTTCCATATTTGTTCAAATCGAGCACTTCTAGCAAGATCCTATAAGATTCAAATATTTAATAGGGCTTAGTTACATTATCTTGGGAATAAAATCATCCAGATTCAATCTTGTATAATTTTAGCAACAAATTGACAATGAAGCATCTCATGATAAAACCAATATAATTGCACAAACAAACAACTAATAGTCAAAATCATTCCAATGATCTCGTAATATTCAAGTGGGTCCTATATATCAAAAAGAATAAAAAAATTAGACATATGATAAGAAAATGTGAAGATTATATAAGAGTAAAACTGTGCTTACATTTATTCACTATAACAGTGAAAAACTCTTGGTTATCACAAACACATTATTGATCTTGTCATGTGTATAACTGGTGCATCTACATAAAATTATTTATGTTGCATACTTCCAACAGACTGAATCTAAATGTGTAAAATGAAAAAACCTAAGTCCAAGATACGTAAAATAAATGCTACATTAGAAGACATCTAACACAAAAATTCAGATGTGCATGTTTCATCCACCGGAGAAATTGCAATAACAATTCAATGACATGAAAGAGTAATAATCTACCTCATGCTCTTTTATAGCCTTGGCCCGCAATTGATCATGTTTCTGCAGGCACAGAAAGTGCAACAAGAATGAATATATTATTCGAGGCAAAAAAAATGCTGAATATTCTAGGATTAAGTAAAGTTATTAAACTAGAAAAAATAATAATGGAATCGAAGTACGCAAATCAAGATTTATGCATTTTCCAAATAAAAATTGAAAGGCAAAGGATGATAATAAAAATGAGTCCAAATTTGTTTTTACAAGTGATTTTAGAAAAAATGCTCAATATCATTTGATAGAATAATTTCCAGCTCTTTGACATGTGAATTTTAAAAAGATGAATAACCAATTCTACGTGAGAATTATGTGCTGGCAAAAACATCCTTTCGGCAATTTTTATAATTAAGGTAGGAATCATAATATAATGCATGGAAAAAATTACATAAAATTGTGCGTCAATTTAGCAGTGCCGATAATAGAAGATATAAATCAAAGGAAAAATGCAGCAGTGAAAGGTAAACAATTCTGCAAGATTAGGTTAGGGTAACATCTTCTCATGGATAATGTAACATAAGAAATTGAATTGATAACATTACCTTATCAGGTTTATACAAACTTCTACGCTCCTTAGATCTCCCCTTAAATTCTTTTGTGTTTCTGGAAGGTTGCTGCTGGTTGAAAAGAGAGAGAGAGACAGAAAGAAGATTACTAACAGATTCAACAGATGAAGTCTAAACCAATGGATTACAATGGGAGATTTGATGTTCAAAGGAAAGATGATAGTAACTAAATAATCTTAGGCGTGTAAGGCAATATGCTTGCCAGAGATCTATGAAAATCCTGTCCATGGAACAACAAATATCCTAGGAAATATTTGACTGGCAAACAGAATCAAAGATTTTTTTTTAAACAAAGAGAGAATTATTGTGGGAATAAAACAGACGTAAGAAAGACTTAAAAATTGGGGCCCTCACTAGCCACTTCTGCTTCAAAAACATCATTTTTGAGCAGGCAAAAGGGCATTCATATCTCTAAAAAAAGGAAGTGATTACGAGTTAAACTGAATTATCAGATTATCTGATTTACGGCAAGCTGCGTTAATGTCAAGTGGAAGAAAGAGGAACATATTAAAAGATAACCACCTCGCAAAGCAAATGACATAGGAGAGTAACAGAGATTAGGTGTTAACCAGAAAAGAATGCAGCACATCTTTGACAGACTGGGAGCGCCCAACTGTCTCAAGACGATGAACTAACATCTTCTTACTTGCAAGCTCATTGAGAACTGCATTTTAGAAGCCTCATTGATGAGAAATTTTCAGTCATATAAATTACAGAGCAAAACACACAACATGAGGGGCTATAATTTTTGAAACTTAGTCAATTACAAACTTATAAGGAACTCCTTAGGTCTTTCCAGTAGCTTTATATTTACATGATTGGACATTATACAAGAGTTCATCATTCCCTTTCACCAAAATAGAAAAACTCAACCCATGTGATAGATCTTCGTGGTAACCTAATGAAAAAGCATTCACAAAAACCCACCACTCTATCTGTTCAGTCTAATCATGTTTCTGCCATTTATCAAATGTTTAAGTGTTTGAACACAGCATCACTGCACCCAATTCAAAGGAAAAAAAAATACTACATATCAAGTAATTTTCTAAACAAAAAGGCAACCAAACTTATATATATATATATATATATATATATATATATATATAACACCAATTAGAAGACAAAATGGCCAACGAGAGTATAACATGGGACTAATATTTTGTGAAAAGATGAAACATTTGATTGGCCAATGCTTAGGCTAGGTAACATGTTTGTGGTGGCAATAAACAGACATAATGAAAACTATAGATATCTAACACAACATAGTCATTGATAATGTCACTTTAAGATTCCAGTAAAGCAAAAAATGCAATAATAAAAGAGCAAAACATCATTCCATGAAGATGGATTTTCTAGTCAAAAAACATGGGATCATATTTTATATTGGACAATGACCAAAATGTGGTTGGAGTAATTCACTCTATGTAACTTGATAAATGTTTTCTTCATGGGAATTGAATATTATTAAGAATTTTGAGGTTATAAACTAAAGTTGCCATATACCAAATGAAACTCTAGTGTACATATTAAAGTTATTTCTATGTTGTTTAACTCATTTGAATAGTTTAATGCCTACATCACATATTAGGAATCAATGGCATTGCCTATGAAAATTATTTTTTGCTATTCTCATGAAGCCCATAAAATGACAACCTTCTTTCAATCTGCACTTGTATGCACAAACTTCTTCTTGAATGAGGAATGGAAAAATAAGATGGGATTGGAGCTTTCAGAGTTGAGGAGATCGAAATACAAGAGATGAAGAATCAGCAAATTGTCTATTTTGAGTTACAGGGCGTACTAGATACAACTACGAGACAGAACAGAAATTCTTGTGATTGGACACGACATGAAGCAGAAATTTTAAGATTAATGTGAGGGATGCCAAATAAAAGGCTACGCATCATCAAAATGACTCATTGAGAACTTTTCTTGTTGAAATCATGATTACAAAATCTATAATTATATTCAATATCATTTATAAATTAATATAAGCAAATAGCAGATCATTGATATATGCTACCCCATTTCAGTTTAACTCAATCTTTCCAAGTCCTTAGCATATAAAGAACATAGATTATATCTAGAAACCATTTTCGAGTTCCTCCATTTTCAAGTAACAACAACTCAATAAATGCATGCATTGAAATTATGATAATTCCATTAAAAACAGTAAAAAAAAAAAAAAGAAGAAGAAGAAGAAAGGGAAGGCTATACCTTTTCCTGTGCCGCAATCAGATAAGGAGAGATTTCCAAGACCCAAGAATGCTTTTTTATGTGGCCTTTCATTAATCTCCAACCCTGGGCGCATAAAAACAAAACAAAACAAAAACCCACCTTTATATCCCATTCTAATATTATCCAAAGAGGGAAAAAAGAAGAAGAAAAATAACTTACAGAAAGAGTCAAGTTTTGCTTGGGAGGCCTTCCGCTTAACCCTTACGATCACCGGCTTTCCAGTGATCGAACTCAGCGGAAGAGGCTTTCCTGTAAACAAACCCAGCGGAGGAGGGTTTCCTGTGATCAAACTCAGGGGAGGAGGGTTTCTTGTGATCAAACTCTGGGGAGGAGGGTTTCTTGTCATCAAGCTCAGCGAAGGAGGGTTTCCTGTAATCAAACTCAGCGGAGGAGGGTTTCCTGTGTTCAAACTCAGCGGAGGAGACATGGAACTCAGCGGAGGAGACTTTCCAGTGATGGAACTCAGAGGAGGAGGCTTTCTGGTGATGGACGGAGGAGACATCGAACTCAGAGCAGTATGCTTTCCGGTGATGGAACTCAGCGGACGAGGCTTTCCGTTGATCGACGGAGGAGACATCGAAGGTTAACGCCCGGAGAATAAGAATCGACCGGAGAACAAGAATCGCCCAGACAATCGCCTCCAGAGAACAAAAATCGCCGGGAGAAAAGAATCGAGGTTTCGGTGAATAGATTTGTGAGAAAAATGACTCCCTGATCTGCTTATTTATAGGCTTGGCCAAGGGGTAATGAAAAGGCCCATATGGGATGCAGCAGGGTCCATTTATTCTTTTTAACTTAATTAAAATATATTTTAAAGCAGCTATATCTAATATAATCCTAACGGTAATTTTTTTAAAAACACGCACGCACTCGACTTTATAAGGGCCAAAATATATACCTAACTTTGATAAATGACCATCCACCTTAATCTGTTTTTTTAATAATAATTAAAACAACAAAATAATATATATATATTTTAAAAAAAAACATGTTAATATATTTTAATTTTTAAAAAATATTTACTCTAATATGTTTATAATCATTACAATCATAATTATTATAATATTTTAATAATAATTGATAAAAAAATATTTTAATAATAATAATTTTAATTAAATTAAAATATTCTTACTTTATATTATAATAGTTGTTGAAATCGTATAATTATAATTTTATTGGAATGAGAATACTTTTAAAATAAGAAATATATTATATTATATTCTATCTTATTAAAAAGATTTCAAAATGGGTTAATTTTTCTTTTAAAAAATATTTAATAAAGTGAGATGCGCTAAGGCCATGAATAAATGGAATGTTTGTGAACAAGTTTAGTGTTCGGCTTAATTAGAAGTTGTTTATGTTCGTTCAATACGCGCAAAATCAATTAAATAAATAAATTTGTTAAACTAAACAAACAAATTTGAGTATTTATATATTTAATTCGTTAATATTCATAAATAATACTTTGAATTATGTTTGTGAACCGTATTCAAAAATAATATTCATGAAAACAATGTTTATGAATTATATTCATTACTTTTAAAATTAAATTAAGCTTGAATGATCAAATTCAACAATCAATTAAATAGATAAAAATATCAAGCAATAAAATAAACTTCAATTATATTATCAAGTCCATGCTAGTAAAAAAATAAATTAAACCAAGTTTAAATAATTATTTTAATGATTTAATTTATTTTATACTCAATTTGACTCGATTATCTCATCAAATAAATTTAAACACTCTAATATTTTAATGAGCTTGTTTGTCATCCTATGCGTCTTTATCCTATTTTCCATCGGTGCGTCTCAACTCGATTTCATTTATTTTTTTTTACATAAACTATTAAAAGATTTTAAAATATAGGTAATTAGGAATACATATTTTAAATTATTATTTTTTAATGAATATATTTTATATTTAAAAAATATAAAAATCATTCTAATTATATATAGCTCGAGATTTAAAACTAAGAGGACAACAAATAGAAAGGATAATTTACTAGCAACGAGGATGATACTCGTGACTTTGATTACAAGTGTCACAACTATTGGATCTAACATTGTTGTCTTTTTTTGTTTTGCTGGCATAAGTATTTAGTTTACGTCCATTAATTCTTGGATGATCGATTTGATCCTTTTAAAATTTTCTATCAATAATTAAAATAAATCAGAAAATACTCACGAACTGACCTATTAACCTAGTATTTTTAGATGAACCATCTATAAAAAAAAAATCATACCTACTTAAAAATATGAGATAGGGAGTAGAGGATCTAATCATCAATCGATTGATATATAACATTCATTTGTAATCCACATCAAGTTTCAGTTTAAGAAATGCTTTTATTATCAACAGAAAAAATGTAAATTTTTTACTTCAAAAGTATTTATATTATAAAAAAATAATATAAAATTTGTCTTCAAAAATATTAATGTTATTACAAGAAAATATTTTATAAATATTTTACACTGTTGACATAGATAGCGGCATATTATCTTATGGACTTTTAAATTGTGAAATTTATACAAATTAACATGAAAAAAATATTTTATAGATTTCTAATTAATTTGTAAAAATATACATATTTACATGATAAAATTGTTCTATTACATTAACTATCAAAACTTGTAACACCTCACCCTCCACTCTACTAGTATGTGAGAATGAGACATTACTGGACTATTAACTTTACTTAACTAGTGTTGCTCACATGTTGATAATTATACTTATAACTCTTTACAAACTCAAAACATGCAATAAGTAACAGCTGGAAACATAAATAATTCATCTAATACATTCTACTCAATTATTTGTTCTCAACTAAAACTATATATATTAATCTGAACATGCTAAAACTATATATTAATCTGAACATACATGCAACAATAATACAACTCAGATAGCGGAACTAATGTGCATAGCAAATAAAAGGAAGAATTATAAATCTTAAAATATTCAATGAACAAACCCAGCAATAAGAAAGAATAATCCCAACAGTCTAAATACAAAATCTTAATGAATTCTTAAGCAAAATCCCAAGGCTTTCATAGTCCAGACATCACACATCCATCCACACCTCCTTGTCGTCTTCCTTCACTATAGTTTTCTTTTTCCTTTATCTACAGTAAGAGGAAATGCAACTATAAGCGAATGCTTAGTAAGCGCTATCTAACTCACAAAACTCGAATAAGCATGTGAGCAGGAAGAAATCTAGGAACTGAATGCTTTAAAAGAAATACTACTAATGTTCATCTAATAGCAAGGAAATCAAAACAGTTTGGAATGCTAAACATGTAAAGTTGCTCATGCTCATTTAATAGCAATAAGAAAATCTAAACATGTAAGAATAAAAGAGCTAAGCTTGCTGATTTTTAAACTTATGGGAATCTTATTCCATTTGTTTAAAACTTATACTTTTATACTTTAAAATAATAATAATCTCTTGGGCCCAGGCTTAGTACCATTGCGCGCTCCCTAATAAAAACTGAGGTAGCGAGCCACCAGTCCTACGAGGGTAAAGACCTTGGTCTTACCAGGGCCGAGACCTCGGAACCGGTCACCTGGATTTGTTTAACGACAACCTCGGAAGTCGGGTACTAGACTCTTCAAATAAAATACTTGTTCTTGTTAATACTTCTAATAAAAGAATGTCTCGTACAAAACTGAAATGCTTAAACATATTCTAAAATTGCATAAAAAGCTTAACAAAAATCTGCATACGAAGCTTAACAGAAATCTGCATACAAAACTTAACAAAATCTGCATACAAAGCTTAACAAAAATCTGCATACAAAGCTTAACAAAATCTGCATACAAAGCTTATTTCCTAAAACCATTCACACTAAAACAAAGCCAGCAAGTAAAGGATAAATCTGTACTGCAATTGGTGGTTCATTTGTTCAAGCTTAGAATTAAAGTGGTTCATGCTCAGAATTAACAAGGTGGTCTGTACTGGAATGCTAAACTTCACCATCAATGATTCTAAAACTGCAAGGGGAAAAATCTAGTAACAACAAGGTCTACTGATTACTTCCAAAACTTAGGCCGTTCATGTCCAATGCATAGTACCAACAAAACTAAAACCTGCTGAAGCTTAAAATCTATGCAAACTTGTTCAAAGCTTATACCTTTACAGAGCCACAGAAATCTTTAAGTATGCTACAGCAGAAATGCAAGGAGAAAGCAAATCTCGGATCTACTCTAAAATCCCTAGCAGCCACAATTCTTTACAGCATATTCTGAAAGCCAAAAAAAAAAAAAAAAACTAAATCCCTAGCAATCCACCATTCTTTACAGCATATTCCGAAATCCAAAAGAAAACTAAATCAAAGCTCAAAACTATCCTTACTGTAGGTGAGTAGCACTTACTTTGGTTCTTGGACTCACAACCGAGAAGAGAAGCTTCTAGGGTTTCGGAGAACTCGAAAATCCAGCCTCTTCTTCGTGCCTACGGGTTCCCTCGACGAGAAGGTCTCCATTCCGTGAAGAGCTCATGGGATTTGCCCTTCGCCGACCGCCGGAGACGAAGCCCTAGCTTCGGCTTCGTCTTCCGCCCGAATAACGCCGTCGCACGCGAGAGAGGAGAGGAAATTAGGTCTCGGAAAAATAATCCCTAAGTTCTCTCTTTATCTCCCTTTATAACTAGAGTATTCTGTTATCTACTATTGCTTAAATTAATTTGGCTATCTATTTTATCATTATGGCCCTGCTGGGTTCCTGGTCATCCGAAATGACTTAAGGCTTTGCTTAACCAGAGGTCTTTGGTTCGAACCTCGGCTCAACCTCTTTATTTTTTCCAACTTGTTTCTTTTAGTAAAAATACCAAACGAACTCCGAAAATTGCATAAAAATACTCTAAAAATTTCTAAAAATCTCTAGAATATTTCTAAATCATTTCTAAATATTTTCAAGTACTATCAGGACTCGTAATGAGAAAATTTGGGTTGTTATAATTCCCCATACCTTATAAAAAGTTCATCCTCGAACTTAAAATAATTCTGGATATTTCTATCTCATACTGTCCTCACGCTCCCAAGTAACCTCCTCGTGCTTCTGGTTCTGCCAGATGACTTTTACTAGTGGTACTTCTTTGTTCCTTAGTTTCTTAACTTCTTTGTCCACTATCTGTGTAGGTCTGCTCTCATAGCTAAGATCCTCCTAAATCTGCACTGACTGAAGCTGAATCACTTGGCTAGGGTCGTGAAGATACTTCTTTAGCATGGAGACATGAAATACATTATGTATTGCTGACATGTCTTATGGTAAGTCCAGCTTGTAAGCTACTTTCCCAATCCTCTCTGTGATCGGATAGGGTCCTACGTAGCAGGGACTTAACTTGCCCTTTTTGCCAAATCTCATCACTCCCTTCATAGGTGCAACTTTGAGGAAAACTGAATCCCCTACTTGGAATTCAAGTGGCCTACGACGTGCATCAACATAACTTTTCTGCCTACTCTGGGCAGTCTCAATTCTCTGTCTGATCTTCTGGATAGCCTGGGTGGTCTCATCTATCATCTCTGTCTGAATGCCCAGCTCCACTTCCATTTCTTTCCTTTCACCTGCTTCTTGCCAGCAAATGGGTGATCTACACTTTCGACCATACAGTGCTTCGTACGGTGCCATCTTGATAGTGGCCTGATAGTTATTGTTGTTGGCGAATTTAGCTAAGTACAGATACTTGTACCAACTGCCCTTAAAATCTAATGTACAAGCCCTGAGCATGTCTTCTAAAATCTAATTTACTCTTTCTATCTGCCCATCAGTCTGGGGATGGAAGGCTATGCTGAACTTGAGTTTGGTGCCTAATGCATTCTGGACACACTCCAAAAAAGAGAGGTGAAGCGCCCATCCCTATCGGAAACAATCGACTTCGGGACTCCATGAAGTCTGATCACTTCCTTAACATATAGCTATGCTAACTGCTCTATAGAGTGGGACACCTTGATGGCTAGAAAATGGGCAGACTTGGTCAATCTGTCCACTATCACCCATATCACATCATACCCATTAGTGGTTCTTGGAAGACCTGTTATAAAGTCCATGGATATTTCTTCCCACTTCCACTCTAGTATTGGGAGGGGTTATAGGACTCCTCCTGGTCTCTGGTGCTCTACTTTGACTCTCTGGCAGGTTAGGCAGGTACTGACATATTTTGCAACATCTCTCTTGAGTCCAGACCACCAGAATCTCTGCTTTAAATCTTGATACATCTTGGTGGAACCAGGATGCATGGAGTATGGCGTACTATGAGCTTCTTCTAGAATCTTCTTTCTTAATTCTTCATCATTGGGGACACAAAGGCGGCTCCCCTGATAAAAGATTCCACTGTCTGACACCCGAAACTCTGATTTTTCTTCTTTTTGTATCCCTTGCTTGATCTTCTGGATATCTGGATCTTCACTTTGCTTTCTCTGTATATCCTCCAGTAGGGTTGACTCTAAGGTCAATGCAGAGAGTTGCCCATAAATAATTTCAACTCCAAAGTCTAACAATTCCTTCTACAGTGGCAGTGCTAATGATGACAAGTGTATCAGAGTTGCACTGGACTTTCGACTCAGTGCATCCGCCACTTTGTTAGCTTTACCTGGGTGGTAGAGGATTTCACAGTCATAATATTTAACTAACTCTAGCCACCTGCGCGGTCTCATGTTTAAGTCCTTCTGGGTAAAGAAATACTTCAAGCTCTGATGGTCTGTGAAGATTCTGCACTGGACTCCATACAAATAATGTCGCCAGAGTTTTAGTGCTGTAACGACTCGCCTTCTACTAACTAAGCTGTAAGGCCGGGGGTTACATTATGCTAAACTATTTTTGGGCTATCACTAAATGTCAAGGTGCGGAAAAGCTGAGATAAGTTAATTACTATGAAATCTGGAAATTATTCTCAGAGTACACTTCTGAAGTTGTATATATGCTAAAGAAGGGAACTTAACTTTCTATTTGATCAAAAACTGAAATTAGGCACTTCTAGCTGAAATCAGACATTCCAATCGATCGGATGATCGATTGGAGTTGTTTGATCGATCTGCTGATCGATTCAACTTGCTACTGTGCACAGGGTCAAATCTGGATCGATCGACTGATCGATCCAGCCTGGCCAATCGATCCGAGGATCGATTCAGAGGCTCTCTGTTCGCGGAAATTAAATTCCCGATCGATCGGCTGATCGATCCATGGCCGATCGATCAGCTAATCGATTCAACAGCTCTCTGTACGCGGAAGTCACATCTCAATCGATCGACTGATCGATCGAGGATTCCTCAATCGATCAGCTGATCGATTCAATAGCATTCTGTGCACGGGGAGTTTCTCCCAATCGATCGACTGATCGATTGAGATTCCTCAATCGATCGGCTGATCGATTGGGGTTCTGATTTCAACAGAAACCCACCCGAACTCATTCAGAATCTTCAGAAATCACTAAACTATGAAACAATACTACTAGACATGACTTTATACATATTTTACCATCTATCATCAAGACAACTAACAGTCTACGCATGACATAATTCATAGAATCACAATTCATGATACTTAACATCCTAAGAGTGAAGAAAGTATCTAAAAATAGAAATATAAAGTCTTTAAATGGGCTACTCCCCAAGGGTCTTTATTCCAGGTTCCTTGCACACACATCTTTATCGCATTGTCCTCCAGCCTCCGCTAATCCATCTTTCCTTTCCCTTTATCTGCAATCTAAGGAAAATGCAACTATAAGCTTGGGCGCTTAGTAAGAACCATCTACCTCACAAAAACATGCATTTGTAGAAATCATGCTTTTTAAAAGATGCTAAGCTGATATGCAAGCTGAGAATCATACTAGAAATGCTAAAACATGGCATATGAGCATGTAACTCATGGCAATCAAGAACTAAACATAAAGCTATCTGCTATATCTATAGAAAACTGAACTGAAGCTAAGCTTAATCCACTTATCTGTTTGTGAAGTTTGAAAACTATTTTCGTAAATAGATAAAAATACTAAATATGCTGCTGATGGGCCCGACAATTGTACTTGCTGTACGCACATCCCTAATTAGGCCTGAGGTAGCAAGTCCCGAATCTAGTAGGGTTACTAGGTTATCTAAACCTAGGGACGACTATGGGAGCCCAACCCAAGGACATTTGAAGTCTAGTACAGTGCCACTGATAAAGTAACATACTGTTTATAACTGATTTATCATATCTTGCTTTTTACTAGGTCATCTGAACCCAGAGCTAGGTTATCTTAACTTAGAGGCGACTATGGGAGCCCACCCATTGGACCGTAGTCCCATATCAACTGAAGCAAGGCTAAGTATACTATTTAAAATGCATCTATGGCATTTAACTAAACTATTAAAACACCTACTGTAGCATATAATTGTACTAGGAATTTTATCGAGCACCTGGTGTGCTCTAACTCTGCATATGACTGCACTAAGAACATAAGAGCGAACTAAGGACATAAAATCATACGATTAGCTACTTATACTGCAGGTGAGGGGTTACTTACTTCCTGCGCTAATTTTCTTACGAATCTGATCGCTAGTTTTCCGGAGAAGAAGATCTTCTCGATGATCTTCTTACGTCTATACTTTCTTCTCGCGAAGGGGAGCATCCTCATGTCGGAATTGTCGCCAGAAGGTGCTCCTACACTCCTAGGGATGAAACCCTAGGTCTCCTTGGCCTTGGGCGCCTAGAGGTGAGGGAGAGAGGGTTCGACGGTGAGGGTTTGAGGGAAAAGAGAATTGCCGATAAAAATATAACAACTCTCCACTTAATTTCCCTATTTATATTAAGTGATTAATACACCCCAACTAACCTTAAGTATAATTGTTCTCCTTTCCTTTCAGCACACCCTTGCTGGGGCCCCTTGGTTACTAGAGTCATCTATAAGTCGTAGAATCTAATAGGTCTCGGATTCAATTCCCGCTTAGGCTGTTTTACGTCCTTATTTATTTTTGCTACTTCTGCTACTCCAAAAATTCCATAAAAATATTCTAAAATTCCATAAAAATAATAGAATATTTCTAAAAATTAAGTTGAGAATTTTCGGGTGTTACAATCCCCCATATCTTATAAAAAGTTCATCGTCGAACTTAGAATAACTCTAGATACTTCTGTCTCACACTAGCTTCTGTCTCCCAAGTTGCCTCTTCTGTTGTGTGATTTTGCCAAATAACTTTTACTAATGGTACCTTCTTATTCCGTAATTTCTTAACTGCTCGGTCTATTATCTGAATAGGCTGACTGTCATAGCTAAGGTCTTCGCGGACTTGTACTGACTGGGGCTCAATCACCTGGGTGGCATCTGGGATATGCTTCTTTAGCATAGAGACATGAAATACATTATTAATAGCTGACATCTCCTGGGGTAGCTCTAGCTCATATGCTACCTTGCCAACTCTTCTAATGATAAGGTATGGTCCCACATATCTGGGACTCAATTTGCCCTTCTTCCCAAAATGCATTACTCCCTTCATGAGAGCTACTTTGAGAAACACTGTATCCCCAACTAAAAACTCTAAGGGTCGACGCCGTGTATCAACATAGCTTTTCTGGCGGGTCTGAGCTGTCTATATCCTCTGGCGGATCTGCTATATAGCTGCTGTGGTATCTGTTACTAGATCTGTCCGAAGTTCTAGTTCTTTCTGTTCACCACTCTCATACTAGCAGATTGGAGATCTACACTTCTGCCCATAGAGAGCCTCATAGGGTGCCATGCCGATAGTAGCCTGATAGCTATTGTTGTATGCAAATTTTGCTAAACTCAGATATTTGCACCAACTCCCCTTGAAGTCTAGGGCACACGCTCGGAGCATATCCTCAAGTACCTGATTTACTCGCTCTGTTTGACCATCTGTCTGAGGATGGAATGCTGTGCTAAACTTTAACTTGGTGCCCAATGCTGACTGTACACACTCCCAGAAGTGTGATGTGAATCTACTGTCTCTATCTGAAATGATGGTCCGTGGAACTCCACACAGTCTAACAATCTCCTTGAGATACAACTGAGCTAGCTGCTCCATGGAGTAGGATATCCTGATAGCTAGGAAGTGGGATAACTTAGTGAATCTATCAACTATTACCTAGATGGCATCAAAACCATTCGTGGTTCTGGGTAGTCCCACTATGAAATCCATGGAGATATCCTCCCACTTCCATTCTGGGATCTAAATAGGCTGCAGAACTCCTTCTGGTCTCTGGTGTTCTGCTTTGACCCTCTGGCAGGTCAGACAGGTACTAACATACCTGGCGATGTCTCTTTTCATCCCAGGCCACCAAAAACGTTTCTTTAGGTCTTGATACATTTTGGTGGAACCTGGATGCATCGCATAAGGAGTCCTGTGAGCCTCGTCTAGGATCTTCCTTCGTAGTTCCTCCTGATCCGGAACACATAGTCTGTCACCAAAATGCAATACCCACTATCAGATACTCTGAACTCTCTACTTTTTGATTTTGTTAACCCTTGCTTGATTCTCTGAATTTCAGGGTCTTGACCCTGAGCTGTCTGGATGTCACCAAGCAGGGTAGATGCTAATGTCATAGTAGAGAGTTGGCTAACTATTAGTTCGAGACCGAAATCTATAATCTCCTTTTGTAGGGGTGGTGACATGGCTGATAGGGATAATAAGATGACATAGACTTCCTGCTAAGTGCGTTTGCCACCTTATTGGCCTTTCCTGGGTGGTAGAGGATGTCTATGTCATAGTCTTTGACCGGCTCGAGCCATCTGCGCTGTCGTATATTCAGATCCTTCTGAGTGAAGAAGTACTTCAGACTCTGATGATCTGTATACACTCTGCACTGAGCTCCATACAAGTAATGTCTCCAAATTTTGAGGGCGAACACAACTGATGCAAGCTCAAGGTCATGAGTAGGGTAGTTCCTCTCATAGTCCTTGAGTTGTCTGGAGGCATAGGCGATCACCTTACCTTCTTACATCAGTACTGCTCCTAATCCCAATTTAGAGGCGTCACTGTAAATATCAAAGCTGTCTGTGTTTTCTGACAGAGTCAGAATGGGAGCACTGGTCAATCTTCTTTTGAGCTCCATGAAACTGTTCTCGCACTCCTCTGTCCACTGAAATTTTCTATTCTTCCTGGTGAGAGCTGTCAGTGGGGAGGCTATCCTGGAGAAATCCTCTATAAATTTTTTGTAATAGCCTGCTAGTCCCAGAAAGCTTCTGATTTCACTGGCGTTTTTAGGTCTCTTCTAGTTACTCACAGCTTCTATCTTACTGGGGTCTACCATGATACCATCCTTGGAGATGATGTGACCCAGAAAGGACACCTGATCGAGCCAGAATTCACATTTCATGAACTTGGCGTACAGCTGGTTCTGTTGGAGGGTCTGCAGTACTATCTTCAGGTGTTCTGCGTCTTCTTCCTGAGTCCTGGAATAGATAAGAATGTCATCGATGAACACAATAATAAACTTATCTAAGTATTCTCTGAATACTCTGTTCATGAGGTCCATGAAAGTAGCTGGAGCATTCGTCACGCAAAAGGGCATGACTATGAACTCATAATGTCCGTATCTGGTCCTGAAAGCTGTCTTGGATATATCACCCTCTTTAACTCTCACTTGGTGATATCCCGATCTGAGGTCTATTTTAGAGAACACTGCTGCTCCCTTTAGCTGATCGAACAGGTCATCTATCCTGGGAAGAGGATACCTGTTCTTAATCGTGACTTGATTTAGTGCTCGGTAGTCTATACACAGGCGCATGCTCCCGTCCTTCTTCTTCACGAACAATACAGGCGCTCCCCATGGTGAGTGACTAGAGCGTATGAAGCCCTTGTCAAGTAGCTCTTGTAGTTGCTCCTGAAGTTCCTTCAGTTCTGCCGGAGCCATGCGGTAGGGTGCTTTGGAGATGAGATTTGTACCAGGGATAAGCTCTATCTCAAATTCAATCTCGCTGTCTGGTGCTAGGCCTAGTAACTCCTCAGGAAAAACTGTTGGGTAGTCACATAAAACTCGGACCTCTTCTAGCTTTTGGTCCTTGTCCTGACTCGCATTGACTACATGTGCTAGGAACCCCATACATCCTGAATACAATAGTTTCTGTGTTTCCAAAGCGGAGAGAAACTTCTTAGCCTTTCTCTTTGGTTCTCCGATGTACCCAAACTGCACTCCTGCTTCAGGTTGGAATACAACTTTCTGTTTATGGCACTCTATGGAGGCGCCGTACTTGATCAGAAAGTCCATTCCCAAGATGACGTCGTAGTCAGTCATATCTAGCACTATCAGGTCACCAAAAAGCTCTCTATCTGCTATAATGACTGGTACTACTCGGAGCCAGTGTGTGGATGCCATGATTTCTCCTGAAGGTAGCGTCGTCAGAAACTGACCACTGAGTACCTCTGGAGATATTGCTAGCTTTTCGGCGAATGTCTTGGAGATATAGGAATGGGTTGCCCTAGTATCGAATAAGACAGTTGCACTTTGCTGTAAAATACTAATCTGACCTGTAACAACTGTTGAGGCATTCGCTACATCCTCTCTGGTGAGTGAGTAGATCCTCGCATTCATTGTGGTTGAGGGGGCTTCTAGTCTGCCCTGACTGATGTGTGGACCATCTATAGTAGCTTGCATCTGATGTAACTGTGCTGGGTTACCTCCGTACTGGATCGACTATGGTGTAGGAACACTGGTCTTGTTCGGACATTGTTTAGCCATATGCACTTCCTGGCCACATTCAAAGCATCCTCGTGTGCCCTTGCGACAAACTCCGGGGTGGAATTTCTCACAAGTAGCGCACTTGGGATAACTAGGTTGTTTACTAGCTGGTCCTCCTTTTGGGTAACTCCCTGGTTTTCGTTTGTTGCTGGAGTTCCCTTTCCAATTAGAGCTGTGGCCCTGGTGTTTCTGAGTACCTGAGCCTCCTTGGCCTTTTGACTCTGAAAAGGCTTGCTTCTGCTGCTTGATGTTGTTCTGGTAGTGCTCAGTGGTCAGA
Source organism: Zingiber officinale (assembly GCF_018446385.1). Taxonomy (NCBI): domain Eukaryota; kingdom Viridiplantae; phylum Streptophyta; class Magnoliopsida; order Zingiberales; family Zingiberaceae; genus Zingiber; species Zingiber officinale. The sequence continues at coordinate 141,728,335 of NC_055990.1, read as the reverse complement.
GCACTGCTTACTAGTTCTTCTGTAGTTTGCGGCCTATGAACTTCATTGGCCACATTCATTGCTATTTGCGGCCTTAACATCATGAGCATCAACCAGACTCGTTCTCTTTCAGTGCTGACTAGTTTAGGGCATAGACGAGCCAGTCTGTTGAATTTCTTCACGGTCTCCTCAACTGAAAGATTGCCCTGACGAAATTCAGTGAACTCGTCGTAGCGGCAGTTTGTGACCCGCATGTGAAAGAACTCTTCAAAGAATTCTCTCTCGAAGTCGGCCCATGTCATTTGGTTCACTGGGCGCTTCTCTTTAATTCTCTCCCACCACATACGTGCGTCTCCTGTCAGGCAGAATGAGGCGCATTTCACCTTTTCAAACTCTGGCCAGTCCAGAAGCTCCATCGTACTCTCCAGTGTTTTGAACCAGGCTTGGGCATCCCATGGTTCACTGGTGCCTGAGAAGTTCTCGGGCTTGATCTTCTGCCACTGGATCAGATAGGCTTCTCTCCTTGCCCCTACTGCTGGGGCTACTGGTGCTGCAGGTTGGACTGGTGGAACCTCTATCACTACTGAGGTTGCTAAGTTAGGTTCTGGAGTGACAGTGGGAGTGTTCTGCTGATTAGCCCTTAGGGTGGCTATCTCCAGCTAGTTGCTTCTGTAACTGAGCCACTACTGCTGCAAGGTCTAGGGGAGGCACTGAACTGTCTGCCTTATGCTGGGGCTCAGTAGCTGGTGTCTTTCTAGCTGGACATCCTCGTACCATTTTCTAGAGAATAAAGGACATGCATAACTAATATAATCATAGGTACATAACTACTACTATCATGTTAGATGTTATCATATATAAACAAGCTCTAGTCATCTATAAATAAGAAAGCAAACAAAACATAAATAAAGTGAGAGATATTCTTACTTGGAAGCTGCAGGTTCAATGCAAATGTGTGTGTGAGGAAGTATGGAACTTGCTCTGATACCACTCTGTAACGCCCCACCTTCTACTAACTAAGCTGTAAGGCCGGGGGTTACATTATGCTAAACTATTTTTGGGCTATCACTAAATGTCAAGGCGCGGAAAAGTTGAGATAATTTAAAACCCTCTGTTAATTACTATGAAATCTGGAAATTATTCTCAGAGTACACTTCTGAAGTTGTACATATGCTAAAGAAGGGAACTTAACTTTCTATTTGGTCAAAAACTGAAATTAGGCACTTCTAGCTGAAATCAGACATTCCAATCGATCAGATGATCGATTGGAGTTGTTTGATCGATCCGCTGATCGATTCAACTCGCTACTGTGCACGGGGTCAAATCTGGATCGATCGGCTGATTGATCCAGCCTGGCCAATCGATCCGATGATCTATTCAGAGGCACTCTGTTCACGGAAATTAAATTTCCGATCGATCGGCTGATCGACCCATGGCCGATCGATCAGCTAATCGATTCAACAGCTCTCTGTACGCGGAAGTCACGTCTCAATCGATCGGCTGATCGATCAAAGATTCCTCAATCGATCAGCTGATCCATTCAATAGCATTCTGTGCACGGGGAGTTTCTCCCAATCGATCGACTGATCGATTGAGGTTCTGATTTCAACAGAAACCCACCCGAACTCATTCAGAATCTTCAGAAATCACTAAACTATGAAACAATACTACTAGACATGACTTTATACATATTTTACCATCTATCATCAAGACAACTAACAGTCTACGCATGACATAATTCATAGAATCACAATTCATGATACTTAACATCCTACGAGTGAAGAAAGTATCTAAAAACAGAAATACAAAGTCTTTAAATGGGCTACTCCCCAAGGGTCTTTATTCTAGGTTCTTTGCACACACATCTTTATCGCATTATCCTCCAGTCTCCGCTAATCCATCTTTCCTTTGCCTTTATCTGCAGTATAAGGAAAATACAACTATAAGCTTGGACGCTTAGTAAGAACCATCTACCTTACAAAAACATGCATTTGCAGAAATCATGTTTTTTAAAAGATGCTAAGCTGATATGCAAGCTGAGAATCATACTAGAAATGCTAAAACATGGCATATGAGCATGTAACTCATGGCAATCAAGAACTAAACATAAAGCTATCTGCTATATCTATAGAAAACTGAACTGAAGCTAAGCTTAATCCACTTATCTATTTGTGAAGTTTGAAAACTATTTTCGTAAATAGATAAAAATACTAAACATGCTGCTGATGGGCCCGACAACTGTACTTGCTGTGCGCACATCCCTAACTAGGCCCGAGGTAGCAAGTTCCGAATCTAGTAGGGTTACTAGGTTATCTAAACCTAGGGACGACTATGGGAGCCCAAACCAAGGACATCATACTGTTTATGGGAGTCCAGTACAGTGCCATTGATAAAGTAACATACTGTTTATAATTGATTTATCATATCTTGCTTTTTACTAGGTTATCTGAACCAAGAGCTAGGTTATCTGAACCTAGAGGCGACTATGGGAGCCCACCCATTGGACCGTAGTCCCATATCAACTGAAGCAAGGCTAAGCATACTATTTAAAATGCATCTATGACATTTAACTAAACTATTAAAACACCTACTATAGCATATAACTGTACTAGGTATTTTATCGAGCACCTGGTGTGCTCTAACTCTGCATATGGCTGCACTAAGAACATAAGAGCGAACTAAGGACATAAAATCATATGATTAGCTACTTATACTGCAGGTGAGGGGTTACTTACTTCCTGTGCTAGTTTTCTTACGAATCTGATCGCTAGTTTTCCAGAGAAGAAGATCTTCTCGACAACCGTCTTACGTCTATGCTTTCTTCTCGCGAAGGGGAGCGTCCTCGTGCCGGAATTGTCGCCGGAAGGTGCTCCTACGCTCCTAGGGATGAAACCCTAGGTCTCCTTGGCCTTGGGCGCCGAGAGGTGAGGGAGAGAGGGTTCGGCGGTGAGGGTTTGAGGGAAAAGAGAATTACCGATAAAAATATAACAACTCCCCACTTAATTTCCCTATTTATATTAAGTGATTAATACACCCAACTAACCTTAAGTATAATTGTTCTCCTTTCCTTTCAGCACACCCATGCTGGGGCTCCTTGGTTACTAGAGTCATTTATAAGTCGTAGAGTCTAATAGGTCTCGGGTTCAATTCCCGCTTAGGTTGTTTTACGTCCTTATTTATTTTTGCTACTTCTGCTACTCCAAAAAAGATTCTTAAAAAGAAAGTTCAGTGTTTCTTTTTGGTTTAACTATTTTTGAAAAGCAACCTTAAATATTTTATTTGAAAAATAAAGTTTAAATATTTCTATCTTGAAAAATAAGTTTTTGAAAATATATTTTTAACTAAGTTTTAAAAGCTAAAGAATTTAGCTAAATTTAAAAAAAAAATCTTTTAAAGAGTTAAGTATTTAGCTAAACTTTTAAGAAAATCTTTCAAAAGCTAAGTATTTACTTAAAACTTTTTAAGAAAATCTTTTAAAAACTAAGTATTTAGTTAAACATTTTAAGAAAGTCCTTTTAAAAAGTTCAGTATTTAGCTAAATCTTTTTAAGGAAATCCTTTTAAAAGCTAAATTTTTTAAGTACTTAACTAAGTATTTTAAATCCTTTTCAAAGCTAAGTAACTCCTTTTTAAGATAAATTATTTTAAATCCTTTTCAAAGCAAAGTAACTCCTTTTTAAAATAAATTTGTTTAAAGTGATGAATTCAAAGGGAGTTTAAAATTAAAATTTTGAAAGAGATTAAAAGTTAGAATTTTTTTTTAACTATCTTTACAAATTAATTCTCTCTCTAACTTAGAATGCTTTTTGATATATGTCAAGGGGGGAGAAAAGTTAAAGTTAAGAGTTGAACATAAGTTTTTATGAAGGGGGAGCATAAGGGGGAGTTGTTTTTTATGTCAAATTATTTTACTTATGCTTATGTTTAAATTCTTTACATTATACTAATTATTGTGATGTTTTACTTAACTTTGAACTAGTCAAATTATTTTACTTATGCTCATGCTTAAATTCTTTACATTACAGTAATTATTGTGATGTTTTACTTAACTTTGAACTAGGTTGCCATAATCAAAAAGGGGAAGATTGTTGGTACAGGGAGCACCAGACGATCGAACCTAAGTTTTGATTATGATAAAGGGTTCAAAGTTAAGGTTACTTGTTGTCTAACAAGTGTGAATGAGCTTGTAGAAAAGTCATAAGTTGTCTTAGACAAAAGTCCTAGTGGACTCTAGGTAAGTGGAAAGTCCTAGCTGTGGTTAAGCACGAAGTCCTAATCTGGGGGATTGGGCAAAGTCTTGGTGGGACGTGCAATTTGGGCGAAATCCTAGAGTCAGAGACTCTAGGTGAAAATCCTAATGGTCACGGACCAGGTGGAAGTCTGGAAGGGTCATGGAGCAGACGTTCAACATGAAGACATGAAGTCTCAAACGCTAAGCAAAAGTCCAGACGGTCTGGAGGACTAATCTAGGAAAAAGGTAATTTTTCCTTAGAGGAGTAGGTGAGGACGCGTTCCCCGTTGAGGGAACAGTAGGCGTCAGTTTGACCTAGGGTTTCCAAGAAATTCGAAAGTCAGAACCGGACAGTCCGGAGGTTATCAAATAATTTATTATTTATATTTTATTATGCTAACTTTGTTTTGCAGGATATATTTTATTTGTGGACTAATATGCCTTGTAGGAAGGGAGATGTACAAGGAAATGCTCAGATGAATAGTGTCTGATGCACCTCCGGGGTTGTTGGAGGCGTCTCGGGTGCCTTAGCCCAAGCTTCATGCGGAAGGGAGCTGAAAGCGCCTACCAGGTGCTTGAAGGTGCCTTGAACCAGGGATGGAAGGCACCTTCTAGGAGCTTGAAGGCACCTTCTAATGGATGAAGTTCACAGAAAGCGGAGATTATCAGCACTGCAGATTTAGGGATAAGAATCTGAGCTGGAGGCGCCATCAAGGAGGTTGAAGGCGCCTTCAATAGCCCATAAAAGGTTGGTTCGAGTAGAGAGCATAACACACTTAATTTTCACAGTCTTTCTCCTACGTGCTGCTCCAAGAACAACCCTGCTACTCCATGACGTGACTCCGATGATCGAGCAACGCAACTCGGACGATCTAGCGATGCAACTCCGGCGATCGAGCGACGCGACTCGGACAACCAAAAGTGCAACTCTCCAGATCCTAAAGTTGTCAGTATATTTGTTGCAAAGTTGTAATTTAATATTTTTGTAATATTCTAATTGATAGTAGATTGCCCAACAAAAGCCCTTGGAGTAGGAGTCGTCAAAGACTCTGAACCAAGTAAAAATAAACTTGTTAGCATTATTTTTTCTTTCTCTTATTCTTGCTCTTCCATTGCATTTTACTCAATCGTGTTTTCCAAAAAAGTGTGAAAAAAAGCCATGTACACTATTCACCCCTCTAGCGTGCATCAATCCTATAGGTATTGGACTGAGGAGCAAAGAGAGCAATCGGAGGCGGATAAGGAGGTAACGAAAATTCTATTGAATTTATTGCCTCCTAATGTGTTGTTGAGTGTAGGTAATTACGAGAACACAAGTGATCTTTGGAAAAAGATCATTGCATTCCATGAAGATCCTACAAAATTCCAAGGATTGGAGGAGCCTAAGGAGAAGGGCTCATTGGTCCAAGAGGAGAAGGACCAATCGGATGTTGACATGAGCTCAACATCTGAGGAAGAGAAGGAAGTTGAGGAGGTGCCATCCAAGTCTTCAAGGGAGGAGGATGTGGAATCATCCACATCTTCGAGTGAAGAGGAAGAGGAGCCATCCAAGGAAGAGGAGATCTTGGAAGTTCAACCCTCCACCTCATCCACCAAGAAGAGTGGGAAGAGCCACATTCAATGCTTTGAGTGTGGGAAGACGGGACACTACAAGAGTAGGTGTTCAAAGCTCCAAAAGGTACGGGAGGTAAACCCTAAACTCACTAAAGTTGATTTAACTAATGTGAGTTGTAGGAAGAAGAATGAGAAGAAGCACATTAGGTGCTTCACATGTGGTGAGTGGAGTCACTGCCACACAAAGTGCCCAAGGAGAGGAGAGCTCAAGAAATTGACGCACTTGAAGAAATGGGAAAAGAAGAGGAGCTCAAGTCAAGGAGGATCTTCAAAGGTAAAAGGAAAGATAATCCCTATTTTAAAATTTAATCCAATCTCTAATTCTTATATTCTTGTTAGAAATAATGTAGATTATTTACTCAAGCATAATCATGGATTTAGGTACAATGATAGGAGTAGGGTTAACATGGTAGATAACCCTAGGAAATCATGTGCTAAGGGTAGACATAATAAGACCCAAACCACTTTACCTAAGGGAAGGAAAGTGGGTGAAAACCTAAGCATAAATCCCAAGAAGGGGAGACATATGCCTAGGAAGATGGGTAGGTCAAGGGATGTCCAAGTTGGACATGTTGATTCAAGGGTTAGAACTTTAGAATTGAAAAATCAAGTCTTGAAGGCAAGTCTTGAGTAAATGGAGAAAGTCCTAGATAGGTTCATTATTGGACCTAGAGGACTTGACATGAGTTTGGATGGTCAAAGATCTAAAAATATCAAATTGGGTCCTCCAAGGCTAAAAAGAGGTCAAGTGCTAGGGTGACACATGATAATGGCAAGGGATGAGTGACCAAGGGCAAGGGAGAATCAACCAAGGTCCATGATAAGAAATACGCAAGGGTTGCATATGATTATGGAAAGGATGAGTTGCCCAAAGTTAAGAAGAAGTCTACTAAGGTATGTGTAACGCCCGAAAATTCTCAAAATTAAATTAGAAATATTCTATAATTATTCTGGAGTTTTTAGATATTTTTTTGGAATTTTTAGAGTAACGGAAGTAGCAAAAATAATTAGAAAACGAAAACGGCCTAAGCGGGGATTGAACCCGAGACCTATGGCTTAGGGATAATGCTAGTAACCAGTTGAACCCAGCAAGGTCGTGCTAAAAGAAAAGGGAATCAATTATATTTATAATTGGTTTGGCCGAATTAATTACTTAGTATAAATAGGAAATTTAAGTTGGGGTTTGGTTTATTTTTAGAACTTGGTTCGACAACTCCTCTCTAAAACCCTCACGCCGACGCCAACCCTCTCCCCTCTCCTTCTCTCGGCGCCACAACAAGGGAAGAACTAGGGTTCCATCCCTAGGGTCCCAAGGTCACTTTCCGGCGACGATTTCAGCACAAGGACGTTCCCCTCCGCGAGTAGAGCACGTGGACGCGAGCGAATCGTCGAGAAGTCGTCTCCACCAGAATTTCTAGCGATTAGAATTGTAAGAAATCTAGCACACAAGGTAAGAAACCCCTCACCTGCAGTATAAGTAGCTATCGCGTGTTTTCTTTTACGCATTAGATTAGTTTTATTGAATTTTGTCAGTATATAGTGTGTATTTTAACTCTGCTAACAGATTTAGGGATTAGTGAGCATCTCTAGATGGGCCGAGTACGTGTATCCTCTGTAGATAGGGGTTTAGACGCTGCTGGGTGCCTAGAGGTGGTCTCCCCGATCGAGAGGAGAGTTAGAGAGCGCCAAATACTCGACAAAATGCCTAGCACAGCCTTATGATACAGTGGGCATTTAGTTAAATGCCATAGAACATGTTAATTAGCATGATCAGTTTTATTTCAGCTTTTATGAGACTAGATGTCCGAATGGGTGGGCTCCCACAGTCGCCTCTAGGTTCAGACAACCAAGTTCTAGGTTCAGATAACCTAGATTCAGCAAAATAGTATTAGCTATTTCAGTATTTTACTTTTCAGTGGCACTGTACTAGATTAGATATCCATTGGGTTGGGCTCCCATAGTCGTCCCTAGGTTTAGCTAACCTAGTAAACCCTACTAGATTCGGAACTTGCAATCCCGGGTCTAGTTAGGGATGCGCGCACAATAAGTACAGTTGCCAGGGCCCATCAGCAGCATGTTTAGTATTTTTACTTACTATATGTATATGGTTTTCAACCTTTCACCAATTTGTTCGTGAATTCAGGACAGTCCTAGCAGTAGCTCAGTATTAGGTTAGCTCAGTTTTTAGTATCAGCTTAGTTCTTCATTGATACCATGTGATTGATATCATGTTCAGCTTTAGATATGCCATGATTGTATGCTTGTATGTCATGCCATGTTTAGTTTATTCAGTATACTTAGCATATCCTTTCAAACAGCATGATTTAAAATCATATTTGCATCGTATGCATGTTTTAGTGAGGTAGATGGTTTCTTACTAAGCTTTTTAGCTTACAGATACTATTTTCCTTATACTGCAGATAAAGGTAAAAGGAAAATGGACTAGTAGTGGAGGCTGGAGGTCAATGCAGCTCAAGATGTGTTTGGAAGGAACTGGAATAAAGATCCTAGGGATCTAGTTTTATTTTATTATGCATTAGAACGTGTTCAGTATGCATTAGTACTTATAGCAAGCGCTATCTTATGTTTCTGTTAGTTAGCAAGAGAATAGTTTAAAACCTTGTTAGTTTTGGTTACCATATGTTTACATGCCATGAATTAGTATTCTATGCCTTAATTATGTTTAGTATGTTAGCCATTACTTAGTAGAATGTTTCTCTTAGCTTTTATAGTGTTGTGTAATGACTTTGGCACGCATCAGTGCTGAAATCAGACCTTTGGGTCGAAATCAGAAACTCGGATCGATTAGCTGATCGATTCGAGGGTCTCCAATCGATCAACTGATCGACTGGGCGATTCAGCTCGCGAACAGTAGGCGTCTGGATCGATTAGCCGATCGATTCAGCCAATTCCGTCGCGAACAGAGAGCTCTGGGATCGATCAGTGGATCGATTGACCAACCTGGATCGATCAGCCGATCGATCCAAATTATCGTCCCGGGCACAATAGCATGCTGGATCGATCACTGGATCGATCCAACCTATGTTCCGCATACAGTAGCCGGCTGAGTCGATCACTGGATCGATCCGACTATTCCAATCGATCTGTGGATCGATTGGGAGGTCTGATAACAGCTGTAAAATATATATTTCAGTTCCTTGACCATAGGGGATGTAGTATATGTTAGGTATACTTTAGATTACACTCCTTAGTACATGTAGAACCAAGAAATGTTAACAGCTTAGCAAAATTTTAATTAGTACAGCTTCCGCATCTAGTCTTAGTGATGGTCAGGAAATAGTTAGCACAGCATAATGTGACGATCAGCCTTATAGCCTAGTTAGTAGAAGGCGGGTCGTTACAGAGTGGTATCAGAGCCAAGTTCCATACTTCCTACACACACATCAGCATTGAACCTACAGCTTCCAAGTAAGAATACCTCTGCTTTATTTATGTTTCTTGCTTTCTTGTTATAGCTCATGTTTATAAATAATTGATGCATGTTAGTATGTGATAGTATATAACATGATAGCAATAGTTATACAATTATAATTGTATTAGTTATGCATGTCCTGTCCTCCATGTCTTTAGTAATGGCACGAGGACGCCCAGCTAGAAGGACACCAGCTACTGAGCCCCAGCATGAGGCAGGCAGTTCAGTGCCTCCCCCAGATCTTACAGCATTAGTGGCTCAGTTACAGTAGCAGCTAGCTGAACAGCAACAGGAGATAGCCACCCCTCAGGGCTAATCAGCAGAATACCCCCACGGTCACCCCGGAACCAAATCTAACGACTCCAGTAGTCTTATAGGCACCAGCACCAGTACCAGCACCAGCAGTCGAGCCAAGAAAGGAAGCCTATCCGATGTGGCAGAGAGTCAAGCCGAGAACTTCTCGGGCACTAGTGAACCATGGGATGCACAAGCCTGGTTCAAAACATCGGAGAGCACGATGGAGCTTCGGATGGCCGGAACACGAAAGGTGAAGTGTGTCTCCTTCGCTCGAGAGACGCCGCATGTGGTGGGAAAGAATCGGAACGAAGATGTCATGGGCTGACTTCGAGAAAGAATTCTTCGAGGAGTTCTTTCACATACGGGTTACAAACCGCCACTACGACGAGTTCACAGAGTTTCGTCAGGGCAACCTTTCAGTTGAGGAAGCCGTGAAGAAATTCAACAGGTTGGCTCGTCTATGCCCAGAGCTAGTCAGCACAGAGAAGGAACGAATCCGGTTGATGCTCAAGATGCTGAGGCCAGAGATAGCAGTGAACGTGGCTGGTGGCATACATAGGCCACCAACCACAGAGGAGTTAGTGAGCAGTGCCTTGACCACAGAGCATTACCAGAACAGCATAAAGCAGCAAAAGCAAGTCTCCTCAGAGTCCAAAGGCCAAGAAAACTCTCACAACCAAAAACAGCAAGGCCACAACTCTAACTGGAAAGGGAACTCCAACGGCAAGCGCAAATCAGGGAGTGACCCAAAAGGAGGACCATCTAGCAAGCGACCCAGTTATCCAAAGTGTGCTACTTGTGGGAAATTCCACCCAGGGGTTTGTCGCAAGGGCACACAAGGATGCTTTGAATGTGGACAAGAAGGGCACATGGCCAAGCAGTGCCCGAACAAGACCGGTCTTCCTTAGCCACAGCAGATTCAGTATACAGGCCAGCCAGCTCAGTTATATCAAATGCAGGCCGCTCTAGAAGGTCCACTTATCAGCCAGGGCAGATTAGAAGCCCCTCCAGCTATGGTGAATGCGAGGATCTACTCACTCACCAGAGAGGACGTAGCCAATGCCTCGACAGTTGTCACAGGTCAGATTAGCATTTTACAGTATAGTGCTACTGTTCTATTTGATACTAGGGCAAACCATTCATATATAGTCAGGATGTTCTCCGAAAAATTAGAAAGACCCTCAGAGGTACTCGGTGGTCAGTTTTTGACGGCACTACCTTCAGGAGAGATCATGGCATCCACGCACTGGCTCAGAGCAATGCCGGTCATTATAGCAGACAGAGAGCTCTTTTGTGATCTGATAGTGCTAGAGATGACCGACTATGACGTTATCTTTGGAATGGACTTTCTGATCAGATACGGTGCTACCATAGAGTGCCGTAGATAGAAAGTCATCTTCCAACCTGAAGCGGCAGTGCAATTTGAATACAGCGGGGAACCAAGAAGAAAGGCCAAGAAGTTTCTCTCAGCTCTGAAGGCACAGAGATTAATGGATTCAGGGTGTACGGGATTTTTAACACACGTAGTCAGTACCAGTCAGGACAAGGACCAACAGCTAGCAGAGGTCCGAGTCGTATGTGACTACCCAGCAGTCTTCCCTGAAGAGTTACCAGGATTAGCACCAGACAGGGAGATCGAATTTGAGATAGAGCTCATTCCTGGTACAAATCCTATCTCCAAAGCGCCTTATCGCATGGCTCCAGCAGAACTGAAGGAACTTCAGGAGCAACTACAGGAGCTGCTTGACAAGGGTTTCATACGTCCGAGTCACTCACCATGGGGAGCGCCTGTATTGTTCGTGAAGAAGAAGGATGGAAGCATGCGACTGTGCATAGACTACAGATCACTGAACCAAGTCACAATCAAGAACAGGTATCCCCTTCCCAGAATCGATGACCTGTTCGACCAGCTGAAGGGAGCAGCAGTGTTCTCTAAGATAGATCAGGTTATCATCAGGTGAAGGTTAAAGAAGGGGATATACCCAAGACAGCCTTCAGAACCAGATACGGACACTACGAGTTCGTAGTCATGCCCTTTGGCGTGACCAATGCTCCAGCTACATTTATGGATCTCATGAACAGAGTATTCAGGGAGTATTTAGATAAGTTTGTTATTATGTTTATCGATGACATCCTTATTTACTCAGGAACTCAGGAAGAACACTCAGAGCACCTGAAACTAGTATTGCAGACCCTTCAGCAGAACCAGCTATACGCCAAGTTCACGAAATGTGAATTTTGGCTAGATCAGGTGTCCTTCTTGGGTCACATCATCTCAAAGGATGGTATTATGGTAGATCCCAGCAAGATAGGAGCAGTAAGTAACTGGAAGAGACCTAAAAACGCCAGCGAAATCAGGAGCTTTCTGGGATTAGCAGGATATTACAGAAAGTTTGTAGAGGACTTCTCCAGGATAGCCTCCCCACTGACAGCTCTTACTAGAAAGAACAGGAAATTTCAATGGACAGAGGACTGTGAGAACAGCTTCAGCGAGCTAAAAAGGAGATTGACCAGTGCTCCCATTTTGGCTCTACCAGACAACACCAGTAGCTTTGACATCTATAGTGATGCCTCTAAGTTGGGACTAGGAGCAGTACTGATGCAAAACGGCAAGGTGATCGCCTATGCCTCCAGACAACTCAAGGATTATGAGAAGAATTACCCTACTCATGACCTTGAGCTTGCAGCAGTAGTGTTCACTCTCAAAATTTGGAGACATTACTTATATGGAGCTTAGTGCAGAGTATATACAGATCATCAGAGTCTGAAGTACTTCTTCACTCAGAAGGATCTGAACATGTGACAGCGCAGATGGCTTGAGCTGGTCAAAGACTACGATATAGACATCCTCTACCATCCAGGGAAAGCCAATAAGGTAGCCGACGCACTTAGCAGAAAATCAGTACTACCTTATTATCTCTTACAGCCGTGTCACCGCCCCTACAGAGGGAGATCGTAGATTTCGATCTCGAACTCATCGTTGGACAGCTCTCTACTATGACCTTAGAGTCTACCCTGCTTGGTGATATTCAGTCAGCTCAGGAGCAGGACCCTGAAATTCAGAAAATCAAGCAAGGGCTAGCAGAATCAGAAAGTAGAGAATTCAGAGTGTCCGATAGCGGGGTGTTGTATTTTGGTGACAGACTCTGTGTTCCAGATCAGGAGGAGCTACGGAGATAGATTTTAGATGAGGCTCACAAGACTCCCTATGCGATGCATCCAGGTTCCACCAAAATGTATCAAGACCTGAAGAACCATTTTTGGTGGCCCGGGATGAAGCGTGACATCGCCAGATATGTTAGCATCTGCCTCACCTGTCAAAGAGTCAAGGCAGAACATCAGCGACCAGGAGGAGTTCTGCAGCCTATACAGATTCCAGAATGGAAGTGGGAGGATATCTCTATGGATTTCATAGTGGGATTGCCCAGGACCACGAATGGTTTTGACGCCATCTGGGTAATAGTCGACAGGTTGACTAAATCAGCCCACTTCGTAGCTATCAAGATATCCTACTCCATGGAGAAGCTAGCTCAGTTGTATCTCCAGGAGATCGTTAGATTACATGGAGTCCCACGAACCATTATATCAGACAGAGATAGTAGGTTCACATCACACTTCTGGGAGTGTATATAGTCAGCTTTGGGCATGAAGTTAAAGTTTAGTACAGCTTTCCATCCTCAGACAGATGGTCAGACGGAGCGAGTAAATCAAGTACTCGAAGATATGCTCCGAGCATGTGCCCTAGACTTCAAGGGAAGTTAGTGCAAATATCTGAGCTTAGCAGAGTTTGCATACAACAACAGCTATCAGACCACTATCGGTATGACACCTTACGAAGCTCTCTATGGGCGGAGGTGTAGATCCCCAATCTGCTGGTATGAGAGTGGTGAACAGAAAGAACTAGAGCTTCAGAAAGATCTAGTAGCAGATACCACAGCAGCTATACAACAGATCCGCCAGAGGATAGAGACAGCTCAGAGCCGCCAGAAGAGCTATGCTGATACACGGCACAGACCCTTAGAGTTTTTAGTTGGGGATTCAGTGTTCCTCAGAGTAGCTCCCATGAAGGGAGTAATGCGTTTTGGGAAGAAGGGCAAGCTAAGTCCCAGATATGTGGGACCCTACCTTATCAGCAGAAGAGTGGGCAAGGTAGCATATAAGCTAGAGCTATCCCAGGAAATGTCAGCTGTCCACAACGTATTTCATGTCTCTATGCTGAAGAAGCATACCCCAGATGCCACCCAGGTGATTGAGCCCCAGTCGGTACAGATCCGCGAAGACCTCAGCTACGACAGTCGGCCTATTCAGATAATAGACCGAGCAGTTAAGAAATTGTGAAACAAGGAAGTACCATTAGTTAAAGTTATTTGGCACAGTCACACAGCAGAAGAGGCAACTTGGGAGACAGAAGCCAGCCTGAGACAGAAGTACCTAGAATTATTCTAAGTTCGAGGACGAACTTTTTATAAGGTATGGGGGATTGTAACGCCCGAAAATTCTCAAAACTAAATTAGAAATATTCTATAATTATTCTGGAGTTTTTAGATATTTTTCCGAAATTTTTAGAGTAACGGAAGTAGCAAAAATAATTAGAAAACGAAAACGGCCTAAGCGGGGATTGAACCCGAGACCTATGGCTTAGGGATAATGCTAGTAACCAGTTGAACCCAGCAGGGCCGTGCTGAAAGGAAAGGGAATCAATTATATTTATAATTGGTTTGGCTGAATTAATTACTTAGTATAAATAGGAAATTTAAGTTGGGGTTTGGTTTATTTTTAGAACTTGGTTCGGCAACTCCTCTCTAAAACCCTCACGCCGACGCCAACCCTCTCCCCTCTCCTTCTCTCGGCGCCACAATAAGGGAAGAACTAGGGTTCCATCCCTAGGGTCCCAAGGTCACTTTCCGGCGACGATTTCAACACAAGGACGTTCCCCTCCGCGAGTAGAGCATGTGGACGCGAGCGAATCGTCGAGAAGTCGTCTCCACCGGAATTTCTAGCGATTAGAATTGTAAGAAATCTAACACACAAGGTAAGAAACCCCTCACCTGCAGTATAAGTAGCTCTCGCGTGTTTTCTTTTACGCATTAGATTAGTTTTATTGAATTTTGTCAGCATAAAGTGTGTATTTTAACTCTGCTCACAAATTTAGGGATTAGTGAGCATCTCTAGATGGGCCGAGTACGTGTATCCTCTGTAGATAGGGGTTTAGACGCTGCTGGGTGCCTAGAGGTGGTCTCCCCGATCGAGAGGAGAGTTAGAGAGCGCCAAATGCTCGACAAAATGCCTAGCACAGCCTTATGATACAGTGGGCATTTAGTTAAATGCCATAGAACATGTTAATTAGCATGATCAGTTTTATTTCAGCTTTTATGAGACTAGATGTCCGAATGGGTGGGCTCCCACAGTCGCCTCTAGATTCAGACAACCTAGTTCTAGGTTCAGATAACCTAGATTCAGTAAAATAGTATTAGCTATTTCAGTATTTTACTTTTCAGTGGCACTGTACTGGATTAGATATCCATTGGGTTGGGCTCCCATAGTCGTCCCTAGGTTTAGCTAACCTAGTAAACCCTACTAGATTCGGAACTTGCAATCCTGAGTCTAGTTAGGGATGCGCGCACAGCAAGTACAGTTGCCAGGGCCCATCAGCAGCATGTTTAGTATTTTTACTTACTATATGTATATGGTTTTCAACCTTTCACCAATTTGTTCGTGAATTCAGGACAGTCCTAGCAGTAGCTCAGTATTAGATTAGCTCAGTTTTTAGTATCAGCTTAGTTCTTCATTGATACCATGTGATTGATATCATGTTCAGCTTTAGATATGCCATGATTGTATGCTTGTATGCCATGCCATGTTTAGTTTATTCAGTATACTTAGCATATCCTTTCAAACAGCATGATTTAAAATCATATTTGCATCGTATGCATGTTTTAGTGAGGTAGATGGTTTCTTACTAAGCTTTTTAGCTTACAGATACTATTTTCCTTATACTGCAGATACAGGTAAAAGGAAAATGGACTAGCAGTGGAGGCTGGAGGTCAATGCAGCTCAAGATGTGTGTGGAAGGAACTGGAATAAAGATCCTAGGGATCTAGTTTTATTTTATTATGCATTAGAACGTGTTCAGTATGCATTAGTACTTATAGCAAGCGTTATCTTATGTTTCTGTTAGTTAGCAAGAGAACAGTTTAAAACCTTGTTAGTTTTGGTTACCATATGTTTACATGCCATGAATTAATATTCTATGCCTTAATTATGTTTAGTATGTTAGCCATTACTTAGTAGAATGTTTCTCTTAGCTTTTATAGTGTTGTGTAATGACTTTGGCATGCATCAGTGCTGAAATCAGACCTTTGGGTCGAAATCAGAAACTCGGATCGATCAGCTGATCGATTCGAGGGTCTCCAATCGATCAACTGATCGACTGGGCGATTCAGCTCGTGAACAGTAGGCGTCTGGATCGATTAGCCGATCGATTCAGCCAATTCCGTCGCGAACAGAGAGCTCTGGGATCGATCAGTGGATTGATTGACCAACCTGGATCGATCAGCCGATCGATCCAAATTATCGTCCCGGACACAGTAGCATGCTGGATCGATCACTGGATCGATCCAACCTATGTTCCGCATACAGTAGCCGGCTGAGTCGATCACTGGATCGATCCGACTATTCTAATCGATCTGTGGATCGATTGGGAGGTCTGATAACAACTGTAAAATATATATTTCAGTTCCTTGACCATAGGGGATGTAGTATATGTTAGGTATACTTTAGATTACACTCCTTAGTACATGTAGAACCAAGAAATGTTAACAGCTTAGCAAAATTTTAATTAGTACAGCTTCCGCATCTAGTCTTAGTGATGGTCAGGAAATAGTTAGCACAGCATAATGTGACGATCAGCCTTATAGCCTAGTTAGTAGAAGGCGGGTCGTTACAGTATGCCATATGGGTGTAGTCATGGTAGATGAGTCACCTAGGGAGGTGTATAAGGTTAAGAGTCCTAAGTAGGCAGAGCCTTTGGGACCCACGGTAGATGGGTTATCAAATGTGCCAAGTGGTTAGGAGATGAACTTGAGTATCTAACCTAATGGGTTAGCACAATTAGGATGATATCATGCATGAAAATATGACATTGGGTTCATATTGCATGAAAATTGATTTTTGATGTATAAATGTCATATAAACTAATGCTAGGGATGCTTTATAGTTTAGTATGGACAGATACATCAAGAGAAAGCCAAAATTAGGACTTTAGGTCATGAATCAATTGAACCATTTAGCTAGTTTTAGATTTTATATCAATCTTAGAATTTGTGATATATATATATATATATATATATATATATATATATATATATCTCAAGTAGACATTAGTAAAATAGAACTCTCCTCAAAATTTGAGAATTTTTAGATGTCTGTGGAATTTCTGGTGCACTGAAGTTGGGTTAGAAATACTATTTTTGGCTAAACTAGTGTACCAATCGACTGATACAGATATAGTCGACTGTTAACATTGTTCACAGGCATAGAAGGTCTCTGTAAGCTTGTTTTGAAGAGGACAATCAACTGGGTTAATGGCAATCTGCTGATACTGTCTAAAAATATGTTTTAACACTAGAAAATGACCAAAAGGATAGTGAACATGTATGTAATCTTATGGAGGATTAATACATGATATTTATGGTCATTAGAGGTTAAAAAGTTTAATAATTGGGATATTGTTGGAGCTCTTTTTTATGTATGGCAAAGGGGGAGAAGTGTTGGGTTTAAGTGGGAAATCTATACTGTTGGAGTGTATACTGAAAGCCTAAGCTTTGTAAACATTCATTATGAATAAAGAATCACATTTGGTCAAATTGTCTACATTTAGTTGTAGTTGTTCAATTAATTTATACTGTAGATAACATAGTATGTGGTGTCACATGCAGAAGATGATGTTATCAGTACCTTATAAATTATAAACAGTAGCTCACGACCAAAATGGAAAGGAACAAACCATTAGAAGGTCGTAGTGTAATTAGGTATCAGTTTATCTTGACTGTATAATTACACTAGTACACTTAGAGTGTATTGAGTAGGACCATTTGAGGTCGTTTCTTTTATACTAACTTTATAAAGAAACAAAGATCTCGGTTATTATGGAAGTGTGTGCTCTTAATCCTAATATAATAACAAGCACATATATTTGATATTTATTTCTTTAATTTATCAGTGGGTGAGATTTAGTTCGATGAATCAATAAGCCCGATAAGTTGGGAAATGGTATCACTTATAGTGTGTGTTGTTGATTATAGAAGGAAACTGTGTCCTAGAGATACTAGGTTGATAATGTCCCCAAGAGGAGCTCATAAGGATTGTCATGTTAAACCCTACAGGTGGACTTAGTCCGACATGACGATAAGGTTGAGTGGTACTACTCTTGAACTAAGATATTAATTAAATGAGTTGACAGTAACTCACTTAATTAGTGGACATTCGATATCTTAAACACAGGGAGACTAACACACTCATAATAAGAAGGAGCCCAAAAATGTAATTTGGGATTGGTGCGGTAGTTCAATAATAGTTCTCTAGTGGAATGAATTATTATTGATAAAATTAAGTTGTGTGTTCGGGGCGAACACGAGATGCTTAATTTTATCGGGAGACCAAAGCCAATTTCTCCTCTCGGTCCCTATCGTAGCCTCTTATTTGTAGAGTAATATACCCACCTATACCCACCTTCTATACCCACCCAAAGGGGGCCGGCCAAGCTAGCTTGGGAACCAAGCTAGGGCCGGCCTAGGTATAAATTGGGGTGGCCGACCCTAGCTTGAACCCAAGCTAGAGGGGCCGGCCATATTAATTTAAAAAAGGATTTTAATTTTAATTTTTATTATGTGGGAGATATAATTTATTAAAGAGAATTAAATTTAAAATATCTCTTTTGTAAAAGATCTACAAAAGATTAAAGAAAGAGATTAGATCTCTTTCCTTATTTGTAGATTGGTGAGATATTTTATTTTCTCTTTAAAAATTATTCACATGTTGTAAAATTAAAATTATAGAAATTTCCTTTTATCAACCATGAAGAGATTTTTAAAGAGAAATTTTAATTTTAAAAATTTCCGGAAACAAATTAGGAAGTTTTAATTGTTGATTAAAACTTGTCTAATTTATCTCTTTTAATGTGGCCGGCCATTAGAGATTAAATTGAGAAATTTTATTTTATTTTTCTCAATTAAATCATGTCAAGGAAATTAAGGAAATTTTATTGTAATTAAATTTCCTAATTTACCTAGGCCAAGGAATATAAAAGAAGGGGTGAGGGTGCCTTCACAAGACACAACCTCTATTATTTTCTCTCCCTCTTTTATTTCTTGGAGTGGCCGGCCATCCTCTTCCTCTCTTCCTCTTTGTGGTGGCGGAAACTCTCAAAGGCTTGGAGCTCTTGTGACGGCCGGATACTACTTGGAGAAGAAGAAGAAGAAGAAGGAGAGAAAGCTAGTATCTCTTGGAGCTTGGTTGGTGTTTTGTTCTTCATCCTTGGTAAAGCTTTTTGTGGCCGAACCTAGCTAGGAGGAGAAGAAGGTGGTTGGTGGTTTCTCATCTCGGAAGATCGTTGCCCACACAACGTCCGAGGTTAGAAGAGGAATACGGTAGAAGATCAAGAGGTCTTTCTAAAAGGTATAACTAGTAGTTTTTCCTTTTCCGCATCATACTAGTTATTTATGGAAATAATACCAAATACAAGAGGCTTACGTTCTAGTATTTCGAATATGTTTTTTCGATGTTGTGTTCTTTTGTTTTATTTTTCCTTGTGATTTGATTGTTCTTTTCGGTTAACCTAAAGTTATTTTAGGAAATTAAATATTAGCTTTCTATAAAAGGTTTTGTCTAGTCGGTGGTGGTTGCTCTCATATCCAAGAAGGCAATGTGCCTCGCCACGTCAGTACTGGGAACCAATTATGGAAATTAATATTTAATGGAATTAATAACTTAAGGTGATTTGGGTCGAACGTGTTAAGTTCCGCAGGAGACCCAAGTCAAAACCTAAAAGAACGAATAGATTAAGTTTTGGATCAAACGTGTTAAGTTCCGCAGGCGATCCAAAATTTAATTTAAAAGAACACATGGTAGCTAGGAAAAGGTTCAGACCTTTGTACAAAATTTTTGTACAATGGAACCTCTAGGTTTTCCGAGTAGCAACCAACATATACACCTTTACATGAAATCCTAGCTCAAGGGGGAGCTTAGGTGAAGGGGGAGCGATTGCTCATTTATTGGCAAAGGGGAAGAAATTTACCTTTGTGTGAAATCATAGCTCAAGGGGGAGCTTAGGTAAAGGGGGAGACTAGGGTTATGTTCCATGACTTATGCATGTGTAGATTGCATGTTTATTTGCATTGTTATTACATTTATGTTTTCCTAACTTGAACGGGTTGCTAAATATCAAAAAGGGAGAGATTGTTGGAGTAATTTTGGTACCCTAGATTTTGATGTTTGGGCAAAGGATTAAATTAGGTTTATTGTGTATTTGATATACATTGTGAGTATGCAGGATACAAGTATAACAAGGAAAGTCCAAGTGTGATCTTGACAAAGGAGAAAAGTCCAAGGGTGAGTTTTGGCCGTGTAAGTCCAAGAATGTAGTCTTGGCAACGTAAGTCCAAGTGTGACTTGATAATGGATGAAGTCCCAGAGGCACGACCTCTTGGCAAAGGAAGACCCGAAAACAATGATAAGGCTGATGGAAGCTCCAGAAGGCAAGGAATGAAGGATGGGGAGGCATCCAAGGGACGCGATGCCGATGGAGGAGGCTAGAAGGTTAGGTCTAGGTTGTGCGGGCAAGGACGAGGCATGAGAGACTGTACTTAGGATAAAATTTCAAGGGGCACTGTAGCAGTACTGTTGCATTTCTATAGTGTTTCTGTAGCAGGCGACTGATGTTTTCATTAGTTGACTAGTAGCTGACAGTTGGCTTATAACGGTTGAATTTCACTTAGCAACAGTCGACTGGTGGCCGGAAAATAGCTTAGTGTTTTCCTCCTAAGCTCTATTTAATAGAGCTCGGGGTGCTTGGACATGGTTGATGAAATAGAGGTGGTTAACCCCTATTAGTAGTCTTCCAAGTGCCCTAGCATCCCAAGCCTGCTTGTGCGTGTTGTGGTGAGGTTTCTCCACCCACAAAAAGCTACATGAGCTAGTCGGAGGTTTTTCAGAGAGTTATCTATCGATGGATCGGGATCGTCCACCTTACGGATAGCCGTGGAGTAGGAGCTTTATCTCCGAACCACATTAAATCAATGTGTCATTAGGTTTATCTTTCTATTTGTTGGGTCATTTTATATTCCGCTGCATACTAACAATTATAGGAAGCGATGAGACACTATTCATCCCCCTCTAGTGGACGTCAAGGTCCCAACACTAAACCAAGTGGGTATAAGATGAGTGAAAGGAACAAGACACGACTCACTGTAGCTGATGAAGGGTTCATAATTGGTTCTGAGATCAATTGTGATTTTTTGATTAATTAGCGATCATGATATACTACTAAGTGTCACACATGATCATTCTATAATTAAGTAGTTAATTATGGAAGATCAAGATAAACCGGGAACCTATTGGGTCACACGCAGTACAAGTTTCTAAAAGACCTAAACTAAGTTAGAGAATATGATTCTCAGATGAAAAGATAAATATTGGTTAGACCATACATAAGACAAATATGGAAATATTTGTCAGAACGAAAGCTTGGATGGGTCACATCTCTTATAAAAGAGTTGGGCCCTATTTGGTTTAGTCATGAACCAATTTGTTTTAGCTATGAACTAACTTGATTTAGTTACGAACCAAACCAAAGATTAATGAGCTAATTTTTGGTTAACGCATAATGGGTTGGATTTGAGCTTTCTAATCCAACTTATTAAAGAAGACTATATATTGACATAGTTAAGAGAGAATTTATAGACAATTCATTATTGGCTTAATTACGTTTTGAAAACCTAAACCCAATACCTCTCTCTCCCTCTCCCTCTCTCTTCCCGCCAGCCATAATAAGAGGTTCTCCTCTTGTTGCCATGAGCCACCCAAAGGAAGAAGATCTTCCTTTTGCTTCTTCTTTCTCTTCTTGATCATTCTCCTTCACTTGTGGCTAGTACCTTCTGAAGGAGAAGATTATTTTTTTGGAGTTGTCTTGAAGAGCTCCACATGAATACGAATAGAGATGAGGTTTGATAACGTCACAAAAGGCTGATGCCCTTCTCGTTATAGGTCATCCATAAGATATACCTAGAATAATTATTATTTGATTTGATTTGATTTTATGATCTTGTCTGTGTAATTGTATCTTGCATGTGTGTGGTGTGTGTGATGTAATAAATTAATTTATTTGTCATTAAGTCTTCCGCTATGTATGTTTACGAAATATATTTTTAGCACACACCGCATCGGGCATATCCTTACATGAGCTAACTCTTATTATTCTAGACTCAGTTTGTGTTTATTCATTTTCTTGTGATTAATTTTGTTCATCTTCGTATTCGTCTATTTGATTTGGGTTTTCACTTGCTCTCCCTAAATCAGTGTTAGCTCTAACAAAATCAATTGGTTGGTATTGAGTTTGAGTTGAGTTGGAGTCTTTAGGGTTCTTATTTTCATTGAATTTTACATTGAATGTTTTCTCAATTCTTAGTGTAGTTTTATTGTAAACTCTATATCCTCTACTGTTTAGGGAAAACCCTACAGAGATTCTTTTTATACTTTTGTGGTAAATTTTCCTAAGTATTCTCTTATCTTTAATATGTAAATTGGACATCCAAATACTTCAAAGTATTTAATGTTTTGTATTTTGTTATAATATAGTTCATTGGAAGTTTTGTTATAATTGTTGTTTATTGTTACCCTATTTTACACATAGCATGCTGTATTTATGGCTTCAGCCTATAGATATTTGGGTAGTTGGTATTCATTAAACATTGTCCTAGTTGTTTCTTGTAGTGTTCTATTTTTTTCTTTCAACTATTCCATTTTATTGAGGTGTTTTAGAACATGAGAATTCTTGATGATATCCATTTTTTAAACAGAATTTTGTAAACCTATGCTTTTAAACTCTCCACTGTTGTCACTTCTAATTCATTTGATTTTCATGCCTTTTTCATTTCCAGTTTGCTTGCAAAAGTGACTAAAGGTTTCAAATATTTCATCTTTATTTCTTAGGTTTTTTACCCAGGTGAACCTAAAATAGTCATCTATTATTACTAGACAATATAGGTTTCTATTAATTGAATTTAGTCCATGAGAGTCAAATAGATCTAGATGTAGTAGTTCAAGTATTGATTTAGTCTGAGTTTGATTAGTTGATTTGTGGGTTGACTTGGATTGTTTTCCTTGTTGACAAGCATTACAGATTATTATATCTAAATAAGGTAGTTTTGGTAGTCCTCTAACTAGTCTATTTAATTTAGTGAGATTTCTAAAATTAGTATAGGACAGTCTTCTTTGTCATCGTCAGGTTTCATCTTTTTGTGTCAAATGACACTTAAGTGAGGAGTTGGCTAGGTTAATTGTGTAAATATTATTATTCCTAAATCCTTTTAATTTTATGTGGGGTCTTTCATATGTTTAATTAAACATTCATTGGATATAAATTTAACCTTATATTCAGAATCACACAATTGACTAATACTAAGTAAGTTGAATTTGAAATTTTCAACTAGTAATACTTTATAAATTATGAAATTAGACTCTAGTTCAATGTTACTTATACCAATTACCTTAAGATTGTCGTTGTTTCCAAAGGCAACCGTTCTTAGGCTTTTATATTTAACTTTGATGAATTTGGTGCGATCTCTAGTCATGTGTCTAGAGCAACCACTATCTAGGATCCAGTTAGATTCCTACAAGAAGGTAGGAGTCAGAATTTAGCTTTAAGTGTTAAATTAATTTTTAATTTCAAGTTTAAATTTAATTTTAAATTTTAAGTTTTAAGTTTAAGTTTAATTTTTAATTTTAATTTTAATTTTAATTTTATTTGATTTTAATTTTTTAATTTAAGTTTAAATTTTAAGTTTAAGTTTAAATTTGATTTTAAGTTTAAGTTTAAATTTAATTTGATTTTAATTTTAATTTTAATTTTAAATCAATATTTAGTTTTAAGTTAAATTTGAATTTTATTAATCTAATCATCTCACCCAGTCTAAGTTTTCAGACAAAAGTATTCTATCATTTTGTGAGATGAGTTAAGTTAGATTTTTAGGGTTGATTTAACTTGTGTTAGATTTAAGTTTAGCTTTAGGTTAATCAAGTAGACATTCTTTGAATAAAATTTTAGGATGTGGTGAGTCACATGGATATCATTAGAGTAACCACGTACTTCAAGATTTTTCAAATAGTCCTGCCTAAAGAACTTAGTACAAAACTTTGGTCTAACCAATTTAGATTGGTAAAGGGTAGCTTCAGTTTGTTCCACTAAGCCAATTGCACCAGATCGAACACATATGATTCTTCCTAGACATGTATAGACAGAGCTTCCCTAATCTACTATCATCCCAAACTTCTCTAGTACTGTTTACCAAGTTAAATTAGTTCCTAATTTAACTAGTCTAATTACCCAGCTGGGTAAACTATTATTTTGGAGGTGTCAACTAATTTGGTGTCTCCCCCTGAATTATTAAACTTGGGTTTAAGTTTTAGGTTTATGTCGATTGGTTTTATAGTTGTAATAAACTTGATTGTAACTTGAGTTTAAATTGAATTTGTAGTTAATTATTTTAAGTTTAGTTTTTGAGTTAGATTTATTTGATTTGATTTTATTTTTTAGGTTTGAATTTAGCTTAGTAGGTTTAATTTTTAAGATTAAGGTTGAGTTATTTGGTTTATTTTGATTTAGTTTTAGGTAGTGTATTTCATTTTTAGGTACATAGTATTGATTAAGTTATACTTATTTGGTTAGATAAACTTTTGGAACCCAAGCTTTGGTTTGTTTTGTATTTTGACTGAAGAATAATGTAAATGTTTTATTTGAGCTATTTTTATATCCAAGTCCAGATTTGTTATAGACAGTTCTTTGTGATCCAAGAATAAGGTCAAGATTTTTGGACCTTGTTACAAATTTTTCAAGTAAGCTTTTAAGGTTTAATATTTTAAATTTTAGTGTGGAATTTTATGTAAGTACCCTATAGTAGTTTTGATGTGGTCAACTAAGGTAAGTTGGGTCCTATTTATGTTCGATGCCTTGTGTCTAAGTGTGAAGGAACTTAGGAGTACAAGAAGTTGAGCGGAAGACCCAATGAACGAGAAGATGACAAGAGAATGGAGTTGACGGGTGGTAAGCCTAAAATACTCTACGTGTCACGAATGGTCTTATCAAATTAACACAATATTTGAAAACCCTCAACTACTCAAAGAATTGACATAACATAGGGGCCAAGTCGATTTTCTCAAGGAAACCAGTAAGTGAGTGCTTAATTTAGATCCAGATCTCTTCTTGTGTTTTTTTTTGGGTTTTCTTCTTAAAAGTGGGGTTGTGGTGTTTTGAACTAAATCCTAGATTAAAATCAAAATGCAAACCAGTAAAAGAGAAGAAAATTATCTAAATCTAATCTAAAGCAGAATTTAAATTCAACAAGAAAGCTAAATTTCTTAACAAGGTAGAAACTTACACTAAAGTAATTAGAAAATTAACTAAGCCTAAAGATCAACACAAATTAATTTGAATTTGCAGAAAATTTCAGAAACCAACAGCAAGATTGAAAACAGGACAAAACACTAAGGATTGCAATTTTCTTAAACGGAATTTTCTGAATCAAATGCAGATGAAAATTTCAGAATTTACACCTAATTTTGTAGGACAAAATTTGCAGAATCTAAATTGCAAGAACAAATTAATTGCAGAACTTACAGTTGCAGAATCAAAATTTCAAGAAGTAGAAACGCACTAACAAGGTTTTCAAGAACAGAAATTACTTGAATAAAAGTGTAGAAATAAAGAACTTGCTCAAACTAAGTAAGAAATAACAAGGAATTAAACTATCCACACTGAATCCATATCAATCCTCAAACCACACCCTCTTGTCGTCACACAAGAGATTGTAATTGCAATCTGCGCTTCCAGAAATCAGAGGAGAAGAATGAAGAAACTTCTGAACTTAGGCTCAATTTGAACCTTGCGAACTCCACCAAAGAAACCCTCTTCGATGCCGGAAGCAGATTCAAATCGAGCTGAAATCGCAGGTTGTCTGGAATCTGCAAATCTGAGTTCTGAGATGAATTACGGGGCTGTAGACGATTGGAAATGCTAATGGAAACCTCCAGAGAACCCCTCCAATGGTTGTCGATGAAGGATGGAGTGTCGACTTTGCTTTCTTCACCGTTTCCAGCAAAATCGGCAGATTCTGTGATAAAACTCAGATTCGCGTCGACCTCGCCGTTGAGATCTCTTCGGCGAGATTCCAGCTGCAAGAGTGTTGTCCGGTCGTCTCCTTAAGCTTCTGCCATGATCTTGTAGCTTGAGATCAAAAGAGGAAGAAGGATAGGGGCTGCGATGAAGAGAAAAACACAGACGCAGAAATTTTTGGCACGATGAACAGTAGGCGCAACCACTGTTCATCCGCGAGTTTTCTGGACTTTATACCTTGGTCCAATTGAACCGGAATTAGGGTAATTCCTGATCTGGTTTAGGGAGAATTTAGGGATTTGGTGTAAGGGTTGAACTTAGGTCAAGAGCAATGGGTTGGCTTAATGAATTTGGTTGGAGTCAAATAAAATGTGAACCTTCTCCACTTGGTTGAACTCCTCTTGAGTTGATTAGGCTTCACTTGAATCATGTATCAATTCCTATATCCTACAAGACCCAATTTAAATGGTGAGGAATATATCATGATTTAAGAAACGAAATGAAACTTAGCTCCAAACAATTCTCAATTTACAAACAATCTAAATTGTGTCAAGTAGCAAATAAAATTAGCTAAAAAGTCCCCATATCAACCAAGAAAATGAGCCCAAATAAATGAGTTATCAAATCCCCCACACTTATTCTTGTGCGTCTCACACAAGTTAACCAAACTAAGGAAACAACTAATGTTGCATCCCCTAACAATTCTCGTTCATGTTAGAAAATGATTAAAGCAAGCTACCTAGGATATTAAGTTTCAACAACTCAAGCTATCATGAATTCCATTCTTACCTTGGTTTAACACATAATAATCTCATCCATCATGAATAAAATGATAATGATAACACATCTAATTCTCACAAGGTCACTTTTAGTGGCTCTCATTCCTACCTCAATTCTTTGCAATGGTGGAGATCACTCTAGCTACTCATGGCAAAAGCACTACCATATGCTTGCTTCTCATCTAATTTTCACCACCATCACAGAGATCAAGATACACAATTATGAAGGTCCATAACCATTTAAAAGGAAAGCAAAATCAAATATAAATGAAAGGGTTAGTGTTGAAAGAAACAGTAGGAAAATAAGGGTTCAAGTGAAAGTGGAAGACATGGACTGAAATACTATGTGATGAGGATTTTTGACCAATGAAATTCAAATTCCACAGCTTAGAGAACCCAGTTGCTTTCACTGCAATCTTAAATTTTGACTTTAAATGTTTCACTACAACACTGCTCTATGTTTCCTTTTCCTAAACGCACTGATTAGAATGATTAGTGCTCAACCACTTAATTAAACCTCTTTGCTCTAATTTGTTTTTAGAATCTAACCTATCTCAGTTTTGCCTATATCCAGAAATTTCAGAATTGCAGCTGATTCTGCATTCTGTTCTTCAGTCTCAACATTTCAGAATTCTGAATTGGGAGATATTTGGGCTTGCATCGGAAGGAGTTGGAACTAGGTAAGGAAATCATTTAACACTCAATTGTTTTGAACTTGAATCCAAATTCTGTAATTCAGAAACAACACAAAGATTTAGCACAAATCAGCATTACATTTCTAATTTCTTTTCTGCACTTCCTGCCAAAGTTCCAAATCTGATTTCTTTGAATTCGTTGACCAATCCTTGAAGTTTAAATCTCCCTGCAACAACTTATTAAGCATTCAATAAACAACATTTCAATTATGTTCATTCCAGCTCAACAAATCAATTTGCAGATTAGCACAACCCTTCAACTCAGCCCTTTTACAATTTCAGATTCCTGTATTCATATTCAACATTTACACTCCATTTCCAGCAAAACATGACCCAGATTCCTTTTCTATTTCTTGAATTCTTTAAACACAAAAGCTAAGCTTTACAGTAGAAATCTGGCCCAAGAAAATTGGTACACAATGAACTCCAACAGCAGCCTCAACAATTCAATTTTCCAGATTCCTATTTCAGCACTCTACAGCTTTTACATTATGTTTCTGTTTCACAATTTAGTGACTTGATATTTCCAGAATCAAAGCCTTGAATCAATCCTTCATTAATCTAGTTAAATTCATTTGGAGTTCCAATCTTAATTTCCACTTCCTATTTAGGCAGCTTAACTTCACAGTCCCAGTTTCCATCATCTCATCATCTGTTCTGACTTTGTATTTCTGATCAAGCTTTAATCTAATATCCCTCTAGATTGTTTCATTTAACATTCACCTAATGATCACTTGATTTCCATATGATACAACTTTAGACAGATCAATTCAAAAATTTGGAACAGCTTCATTGAGTTGCAATTTCTATCTCCTGAAATTTCTGCAATGCTGCATTCTGCATAAGCTTCTATCTTACTTAGCCCATTTCATTTCCTCATCACTTGCTATTCAATGTTAAAGTATTGCATTTTAAGTGCAATTGACAGCTCTTCCCCATTTCCAGAACTGCACAGTTTTCTGAATTTTCAGACCTCCTGAATTTTGAATTTCAGATTGGTACACTTGATTTCCAGATCTGATGTTACTGCTTCCTCACTTCAAGCTTCGAAATTACATTTCTATAGGACTCTACAATCATTTAATCACATAATAGCTTGATTTTCCATCTTGTTCAGCTTTGTAACATCAATTAAAAAGTTTAGTGCAAGTTCATGATTCCAGACTTGCAAGAATTCATGATCTGAACCTATTCTTCAAGCCCTTTCTGAATGAGGTTCCAGAATCTGTAAATTAACGTAATTCAGTTTGTAATGTTGAGACTTTAGCTTCATAAAAAAAAATCATTTAGCTCCAAATCAATGTAGAGTTGAATTCCAATTCCTGCTGTTCAGAATCAGCACATCAGATTTGCACAAAACAGAATTGATTATGCTCTGCAAATTCCAGCAGATTTAATTCTATTCCACTTGATGAATGATTCCAAAGCTCACCAGTACAACTTCATTAGCATTTATTCTAATAATTCTTGCTCTTATCACAGATGTATAACCTTTCTCACTCTCAAAGATACCCTTCTTCAGCATCAGTAAGGGTCAGAAATGAATTTCAAAAACCCAGCTTTGTCTTGATACATAGTCTTCTTATAACTGTGCTGTTGCTCCAGAATTCCAGCACTGCTACATTTATCCATTAAGGGATCTCTATATGTATTCTTGTCATTTTGTGAGTCTTCTTTGCCTACACAATAGCTCACTGATGAAGTTCACAGATTCTCATTTGGCACAAACTTCTTCCAGCAATTCCACATTCCGAATTCAGAATTTACCCAATTTTATCTTTCCTTTCCGAAATTTCAATTAAAAATTAGAATGCTTCTTGAATGAAGTGAAACTCACCAAATGACACTACAATACTAGTTCACTTGATCAAATAACAAACAATTGCAGACTTTCAGCAATCTGATTTTTTTTTCTCTACACTTGTAAACTTCTCACTTGTTTAAATGTTATACCCCTGACACAAAATCCTGCATTTCCAAACAGATTCCTACATATTCTACCACTTCAAATTCAGTGATCTTCCTTAACTCTACAAAGATCATTATAGAATCCATTTCCAGATCATTTCCGAACTGCAACTTCATTACACATTTAACATCCATTCAAACACCAACACTTAACACTTCCCCTACACTTATTCTTTTGTCCATCCCGGCCAAAATAAAATCATCACATAACATCCCAAGTTACCACATCCAAAGAAATAAAACATTAGGATAGATAAAAGATATGATGATTCATGCAAAGAAAAGTAGCAAAGACAATTTGTCGGAAATGTGAAAATTGAATAACCTTCATAAAGATGACTCAATCTCTAGTCAAGTGGCTCTTAAAAGACTTAAAGCAAGTTCTAGAGTGACCAAAACCACAAGTGCATCACAGAATTAGGCTCAAACCTCACTAGGTAAGCAAAAGTTATCATTTCACTTGATCAATCGAGAATCCATCACTAAGTATTAACCTCATGTAATCCTAGAATCCATTCAAGCAACAAAGTCCCAAAACTTACCACTCAAATTTAACTTGCTTTTAAAATCTCTAACATGATATCAAGAAGTGTAAAGGGGGTACAATTTATTCCTAAACCTAAAACTTCTTTGCGGAAATGAAATGAAAATGACCAAGCATAAAAAGATGATATCTACAATGAAGGATTTATTTTCAAAAACTGAAATCAACATCATCAAAAGCATAAAACTAAGGAGTTATTCTAGCAACAAGGTAAAGGAAATGATATCTACAAATGACAAGTAAAAGGTAAGATGGAACACACTCCCCTTCAAGTTGGGTAAATGGCATCAATATGGTCCAATCTTTCCACCTCTAGCACATTCACTCCCTCATGAAATTTCTTGAGTCGGTGACCATTCACTTTGAATGTTTGACCAGTAACAACTTCCTGTATCTCAATCACACCATAGGGAAAAATATTAGTAACACAAAAAGGTCCCTCCCATCTGGATCTCAACTTACCCTTAATCAATTTCAGGCGTGACTTGTACAAAAGTACTTTATCACCAATTTTGAATTCTTTTACCACAATGTGCTTGCCATGAAAGTTCTTAGTCTTTTCCTTGTAAATCCGTGAATTCTCATAGGCTTCTAGTCTAATCTCCTCAAGTTCTTGAAGTTGCAATTTACTTTCCTCTCCAGAAGTGCTGGTATCGAAGTTGCATGCTTTAACTGCCCAATATGCCTTATGCTCAATCTCCACTAGTAGATGGCAAGCTTTTCCGTACACAATTCTGAATGGAGACATTCCTATAGGGGTCTTGAAAGCAGTTCTATAAGCCCATAATGCATCATCAAGTCTCTTGCTCCAGTCCTTCCTATCTGGTCCCACAGTCTTTTCAAGAATTGATTTAACTTCCCTATTAGACACTTCAGCTTGCCCATTTGTCTGAGGGTGGTAGGGAGTAGAAATCTTGTGCACAACCCCATATTTGCTCAGCAAAGCTTTCATGTGTCTGTTACAAAAGTGAGACCCTTGATCGCTGATGATCGCCCTGGGTACTCCAAACCTGCAAAAGATGTGTGACCTGACAAAACTAACAACCACTGAAGAATCATCAGTCCTGATGGGAATGGTCTCCACCCATTTAGAAACATAATCAACTGCCAATAAAATGTATAAAAATCCATAAGAGACAAGAAATGGACCCATAAAATCAATTCCCCAAACATCAAAGATTTCACAAAACAACATAGTTTGTTGGGGCATTTCATTCCTAGGGCCTATGTTTCCAATTCGCTGACACCTATTACATGATTTATAAAAAACATATGCATCATGAAATAGGGTGGACCAATATAATCCACACTCTAACGCTTTCCTAGCAGTTCTTTGGGGTCCAAAATGCCCACCACATGCTAATGAATGGCAAAAAGTAAGTACAGAATGAAACTCATAATCAGGAATGCACCTCCTAATGATCTAATCACTACAAAACTTCCACAAGTAAGGATCATCCCACACATAGAATTTTGAATCACTTTTTAATTTATCTTTTTGAGCTTTTGAAAATTGTGCGGGATAAACACGTGCTACTAGAAAATTAACCAGATCCGCATACCATGGAGTCTCACCGTGTAGCTGTAGGAGGTGCTCCACTAGAAACTCATCAGCAATATCCGTGCGGTCAATTTCTCCCTCGATCTTGCTCAGGTGATCTGCCACTAGGTTCTCCCTTCCACTCCTATCGCGTATCTCCACGTCAAATTCTTGAAGCAGAAGCATCCATCTGATCAACCTAGGTTTCACATCGGACTTCTTGAGGAGGTATTTCAGAGCTGCATGATCATAAAATACAATCACATGAGAACACAATAAATATGATCTGAATTTATTCAAAGCAAACACAATAGAAAGAAGCTCTTTTTCTATTGTGGTATAGTTTGCTTGTGCAACATCCAAAGTCTTTGAAGCATAACAAATAATGTGTGGTGCTCCATCCACTCTCTGTGCAAGTACAGCTCCCACTGCATAATTTGAAGCATCACACATCAACTCAAAATGAAGGCTCCAGTCTGGTGGGCTAATAATGGGTGCTGTAACAAGGGCTTCTTTCAGTTTCTCAAAAGACTCTCTGCACTTTTGATCAAAATGAAAAGTCACATCCTTTTGCAGTAGTTGAGTCAAGGGAAGGGCAATTTTACTGAAATCACGTATGAATCTCCTATAGAAACCTGCATGACCAAAAAAAGCTCGAACCTCCCGCACGCATGCGGGGTGAGATAAAGAAGATATAACATTAATCTTAGCAGGATCTACTTTAATACCTTCCCTAGAAATGACATGTCCCAAAACAATGCCATGCTCAACCATGAAATGACATTTTTCAAAATTTAAAATCAAATCTGTCTCAATGTAACGATTCAAAACTCGAGATAAATTTTCCAAACATGCATCGAAAGATGAACCGTAAATCGAAAAGTCATCCATAAAAACCTCCATGCAATGCTCTAATAACTCACCAAAAATGCTTACCATACATGGCTGGAAGGTCCCTGGTGCGTTGCAAAGTCCGAAAGGCATACGTCTGTAAGCGAATGTACCAAAGGGGCAAGTGAAGGTGGTCTTCTCTTGATCCTCAGGAGCGATGCAAATCTGAAAATAACCTGTGTATCCATCTAGGAAACAATAATGGGACTTCCTTGCCAATCTCTCCAACATCTGATCAATAAAAGGCAATGGGTAGTGGTCCTTTCTGCTTGCTTGATTCAGTTTCCTATAGTCTACACAAACTCTCCATGAATTCTGAATTCTGGTAGGCACCAACTCATTGTCCTCATTAGCTACCACTGTAATGCCTGACTTCTTGAGAACCATATGAATTGGACTTACCCATTTGCTGTCAGAAATCGGATAAATAGTACCAGCCTGTAAAAGTCGAGTCACCTCTTTCTTTACAACGTCGAGTATCAATGGGTTAAGTCTTCTCTGTGGTTGCCTCACTGGTTTCACATCCTCCTCTAAATAAATCCGATGCATACAAATCGAAGGACTAATACCAGGAATATCAGCAAGTGTCCACCCAATAGCTTTCTTATGCTGTCTCAAAATTCCCAATAATCTCTGTTCTTGCTCTGGCTCTAAATTCTGAGCTATAATAACGGGTAGCTGCTGTCCTTCTCCAAAAATTGCATACTTAAGGTGTTCAGGAAGGGGCTTCAACTCTGGCTGCTGTGCATCAATAACTGACTGTAGTGATTCTTGAGGTATTGCTTCCTCTGTGCAATCCCCTACACTTACACATTCACCTTTTCCTGATTCAGGTGACACTTCAATCAAAATATGTGATTCTTGGGGTATTGCTTCCTCTGTGCAATCCCCTACACTTACACATTCACCTTCCAATGAACTTGAACTACCAACGAGCTCCACATCAACTACTCCCACATTACCATCACTTTCAGTAGAAACCTTAGAATCATATAGGCACTCCTCACCCTCAGAAATATCTAGCCGAGACTCAAGGCCAAAAGTCAAATCCATGCTAATCAACTCATCTGCTATGTCAATGCTAAGAATAGAGTGGTCCTCTGACGGCGGCTTCATAGCATCAAATAAACTAAACTGAACCACTGTATCTGCAAACTCCATGGATAGTGTTCCAGCGTGCACATCAATCTTCGTTCTTGCAGTCTTCAGAAATGGCCTACCAAGAATGAGTGGAGATCTATTCGTAAGTAAATCTCCCTCCATATCCAGAATGTAGAAATCTGTAGGAAAAATAAGCTCTCTCACCTTCACCAACACATCTTCAATCACTCCGGCTGGATGAACTTGGCTACGGTCAGCTAGCTGAATAACAACTCCGGTCTGCTGTAGAGGACCAATTCCAAGTGTCTGAAAGACTGATTTTGGCATCACATTGATTGATGCTCCTAAATCCAACATGGCATCTTCGAAAACACAACTTTCAATCTCACAAGGCACAGTGAACACTCCAGGATTTTCACATTTTTTAGGAACTGGCTGAATAAGGGCTGAAACATTCTTCCCCATGCTTATCAATTCATTCCCCTTCAATTTCTTTTTGTGAACACATAGATCCTTGAGAAATTTAGCATATTTCGGAATTTGCTTAATCATTGTCAACAAAGGCACATTCACCTCCACTTTGCTGAATAAATTCACAAGGTCTTGAAATTCTCTAGCTTTCTCTTCCTCTACGTTCTTTCTTTACTGAACTTTTCTTTGAGGAAAAGGCAAAGGGATGTGAATATCGGCACCTTGCTGTTGTGAATTACTGTCCAAATCCTGAGCTGTTGTTGCTACTTTTCCTGAGCCATCAAATTGAGTAGAATCTGATAATATTTGCTATGCAGAATCCGGTTGAACAACATCGACATTTCCAGGTAATGTAGAATCTGTTTGGGCTGAAGATGCTGGAAAATTCCGAAACTAGTTTGCAGTATCTTGAACAAAATCTGGAGGTTGCACAACATTTGTTGAAGCTGGAATTGAACCTGATGAAACCAGATTTGATCGACCTGGAACATTCCGCACTAATTCTGAAGTTGTCTTACCACTTCAAAGAGTCAATGCACTAACATTTCCCTTAGGATTTGGAGTTGTTTGTGAAGGCAATTGACTTGATCCTTGGGCTTGCATCTGATTTATGTTGCTTGCTAATTGGCCAATTTGTCTATCAATGTTTTGCAAAGCAGAATCAGTCCTCTGTTGATGTTGCTGCTGCTGTAAAACTAAGTGCTGTTGTTGCAAAATCTACTGCACATATCCTCCATCTTTTGCTGCTGCTGTGTACTTGCTGCATTTGAATTGTTATTACCACTTTGATTTGAATAAGACCTTAGTTGAGAAGAAAAAGAAGAATTTGGTTGCTGCCAATTCTGAGTAGATTGTTGGAAATTCTGTATTGGCTAGAAATTTTGTGCAGGTTGCTGGAAATTTTGAATTTGCTGTTGAAAATTTGGTTGCTGATTTTGTGGATGGAAAGAGGCATATGATTGCTGTTGGAACTGATTAGGATGCTGAAATTGCTGATTTTGATGCTGGAATTGGTTTGGAACAGCAAGTGGCTGAAATTGCTGATATTGAAACTGATTTGGAGCGTTGGATTGCTGAAATTGCTGAAAATTCTGCACATTCTGATTTTGAGGTGGTTGTTGGTAGAAGGAATTCCCGTACTTCAAATTTGGATGATCCTTCCAACCCGGATTGTAGGTGGAAGAATTTGGATCATATCTTTGCTGAAATTGTGGTCTTGATATAGCCTCCATTGATTCATCTTGATGGAGATTTGGACATAATTCCGAAGTGTGCTCTTGACTCGAACAAATGCGACAAACTCTCATCGTTTGAACTGGAAAAGATGAAACTTGGCTAGCACTATTCAACGCCATTTGTTTGACTAAAGATGTCAACTCCAACAATGAACTCTTGATCTCCTTTTGCTCATTTGATACCATTTGAACTTCACTAACTCCTCTAGTAGTAAGTACCCTACTCCCAAATTGTTGAGAATTTTCTGCCATATTTGCAATGAGCTCCCTTGCTTGTTTTGGAGTTTTGTTAACCAAAGCACCTTCAGCTGTAGCATCAATCATGCTCCTATCCATAGGTAACAAACCCTCATAAAAATATTGAACAAGTAACTGGTCACTAATTTGATGTTGAGGACAACTTGAACACAATTTCTTGAACCTCTCCCAGTAATCATAAAGAGTTTCTCCCACAACTTGTTGAATACCACATATGTTCTTCCTTATAGTTATGGCTCTAGAAGCGGGGAAGTATTTCTCTAAAAATGCCCTCTTTATGTCAATCCAACTCGTAATGAATCCCGCTGGAAGATAGTACAACCATTCCTTTGCTGATCCTGACAATGAAAATGGGAAGGCTCTCAACTTGATATCCTCCTCTGAAATGCCTTGTGGTTTCATGGTAGAGCAAACCACATGGAACTCATGCAAATGTCTGTTAGGATCTTCCCCTGATAAGCCTTGAAACTTAGGAAGCAAATGAATTAAACCTGATCTGAGCTCGAAATCCACTGACAAGTTTGGATAAGTAATGAAAGAATACTTGTAAGCCGTATCAGGAGCAGCAAGTTCCTTCATAGTTCTGTTGTTCTCTGCCATCGAAGTATCCAAAACTTGAAAATTACTTTCAAAAATTGCTGGTGTTCTCTCTTGAATTCTCAAGGCTCTAAAAGTCCTCTCTATCTCTGGATCAAGCTCAAGCAATTTATCACGTGAAGACCTGGTCATAAACCACAATCAACAAGTAGAAACAAATAGATAGGCAATAAAATCAAGACAATGAAAATGAAGAAGAGATAACACTCTGCATAATCTAAAATCAAACAAATAATACTAGTTTTTGGTTCCCCGGCAACGGTGCCAAAATTTGGTAAGCCTAAAATACTCTACGTGTCATGAATGGTCTTATCAAATTAACACAATATTTGAAAACCCTCAACTACTCAAAGAATTGACATAGCATAGGGGCCAAGTCGATTTTCTCAAGGAAACCAGTAAGTGAGTGCTTAATTTAGACCCAAATCTCTTCTTGGGTTTTTTTTTTGGGTTTTCTTCTTAAAAGTGGGGTTGTGGTGTTTTGAACTAAATCCTAGATTAAAATTAAAATGCAAACCAATAAAAGAGAAGAAAATTATCTAAATCTAATCTAAAGCAGAATTTAAATTCAACAAGAAAGCTAAATTTCTTAACAAGGTAGAAACTTACACTAAAGTAATTAGAAAATTAACTAAGCCTAAAGATCAACACAAATTAATTTGAATTTGCAGAAAATTTCAGAAACCAACAGCAAGATTGAAAACAGGACAAAACACTAAGGATTGCAATTTTCTTAAACGGAATTTTCTGAATCAAATGCAGATCCAAATTTCAGAATTTACACCTAATTTTGTAGGACAAAATTTGCAGAATCTAAATTGTAGGAACAAATTAATTGTAGAACTTACAGTTGCAGAATCAAAATTTTAGGAGGTAGAAACACACTAACAAGGTTTTCAAGAATAGAAATTACTTGAATAAAAGTGTAGAAATAAAGAACTTGCTCAAACTAAGTAAGAAATAACATGGAATTAAACTATCCACATTGAATCCGTATCAATCCTCAAACCACACCCTCTTGTCGTCACACAAGAGATTGTAATTGCAATCTGCGCTTCCAGAAATTAGAGGAGAAGAATGAAGAAACTTCTGAACTTAGGCTCAATTTGAACCTTGCGAACTCCACTAAAGAAACCCTCTTTGATGCCGGAAGCAGATTCAAATCGAGCTGAAATCGCAGGTTGTCTGGAATCTGCAAATCTGAGTTCTGAGATGAATTACGGGGCTGTAGACGATTGGAAATGCTAATGGAAACCTCCAGAGAACCCCTCCAATGGTTGTCGATGAAGGATGGAGTGCCGACTTTGCTTTCTTCACCGTTTCCAGCAAAATCGGCAGATTCTGTGATAAAACTCAGATTCGCGTCGACCTCGCCGTTGAGATCTCTCCGGCGAGATTCCAGCTGCAAGAGTGTTGTCCGGTCGTCTCCTTAAGCTTCTGCCATGATCTTGTAGCTTGAGATCAAAAGAGGAAGAAGGATAGGGGCTGCGATGAAGAGAAAAACACAGACGCAGAAATTTTTGGCATGATGAACAGTAGGCGCAGCCATTGTTCATCCGCGAGTTTTCTGGACTTTATACCTTGGTCCAATTGAACCGGAATTAGGGTAATTCCTGATCTGGTTTAGGGAGAATTTAGGGATTTGGTGTAAGGGTTGAACTTAGTTCAAGAGCAATGGGTTGGCTTAATGAATTTGGTTGGAGTCAAATAAAATGTGAACCTTCTCCACTTGGTTGAACTCCTCTTGAGTTGATTAGGCTTCACTTGAATCATGTATCAATTCCTATATCCTACAAGACCGAATTCAAATGGTGAGGAATATATCATGATTTAAGAAATGAAATGAAACTTATCTCCAAACAATTCTCAATTTACAAACAATCTAAATTGTGTCAAGTAGCAAATAAAATTAGCTAAAAAGTCCCCATATCAACTAAGAAATGAGCCCAAATAAATGAGTTATCAACGGGCTTAGTGCATCCGAGGGACGAGGAGCTATGGAAGAGTATACTAATGGACGAGAAGGACGTGTGCGATGTTTAAGGGACGAGAAGTCGAGGAGGAAGCCCGCTCGAGGAGAAGGTTAGAGTTGGGTTCGGGTTAGCTCAACTTCGGATAACCAGAGCATCACCCATGCAAAGAAGATCAGTTGGAGGCTGATCTACCTTGTGGAAGGTGCCTTCCATAGCCTATAGAAGGCGCCTTAAATAGTCATTATCTGAAGATAAAGTTTTATCTTTGGCGGATAAAACCTATCCTATTAAAGGCACCTTAGACCACCTTGAAGACGCCTTCAAGCTATTGATAATATTTTTCAGGAGCTATAAAAAGACCCCTAGACCTAAGAATTTAACAACAATTTCAGTATCCAATTCCTAGTTTATTTCTATGCTTTTAAAGAGTTTAAGAGGCTTCTCAGCCTTCAACAAATGAGATTTTTCTAGTGCTTTCATCTACCTTGGATTAACAACCACCTAGGTTTATAACCAAGCACATTTTGACCTTCTTACTTATTCTTTTTAAGTTGTTACTATTTTCATTAATGTCAATTGTCTTTAATTTCTTAATTTAATTGTGCATCCTTGCTAAGCAAAAGCAAGAGATTATTTTTTAAAAATATAATTTCAGGCAATTCACTCCTCTTTTGCCGATCACCCGAGGAGCAACATTTTCTTCTACAAGTTTAGTATTTTGAATTGAATTTTCAAGCTGACTTGGTTTAGGATTTGACTCAAGTTGTTCTTTTAGCTCCTTATTTTCTTTACTAAGTGTATCTATTTGACTTGCAGTAGTAGATAATTTCTTATGTAGACATGAAATAATTTTGAAAAACCTAGAGCTTAGAATAGAGTTTACCTTGGTGGAACCTTCGGAAATGAGTGCAAACTCATGGGTCAACTTGTATTCTGACTCTTCGTCTTGTTCGGATTCGCTTTCCAATTCTGGTCCGGTTGCCATCAGTGCTAGATAGTTGTTGTGCTTTAGTTGATTGTTATATGTTTCATTCGAAGATGACTCGTCCCAAGTCGCCTTGAGTTCTTTCTTTTTCTTGAGGTTCTTGGGTTTATCTTCCTTGAGGTTCAGACACTCATGCTTGTATTGGCCTTTTTTGTTGTATTCGAAGTAGGTGATGCTTGACTTACTGATGTTTGGCTTGATCATCTTTTGAAGGTCCTTTGTGCTGAAGTTCTTTTTGGTGAACATTCTCCTTACCATGTTCACCAAATTCTCTTCTGAATCCGAGCTTGAGTCAGACTTAGATTCTCCTTACCACGTTCATTATCTAATTTGTAGAACTTGTAAGAAATAGTATACCTTTCTTGGTCTTTTGGGAGTTAGTCTATTCATGCAACTCTAGTTGATAGAATAGTTCACCTAATTTTTGTTTATTCAAGTTCCTCGAATATAAGCATCTACTATTGATGCTCATAATGCATTTCGGGGAAACAAATTTAAACTACCTTATAACGTCCTAGTTTTAAGGTTCGTGACCAATAAGGTGCAGTTTGTTGAGGATGTCTTTGATCCTCATGTGGAGTTTGTTGGACCCCGTGGTGTTTTGATGTGATCAACCAAGTTGGTTAGGTCCTGCTTTACATTTAATCCCTGTGTCTGAGTGTGCAGGAGCTTAGGAGCACAGGAAGTCGAGCGGAAAATGCAGCTAGCGAGAAGAACGACGCGGGAAGGGAGCCAACGGGCTCAGTGCGTTCGAAGGATGAGAGAGCTGCGGAAGAGTACACCGGTGGGTGAGAAGAACGAGCACGGCGTTCGAGGGACGTTAAATCGGAGAGGAAGACTACTCGAGGAGAAGGTCAGGAATTGGGTTCGGGTGAGCCCTATTCCGGTTGGCCATAATCACCCAAAAGATCGGAGCGTCGGAAGTCAAGGCAAAGGAGAAAGTGGGTTGAAAACAAAGCTCAAGGCGCCTTAAACCAGTGTTGGAGGCGCCTCCACCTTGGAGGCGCCTCAAACAGCATTGGAGGCGCCTTCAATCTGGTTTGAAGCGCCTCAGAGTGGTCAAAATGATCGTTTGCGCTGCGGATAAAGTTTTATCTACTGACCGAGCTGGAGGCGCCTTGAACCTTGTTGGAGGCGCCTTGGACCCTCAGGATAGACTTTTAGGAGCTATATAAAGGCCCCTTGTAACGACCACCCTTCTTACTACTACTCTCTAAGGGCGACCGTTACCTAACTACTACTCTACTTACTAGTGTCACTTATGCTAATATTAGCAACACTTAGATTTATCACGGCCCCAGAGGAATTCCTACCGAAAAATTTCGACAGAGTCTCCCCTGTACCGGTGACCAAATCCATAATACAAACAATATATACACAGCCACAGGCGGCTGGAACACACTTTTCACAACCACGTAGTAATAAAATCACACTATAATCAACAAAAACTAGTTTAGCAATAAGAACTAAACATAACTCCAAGAGTAGGACATGATAAGCTACAAATACGAATCAAACTCAATCACAATCTCATAAAACTTCATAATAGTATTTAAGAAGAGAACCAAAACATAAAATCTAAACAGATAGGTCCTGAAGGTTTGCTAGCAAACTCTGGATCTCTCCATAGTCCAGTCATCACACACCTTCATCACCACCACCACCCTGTCGCCTCCCTTTCATATCTTAGATTTTCCTTTATCTGCAGTAGGAGAAAAAATAAAACTATAAGCGAAACACTTAGTAAGTACTAATCTATCTCACAAAAAGTCGAAGTGCATAAAAAGAATGCAACAATACTAAAACTGAAATGCTAAAAGCAAAGCTGCATGTACTCATGGTATACAGAAATAAAACTGAATACTAAACATGCTCACTAACTGATAGGAAAATAATGAAACTACTACTGTAGGCTCAGAATTAAAGAAACTAACTTCTATTGTTTCTAAGCATAATACTTGTTTCATTTTCTTATATCTTTATACCAGAAATTAATCTTTTAATTTCTCTTTTACTTTCTTCTTCTTTTACTCTTTTCTTTTCTTCTTTGGGCCCAGGCTTAGTACCATCTTTGTTTTACGCGCTCTCTAATAGTGACTGAGGTAGCGAGCCTCTAGTCCTATGAGGTAAAGACCTTGGTCTTACCAGGGCCAAGATCTTGGAATTGGTCACCTGGATTTATTTAACGACAACCTTAGAAGTTGGGTACTAGCCTCTTACTTTAATTTACTAGTTATTTCTTTTTAACTAAACTCTAGTCTTTTCTTTACTCATACTTCTCATACTCCTTGATTAGAGCTTATTAGAATCCTGTAGATATATCTAACAAGTGTAGGATTACAACTAACCAAGCATGCTATATAAAAATAACATAAGGGAAGTAGATCTGAACTCTCTAAGCATGTTATAAAACAAAGCAAAGGAAAGCAAAGCATGTTGTAAAACAAAGCAAAGGAAAGTAAATCTAAACTTACTAATCATGCTATAAAATAGAGCAAAAGAAAGCAACTTTGAACTTACTAATCATGCTATAAAATAGAGCAAAAGAAAGCAACTTTGAGCTTACTAATCATTAACCAAATCCCAACCCCTCCATATCTTCCTGGAAATTCGAAAATGCAATAAACATAACCATCACCTATCATGCTCTAACCTTGTAATTGAACAATCAAAACTAAAAACTAAATCCCTAGCCTGTTTAATTCTGTACAGTAGGTACTGAATGCAAAGAAGGAAAATTGAAACTCGAACTTACCCCTTCATACAGATTTTTCCGAGTTTCATAACACCCTATTCTCTCTAGTATGCTGTGGAAGGTAAAGAAAAACCCTAGCATGGCAATTCGGCACAGCAACTCAACCTTAGAAATTCGGCCAGATAAACAAAGCAAAGAAAGGGAAAGCTCTAGCATACAATACTACTCGGCACTGTGAAATCCGGAAGCAAGGAAGAAAATCGAAGTTCGGAGCAACTCCTACCACAGGTGAGTAGTACTTACAGAGATGTTCTTGGACTTACAACCAAAGAGAGGCAGCTAGGGTTCGGAAGAAGCTTCTCGGCGGCTCCTTTGTGCTTCCGAGCTCCCTCCGTCGGGATGACCACGCACGGGTGAAGCTTGAAGACTGGCAGGAAAAAGAAAACCCTCGCCGACACCGGAGTGAAGCACCAAAGTTGCTGCGTTTCCGCCCGAGACCAGAGACGCCGACGCACTCGAAGAGGAGAAGGAGTAGAAATTAGGGCTCGGGAAGAAAATTAACCCTTTAAAACCTAGGTTTATTTCTGCCCTTTTCTATAACTTAAATCTATTTCTCTCCAT
This sequence comes from Zingiber officinale, assembly GCF_018446385.1. Classification (NCBI taxonomy): domain Eukaryota; kingdom Viridiplantae; phylum Streptophyta; class Magnoliopsida; order Zingiberales; family Zingiberaceae; genus Zingiber; species Zingiber officinale. Next base: position 141,686,045 of record NC_055990.1, on the reverse strand, counting down.
ATTGGGTTAAAAAAACCCGTGTAGCTCAGCTGGTCGGCTGCGTCCGGTTAGGTCGGGCTCGACTCGAGGTCACGGGTTCGAGCCTCGCCTTCAACGGTTTTTGTCAGAATTTCTTTCTTTTTTTGTAAACATACTAAACGACCTCCAAAAATTACGTAAAAATACTCTAAAAATTTCTAAAAAACTCTAGAATATTTTAAAGGTATTTACAAATATTTTTATGGACTTTTAGAACTTGAAATAGGGAAAATTGGGTCGTTACAATCCCCCATACCTTATAAAAAGTTCATCCTCGAACTTAGAACAGCTCTGGATACTTCTGTCTCATACTGTCCTCCCGCTCCCAAGTGACTTCCTCGTGCTTCTGGTTCTACCAGATGACCTTCACTAGTGGCACTTCTTTATTTCTTAGTCTCTTGACTGCTCTGTCCACTATATGTGTAGGTCTGCTCTCATAACTAAGATCCTCTTGGATCTGCACTGACTGAGGCTAAATCACTTGGCTCGGGTCATGGAGACACTTCTTTAACATGGAGACATGAAATACATTGTGTATTGCTGACATGTCTTGTGGTAAGTCCAACTTGTAAGCTACTTTCCTAATCCTCTCTATGATCAGGTAAGGTCCTACATAGCGAGGACTTAATTTGCCCTTCTTGCCAAATCTCATCACTCCCTTCATAGGAGCGACCTTGAGGAAGACTGAATCTCCTATTTGGAATTCCAGTGGCCTATGGCGTGTGTCAGCATAACTCTTCTGTCTGCTCTGGGCAGTCTCAATTCTCTGTCTGATTTTCTGGATTGCCTGAGTAGTCTCATCTATCAGCTCTGTCTGAATGCCCAGCTCTACTTCCATTTCTTTTCTCTCACCTGCTTCTTGACAGCAAAGGGGTGATCTGCACTTCCTGCCATACAGTGCCTCATATGGTGCCATCTTGATGGTCGCCTGATAACTATTGTTGTAGGCAAACTCAGCTAAGCATAGATACTTGCACCAACTTCCCTTGAAATCCAGCGCACAAGCTCTGAGCATATCTTCTAGAATCTGATTTACTCGCTCTGTCTGTCCATCAGTTTGAGGATGGAAGGCTGTGCTGAACTTGAGTTTGGTGCCTAGTGCATTCTGAACGCACTCCCAAAAGTGTGAGGTGAAGCGCCCATCTCTATCAGAAACAATAGATTTAGGGACTCCATGAAGTCTGATCACCTCCTTAATGTATAGTTGTGCTAACTGCTCTATGGAGTGGGACACCTTGATGGCTAGGAAATGGGCAGACTTAGTCAATCTGTCCACTACTACCCATATTGCGTCATATCCATTTATAGTTCTTGGAAGACCTGTTATGAAGTCCATGGATATGCCTTCCCACTTCCACTCTGGTATTGGAAGAGGCTGAAGAACTCCTCCTGGTCTCTGGTGTTCTGCTTTGACTCTCTGGCATGTCAGGCAGGTACTGACATATTTAGCCGTCTCTTTTGAGTCCTAACCACCAGAATCTCTGTTTCACATCTTGGTACATCTTGGTAGAACCAGGATGCATGGAGTATGGTGTGCTATGAGCTTCTTCTAAAATCTTCTTTCTCAGTTCTTCATCATTGGGCACACAAATGCGACTTCCCTGATAAAGAATCCCGCTATCTGTTACTCGAAACTCTGATTTGTCTTCTTTCTGTATCCCTTGCTTGATCTTTTGAATGTCTGGATCTTCACTTTGCTTTCTCTGTATGTCCTCAAGCAAGGTAGACTCTAATGTCAATGCGGAGAGTTGTCCATAAATCATTTCAAGTCCAAAATCTGACAACTCCTTCTGCAGTGGCAGGGCTAATGATGACAGAGACATCAAGGATGCACTGGACTTTCTGTTGAGTGCATCTACCACTTTGTTAGCTTTGCCTGGGTGGTAGAGGATTTCACAGTCGTAATATTTGACTGTAACACCCACTAAGCTTTTAAGATAAATAAGAGAATGATGAATTTTGCCTTAGAAAAATAATAAGAAGTGAGTTGAAGCAAAAAAAAATAAAATGAAATAAAAAGAAGAGGAGGTCAAGGATTGAACCTTGAACCTCTTATATTATAATTTATAGAATTAATTAGTAGAAACCAATTGGGATAGAGAGAAGATATTGATAGCAAGGAAAGGGAATGCATGATAAAGATAGGAGTAAAGATCTAAGAAGAGAAAGCAAGAAAAGAGCAAGAGAAAGGCAACTTGCCTTCCTCCTTTTCTCTCCCTCTCCCTCTTCTTGCCGTGACATTAAAGAGGTTGATTAAGGGGATTCATTCCCCCTTGTTTCACCATGAATGATGAGGATAAATAAATAAATAAAAATAAAAAGAAAATAGAAAAAAAAGGCTAAGGGAGAAGGAAAGCAAAAAACTAATTTTGCTACCTCTTCCCCCTTAACATAAAAGAGAATATGTAAAGAGGAGATTTTATTTTTCTCTCATTTCTCTCATTCTCTCCTCTCCCTCACCGAGAACCCTCAGCCCCCTCTCCTCCATCTTCGGCCCCAAGCCAAGGTTTTCTCCTAAGAAAGCCTAAGATACAAGGAGGACTTAGCAAGAGAATCAAGGGAAGGGAACTAGAAGAAGAGGCTACTTCTTCCATCACCACACCTTAGAACCCCAAGCGAAAAGGATGTAAGCTTCCCCTCACCTGTGGTACAAGGCTTTTTATGTGATTTTCGGATTTTATGAGGATTAGAAAACCTAGAATAGAATTTAAGAAAATTCGGCCAAAGAAGAGTTTTCAAGTCTAGGAAGGTTTGAACAAGTCCTCATTTCGTGATATTTTTCTATGCTATGTGGGAAGGTTTTCCTCCATGTTTTTATACCTATATGATGCTTGGTCAAAGGAGTACCTAACTCTAGAATTTCGGCCAAAAATATTTTAAAGAGGTTAGGGAAATCATTGTTTAACCAAACTAGTACAAGATTCCCTCTATGAATTACTAAGGATCTTTTATTGGTTTTCTTGCTTGAAAGTTACTTGGAACCAAAGGAAATCCCCTCATATGTTTCGGCCAAGAAAAGAGCTTAGGGTTAGGAAGACCTTTAAATTTAAGTAACCATGTTTATATGATAGAATATAAAGTTCTCTTAAAGAATTGCATGTTGAATATTGCTAGAAATACATGAACTCTTCATTAAGATTTTCGGCCATGTTAAGATGGATAGCTTAGGAAAGCTTAAACAAAATTTTAACATGCTCAAGACCTCTGTGATATTAAGATATGAAAGTGGTTTAATGCTCTCATGATTAATTAGGGTATAGAGAATTTAGTTACATGATATATGACTTGTAAGGTCACAAGGGTCCTAGCTTGTTTATGAACCAAATTTGTATATGATGTTCTTAGTAATTTTTGCCATGAAACTTACTTAGGTTTTCCATGCTTTAGGCTACTTAAAACCTAGTTTAGAGAATGGTAGGTTTCGGCCATGAGGAAAAATAAAAGAAAAAGGAAAGAAACCTAGGAAGCCTAAGACACAATGCACATGTATGTTTATTATGCTTGTCTTTATACATGCTATGAAACTTGTATGACTTCCTATGCTTTTAGGCTATTTGAAGCAAAGTTAACCACTGATGGGTCTCGGCCAAGTAGGGTTTAAATGACCTAAAGGCCTTAGAATTTAAACCAATTGTGTTAAAAATGCTTCTTATGGAAATATGATAATGTGTTGATTGTGTCACATGTTTGTATAATTTTTTCATGACCTAAATGGACCATTGTAGGTCTCGGCCATGAAGGGATAGATGCCTAGAAACCCTAGAACAAAAATTAAATATGCTCATGTCACTCTACATGAAATATGATAAGTAGAAAGCCAAAGTTCTCATGCTATATGTTGTTTAATGACCTAGAATGAGGCTAGGGCAAGTTTCGGCCATACCCTTTGTATGATGCCTTATTATAAATTTATACATGATGTTAGTTCAAGTTCACATGCTTGTATGCTTGTTTTTAGCCCTAATGAATACTTGTTAAATTTTGGCCATGACATATGTTAAGGGCTTGAAGAACTTAGGAACTAGCTCAAATATGCTTACTATGTTACTTGGAAAAAAAAAATGCTATAAATATGGTTTAAGGTTTCCATGCTTTCATGACATTTGGGACCTTGTTTCACACCTGATAGGGTTCGGCCACATGAAGTTTAGGGACTTGGAGAACTTAGAAACCAAGTTAATCATGCTTATAATGCTTTCTATGAAATTGATGTGATGATAATTTAGGTTCCACATGCTTGGAGGTTGTTTTTACCTAAATTGAGATCTAAGGGGGTTCAGCCATGATAAGAACCCAAGGGATTAGGAAGCTTAGAACCCAAGTTAACTATGTTACCATGTTTCTTATGATAGTATAATCACATGATACACCCTTATGCTTAAACATGTATGCTTGTGATTTATGCTTTCCATGATATGATATGTGCTTAGAAATATGCATGCTTTTATGATATGCTATGTGGATAGAAATATGCATGCTTTGATGATATGCTATGTGCTTAAAATATGCATGCTTTTATGATATGCTATGTGGTGAAAATATGCATGCTTTTATGACATGATGTATGCCTAAGTGATGCATACCTTTATGATATGATGTATGCCTAAGTGATGCATACTTTTATGACATGATGTATGCCTAAGTGATGCATACTTTTATGATATGATGTATACCTAAATGATGCATACTTTTATGATATGATGTGTGCCTAAGTGATGCATGCTTTTATGATGTGTGATATGTATAAGTATGACATGTACTTTACTTTATATGGCTTGTACCAAGGGTGGGCTCCATAAGCGCCCCGGGGTCGATGGAATAAGACTCGAGCCTCGTTAGGGATGGGCTCCTAAGTGCCCCTAGGTCGATGGAGTAAGACTCGGGCCTAGTATGTTGCCTTGTAGGGTTCAAGACTTGCTACCTTGGACCTACATAGGTTGCGCGCAATATGTAAGTGGTGCATAGCCGGGATCCCCTTTAAGTTGATAATATGTTCAAGTATATATGTAAGAAGAAATGGTTTTAAAGATCATGAGACATACACATGTTTTTCGGATACATGGTTTCAAAATCATATTGCATATACTTTATGATCATGTTGTGATGATGCTATGATTTATGATATGCCATGATTAGATATGATTAGGTTATGTTTCATGCAATGCTTTAAGAGCTTGATATGCCATGCTACCTTATGATGATGCTATGATATGCCATGATTAGATATGATTATGTTATGTATCATGCTATGCTTTAAGAGATGATATGCCATGACTAGTTATGATTTTGTTACGTTGCATGATATGCTTAAAGAGTATGATATGTTATGCCATGACTAGTTGAGATCATGTTATGTTGAGATATTCTTTGATCATGTGATGATTTTCGGTTTTAGTGAGTAGGAAAGGAACTTACTGAGCCCTGAGTGCTCACAGCTTACTTTCCTTGTACCACAGATAAAGGTAAAAGCTGGATGAGCTAAAGGAGCAGCAGGAGAGGCAAGGAGATGTGTGTGGCGGTGGCTAGGCAACCAAATAAGAACCCGCTTTAAGAACTTTTTAAGAATTACGCTTTTGTTTCGTAAATTGTAGTACTATATGGGTGACTTGATGTTATGTTTCTATTTATCTTGTCATCATGTTATGGAAACCATATTAGTGTAGTTCGGATTTGAAAACAAAAGAAAAGTTTTATTAAACTAAGAAAATTATTTTAAGTCTTCCGCTGTAATATGTACGTAGAGTATCGTAGCCCCGTCCCTTAGGGTTAGCAGGGAGGGCGGGCGTTACATTGACCAACTCCAGCCACCTGCTCTGTCTCATGTTTAAGTCCTTCTGAGTGAAGAAATACTTAAGACTCTGATGATTTGTGAAGATTCTACACTGAACTCCATACAAATAATGTCGCCAGAGTTTCAGTGCAAAAACCACAGCTGCCAGCTCAAGATCGTGAGTGGGATAGTTCTTCTCGTAGTCTTTGAGTTGTCTGGAAGCATAGGCTATGACTTTTCCTTCTTGCATGAGTACAGCTCCTAAGCCCATCTTGGAAGCATCACTGTAGATGTCAAAACTCTTGTCACTCTCTGAACTGTCAGGATAGGAGCACTGGTTAGTCTCTTCTTGAGCTCTTGGAAACTCTGCTGACATTTATCTGACCATTCAAACTTCTTGTTTTTCCTGGTGAGGGCTGTTAGCAAGGTTCTAAAATTCGCTAGGCACTAGTCGGGCGGCAGACCAGCGCCTAGCGCCTAGGCCGCCTAGGCAGGGACTAGGCGCCGCTAGGCGGATTCATCGGTATCCCTTGTTTCATGTGGACTGTGGACAATGTCATATGCAAATCTAAATGTTTTCTTAGACAATTTCATAGCAATGAAGATCTAACTATGTATGCTAAAATAAATACATACTTTCCAATACCAAAAAATGAAAAACTATAAAAGAAATAGTTAAACAATAGAACATGCAGTAAGTTATCATAATCATATAGTAAACAGTAGAACATTGGAAAATAGTAGCAATAGTTCAATTCAAGATTACAATGCATTATGAACTAGTAACCACTAAGCAAAATATAATTGTTAAATAACATAAATCATGTCTTAACAAAATGAGTTCAAAATTACACAACTAATAGACTCGTATTTATTCTGCTTCTTCTTCTCCATAATTTTCAATAACTTGTTCTTCATCGGACACAAACTCAATATCATTATTGTGATCCTCGTCTTCTTCTTCGGATTCAAAATCATCTTCATGAAGTTCTCTCACTCTAGAGCTTCTTCGAGGTTGTAGATTTTTATCTGCTCCACTTGCTTCATCAACCATTTGCCAAGTGAGCCCGGAACCTAGTTCAACTTCATCATCTTCCCCACCATCCACAATCCAACCTTGTGCATTTGAAGCATCTTTTGCAAGAAGGACATCAACATTTCTTTCTTTTTATCTTTTTTGTTTGTTCAACAATCTAGCATTAAATTGGACAAATACTAGATTTTTCAACCTGTTGGCATCCAACCTATTTCTTTTCTTTGTATGAATCTAAAAAAAAACAGAGAAAGTAAATAGTACAGTTAGTACCTGAATATATAGTATAGACATTAAAAATTATAACTAATTTAATTAAAGAGTAGACTGAAAGTTTAAAACTTACTCCTTCAAATGTACTCCAATTTCTTTCACACCCAGATGAACTTGTAGTTAATGAAAGTATCCTCAATGCCACCCTTAACAAGTTAGGTGTGTGAGCACCGTATGTACTCCACCATGCACATGGATCAAATGTATCATCATTTTTTTCACATGCTTTTGCTGCCAATGTTTTTCCAAATAACCCAGTCTTATTTCTATATTTTGGAAATTCCTTGTTAATAATTGTATCTTGTAGATCTAACTCATTGGCATGCAAAGTTTCCATGCATTCAAAAATCCCCATCGCGATCTCCTCATAAGAGCAATAGAACTATCTTTGTAGTAAAAATAAAGATTCAACAAAAATGCAGTGGTATGCAATGATGTATCAAGTCTATCATTCATTTTTGACTCAATAATGACTATGATAGGCTGATAATTTGATTCCACGTTATTCAGAGCCACCTTGATATCTTCTTTAGCTTGAAGAAGCTCCCCATATAGAAACCCCATCGATGGCTTTCTATCTCCATCTACCAATCGAAGAACTCTTACCAAAGGAGCAAATATTTTCAAACAAAGTGTCACACCATTCTAAAAACTCATGCTCATCACTGTAGAGTAAGCCAATTTTCCTTTGTTTGTTTTTGACCATTTACATTTCTCCCACATATCACTTGTAAACATGACCCTTAAACTAGCTTTTTTTTCAATCAAACTTTGCAATGTGAGGAAATTTGATGCAAACCTGGTAACTCCTGGTCGGACTATGCCTCTCTTCTTCGTGAAACTTCTCATCAATGATAAAGTCTTATGGTGAGCATAGATGAAAATGGTAAAAGCCTTGGATGGCTCAATCACCTTTTTATATCGTGGAAGTTTGCCAATACTTTCAAGCATGAGATTAATAGTGTGAGTTGCACATGAACTCCAAAAGATCCCGGGTCATTTTTCTCTCATCAATTTAGCTGCAGCCATATTGTTGGTGGCATTGTCTGTTACAATCTGAACAATATTCTGAGCTTCTACTTGTTCAACACACTTGTCAACATACTCAAAAATAAGTTCAGCTGTATGCGCCTCCTCTGAAGACTCCTTAGACTCTAAAAATGTAGTACCCTCCTTGCAATTAACACACAAATTTAAGATGTTTCTTCTTTTTCTATCACTCCATGCATCTGTCATGATTGAGCACCCATTCTTTGCCCATTCTTCTTCATGTTTCTTCAACAATTGTTTTATTTTTTCAACTTCGGCTTTCAATAGTGGCTCCCTAAGTTGATATTGAGTTGGATGCTTGAATCCTGATCCAAATTGACCCACTACCTCCATTAGTTGTTTGAAACTATCATTATCAACAGCATTGAATGAGATTCCATTTTCATAAACCCATCTCCCAACATATTGTTGAACTTGTTGAGTTCTCTCTTTGAAAAGTGCCTCATTTATATTTTTCGGCGAAGCACTTTACTTCCACTGGAGCCTACATTTTCTGGAGCAATTGCCGATGCATATCTATCCATGGGGCCAAGTGGAAGATGCTTCTTAATTCCATCTATCCCTTCAATTTCAAGACCTTCTTCTTCATCTAGAGAAATAGCCACCTCTGCTCTACAACTTTGCTCTTCCATTATTTTGTTCTTCTTTCTGTTCCTCCCTTCTAAAATAGTCTGTTTGCACTTATTTTTATCTTCTTGAGATGCTTTTCGACAACCAGATACATTTCCATGTATATTTCCAATGTGATCCTTTATCCTATACACTCCTCCTGACATGATTTTTCCACATAGCTTGCATTTAATTTTGTCGAGATTTTTAAGATCAATCAATATCCCAAACTCCCATCCGATATCGTTTGACTTTCTTCTAAGCATTCCAGATTCGGGTTGAGTGACAGATGCTGTCGAAGATGGATTGCTTGCCATTATGTTAACAGATAACCTGAAAAAATTATATATAACAACTTAACAAGTTAACAACATAACATGATAATAAAATTTAATTATACATTTTTACTATACCAAACGATAAAAAATAATGCAATATAACATTAACAAGTCTAAGAATATTTTTTATATATCATTATATCTTAATCTAAGTATCTAACTAATAAAATTTATTAGATAATAGATATTTGTTTTAAAAAATTAAATTTAAAATATATTTTTTATATTTTTAAATCTGTTTTATACTTTTATATATAACTTAATAATATTTATTGGAATTTTTAAAAATTTAATTTAATTTTCATATTTTTAAAACTGATTTATATAAATTAATAATATTTATTAGAATTTTTAAAATTTTAATATAATTTTAATATTTATAAATCTGATTAATATAAATTAATAATATATAAAATTTATAAATACGATTTATATAAATTAATAATATATTAATATGTATTATGATTTTAATTTTTTTTTATATTTTAAATCTGTTTTATACTTTTATATATAAATTAATAATATTTATTGGAATTTTTAAAAGTTTAATTTAATTTTCATATTTTTAAAATTGATTTATATAAAGTAATAATATTTATTAGAATTTTTAAAATTTTAATATTTATAAATCTGATTAATATAAATTAATAATATATAAAATTTATAAATACTATTTATATAAATTAATAATATGTATTATGATTTTTTTAATTTTATTTATTTTTATATTTTAAAATCTGATAAATGATAATTGAAAATATTTATAATGATTTTTATTTTTTTTAAATCTGTTATATAAATTAATATTTAATAATATTTATTTAAAAAAATAAATCTATTAGTATTATTATTGAATCCTATATTCCTATTAGGCTTTATGAACCAAACCCTAAACCCTACCCTATTATTGAAATTATCCCCGTTAGGAATTGTTTTAATTTATTAATTATTAAATAAAATAAATACAAAATATCGAAGAAAAAAATGCCGCGATGCCGCGACGTCGAACGCCACCGGACGCCATCGGCGTCTCGCGGGAGGCCTCTGGCGCCGCCGGAAGTGTCGCCGGACGAGTACGGTGGTCCGGCGTTGCTTCCAGCGGCGCCGGTAGCGTCGCAGAAAGTTTTTGGCGCATCACGATGCTACCAGCACTGCTGGAAGCAACGGCGCGTCCGGCGACGCTTCCGGTGGTGTCTAATGCCCTGCGACTTGTCCGGTGTTGCCGGAGAGTTGTCGCGACGACGAATAAATGAAAAAAAATAATGAACAGAACAAGAAAACAATAAAAACTCACCGGAAGTTGCAGGTCGCGATGAGAGAAGACACAAGTCGGCGATGAAAGAAAGAAGACGAAGCGCCAGCCTCTCCGCAAATCTGATTTAGTGATTAAAAACGTACCTAAAATATCTAAGCTCGCCGAAGCCCGCGTTGGCCACCGAAACCCGCCGAGAACTGCCGAGGGCCGCCTTGGTCTTCCGCCTGGCTGGTTTCCGGCGCGGCCTGCCGTCGCACAACGCCTAGGCGGCCGCCTAGGGCGAAATTTAGAACATTGGCTGTTAGTGGAGAGGCTATCTTGGAAAAGTCCTCCACGAATTTCCTGTAGTACCTAGCTAAACCAAGGAAGCTTCTGATCTCCCTGGCGTTCTTGGGTCTGCTCTAGTTGTTGACTGCTTCTATTTTGGCTGGATCCACTTGGATGCCTTCTTTAGAAATTAAGTGACCTAGAAATGCCACCTGATCTAACCAGAATTCGCACTTTGAGAATTTAGCATACAGTACTATTCTCAAGTGCATGTCATGCTCATTTGGGGTCCTTAAATAGACTAGAATGTCGTCGATGAACACAATGACAAATTGGTCAAGGTATTCTCTGAACACTCTGTTCATTAAGTCTATGAAGACCGCTGGTGCATTAGTCACACCAAAATGCATGACTACAAACTTGTAGTGTCCGTATCTGGTCCTGAAAGTCGTTCTGGGTATATCCCTTTCTTTCACTTTCAGCTGATGGTACCTAGAGCGCATGTCTATCTTTGAGAACACTGTTGCCTCTCTTAACTGATCAAATAAGTCGTCGATCCTGGGAAGGGGGTACTTGTTCTTGATCGTCACTTGATTCAAAGCTCTGTAATCTATACACATTCGCATAGATCCACCTTTCTTCTTGACAAACAACACAGGAGCTCCCCATGGTGAATGACTAGGGCGGATGAAGCCTTTGTCAAGTAGCTCCTGAAGTTGTTCTTGTAACTCTTTCAGCTCTGCTGGAGACATTCGGTACGGAGCCTTTGAAATTAGTCCGGTACCCGGGACCAACTCAATCTCAAACTCCACTTCTCTGTTGGGAGGTAGTCCAAGTAGTTCTTCTGGAAACACCTTTGGATACTCACAGACTACCTGAACATCCTCTTGCTTGAGTCTTTCTTGTTATCTTTGTCCTTCTAGTTCTGATTACTTGACTGAGGTCTCTGTTTCCCCACTGTCTTGTATTCGATCTTGACTGACTTGTGTTGTGTTTGTTGTGCCTTGATGTTGTTCAGATAGTGCTCACTAATACCCTGCTGACCAGCTCTTCACCAATCTGTGGTCGGTGAGTTTCACTACTCACATTAAGTGTTATTTCTAGTCTCAGCATTCGGAGCATCCGTCTGACTCGTTCTTTCTCTGTACTTACTAACTCTAGGCAAAGACGAGCTAGCCTGTTGAATCTTTTGACTGCTTCTTCTACTAGTAGGTCACCTTGTCTGAATTCTATAAGCTCCTCATACTATTTATTGGTGATCCGTTGACAGATGACTTCCTCGTAAAACTCTGTCTCGAAGTCAACCCAGCTCATCTGGTTGACTGCTCTCTTACTCTTAACTCGCTCCCGCCACCTACAAGCACCTCCAGATAGGCAGAAAGAGGCACACTTACCCTTCTCGACTTCTAGTCAGTCAAGAAGCTCCATTGTGCTCTCAAGTGTCTTGAACCAAGCCTGGGCATCCCAGGGCTCAGTCGTGCCTGAGAATCTTTTTGGTTTCAGCTTCAGCCACTGGATGAGGTATGCTTCTTGTCTTCTAGGTATTGTGGCGACTTCTATGGCAACCGATAGGACTTCAGTCACCACTGGGGTCTCCACATTAATGGTTGGGGGAGTGGGAGGAGCTGGCTGTTGATTGGTCATCAAGTTGGCAATCACTTGTTTCTACTCTACTACTTGTCTCTGGAGTTGGGCAACAACTTCAGAGAGATTGGGCTCAGTTGATCTAAGCTCTTCGTTCTCCTGATCTTGGTTCTCAGTACGAACGGTACGGGGATGTTCTCTTCTTGCCATCTAATTATGCAAAGAAAGAGGCTTGATATCTTCTCTATCCTTTCTAAACATACATATATATGGATCAAGAAAGGAGTAACAATAACTTCTATCTTACTTAAGTACTCATAACCAATTACTCTGTACTGCAGTTAATAATAAGGAAAGCAATTAAAGAAAGAACTTAAATACTTTCTTACTTGAAGACGGCAAGGCTGATGCTGATGTGTGTATGATGTTGGAGGATGGAACACTACTCTGATACCAACTGTAACGACCACTCTTCTTACTACTACTCTCTAAGGGTGACCGTTACCTAACTACTACTCTACTTACTAGTGTCACTTATGCTAATATTAGCAACACTTAGATTTATCACGGCCCCAGAGGAATTTCTACCGAAAAATTTTGACAGAGTCTCCCTTGTACCGGTGACCAAATCCATAATACAAACAATATATACGCAGCCACAGGCGGCTGGAACACACTTTTCACAACCACGCAGTAATAAAATCACACTATAATCAACGAAAACTAGTCTAGCAATAAGAACTAAACATAACTCCAAGAGTAGGACATGATAAGCTACAAATACGAATCAAACTCAATCACAATCTCACAAAACTTCATAATAGTATTTAAGAAGAGAACCAAAACATAAACTCTAAACAGATAGGTCCTGAAGGATTGCTAGCAAACTCTGGATCTCTCCATAGTCCAGTCATCACACACCTTCATCACCACCACCACCCTGTCGCTCCCTTTCATATCTTAGCTTTTCCTTTATCCGCAGTAGGAGGAAAAATAAACTATAAGCGAAACGCTTAGTAAGTACTAATCTATCTCACAAAAACTCGAAGTGCATAAAAAGAATGCAACAATACTAAAACTGAAATGCTAAAAGCAAAGCTGCATGTACTCATGGTATACAGAAATAAAACTGAATACTAAACATGCTCACTAACTGATAGGAAAATAATGAAACTACTAATGTAGGCTCAGAATTAAAGAAACTAACTTCTATTGTTTCTAAGCATAATACTTGTTTCATTTTCTTATATCTTTATACCAGAAATTAATCTTTTAATTTCTCTTTTACTTTCTTCTTCTTTTACTCTTTTCTTTTCTTCTTTGGGCCCAGGCTTAGTACCATCTTTGTTTTGCGCGCTCTCTAATAGTGACTGAGGTAGCGAGCCTCTAGTCCTATGAGGTAAAGACCTTGGTCTTACCAGGGCCAAGACCTTGGAATTGGTCACCTGGATTTATTTAACGACAACCTTGGAAGTCGGGTACTAGCCTCTTACTTTAATTTACTAGTTATTTCTTTTTAACAAAACTCTAGTCTTTTCTTTACTCATACTTCTCATACTCCTTGATTAGAGCTTATTAGAATCCTGTAGATATATCTAACAAGTGTAGGATTACAACTAACCAAGCATGCTATATAAAAATAACATAAGGGAAGCAAATCTGAACTCTCTAAGCATGTTATAAAACAAAACAAAGGAAAGCAAATATGAACTTACTAATCATGCTATAAAATAGAGCAAAAGAAAGCAACTTTGAACTTACTAATCATACTATAAAATAGAGCAAAAGAAAGCAACTTTGAGTTTACTAATCATTAACCAAATCCCAACCCCTCCATATCTTCCTGGAAATTCGAAAATGCAATAAACATAACCATCACCTATCATGCTCTAACCTTGTAATTGAACAATCAAAACTAAAAACTAAATCCCTAGCTTGTTTAATTCTGTACAGTAGGTACCGAATGCAAAGAAGGAAAATTGAAACTCGAACCTACCCCTTCATAAAGATTTTTCCGAGTTTCATAACACCCTATTCTCTCTAGCATGCTGTGGAAGGTAAAGAAAAACCCTAGCATGGCAATTCGGCACAGCAACTCAACCTTAGAAATTCGGCCAGATAAACAAAGCAAAGAAAGGGAAAGCTCTAGCATACAATACTACTCGACACTGTGAAATCCGGAAGCAAGGAAGAAAATCGAAGCTCGAAGCAACTCCTACCACAGGTGAGTAGTACTTACAGAGATGTTCTTGGACTTACAACCAAAGAGAGGCAGCTAGGGTTCGGATGAAGCTTCTCGGCGGCTCCTTTGTGCTTTCGAGCTCCCTCTGTCGGGATGACCACGCACGGGTGAAGCTTGAAGACTGGCCGGAAAAAGAAAACCCTCGCCGACACCGGAGTGAAGCTCCAAAGTTGCTGCATTTCCTCCCGAAACCAGAGATGCCGACGCACCCGAAGAGGAGGAGTAGAAATTAGGGCTCGGGAAGAAAATTAACCCTTTAAAACCTAGGTTTATTTCTGTCCTTTTCTATAACTTAAATCTATTTCTCTCCATATTGGGTTAATAAAACCCACGTAGCTCAGCTGGTCGGCTGCGTCCGGTTAGGTCGGGTTCGACCCGAGGTCACGGGTTCGAGCCTCGCCTTCAACGATTTTTGTCAGAATTTCTTTCTTTTTTTTGTAAACATACTAAACGACCTCCAAAAATTACGTAAAAATACTCTAAAAATTTCTAAAAATCTCTAGAATATTTTAAAGTATTTCCAAATATTTTTATGGACTTTTAGAACTTGAAATATGGAAAATTGGGTCGTTACACCCCTGGAGCTAGGAAATATTCAACAACCCAAGCAATCAACTGTTCCATCAACTCTGTAATCAATTCCTAGCAATAGTTCTGAGCTGTAAGAGTGTAAAAGGCTTCTCCGCCTTCAGAGAAGGAGATTTTTCTACTGTGCGTTTTTCATCGCCCTGGATTAACAACCTTCTTGGTTGTAACCAGGTTAACTCCTGAGTCTCTAGCTTTATTGTTTTAATTTTATTATTATTGCTATTACACTTTCAAGTTGAAAAATTCGAGGAGGGTAGTTTTAATTTGTGCAGGCAATTCACACCCTCTTGCCAGCCTCCGCTGCACCAACAAGTGATATCAGATCCAGACCGCCTCAGAAGGACTAACCGCCGACTGAAGCACAATGATCAAGACGATGGCCGGAGTGAATATTCATCCCCCGAAGTTCGACGGAGACTTCACGACATGGAAACGCCAGATGGAGGTATTTTTCAAGACAGAATTTGACATTTGCTTAATTATGAAATATGGTTATGCAGTTCCAAAAGATAAAGAAGAAAACACATGGAACAAGAAGGAGCAAGCCAATTTTGTCGCCAACGGAAAGGCAGAATTCCACCTGCTTAGCGTGCTGCCGCCACAAGAGGTAAGTCGAATCGGAAGCTACGACTCCACGAAAGACCTATGGGAGAAATTCCTGGAGCTTCACGAAGGTACCTCGGAAGCTAAGCTAGTGAGGTGCGACATCCTCCGGAACCAGTTAACGAACCTTCGGATGAATAACGACGAGAAGGTAGCGCAACTCCAAGCAAGGATTAAGGAGTTAATAACCCAACTAAACAACCTTGGTGAAGAAGTAAAGAGCCGGGACTCGATCCAGTACGCGCTCAACACCTTCCCCAGAACTCCAGAGTGGGCCTCCTTAGTAGATGCGTACTACATCTCTAAAGGACTTCGAGGTAAGTAGTTTAGAAAATTTATTTTCAACTTTTGAACTTCACGAATCTCGGATTGCAGAGCCCAATAAACTAGAGAAAACAAGTCAGAACATTGCCTTAAAGGCAAGAACAAATGATTCTGACTCTGAAGCCTCGATCGACGAATCTGAAACTGCATTAATGGTAAGATGATTTAATAAGTTTTTTAAATCTAATAAATTTAGATCGCAGAAGCATGAGCGAAAAAGAAGAACGGTTCATTGCTACAACTGCAATGAAGAAGGGCACATCAAGGATGACTGCCTGAAATTAAAAAGCAAGCAGAAGGAAAAGGAAAAGGTCAAGTACAAGAAGCCTGAATCCTCCAAGCACACGAACCTGAGGGCCACTTGGTCAGATTCGTCTTCTTACGAATCAGGAGTCGAAGCCTTCTTGGGGTTAGCGCTAATAGCTAACCATCAGATGAAAGAAGAATCAAGCTCAGAGATGAGCATAGATGAAGGGGGAGGAACATCAGAAGAGGAAAGCTGCAGTGAAGGGGGAGCCTCACCAAGTCAGGTAAGTAAGGTACGTAATCTAACCCTGACTCAGTCTTTTCGCTTTATTAAGTCTCTTTCTAAAGACTTATTCAAATTAGAAAAAGAAAATGCTGAATTGAAATTGAACCTAGCAAAAGCATGTCTACTAGAAATGTATGATAATCTAAAATTAGAAAATGATAAATTAAAAGTTGAAATTGAGAAATTGAAAGATAACGATGCATGCTTAAATAAATTTCCAAAATCAAAATTAAGAATTTATGAAAAATTGAACTAGTATATAAGAAAACATCAGGGCCAACTTAGAAGAATACCTAAAGGATATGTACCTCCTAAGTTTTTGACCAACCCTGTAGGAAGGAACCTTTATTGGGTTCCAAAATCTTTGCTAGTTTAAAATTTTCTTTTTAGTTAAAAGCTTACAGTAAGAAAATTAAACATTGAGTTTCTTTATGGAAGCTTTATCTAAGGAAGTGGTTGTTGTTCAAATAACCAAGAAGGCCTAGTGCCTCGCCATGACCTAGAAGTCGAAATATTGAAATAAAAATGTTTAATTAACTTTCTGATAAAAGCATTAGAATTAACTAATGCTTTGAAAAGTTTTTGAACATTTCCTTAGAAATTCTTTAAAAATTTTTTTTCTAGAAAAATGTCTCTTGAAAGTTTTACTTAGAAATTTTTTTTGGAAAATTCTAAAAATTAATTTTGACTTAGAAATTATTTTGAAAAATTCTAAAAATTAATTTTGACTTAGAAATTACTTTGAAAATTCTAAAATTTCAGTTTACTTAGAATTTTTTTAAAAATTAATGTCTCTATTTTTGTTGTGATCAAAAGGGGAGAGAGAAGTACAAGTTTAGGGGGAGAGAATTTTTTTAAAAAAATTAAAAATATTTTTGAAAAATTCTGGTTAACTCTTAATTTAGTAGTTGCAATTTTATTTATTACAAACTGATGCTTAACATGTTAGTTTAGTAATTTTCTTTTAAAATTACTTTTTTTTTTGTCTATTTTTAACCCTAACTTGAACTGGGGTTGATGCACATCAAAAAGGGGGAGATTGTTGGACCCCGTGGTGTTTTGATGTGATCAACCAAGTTGGTTAGGTCGGGAATTGGGTTCGGGTGAGCCCTATTCCGGTTGGCTGTAATCACCCAAAAGATCGGAGCATCGGAAGTCAAGGCAAAGGAGAAAGTGGGTTGAAAAGAAAGCTCAAGGCACCTTAAACCATTGCTGGAGGTGCCTCCACCTTGGAGGCGCCTCAAACAGCATTGGAGGCGCCTTTAATCTGATTTGAGGTGCCTCAGACTGGTCAAAATGACCGTTTGCGCTGCGGATAAAGTTTTATCCGCTTACCGAGCTGGAGGCGCCTTGAACCTTGTTGGAGGCACCTTGGACCCTCGGGATAGACTTTCCAGGAGCTATATAAAGGCCCCTGGAGCTAGGAAATATTCAACAACTCAAGCAATCAACAGTTCCATCAACTCTGTAATCAATTCCAAGCAATAGTTCTGAGCTGTAAGAGTGTAAAAGGCTTCTCCGTCTTCAGAGAAGGAGATTTTTATACTGCATGTTTTTCATCGCCCTGAATTAACAAACTTCTTGGTTGTAACCAGGTTAACTCCCGAGTCTCTAGCTTTATTGTTTTAATTTTATTATTATTGTTATTGCACTTTCGAGTTGAAAAATTTGAGGAGGGTAGTTTTTATTTGTGCAGGCAATTTACCCCCTCTTGCCGGCCTCCGCTGCACCAACAAGTGGTATCAGAGCTAGACTGCCTCATAAGGACTAACCGCTGACTGAAGCACAATGATCAAGACGATGGCCGGAGCGACTATTCATCCCCCGAAGTTCGACGGAGACTTCGCGACATGGAAATGCCGGATGGAGGTATTTTTCAAGACAAAATTTGACATTTGCTTAATTATGAAATATGGTTATGCAGTTCCAAAAGATAAAGAAGAAAACACATGGAGCAAGAAGGAGCAAGCCGATTTTGTCGCCAGCGGAAAGACAGGATTCCACTTGCTTAGCGTGCTGCCACCATAAGAGGTAAGTCGAATCGGAAGCTATGACTCCGCGAAAGACCTCTGGGAGAAATTCCTGGAGCTTCACGAAGGTACCTCGAAAGTTAAGCTAGCAAGGCGCGACATCCTCCGGAACCAGTTAACGAACCTTTGGATGAATAATGGTGAGAAGGTAGCGCAACTCCAAGCAAGGATTAAGGAGTTAATAACCCAACTAAACAACCTTGGAGAAGAAGTAAAGAACCGGGACTTGATCCGGTACACGCTCAACGCCTTCCCCAGAACATCAGAGTGAGCCTCCTTAGTAGATGCGTACTACATCTCTAAGGACTTCGAAGTAAGTAGTTTAGAAAATTTATTTTCAACTTTTGAACTTCACGAATCTCGGATTACAGAGCCTAATAAACTGGAGAAAACAAGTCAGAACATTGCCTTAAAGGCAAGAATAAACGATCCTGACTCCGAAGCCTCGATCGACGAATCTGAAACTGCATTAATGGTAAGGCGATTTAATAAGTTTTTTAAATCTAAAAAATTTAGATCGGAGAAGCATGAGCGAAAAAGAAGAATGGTTCATTGCTACAACTGCAACGAAGAAGGGCACATTAAGGATGACTGCCCGAAATTAAAAAGCAAGTAGAAGGAAAAGAAAAAGGTCAAGTACAAGAAGCCAGAATCCTCCAAGTACAAGAACCTGAAGGCCACTTGGTCAGATTCATCATCTTCCGAATCAGACGTCGAAGCCTTCTCGGGGTTAGCGCTAATAGCGAATCATCGGATGGAAGAAGAATCAAGCTCAGAGATGAGCATAGATGAAGGGGGAGGAACATCAGAAGAGGAAAGCTGCAGTGAAGGGGGAGCCTCACCAAGTCAGGTAAGTAAGGTACGTAATCTAACCCCGACTCAGTCTTTTCTCTTTATTAAGTCTCTTTCTAAAGACTTATTCAAATTAGAAAAAGAAAATGCTGAATTGAAATTGAACATAGCAAAAGCATGTCCACTAGAAATGTATGATAATCTAAAATTAGAAAATGATAAATTAAAAGTTGAAATTGAGAAATTGAAAGATAACAATGCATGCTTAAATAAATTTCCAAAATCAAAATTAAGAATTTATGGAAAATTGAACTGGTATATAAGAAAACATCAAGGCCAACTTAGAAGAATACCTAAAGGATATGTACCCCCTAAGTTTTTGACCAACCCGGTAGGAAGGAACCTTTATTGGGTTCCAAAATCTTTGCTAGTTTAAATTTTTCATTTTAGTTAAAAGCTTATAGTGAGAAAATTAAACATTGAGTTTCTTTATGGAAGCTTTGTTTTAGGAAGTGATTGTTGCTCCAATAACCAAGAAGTTCTAGTGCCTCGCCACGACCTGGAAGCCGAAATATTGAAATAAAAATGTTTAATTAAGTTTATGATAAAAGTATTATAATTAACTACTGCTTTGAAAAGTTTTTAAATATTTCCTTATAAATTCTTTAATTTTTTTTCTAGAAAAATGTCTCTTGAAAGTTTTACTTAGAATTTTTTTTTGAAAAATTCTAAAAATTAATTTTGACTTAGAAATTACTTTGAAAAATTCTAAAATTTCAGTTTACTTAAAATTTTTTTAAAAATCAATGTCTCTTCTCATAACCCCGTTTTTGCTGTGATCAAAGGGGGAGAGAGAAGTACAAGTTTAGGGGGAGAGAATTTTTTTTTAAAAATTAAAAATATTTTTGAAAAATTCTGGTTAACTCTTAATTTAGTAGTTGCATTTTTTTTTTGCAAACTAATGCTTAACATGTTAGTTTAGTAATTTTATTTTAAAATTATTTTTTTTTGTCTATTTTTAAACCTAACTTGAACTTTGGTTGATGCACATCAAAAAGGGGGAGATTATTGGACCCGTGGTATTTTGATGTGATCAACCAAGTTGGTTAGGTCCTGCTTTATGTTTGATCCCTGCGTCTGAGTGTGCAGAACTTAGGAGCACAGGAAGTCGAGCGGAAGACACAGCTAGTGAGAAGGACGGCACGGGAAGGGAGCCGACGGGCTCGGTGCGTCTGAAGGACGAGAGAGCTGCGAAAGAGTACACTGGTGGGCGAGAAGAACGTGCGCGGCGTTCGAGGGATGTTAAGCCGGAGAGGAAGACTACTCGAGGAGAAGGTCGGGAATTGGGTTCGGGTGATCCCTATTCCAGTTGGCCGTAATCACCCAAAAGATCGGAGCGTCGGAAGTCAAGGCAAAGGAGAAAGTGGGCTGAAAACAAAGCTCAAGGCGCCTTAAACCAGTGCTGGAGGCGCCTCCACCTTGGAGACGCCTCAAACACCATTGGAGGTTCCTCCACATTGGAGGCGCCTTCAATTTGGTTTGAGGCACCTCAGACTGGTTAAAATGACCGTTTGCGCCGCGGATAAATTTTTATCCGCTGACCGAGCTGGAGGCGCCTTGAACCTTGTTGGAGGCGCCTTGGAACCTTGGGATATACTTTCTAGGAGTTATATAAAGGCCCCTGGAGCTAAGAAATATTCAACAACTCAAGCAATCAACTGTTCCAATAACTCTGTAATCAATTCCTAGCAATAGTTCTGAGCTGTAAGAGTGTAAAAGGCTTCTCCGCCTTCAGAGAAGGAGATTTTTCTACTGTGTATTTTTCGTCGCCTTGGATTAACAACCTTCTTGGTTGTAACCAGGTTAACTCCCGAGTCTCTAGCTTTATTGTTTTAATTTTATTATTATTGCTATTGCACTTTCGAGTTGAAAAATCCGAGGAGTGTAGTTTTAATTTGTGCAGGCAATTCACCCCCTCTTGCCGGCATTCGCTGCACCAACAGAGTTGCATTGCTATTTCTCCATCCTGCATTTTAATGTTGAATAATTAATTTAATAAGAGGTCTCTTTTGTTACCTTTTCGTCGCTAATTCCCTTGTGCAGTTCGATTAGCTTGTCCTAAAGCTCCTTTGCTTTTTTAAATGGACCGACCCAATTGAGTTTCTCCTTGGTCAGTCCACATTGGAGGGTGTTTAGTGCTTTGGTGTCAATTTAAGCTTTCCTCCTCATGTATGGGTTCTAATTCTCATGATCCATAGGTGTTTTGGTTGCTTCATTAACCGGTGTCTGGTACCCGCATCAGATCGAGAACCACTGGTTGATATTCATCTTAAGGTATACTTCCATTATCCTCTTCCAATACGGAAAGTCATATCCGGTGAAAAGTGGCAAGCACATGGTGCTGAAACCTTCGTTTTGGGCCATATGATTATCGGAATAGAAAAACTAGAAAGAAGTACCAAGACTTGATCATGGATTAGTAATGCAGGAGAAGAAAGATCAATAGAATAAAACTCGAGTGGTGTTGTACCAATTCAAGCAATTTAAGGAATTTAAAGTAAAAAAATTATCTGAAGAGGCAATAGTGCTGGTTCAGATTGATTAAAAAAAAAACTTAAAACTGAAAAAATTAAAGAAAAAAAAAAAGGTAAATAAACCCCCTGCTTGATTGGTAGTTGCACCAATTCAGAGCTAATAGGGCTCTGATACCACTTAAAGGATCGTTACACACGTGAGAGGGGGGTTGAATCACATGATTTTAAAAACTTGACTTTTCTTCAATTTTGAAAAACAAGTATGTAATAGAAAAGATAAAAAGAGATAAAGAGGAAGACCAGAACACAAGGGATTTTACTTGGTTCAGAGCCTTCGGTGACTCCTACTCCTAGACTCATGATCCTATGAAACGTGTCGATGGACAATCCACTACGATCTTCTTCTAGAACCGCTGGAAGATGGAAACGAATACAATAGAAAAATCAGGATAAGTGTAACACGCTACACTTTCCTTTATGCAAAAATTAAATACAAAATTAAACTTTAGTTAACCAACACTTTCAAATATGATCAGATCAGGCTCAGTGTTGGATAAATCCTCAGCAGTAGTCTGGTGCAGCAACGTAGTAGCAGAACAATAGCACGAAGTTGGAGCAGTTAGAACGCCAGACGAATGTGTAGAAGCTTGTAGAAAGAGTTGTACTTGAGTTGAGTAAAAGCCTTGAGCAAGACCTCCCTTTATTGAGTGTTGAAGGCGCCTTCAAACCGCCAACTCTTATCCCCAAATGCTCACCTCTTATCATCGATGAAGTCCAATTTTATCCGACCGAAGGCACCTTCCAAGCTCTCGAAGGTGCCTTCCATCGCCCGACTAAAGGTGCCTTCCTTCGCATGGAAGGTGCCTAGGGTGTTGTTCACCACAGGCATTTTGTGATCCTTTTGCTCTGCAAAATGTGTTAGTCTAACACAACAAAGTATACCCTACAAGACGAAGTTATCATAATAAAAATAATTAGTTTATTAATTATATCCTATCTCCCCAAGACCCCAGGATTTAGTCACAGTCTCAATTTAGGTTTCCTAAATGGACCTAAATTGGACTTGCGCCTAAAGTCCCAAATTGGGACTCATCCTCACTAGAACACTCTCCTTCAGTGACTTACCTTACTTATCTTGCAGAATTGCTTGACTCTATCTCGGTCCATTAGGTCTTTCCACCAATTGTCAAGTACATAGACCTAATTAGACTTCGGCCAGTTACAGGTCCTGCAGACCTAGTTGAACTTCCTGCCAGATATCGGGTCACTCCTTGATATATTTGGACTTCTACACTAGCTATCAAATCCTCCAGACCTAGCTGAATTTCAGCTTGGTGTCAGACCAGTCAAGTTTGGCACACTTGGTAGAAAGATTAGATCACATAACACATCTAACTTTAATCCATTTATTATTTATCAAAACTCAGGTTTGATTATTGGTGTCAATTGTACCAACAATAAGTTTTATCAATGTTCCTGATGAATATTGATAACCTAACACATATCAATATTCCTAAAGAATATTGAAATATATATTCATTTTGATCATATTATGACATATTTTTTTCATTTTTGTTCCTATAATATTTTTGTGTAGAAACAAATATTTGATTACTTCATGACTATTACAATATAATGTGTTTTGATCCTATTATAACATGCTTGTTTAATATTTGTTTCCTTTTAATTTTTATTTCTATAATATTTTGTGTTAAAATAAATATTTGATTTCTTTAAATATTAACACATTTTTATTTTATAAATGATATTATTCTAATTATTTTTTTTTAATTTGCTTTTATGGTTGCTATGACAAATATCACAAAGTTTGAATTTGAAGCACTTGACTTAACTAGAAAAAAAATTTATTTGTCATGAATTTTGGATACTGAGATCCACCTTGTCTCTAAGAACGTAGGAGATACATAAAAAAAAGGAAACAACGAATCCCTATAGGATTGTGCAAAAGCACTTATTTTACTTTGTTACTATCTTGATGATGGATTGAAAATTTAGTGTCTCATTGTAAAAAAAAATATTCACAAGAACTTTGAAAAAAAAATTGAAAGAAAGGTTTGATCATCAAAGAACTATAGTTCTCCCAAAAACCCATCATGAATGGATGCATCTTCGCCAGTAAGATTTTAAATATATAAGCTATTATAACTTGCACTATTCAAGATTAACTCCAAACTCACACTTTACGGAGAGAAAATTATTATCAAAATTTATTTAAAAAAACCTTCTATACTTTTCATGCATCAAATGTGATCCTACTGTAGCAACATCATTACTATGGATTTAAAAAATATTATGAGTTTATCTCATGCCTACTAGTTGTTGAACGGAATAATGAGCTGCTTATGAAAAATCATTAATTGCATCCAACGGTATCTACACCATTTCCGAAAGAAAATGGAATATCATTCCCTAAAGTGAATGATAACTCATCTCAAAATTATAAAATAGGGATAAGTCATGGGCGTGATCGTGGGCGTGGCCAAAAAAAATTATCAGCAATAAAATGGTAAAAGACTTAAAATAAGCCGCTAGCAGCGTGGATATCTAACAATGAAGAAGTAAAAGTGAAAAACTGAAAAGAATATGTAGATAAGTGTTTTAAATGTGGGATGGAGGGGAATTAGTCTCGTACCTATCATACAACATGACATCTTGTGGATCTATACTAAAAATTGGTCAAAGGAAAAGGAGAAATAGAGAAATTTTTTGCCGATGATTATAGTTCAATTGACATAGCCCATTTGGATGCCCCTATTTTTTTTGCCCAACCAGATGAAAATATTGATCATTTGATTGGTGGTAGTATGCTAGAAAATATAGAATGATTGTCCTTCAGTTGCAATGTCTTTTCTATTTAAAAAATTTGATTTTTCTTGTAAATTATTAATATAAGTTACTATTTTAGGTCTTTATTTAATAAAGTGTTCATTTATAAATCTGGCATGAAATTGTATTAAAATTATAACTCTTTTACTTATACATTTGTACTTTAAGATTAATGATGAAATATTAAGATGAATGTCTAGCAAATAGTGATACAACCCACATCATCCTTCAAAGAAAAAGTTTTTTAGTTAACATTAGCTAAAAATAATGTTATAACAGTATTGGGTGTATAAAAAATTATTGAAGGTCATGAAAAAGCAAATATCATTTTACAAAATGATGCATCCTATATATTTAAAATGTACTCTATACTAGCAAATATAGTAGAAATTTGCTTAGTTTTAAATGAAAATAATATTGAATACCTTGCATTATATCTATTATATCTGACCAGAAGAAGATAAAAGAAAGATTGTGTGCACTTCCTTCTGTAATGTATTATACAACAATGAAAGTAGTTGAAACAAACATAATAACAAACCATAAGTTTGTTGATAAGCACTGCTTCATATTATGGCACAACCGACAAAATCATCTTGGGGCAACAATGATGCGAAGAATAATAAATAATTCATGTGAACATCCTTTAATGTGTAGAACTGATGGCACGTGAGAGGGGAGAGGGTGAATCACGTGTATTAAAAAACTTTTATTTTCTTTTTGAAATTAAGTTCGTAACGGAACAATTAAACTAAGACAAAAATAATGTAAGAAAGCCAAGACAAGTATTTTACTTGGTTCAGAGCCTTCGACGACTCCTACTCTAAGACCCAGGTGTAACGACCCACCTTCTACTGACTAGACTGTAAGGCCGGGGGTTACATGGTGCTAAACTGAACTATAAAGTGTGGAAGCTGTACTAATTAAAAACTCGCTACTATTTGCTGTAAAAAATGGAATATAAGCTCCTCATATAGTCTAGGAGCTGAAATAAGCTGGTTCCAACTGATATCAGACTTCCCCAATCGATTGAGTAGGGACTCAATCGATTGAAGAGTCTTCAATCGATCCACTGATCAATTCAGCGTGCTTCTGTGCACGGAAGAACCTTCTGGATCGATCGGCTGATCGATCCAGTCTGGCCAATCGATCCAATGATCGATTCAACAACTCTCTGTACACGTAAGTCACATTTAATTGGTCAGCTGATCGATCGAGGACTCCTCAATTGATCAGCTGATCGATTCAGCAACCTTCTGTTCGTGGGGTATTTCTCCCGATCAATCGGCTGATCGATTGATGGCTCCTCAATCGATCAGCTGATCGATTTAATAGCGTTCTGTATGCGGGGAGTTTCTCCCAATCGATCGGCTGATCGATTGAGGACTCCTCAATCGATCGGTTGATCGATTGAGTTTCTGATTTCAGCAGAAAACCCACCCGAACTCATTCACGACCCACATGAATTAACTACAAGCTCAAAAATACTACTAGACATGACATTACTCATATTTTGCTATCTAATGTCAAGACAATTAGCAGTCTAAGCATAACATAGTGCCTACTTTCACAATTCATGATACTTAACTTCCTAAAAGTGCAGAAAACTAACAAAATCAGAAATACTAAGTCTTTAGATGGGCTAATCCCCAAGAGTCTTTATTCCAAGTTCCTTCTCACACACATCTTATCGCATTGCCCTCCAGCCTCCGCTAATCCATCTTCCCTTTGCCTTTATCTACAGTATAAGGAAAAGGAAAAATATAAGCTTGGGTGCTTAGTAAGAACCATCTACCTCACAAAACATGCATTCAATGAAATCATGCTTTTAAAAGATGCCATTTGAAATACATGCTGATGATCATACTGAAAATGCTAAAAACATGGCATATGGACATGTAAGTCATGGCAATCAAATACTGAACATAAACTATTTGTTGTATCAACAAGAAGACTAATTTGACACATAAGCTAAGCTAAAATTAATGTTAGGTTAATGCTGAAACTGTACTGTATTCACATAACTGATTTGTGAAGTTTTGAAAACTATTTTCATAATAGATAAAAATACTAATCATGCTGCTGTTGGGCCCGACAACTGTACTTGCTATGCGCGCATCCCTAACTAGACCCGAGGTAGCTAGTCCCGAATCTAATAGGGTTTACTAAGTTATCTAAACCTAGGGACGACTGTGGGAGCCCAACCCAAGGACAACTGAGAGTCCAGTACAGTGCCACTGATAAAAGTAAAATACTGTTCATAAACTGATTTATCTTATCTTGCTTTTACTAGGTTATCTGAACCTAGAGCTAGGTTATCTGAACTTAGAGGCGACTATGGGAGTCCACCCATTGGACTGTAGTCCCATATAAACTGAAACAAGATTAAGTATGCTATTTAAAATTCTTCTATGGCATTTAACTGAGCTAAAAAAAATGCCTACTGTATCATTTAGCTGTACGAGTCATTTTATCGAGCACTTGGTGTGCTCTAACTCTCCTCTCTATTAGGGGACCACCTCTAGGCACCCGACAATGTCCAAAATCCCAAATTGAAGGGGGAAACAGGTCTGACCCATCTAGAGGTGCTCACATAGACCCTAAACTTGCGAGGAGGGTCAAATACACCCTACGTGTCGAAAAAAATCTACACATGGCTGAACTAAAGGCGTAAAAACATGTGATTAACTACTTATACTGCAGGTGAGGGGTTACTTACATCCTACGCTAAGTTTTCTTACAATCCGATTGCTAGATTTTTTGAGAAGAAGATCTCTTCAGCGATCCTCTTATGTCTACGCGTTCTTCTTGCGGAGGGGAGTGTCCTCGTGCCGGAGTTGTCGCCAGAAGGTGCTCCTACGACCCTAGGGATGGAACCCTAGGTCTCTTGAGGTTGGCGTGCCAAGAAGGTGCGGGAGAAGAGAACGGGGGATCGAGGTAAATCTGAGCAAGGTGAAGGTGCTGCAGGACATGCCCCCGCCCCACAACTTGAAGGAGGCCCAATGGCTGACTAGACGAATCACCACATTATCAAGATTTATCTCCAAATCCTTTGACCGGAGTCACCCATTCTTAAAGGTGTTGCGCCATGCGACGAAGTTCCTGTGGGGCGAAGATTGCGATAGGGCGTTGGAGGAGCTTATGAAGTACCTCATCTCCCTATTTGTATTGGTAAAACCCAATGTCAGCGAGCTACTCTAGATTTATTTATCATCCACAAAGCATGTAGTTGGCTCGACGTTGGTGCGGCAAAACAATTCTGAGTAACAGCGGTGTATTTTTTATGTCATATATTAAAAGATATAGAATCTCGCTACACCAGTCTCAAAAAAATGGTGTATACACTAATACTCACCATTCAGGGCTTCATCCATATTTTCTCTCACATCTGATCATGATGATGACCAATAGCACACTGGGAAGAGTTCTCCTTAACCTGGAAGCATCCGAATGACTGATCAAATGGACCACCAAGCTGATCAAGTTTGGCATACAGTATCAATCGCGGATGGCGATCAAGGCCTAGGCCTTAGCTAATTTTGCCACCGAGGTCCAGAATACCGAGTCGAATGTGGCTTGGAAGATATATATAGATGGTTCATTCACTCTCAAGGTAGCGGGATCGACATCCTCTTGATATTTCCACAGAAAGATAGGATGCAATTGCCTTTACGGCAAGATTATCGGGCTACAAATAATGAAGCCGAATATAAGGCCTTGATAGCTGGCTTGCATGCATCTTGGTATGTAGGAGCCACAAGAGTCTTCATTCATTCGGATTCTCAGCTGGCAGCTTAGTAGCAATTAGGCACGTTCGAGATAAGTAACACCCGGCTCAAGCTATACACTGAAGCTTTCGAGAAGTTGAAGGCACGTTTCCAAGAAGTGATTGTACAGAAGATCCCCCGGTCGGACAACCAGGCCACGGACGAGTTGGCTAAGTTAGCTAGATCGTTATCACCGATCGTTATTGATAAGCTGATCGAACAAGTCTTATTGGTGGCACACATCGATAGGATGACTGAGATAAACTTCCTGAGTGACTGGAGGACGCCCCTGATAGAATTCCTCTAAGCAGACACTACACCGGTCGATCAGGAGGAAACTCATTTATTAAAAAAGAGGGTCAGACAATTCACTTTGATTGGTGACTAGTTATATAAAAGAGCTTTCACAAGGCTACTGCTCAAGTGCATCAGATTGGAGGACATTGAATACATCTTGCAAGAGGTTCATCAAGCCTCTTGCAGTAGTCATCTGGGTGGTAGGTCATTAGCCCGTAAGATCTTATTAGTTGGGTACTTTTGGCCCACATTGCAAGACGATGTTGCTCGGACGGTGGCCACTTGCTTGTCATGCTGGAAGCATCATAACATCCCGTACTGATTCACAGAGGAGATGAAAGCATCTGCCATGTCCTGCCCGTTTCACCAGTCGGGCAAGGACATTGTTGGATTGTTTCCCATGGCGATCGATCAACGAAGATTTTTACACATCATAGTGGATTATTTCTCAAAGTAGCTGGAGGCTGAGCCACTAGCCAAGATAATCGAACATATGGTTATCAAATTTATATGGAAAAATATCTTGTGTCGGTTCAGCATCCTTCGTCCGCTCGTTTCAGATAACGGAGGTAGTTCGCCCGGCGGAAGCTCAAGGAATAGTGCGAGGACTATGACATCTTGCAGGCTTTCACGTCAGTGGCCTACTGTAATGCCCAAAAATTCTCAAAACTATTTTAGAAATATTCTATGATTTTTCTAGAATTTTAGAATATTTTTATTGAATTTTTAGAATAGCGGAAGTAGCAAAAATAAATAGGACCGTAAAATAGCCTACGCGGGAATTGAACCCGAGACCTATGGGTCCTATGACTTTTAGATAGCTTTAGTAACCAGATGGACCCAGCAGGGCCATGCTGAAAGGAAAGGGAATCAATAATATTTATATTAGAGTTGGGCCGAAATACCCACTTAATATAAATAGAAAAACTTGAGTGGGTTTGGTTTATTTCTTTGGTTCGGGAATTCTCCACCGAGACCTCACCTTACACGCCGCCCCCTCTCCTTCTCCTTCTTCTTCACGGCGCCAACCCTAGGGTTCTCTCCCTAGGGCCCTAAGAGCACCTTCCGGCAGTGATTTTAGCACAAGAATGTTCCCCTCCGCGAGAAGAACGAGTTGGAGCGAGGAGATTGTCGAAAGGATCGTCTCCACCGGAATTCTAGCGAATAGAGTTGTAAGAAAATTAGCGTACGAGGTAAGAAACCCCTCACCTGCAGTATAAGTAGCTTTTTGTACGATTGAATGCTTCTAATTTAGCCATATGTAGATTTTTCGACGCATAGGGTGTATTTAACCCTCCTCGCAGATTTAGGGATCTAGTTGAGCACCTCTAGATGGGCCGGACACGTTTTCTCCTTTCGGTTGGAGATTCTAGACGATGTCGGGTGCCTAGAGGTGATCTCCCTAATAGAGAGGAGAGTTGGAGCACACTAAGTGTTCGATAAAATGCTTAGCTCAGTAAAGTGCTACAGTAGGCATTTTTAATAGCTCAGTAAATGCAATAGAAGCATTTAAAATAGCTTAGTTAGTCTTGCTACAGCATATATGGGACTACGGTCCAATGGGTGGGCACCCATAGTCGCCTCTAGGTTCAGATAACATAGTAAAAGCAAGATAAATTAGTTAGCTATGATCCAGTATTTTACTTTCAGTAGGGGCACTGTACAGGATTAGATATCCATTGGGCTAGGCTCCCATAGTCGGTCCCTAGGTTTAGATAACCTAGTAAACCTTACTAAATTCGGGACTTGCAACCCCGGGTCTAGTTAAGGATGCGCGCATAGCATGTACAGTTGCCGGGCCCATTAGCAGTATGATTATGTATTTTGATCTATTATGGTAATAGCTTTCCAAACTCACAATCAGTTATATGATTATGTTTTGAAATCAGTTTTAGTTCAGCTTTAGTTAACTCAGTTCTGGTTCAGTTTAGTTCTTCTTGTTGATACTTCAGTTATTGCCATGAGTAGCTCTTGGTTTTTATGTCTTGTATGATAGTATGCCATGCCTAGCACTCTCCATCATGTTTTCATTCAGCATCTTTCAAAGCATGAATTTATCGTATGCATGTTTTTGTGAGTAGGTGGTTTCTTACTAAGCGAAAGCTTATAGATACTTTCTTTTCCTTATACTATAGATAAAGGTAAAGGAAAGATGGATTAGCGGAGGCTGGAGGGCAATGCTACGAAGATGTGTGTGGGCAGGAACTTGGAATAGAGATCTTAGGGAACCCTAACAAGCTTTGTTTCAAACATTAGAACTTTTCAGTGTTTTTATCATTTGCACTTTAGTATGTTAGTTGTCATGAATTAGGTAACTATGCACTCTATTATGCTTAGAACACTTCCTTTATGAGGTTAGGATGTTATTTGTTATTGGTAGAGTGTTTCCTAGTCATTTTAGAACTGGTAATGTGGTTGAGGCACAAAACAGTGCTGAAATCAGACATTTGACACGAAATCAGTAACTCGAATCGATCAGTTGATCGATTCGAGGGTTCCCAATCGATCAGCTGATCGATTGGGCAATCTGTTCTGCGAACAGTAGGCCTCAGGATCGATTAGCCCATCGATCCAGCCACTTCCGTCGCGAA
Organism: Zingiber officinale; assembly: GCF_018446385.1. Taxonomy (NCBI): domain Eukaryota; kingdom Viridiplantae; phylum Streptophyta; class Magnoliopsida; order Zingiberales; family Zingiberaceae; genus Zingiber; species Zingiber officinale. Next base: position 141,654,701 of record NC_055990.1, on the reverse strand, counting down.
CAGAGAGCTCTGGGATCGATCACTGGATCGATTGACCATCCTGGATCGATCAGCCGATCGATCCAAATTATTGCCCCGAGCACAGTAACGTGCTGGATCGATCGCTGGATCGATCCAACCTATGTCCTGCATACAGTAGCCTTCTGAATCGATCACTGGATCGATCCGACGTTCCAATCGATCAATGGATCGATTGGGAGGTCAGATATCAGCGGGAAAATGTCTAAGTTCAGTTCCTTGACCATGGGGAAGGTAAAACATGTCATGAATAGTTAGTTTACCTACCTTAGCATGTATAGAACCAAGAAATGATAACAGCTTAGCAAAATTTTAATTAGTACAGCTTCCGCATCTAGATTTAGTGATGGTCAGGGAATAGATAGCACAGATTAATGTGACGATCAGCCTTACAGCCTAGTTAGTAGAAGGCGGGTAGTTACACCTACCCCCAAAGTAATGGCTAGGCGGAAGTCACCAACAAGGAAATCCTCAGAGGGTTACAGGCTCAGCTCGATCACACGGAAGGTAGCTAGGTTGATGAACTCCCAAGCGTGCTGTGGGCTTATCGCATAACCCCTAGAGAGGCGACTGGCATAACTCTGTTCCAGCTAATATACGGTAGTAAGGCAGTGGTTCTAGTCGAGGTTGGAGTGGAGTTCGACCGGATGAAGCTATACGATAAGGAAAACTTTGATCAGAGGCTCATGAAGTTCGACTTGGTAGATGAGGCATGGGATAAGGCCTCCATTTAACTTACAGCATACCGACAGCACATGAAGCAAATCTACAATTGGAGGGTGATTTCGAGGTCATTCTAAATCGGCGACTTGGTTTGGAAAAAGAGTGAAGTCGGTCAGCGACATCACCAAACTAGAAGTCCCATGGGGAGGACCCTACAAAATCATTCAGAAACACTTTTCGGGAGCTTACTATATGCAAGATAGAGATGGGAGAAAGCCCGATTAAATTAGATACACTTGTATAAATGTATATCCTATAAGTGTAGGGGAACGATGAATAAAATCCTAAGTGTCCCAGACTCTTGTGTCATTCGACCAAGTTAAAAGTTGAGCGCGACTATAAACCCTTGATACAAAATTATGTTGGTGCGGGAAGCATCCGACGATCGAACTTGAGTTTTGATAATGGCAAAGGATTCAAAGTTAAGATGTGTGGTGATCTAACAGTCTGAATGAGATTGTAGGAAAGTCCTAAGTGTACTTAGGTAAAAGCCCTAACTGTGGTTAGGCAAGGTGAAAACCCTAGGGGGTGGTAACCCTAGGTTATAGGGGGTGGTAACCCTATGCGGAAAGTCTTGATGGGTCGAGTGCTTCAGGCAAAAGTCCTAGGGGGGGTTACCCTAGGTGGAAAGTCCTGGTGTCACGAACCAGGTGAAAGACTAGACCAGCCGGGAAGCGGAAGTCCAACAGAAAGTCCGGAAGCATCGAGCGCCGAGCAAAAGTCCAGTCAATCTGGAGGATCGCACTGGCAACAGGTAAATCTCCTGAGTGGCGTTCCCCGTAGAGGGAACAATAGGCGTTGGGTCGACCTAGGGTTTCCGGTCAGAAACCCGAAGTCAGACTCGGACAGTCCGATGATTGTCGTTCACTATAATTATTATGTTTTATGTGCTAACTTTGTACTGCAGGGTATATTTGGGATTAATGTATCTTGCAGGGACCAAAGTGTAAAGAAAAGCCTCGGATGAACCATGGAACTTGGAGGCGCCTCGGGTGCTAAAGTGACGTGGCTGCGCAGACCCGCTGGAGGCGCCTTCGTGGTGCGCGAAGGCACCTTGGATGCCCCATTGGAGGCGCCTTAAAGATGGAAGAAGGCGCCTTCAAGGCGATAAGCGACGACTGCTCAGCGCTGATCTGCACGAGCGATTCGGAAGGGATGGAGGTGCCTTCGGAGGACTTAGAGGCGCCTTGGATACCCTTTATAAGGGGAGTTCGAGCAGTAGTTCCAAACAACTCATTCCAAGTGATTCTCTTGCTGCGTGCTGCTAAATCGACGACCCGGAAGTGCTGCGACTTGACACCGACAACCCAGAGCTTCGCTTTTTCATCCATTGTTGTTGGCATAAGATTTCTGGTTTAAATTAAGCTGTAAATTGTTATACTTGTAAACCTTATCGAGCTTATAGTTGTTGCCCACGGAAAGCGATCAAGAATCGCGGGCCTTCGAGTAGGAGTCAATCTAGGCTCCGAACGAAGTAAATCCTCATGTTATTTCTGTTTGTTTTTCTTTATTCCGCTGCATGTTTTAACTCCGATAGTTTTACGAATCGAACGAAATAGCCACGAGCGCTATTCACCCCCCTCTAGCGCTTCTCGATCCAACAATTGGTATCAGAGCGGGGTCGCGTTGATCTGGTGCAACCACCAATTATGCAATATTTTTTCGTGGTATTTTTTTTGGCTTTTCGGAGTCAATTAGAAATTAGCTTATTAGCTAAGTTCTAATTCCTTTTCGAATCGGTTTTGCTCGAAGTTGGTCAATACCACTCGAGCTCGTTTCTTTTTATTAATCCCGCACTACTAATCCAAGGCTCAGTCTTGGACAGAATTCTTTTGTCTTTATTTTTTTGCAAGATGTCGATGGCCCAACAAGAAGGTTTCAACACCATTCACCCCCCACTTTTCTCCGGAGAAGACTTCGGATATTGGAAGGGGCGAATGGAAACCTTCCTGAAGACGCAATTCGATACGTGGATGATAGTCAAGACCGGACTACAACTCCCATCTGACGAAGACGGCAAGCCGACACCCTGCGAAAAATGGGAACCGACCACAATCAAGAAAGTGGAAGCTGATGCCAAAGCGACCTGCACCCTCCAGTGCGGACTGACCAAGGAGGAGCTCAATCGAGTTGGTCCGTTCACATCAGCAAAGGAGCTTTGGGAGAAACTGATCGAACTCCACGAGGACACCTCCGACACCAAGGTTAGTAAAAGAGATTTATTACTTAATAAACTGTATAATCTAAAGATGCAGGAAGGTGAGACGGCAAGTTCATTGCACGCAAGAATTCAAGACATCCTCAACTCCCTCCACAGAATCAGGCAGAAGGCAGAAAATATGGATATAATAAGGTACACTCTTAACTCATTTCCAAGGAGTACATTGTGGGCATCAATGGTAGATGCCTACAAAGTATCTAAGGATCTATCTTGTATTAAATTAGATGAATTGTTTTCAGAATTCGAACTTCACGAGTAGACTAATGCACAACCAACCGAGAAGGGGGTTGCTTTGGTTGCAGGTACTAGTCGAACACGCGAACCGAGATCACGATGAAGAATTGAACCGGAGTCAGAAGAAGAACCCGATTCAGACAATGAAGATGATGAATTAACAACCAAGCTCGTGAACCTCGTAAAGAAGCTCTACAAGAAGAAGAAAGGCTTCAACAAGAAGGACCTAAAGAAGGCAGTCCAATCCAAGGAGGCCCAACCAAGTTCTATGGTAAAGTTCGAAGTGATCTGCTACGGGTGCAACCAGAAGGGGCACATCAAGGCCAACTGCCCTAATCAAAAGGATGTAAAGAAGCAAAGAAGGAAGAAGGCCTTAAAAGTGACATGGGACGAATCTTCCTCAGAAGACGACGATGACGAACTCGATCAGACGAGTTTACTTGCACTGATGGCTCGGGACCAGATCGACGAATCCGAGAGAGAGATCGAGTCGGAGGCCGAGTCTGAGCGAAGCCACGGATCCGTATCCATCTCCGAAGGGCCCGATCCCTCTGTAAGTATCCCTCGACTCAATAACTTAGTCAATTATTTATTATGAAAATTAGCTAAGTCGAATCTTAGAATTAAGTCACTTCTAAAGGAAGTAGTTGCCCTTAAAGAAGTGACTGACTCCAAATCTTTGACTGAACCAGTTCAGACTGGAAACTCAACTCAAGTTCAAAAACTTGAAGAAGAGAACTCCAGTCTGAAAACTCAAGTCAAGGATCTGGAGAAAACACTAGAAAAGTTTTCTGTAGGTTCCAAGAATCTTGACCTAATTTTTGGGACACAAAGAGCCGTTTACAATAGAACTGGTCTAGGATTTAAACCAAAAAGGAAATATAAATCTTATTTATCACTTGTACAAAGAGCAAATAGAACAACAGTCCAAGCATGGGTCCCCAAGTCCAAATTGATTAATCAAGTTGGACTTGGTCAATATTGGATCCCGAAGGATCAAATACACTACCTCGATAGACCATATCGAGGCTATGATCCAGGAGGAGCAAAAAGAAAAATAATATTAATAAAACGAACATAATTTCAAATTAAATTAAAAATTTGAAATTAAATTAAAATTCAAAATTCAAAATTCTAAAATCAATTAAAAATTTGAAATTAAATTAAAATTCAAAATTCAATTAAAAATTGAAATTAAATTTCAAAATTTAAAATTTAAAATTCAATTAAAAATTTGAAATTAAATTTCAAAATTCAAAATTCAATTAAAAATTCGAAATTAAATTAAAATTTAAAATTCTAAATTCAATTCAAAATTTGAAATTAAATTAAAATTCAAAATTCAATTTAAATCAAATAAAAAATTAAAAATAGAAGGAGGATCCAGAATAGCTGGCACCCGCAACTAAACTACCCGACTGGATAACCGAACTTAATCTACCCGAAATGGGTAAACAAGAGTAGACTACCCGACAGGGTAATTAAGGTTAGATAAAATGAGCTAGGTTTAACTTGACCCACGATACTAGTGAAGTTTTTGGATGATAGTACGTTAGGAAAGCTTGGGCATCGCATGTCTAGGAAGATTTGGCTTCGACCTGGTGCATTTGGCCAAGTGGAACTGACCGAAGCTACCCTTAAATGGATCCTAACTAGTTAGATCAAGGTTTAGTATTAAGTTCAATGGGTAGGACTATTTGGAAAACCTCGAAGGCATGGTTACTTTAATGAGTTTCTTGTGACTCACCATAGCCCAGAAGTTTATCCAAAGAATGCTTAGTTGTTGAACCCAAAGCTAAACCTGAATATAACACAAAGTTAAACATAACCCTAAAATTGAACCTCAATTCATCTCACAAAAATTATAGGATTCCCTGATTAAAAATTTAGATCGGGTGAGATGACTAAGGAATTTAAAATTCAAATTCAAAATTAAATTCGTAATTAATATTATGTTTTTTAAATAAAATTATTTTGAAAAATATTTTAAAAATCACTTTAAAAATCTTTGAAAACTTAATTTCAAAATTATTTTAAAAAATCTTTTAAAAACTTAATTTCAAAATTATTTTAAAAAATCTTTTAAAAATTATTTTAAAAATCTTTTAAAAACTTAATTTAAAAATTATTTTAAAAATCTTTTAAAACTTAATTTCAAAATTATTTAAAATATCTTTTAAAAATTATTTTAAAAATCTTTTAAAAACTTAATTTTTAAAATCAATTTCAAAATTATTTAAAAATTATTTTCAAAATCATTTCAAAACTACCTAAAATTAACTTTCAAAATCGACTTAAACATTATTTTTCAATTTAATTAACTTAAAATTATTAACTTCAAAATAAACCAGAAGTTAGATCTTTGTTTCAACAAATACAAACTCAAACTTAATCACTTCACTTTCTTTTCATAAAAAAGAATCCAATTCAAACAATTTATGTGTAGGAACTTAAAGAATTGGATCAGTGAATGTTAGATAGTGGATGCTTCAGACACATGACTGGAGATAAACTAAAGTTCACAAAGCTCAAACTAAAGAATTTAGGGTCTGTTGCATTCGGCAACAACGACAAACTTAAGGTAATCGAAAGAGCTAACATCGAACTTAGTTCCGATTTTATTATTCGAAAAGTTCTATTAGTTGAAAACTTCAATTTTAATCTTCTAAGTATAAGCCAATTATGTGATAGTGGATATTTAGTTACCTTTGATAGATCTAGTTGTTTAGTTAAAAATATTGAAAACCCTGAAATCACACTTAAGGGGCTTAGGAAAAATAATATGTACTCAATTGATCTACCCACTTCCTCATTAAAGTGTTTTCTAACACAAGAAGAGGAAACTGAGTTGTGGCACAGAAGATTGGGTCACACTCACACTAGACTCATTTCAAAAATGAGTCAAAATGATCTAGTTAAAGGTTTGCCCAAATTTAAATATATTGAAAACTCAATCTGTAATGCTTGTTAACAAGGAAAACAAACCAAGTCAATCCACAAATCAACTAATCTAGAAAGAACTAACTCTTTACTTGAGCTCCTTCACCTTGACCTATTTGATTCACATGGAGCCAAGTCACTAAGCAAGAACCAGTATTGCTTAGTAATAATTGATGACTACTCTAGGTTCACCTGGGTAAAATTTCTAAAAACAAAAGATTAAACTTTTGAAGAATTTAGTAATTTTTGCAAGTTAACGGAAAATGGAAAAGATACTAAAATTAAAAGAATAAGAAGTGATCATTGGGGGGGGGGGGGGGGGAGAGAATTTGAAAATCATAGGTTTACCCAATTCTGTAAAATCAATGGATACCAACATGAATTTTCATGTCCTAGAACCCCCCAACAAAACGGTCTAGTGGAACGTAAAAATAGAACCCTACAAGAAGCCGCTAGAACCATGCTAAATGAATATAACTTAAGTAATCAATTTTGGGCCGAAGCCATAAATATAGCAAATTATATTCAAAATAGAATTCTAATTAACAAATATCACAATAAAACTCCTTATGAAATGTATTATAATAAAATTCCCAACCTAAAATACCTAAAAGTTTGTTGGATTGAGAAGCGCTAGAAGGGGGGGGGGGGTGAATAGCGCTCGCGGCTATTTCATTCGATTTAACACTATCGGAGTAAAATACACAGCGAAAATGTAAATAAACATACAAACACAGGAGATTTACTTCGTTCGGAGCCTGTAGCAACTCCTACTCGAAGGCCCGTGATCCTTGATCGCTTTCCGTGGGCAACAACTATAAGCTCGGTAAAAGATTCACAAGTGAAGTACAATTTACAGAAAAGGAAACAACTAATTATACCAATGACAATAGAAAGAACTGAAGGTTCAGAGCTCTGGGGTCTTCGGTGTCAAGTTGCAGCACTTCCAGGTCGTTTCGTTGGTCGTACGTTGCACAAGGATTGCTTCCAAAAATTAATAATTGAACTGTTGCTCGAAGTTCCCTTATAAAGGGTATCCAAGGCACCTCTAAGGCCTCCGAAGGCGCCTCCATCCCTTCCGAATCGCTCATGCAGATCAGCGCTGAACAGTCGTTGCTTATCGCCTTGAAGGCGCCTTCATCCATCTTTAAGGTGTCTCCAATGGAGCATCCAAGGCGCCTTCGCGCACCATGAAGGCGCCTCCAGCGGGTTTGCGCAGCCACGTCACTTTAGCACCCGAGGCGCCTCTAAGCTCCATGGAGGCGTCTCGGACACTGTTCATCCGAGGCTATTCTTCGCACTTTGATCCCTGCAAGATACATTAATCCCAAATATACCCTGCAACATAAAGTTAGCACATAAAACATAATAGATATGATAATGACAGTCTCCGGACTGTCCGAGTCTGACTTCGGGTTTCCAACCGAAAACCCTAGGTCGACCCGACACCTACTGTTCCCTTTGCGGGGAACGCGTCCTCATCTACTCCACTCAGGAGATTTACCTTCTGCCAATGCAATCCTCTAGATCAATTGGACTTTTCCTCAACACTCGAAGCTTTCGGACTTTCTGCTGGACATCCGCTTCCCGGCTAGTCCAGTCTTTGACCTGGTTCGCGACACCAGGACTTTCCACCTAGGGTTACCACCCCCTAGGACTTTTGCCTGAAGCCTTTGACCTGCCAAGACTTTCCGCATAGGGTTACCACCCCCTTTGACCTAGGATTACCGCCCCCTAGGGTTTTCCCTTTGCCTAACCGCAGCTAGGACTTTTCTCCACCTAGGGTTACCACCCCCTACGACCTAGGGTTACCACCCCCTAGGGTTTTCACCTGCCTAACCGCAGTTAGGACTTTCCTGAAACACTCATTCAACATGTTAGATAACAACACACCTTAACTTTGAATCCTTTACCATTATCAAAACTTAGGTTCGATCGTCAGATGCTTCCCGCACCAACAATCTCCCCCTTTTTGATTATGGCAACTCAAATTCAAAGTTAAGTAAAACAGATGCATGAATATATTAAAAGATTTTAAGTGAACAAGCTTAAGTATATAAATTCAAATAAAAGCATAACTTAAGCTAACACTTAAACTTTTGTGAAGCTCCCCCTCAATACAGGGCTTCCTTTTACTTTTGAATTAGATTTTGATTTTGTTTTACTTTGAATTTCCCTACTCTCCCCCTTTTCCATTTATCAAAAAATAAGCCAGTTTCAAGCAATTTTTAATTTTTCTTAGGAAAAAAACAGATTAGGCTTATGAATGGTAAATTACTCTGGAAAAAATTTTAACTAAGTTTAAAAGGCTAATATTTAGCAGACTATTAAGAACAATTTTAGCCACTTTTGAAACTTAGTTGATTTTTGAAATATACTTAGTTAAATTTTGAAAATCTTAAAGAATATTGAAGTCTCTTTTTTACTTAGCAAAAATTATTTTGAAGGTAATGAGTAAGAATTTTGCAAAACTATGATTTTTAATACTTTAAGGTAAAAAAAATAGCTTAGTAAGAATTTATAAAAAGTTAGATTTGAAAGGTTGTCTAAGTTTGCAAAAGTTTGAAGGTTTTTATATGAACTACTTTGCTTAGTCTTTTGCAAACATTGAATTTTGAAAATATAGCTTAAGTTAAAAAGACACTTAGCTTAACAATACTTATTGTTGAAAATTAGGAGTAAGAACTTGTTAATTTTTAGGACGAAGAGGGAGAAACTAAATGTTTAATTTAGTTTATTTAATCAAATTGGTTGGTCCTTAAGTCCAAGCATGAGTCAAGTTAAATAGATGTTAAGTTATCTAAATTGTTTTGATCAGGTATCAGAGCCCTAAAGTACAAGCATGCTCAATCTTAGACGTATAAGTTGATGAAAAGTTTAAAGTAAAAAAAAATTGGATTTGCTTTAACTTTTCAAAGAGTTTAACTTTTAAAGATAATTAAAACCATAAAATTTATTTTAAAAGAAACTTAGCTTGACTCCACTCACTCCTCCTTAATTAATGCCACATTAAATCCTTAGGGTTCTAGAGTCCAAGCATGTAAATTTAAAAAAATAATATAGTTATTTTATATTTTCCTAATTTACCATCTCATCCATTCTAAGTTTTCAGGCATGTTTAGCTTATGAGTTAGTCTTAGATAAAGTTAACTTTGTTTTAAAATATTGAGAATATAAGTTAGAATTCCAAATAAGTGACCATTTAATTATTTTGAAGATTTAAAAATTACTTGAGTTTAGAATTTCAAATAATTTAATAACTTCTGAAAAGGGTTTTGAAATTAATCTTTCAAAGGATATTTCAAATGATTTTTTAAATGACTTTGAAATGATCATTTTTCAAACAACTTTTGAAATAATTTTCTAAAGGATTCAAAATAAGTTTTTCAAAGATTTTTCAAAGGATTTTTAAATGAGTTTTTCAAAGATTTTTCAAAGGATTTTTAAATAAGTTTTCCAAAGATTTTTCAAAATGATTTTTGAAAGACTTTTCAAATAATTTTGAAATTAAGTTTTTAAAAGATTTTTAAAATAATTTTTGAAAATAATTTTTGAAAGATTTTTCAAATAATTTTGTTTTAAAGGATTTTTAAAAGATTTTTTAAAAGAATTTTGAAAGAATTTTTTAAAGGATTTTTAAAAGAATTTTTGAAAGGAATTTTTAAAAGGATTTTTAAAAGGATTAAAAGAATTTTTAAAATGATTTTAATTTTTTAAAAGAATTTTTGAAAGGATTTTTGAAAGGATTTTTAAAAGGATTTTTAAAAGAATTTTTGAAAGGATTTTTAAAAGGATTTTTAAAATAATTTTTTAAAAGAATTTTTGAAAGGATTTTTAAAATAATTTTTTAAAAGAATTTTAGAAAGGATTTTTAAAATATTTTTAAAAGAATAAAAGGATGTTTAAAAGGATTTTTAAAAGAATTTTTGAAAGGATTTTGAAAGATTTTTTTAAAGGATTTTTAAAATATTTTTTAAAAAATTGATTAATTGATTACAGAATTTGAATTAAATGAGTTTAATTTTGAATTTGAATTTTAAATTCCGTAGTCATCTCACCCGATCTAAATTTTCAATCAGGGAATCCTATAATTTTTGTGAGATGAGTTGAGGTTCAATTTAAGGGTTTGGTTTAACTTTGTGTTAGATTCAGGTTTATCTTTGGATTCAACAAGTAAGCATTCTTTGGATAAACTTCTGGGCTATGGTGAGTCACATGGAACTCATTAAAGTAACCATGCCTTCGAGGTTTTCCAAATAGTTCTACCCATTGAACTTAATACTAAACCTTGGTCTAACTGGTTAGGATCCGTTTAAGGGTAGCTTCGGTCAGTTCCACTTGGCCAAATGCACCAGGTCGAAGTCATATCTTCCTAGACATGCGATTCCCAAGCTTCCCTAACGTACTATCATCCAAAATCTTCACCAGTACCGTGAGTCAAGTTAAATCTAGTCCATTTTTTCTAACCTTAATTACCCTTTCGGATAGTCTACTCTTGTTTACCCATTTCGTGTAACGACCCAATTTTTCCTATTTCAAGTTCTAAAAGTCCATAAAAATATTTGGAAATACTTTTAAAATATTCTAGAGATTTTTAGGAATTTTTAGAGTATTTTTACGTAATTTTTAGAGGTCGTTTAGTAAGTTACAAAAAGAAAGAAGTTTTGACAAAAAATGTTGAAGGTGAGACTCGAACTCAAGACCTTCGGCTGAACCCGACGTAACCAAACACAGCCAACCAACTAGGTTGCGCGAGATTTGTTAACCAAGTATGTAGTGAGATGTATTTAAGTTATAGTAAAGGGCAGAAATAAAACCTAGGTTATAAAGGGTTAATTTCTTTCCCGAACCCTAATTCCTTTCTCTTCTCCTCACGCGTGCGTCGGCGCTTCTGGACTCGGGCGGAAACGCAGCAAAGCTAGGGCTATGTTCTCCGGCGGCGGCGAAGCCCTTTTCCGGCTAGTCTTCACCCGTGGGTGGTTATCCCGACGAAGGGAGCTCTGAAGCACAAAGGAGCCGCCGAGTTTCAAGCTCCACCCGGAACCCTAGCCGCCTCTCCCTCTCGGTTGTAAGTTCTAAAAGCAAGGGTAAGTACTACTCACCTGTCGTAGGAGTTGTTTTCAGTTTTGTTTCTTCTTGTTTCGAATCTGCCGTGACCTTCAAAGAAGGAACATGGATGTGCTCAAGTTCTTCTGCCGTGACACCATTTCGGGAAGAATTACTTCAGTTATATTATCAGAATTGCACCTGTAGTGAGTTCTGATGTTTAGGGATTCTAGAATAGATCCAAGGTTTTGATTGTTTTCTTGCCAATCTAATGAAGCATGATTTGAGATTTCGGGTTGTATGGTGTTGGTCGCTGCCATGACTATAACTTTCGAATATTCTGGGTTGAATATGATATCACCTCATTGTGGAGTAATTTGGGTTTGTAATCTTGCTATGCCAACCAGTTAGGTGTTAGGAAGATGGGCATAACCAATTTCCTTAAGCTTGCTGTTCGGATTTGAGTTTGTGCCATGAAATGGGTGCAGAATTAGATGTGTTTTTACCTTAGCAAATGTAGGTTTTATGGGAACAACAAACCGTTCCATTGGAGCTTAGAACAATGCATTCTATTTAAGTACAGTTTTTAGTTTTTTCCATTGAATGCAAAATTTTACATTGTAGCTTAGTTTTCCTTGCTAATACCACTCACATTATTAGTTTAAAGTTTAGTATTTTAGCCTTGGATTTCCATGTTTCTGAACATGAATAACCTTTGTTATTTAAGCATGCAGCTAGTATTTTCCTTGCAAATCAAAGAGCAAGAACAACCCTTTATTTAGTTAGAATGGGTTTAACATTTTCCTTGCTACTTAGAAAGGCAAGAACAACCTTCATTTAAAATATGTAGTATTAGTTTCTTGAATTTCTTGAACATGAACAGCTATTAAGCTTATCTTGTAGTTTGATTTGCTTGCTTTATTTTATAGCATGCTCAGTTAGTTGCAATTCTCTACTTGTTAGATACACTTCCAGTATTCGAATAGCATGAGCAGTATTGAATTATAATTTAGTTTCTAGTTTCTTGTTTTGATACATATACATATATGTGCTAGATAGCTTTTAATAGCTCTTTAATCTGAAGCATATAGTTAGTTATTTTTGCTATTTTAATAAGATGAATAGCCAGGTATTTTAGTGGAATAATTATGTGCCCTATTAAACCTTTTGAGGATTATGGGTAACTACAAATAAGAAAAAGACCAAGGTCTAGTTAGAAAAGATAACAAGTAATTTAAAGTAAGAGGCTAGTACCCGACTTCCAAGGTTGTCGTTAAACAAATCCAGGTGACCGATTCCAAGGTCTTGGCCCTGGTAAGACCAAGGTCTTTACCTCATAGGACTAGAGGCTCGCTACCTCAGTCTCTATTAGAGAGCGCGCATTAAATGGTACTAAGGCTGGGCCCAAAGAGAAAGAAAAAGAAGAAAGTAAAAGAGAAATTAAAAGATTAATTTCAAGTATAAAGCTATAAGTAAATGAAACAAGTACCACCTATGTTTAGAATCAACAAAAGTTTAGTTCCTTTAATTCTAAGCATACAGCATGAGTTTCATTACTTTTCTTATCAATTTAGTGAGCATGTTTAGTTTTATTTCTAGTATTCAGCTTTATTCTGGTTTATCATGAGTATGCAGTTTATTTGAGTACTTTGCTATTAGATAAGTACATGTAGCTTTTCTTTTAGCATTTCAGTTTCAGTATCGTTTGCATTTTTATGCACTTCGAGTTTTTGTGAGATAGTTTAGTACTTACTAAGCGTTTCGCTTATAGATTTCTTTTTCCTCCTACTGCAGATAAAGGAAAAGCTAAAGTATGAAAGGAAGACGACAAGGTGGTGGTGATGAAGGTGTGTGATGACTGGACTATGGAGAGATCTAGAGTTTGCTAGCAAATGTTCAGGACTTACCTGTTTAGAGTTTCAGTTTATGTTCTAGTTTTCTTCTTAAATACTATTATAAAGTTTTGTGAGATTGTAATTAAGTTTTATTCCGCACTCGTAGTTTGATACGTCTTATTGTTGGAGTTATGTTTGATTACTATTGCTAGAGTAGCTTTCTTTAAGTAATAGTGGGTTTTATTACTGCGTGGTTGTGTAATTATATGTTCCAGCCGCCTGTGGCTGAGTATACACTGTTTGTATTGTTGATTTGGTCACTGGTACAGGGGAAACTCTGTCGAAATTTTTCGGTAGGAATTCCTCTGGGGCCGTGATAAATCTAACTGATGCTAATATTAGCATAAGTGACACTAGTAAGTAGAGTAATAGATAGGTAGCGGCCACTTTTAAAGAGTAGTAGTAAGAAGGGTGGTTGTTACAGTTGGTATCAGAGCCAAGTTCCCATTCTCCAGCATCACACACACATCAGCATCAGCCTTGCCGTCTTCAAGTAAGAAAGTATTTAATTTCTTTCTTTATTGCTTTCCTTTATTACTAGTTGCAGTATAAAGTAATTGCTCATAAGTGCTTAAGTCAGATAAGAGTTTTTGCTGTTTTCTTTTTTCCTGTACAAATATGTATGTTTAGAAAGGGTAGAGAAAATATCAAGTCTTCTTCTTTGCATAATTAGATGGCAAGAAGAGAACATCCCCGTACCGTTCGTACTGAGAACCAAGATCAGGAGAACGAAGAACTTAGATCAACTGAGCCCAATCTCTCTGAAGTTGTTGCCCAACTCCAGAGACAAGTAGTAGAGCAGCAACAAGTGATTGCCAACTTGATGACCAATTAATAGCCAGTTCCTCCCACTTCCCCAACCATCAATGTGGAGACTCCAGTGGTGACTGAAGTCCCATCAGCTGCCCTGGAAGTCGCCACAGCACCTAGGAGACAAGAAGCATACCTGATACAGTGGCTGAAGCTGAAGCCAGAAAGTTTCTCAGGAACGACTGAGCCCTGGGATGCTTAGGCTTGGTTCAAAACACTAGAGAGCACAATGGATCTTCTTGACTGGCCAGAAGTCGAGAAGGTCAAGTGCGCCTCTTTCTGCCTGTCAGGAGATACTCGTATGTGGTGGGAGAGGATGAAGACCAAGAGGGCAGCCAATCAGATAAGCTGGGTTGATTTCCAGTCAGAGTTTTATGAAGAGTACTTCCGCCAAAGGATCACCAATAAACATTATGAGGAGTTTATAGAATTTAGACCAGGTGACCTACTAGTAGAAGAAGCGGTCAAAAGATTCAACAGGCTAGCTTGTCTTTGCTTAGAGTTAGTAAGTACAGAGAAAGAACGAGTCAGACTGATGCTCCGAAGGCTGAGACCAGAAATAGCACTTAAAGTGAGTAGTGAAACTCAAGAACCACAAATTGGTGAAGAGTTGGTCAACAGGGCATTAGTGAGCACTATCTGAACAGCATCAAGACACAACAAACGCAACACAAGTCAGTCAAGTTTGAAGACAAGACAGTGGGGAAACAGGGACCTCCGTCAAGTAATCAGAACTGGAAGGACAAAGATAACAAGAAAGACCCAAGTAGGAAGACGTTCGGGTAGTCTGTGAATATCCAGAGGTATTTCTAGAAGAGCTACCTGGACTATCTCCCAACAGAGAAGCGGAGTTTAAAATTGAATTGGTTCCTGACGCCAGCCCAATTTCAAAAACTCTGTACCAAATTTCTCTAGCAGAGCTAAAACAGTTACAAGAACAACTTCAGGAGGTGCTTGACAAAGGCTACATCCGCCCTAGTCATTTACCATGGGGAGCTCCTGTGTTGTTCGTTAAGAAGAAAGACGAATCCATGCTAATGTGTATAGATTTTAGAGCACTGAGCAAAGTAGCAGTTAAGGACAAGTATCTTCATTCCAGAATAGATGACCTATATGATCAGCTAAAAAGGGTAACAGTGTTCTCAAAGATAGACCTGCGCTCTCGGTACCATCAGCTGAAAGTGAAAGAAAGGGATATACCCAGAACGGCTTTCAGGACCAGATACGGACATTATGAGTTTATAGTCATGCCTTTTTGTGTGACTAATGCACCAGCGATCTTCCTGGACTTAATGAACAGAGTGTTCAGAGAATACCTTGACAAATTGTCATCGTATTCATCGACGACATTCTAGTCTATTCAAGAACCCCAGAGGAGCATGACACGCACTTAAGAATGGTCCTGCAGACCCTTCAGCAAAAGATGGCTTTATGCTAAATTCTCAAAGTGCGAGTTCTGGTTAAATCAGGTGGCGTTTCGAGGTTACATAATTTCTAAAGAAGGTATCTAAGTAGATCCAGCCAAAATAGAAGTGGTCAACAACTAGAGTAGACCCAAGAACGCCAGGGAGATCAGAAGCTTCCTTGGTTTAGCTGGGTACTACAGGAAATTCGTGGAGGACTTTTCCAGGATAGCTTCTCCACTAACGGCCTTAACCAGAAATAATAAGAAGCTTGAGTGGTCAGACAAATGTGAGAAGAGTTTCCAAGAGCTGAAGAAGAGACTGACCAGTGCTCCCATTCTGACAGTCCCAGGAAGTGACAAGAGTTTCGACATCTATAGTGATGCTTCCAAGATGGGCTTAGGAGCTGTACTCATGCAAGAAGGAAAAGTTATAGCTCATGCTTCCAGACAACTCAAAGATTATGAGAAGAATTACCCCACCCATGATCTTGAGCTGGCAGCTGTGGTCTTTGCACTAAAACTCTGGCGACATTACTTGTATGGAGTTCAGTGTCGAATCTTCACAGACCATCAGAGTTTAAAGTATTTCTTCACCCAGAAAGACTTAAACATGAGACAGCATAGGTGGTTAGAGTTGATCAAAGACTATGACTGTGAAATCTTCTATCACCCAGGTAAAGCTAACAAAGTGACAGATGCACTAAGCAGAAAATCCAGTGCATCCCTGATGTCTTTGTTATCATTAGCTCTACCACTGTAGAAGGAGTTGCCAGACTTTGGTATGGAAATTATTTATGGGCAACTCTCTGCATTGACTTTAGAGTCAACCCTGCTTGAGGATATACAAAGAAAGCAAAGTGAAGATCCAGATATCCAGAAGATCAAGCAGGGGATACAAGAAGAAGATATAGAGTTTTGAGTATCAGACAGTGGAATTCTTTATCATGGGAGCCGCCTTTGTGTCCCCAATGATGAAGAGCTGAGAAAGAAAATTTTAGAGGAAGCTCATAGTACACCTTACTCCATGCATCATGGTTCTACCAAGATGTACCAAGACATGAAACAGAGATTCTGGTGGTCTGGACTCAAAAGAGATGTAGCTAAGTATGTCAGTACCTGCCTGACATGTCAGAGAGTCAAAGCAGAACACCAGAGACCAGGAGGAGTTCTTCAGCCTCTTCCAATACCAGAGTGGAAGTGGGAAGACATATCCATGGACTTCATAACAGGTCTCCCAAGAACCACAAATGGATATGATGCGATATGGGTAATAATAGACCGATTGACCAAGTCTGCTCATTTCCTAGCCATCAAGGTGTCTCACTCCATAGAGCAGTTGACATAACTATATGTTAAGGAGGTGATCAGACTTCATGGAGTTCCTAAATCTATCGTTTCGGATAGAGATGGGCGCTTCACCTCACACTTTTGGGAGTGTGTTCAGACTGCACTAGGCACCAAACTCAAGTTTAGCACAGCCTTCCATCCCTAGACTGATGGACAGACAGAGCGAGTAAATCAGATTTTAGAAGATATGCTCAGAGCTTGTGCGCTAGATTTCAAGGGAAGTTGGTGCAAGTATCTATACTTAGCTGAGTTTGCCTACAACAATAGCTATCAGGCCACCATCAAGATGACACCTTATGAGGCATTGTATGGTAGAAAGTGCAAATCACCCATATGTTGGCAAGAAGCAGGTGAGAGAAAAGAAATGGAAGTAGAGCTGGGCATTCAGACAGAGCTGATAGATGAGACTACTTAGGCGACCCAGAAAATCAGACAGAGAATTGAGACTACCCAGAGCAGACAGAAGAGTTATGCTGACACACGCCGTAGGCCACTTGAATTCTAAATAGGGGATTCAGTCTTTCTCAAGGTCGCTCCTATGAAGGGAATGATGAGATTTGGCAAGAAGGGCAAACTAAGCCCCCGCTATGTAGGACCTTACCTGATCATAGAGAGGGTTGGGAAAGTAGCTTACAAGCTGGACTTACCACAAGACATGTCAGCAATACATAATATATTTCATGTCTCCATGCTAAAGAAGTGTCTCCACGACCCGAGACAAGTGATTGAGCCTCAGTCAGTGCAGATCCAAGAGGATCTTAGTTATGAGAGCAGACCTACCTAGATAGTGGACAGAGCAGTCAAGAGATTAAGAAATAAAGAAGTACCACTAGTGAAGGTCATCTGGCAGAGCCAGAAGCACGAGGAAGTCACTTGGGAGCGTGAGGACATTATGAGACAGAAGTATCCAGAACTATTCTAAGTTCGAGGACAAACTTTTTATAAGGTATGGGGATTGTAACGACCCAATTTTCCCTATTTCAAGTTCTAAAAGTCCATAAAAATATTTAGAAATACTTTTAAAATATTCTAGAGATTTTTAGGAATTTTTAGAGTATTTTTACATAATTTTTGGAGGTCGTTTAATATGTTACAAAAAGAAAGAAGTTTTGACCAAAAATGTTGAAGGTGAGACTCGAATCCAAGACCTCCGACCGAACCCGACCTAACCAAACACAACCAACCAACTAGGCTGCGCGTGATTTGTTAACCAAGTATGTAGTGAGATGTATTTAAGTTATAGTAAAGGGCAGAAATAAAACCTAGGTTATAAAGGGTTAATTTCTTTCCCGAACCCTAATTCCTTTCTCTTCTCCTCACGCATGCGTTGGCGCTTCTGGACTCGGGCGGAAACGCAGCAAAGCTAGGGCTTTGTTCTCCGGCGCCGGCGAAGCCCTTTTCCGGCCAGTCTTCACCCGTGGGTGGTCATCCCGACGAAGGGAGCTTTGAAGCACAAAGGAGCCGTCGAGTTTCAAGCTCCACCCGGAACCCTAGCCGCCTCTCCCTCTCGGTTGTAAGTTCTAAAAGCAAGGGTAAGTACTACTCACCTGTGGTAGGAGTTGTTTTCAGTTTTGTTTCTTCTTGTTTCGAATCTGCCGTGACCTTCAAAGAAGGAACATGGATGTGTTCAAGTTCTTCTGCCGTGCCACCATTCCGGGAAGAATTACTTCAGTTGTGTTATCGGAATTGCACCTGTAGTGAGTTCTGATGTTTAGGGATTCTAGAATAGATCCAAGGTTTTGATTGTTTTCTTGCCAATCTAATGAAGCATGATTTGAGATTTCGGGTTGTATGGTGTTGGTCGCTGCCATGACTATAACTTCCGAATATTCTGGGTTGAATATGATATCACCTCATTGTGGAGTAATTTGGGTTTATAATCTTGCTGTGCCAACCAGTTAGGTGTTAGGAAGATGGGCATAACCAATTTCCTTAAGCTTGCTGTTCGGATTTGAGTTTGTGCCATGAAATGGGTGCAGAATTAGATGTGTTTTTACCTTAGCAAATGCAAGTTTTATGGGAACAACAAACTGTTCCATTGGAGCTTAGAACAATGCATTCTATTTAAGTACAGTTTTTAGTTTTTTCCATTGAATGCAGAATTTTACATTGTAGCTTAGTTTTCCTTGCTAATACCACACACATGATTAGTTTAAAGTTTAGTATTTTAGCCTTGGATTTCCATGTTTCTGAACATGAATAACCTTTGTTATTTAAGCATGCAGTCAGTATTTTCCTTGCAATTCAAAGAGCAAGAACAACCCTTTATTTAGTTAGAATGGGTTTAACATTTTCCCTGCTACTTAGAAAGGCAAGAACAACCTTCATTTAAAATATGTAGTGTTAGTTTCTTGAATTTCTTGAACATGAACAACTATTAAGCTTATCTTGTAGTTTGATTTGCTTGCTTTATTTTATAGCATGCTCAGTTAGTTGCAATTCTCTACTTGTTAGATACACTTGCAGTATTCGAATAGCATGAGCAGTATTGAATTATAATTTAGTTTCTAGTTTCTTGTTTTGATACATATACATATATGTGCTAGATAGCTTTTAATAGCTCTTTAATCTGAAGCATATAGTTAGTTGTTTTTGCTATTTTAATAAGATGAATAGCCAGGTATTTTAGTGGAATAATTATGTGCCCTATTAAACCTTTTGATGATTATGGGTAACTACAAGTAAGAAAAAGACCAAGGTCTAGTTAGAAAAGATAACAAGTAATTTAAAGTAAGAGGCTAGTACCTGACTTCCAAGGTTGTCGTTAAACAAATCCAGGTGACCAATTCCAAGGTCTTGGCCCTGGTAAGACCAAGGTCTTTACCTCATAGGACTAGAGGTGTTGGTGCAACCTTAGGACAAGGTTGACCTGGTTGACCCGACTCGAGTTGACTTGACTCGAGTTGTATTTTGATGTTTGACTTGGGAAGATTGTTGATGCAACCTTAGGTCAAGATTGACCTAGTTGAGTTGCATGTTGATGTTTGACACTCGTGGAAGAGTTGTATTCTTGATGTGAGACAAGAATAGATGGTTGGGAGATTATTGGTGCAACCCTAGGTCAAGGTTGACCTGGTTGACCTGAAAAGTCCAAGTATGGAGACTTGGCAAACGGAAAAGTCCAAGCAGGGAGCTTGGCACGCGAAAAGTCCAAGTATGGAGACTTGGCACTGGAAAAGTCCAAGTACGGAGACTTGGCACGGGGAGAAGTCCAAGCGGGGAGCTTCGCGGAAAGTCCAAGTATGGAGACTTGGCACGGGAAAGTCCAAACGAGTTTGCACGGGAGAAAGTCCAGTGAGTGAAGCTGATGGAAAGTCCCGTGAGTGAAGCCAGGCGGTTGGAGAAAGTCCTGGTGAAGTGACGGGAAAGACCTAGTGAGTGAAGCTGGGCGGTGGGAAAATGTGAGTGAAGCGTGAAAATCCTAGTGAGTGAAGCTAGGTGAAAGGAAAGTCCCGGTGAGTGAGCCAGGTGAAAGTCCCGTGAGTGAAGCCAGGCAATGGGAAAGTCCTAACGGGATGTTAGGCGGTTGGGAAGTCCCGGTGAGTGAAGCCAGGGAAAGTCCTGTGAGTGAAGCCGAGCAAACGGAAAATCCCGTGAGTGAAGCCAGCGGATTGGAAATCCCGGTGAGTGAAGCGGTGAAAATCCTAGTGAGTGAAGCTAGGTGAATGAGAAAGTCCTAACTGGGATGTTAGGCGGTGTGAAATCCTGGTGAGTGAAGCCGTGGAAAGTCCTGGTGAAGACGGGCAAGGGAAAATCCAGATCGATCAAGGGTGATCGGACATCCGGTGTTGAGAAGTCCAAGTGAGTGAAGCTTGGCATATGGAGTCGGAGAGGGCTCGGTAGCTCGTTCTCCGAACTAGGTTAGAGAGGGCACTCTAAACCGAGGAGTTGGATCGGTCTGGTGACCGATCCAGTGATACTCTGGTGACCGATCAGATTCCATTCAGTAGCATACTGTGGAGTTCCTGATCGGTCCACAGACCAATCAGGCGACGATCAGAAGTGAAGAAAGAAGCTCCTGATCGGTCCAGCGACCGATCAGGTGTTTGCCTGATCGGTCTCCACGACCGATCAGGAGACGAGTGCGATTCTCTGAGAGCTGGGATCGGTCTGGGGACCGATCAGGACAGAGCCTGATCGGTCCACAGACCTATCAGTGACGATCCACCTCTTCCCTGATTGGTCTGTAGACCGATCAGGGTTCTAGCCGTTGCAACGCAACGGCTAGTTTCTTCGCTGTCTTCTTCGCAGGTATAAAGGGGTCGAGGGCTGCTGCTGCGCGATGACACTTCTTTCTTCTTCTTCCGGTCCCTAAGTGCTGTTGTGCTTGAGTTTTGTTGAGCTCCTCCGAAGCTTCGCGTGAGCTTCCAGTCGTCGATCAGCTGCTGCTGTTGTCCGAGAAGTTGTTGCTTCACAGGCAGTCGACGAGAAGGCGAGTTAGTGTTTGTACATTGTTCTTGTCCTTCTACTTGTATTCCTTGTATTCTATCTTGCTGTTGCGAGTTATTGTGGCGAGGTTTCTCCACCCACAAGGAGTATCTATTAGCCGGGTTTCCGGGGACTCATCCACCGACGGATTGGTAGGCTTCGTCCACCTTACGGACACGCCGAGGAGTAGGAGTATCATCTCCGAACCTCGTTACATCGCTGCGTCTAAGGTTTGATATTCTTCTTTTCGTTTCTAGTTTATTTTTCCGCTGCGCTAACGAATTGTAGGAAGAAACGCGATCGATTTGGGGCGGCTATTCACACCCCCCTCTCTAGCCGAGTACAAAGGATCCTAACAAGTGGTATCAGAGCCAGGTTGCTCTTCATCGGATCAACACCCGTGGGAGCAAAGCTAGAGATGGATCAATTCGGAGAAGACATCACGATTCCACCCTTCTACAACGACAACTTCACATATTGGAAGGTAAGGATGATGTATTTTCTTAGGACTAATATGTTGAACTGGTTTTGTGTACAAGAAGGGTTTTCTCCTCCAATGGATAAAGAAGGAGAGCCTCTAGAGAAGAACAAGTGGACAAAGGAACAAGTCCACCAATCCACGATCAACAATGAGGTAACTAAAACAATTGAATTTTCATTACCTACTAACATTTTGTGTAAGATAGGTAAATACAACAATGCCAAGGAATTGTGGGATAATTTGGCCAAGTATCATGAGGAGAGCTCCACTTCAAGCCATGAAGAGGAGCCTAGTGAGCCAAGTAGCTCACATCATGGAGGGAGTGAATTGGGAGTTGAGGGCTACTCAACATCCAAGGAAGAAGAGGAGGAGAGTTCCTCTTGCTCAAGTTCGGAGCAAGAAGAAGAAGTTTCCACCTCCGGAAGGGATGAAGGAGAGAGTCATCCATCCCAAACCCTAGGTAACTCAAGCATTTTAGTTTCAAATAAATTACATATATTATGCTTTGAGTGTAGGGAGTATGGACATTACAAGAGCAAATGTCCAAAGAGAGTTAGGAAGACTCCACCGGCGCCAAAGGTCAAGGTAGCCGGAGTCCCAACACGCAAAGGCAAGAAGCACGTGGTGTGCTTTCAATGCAAGCAACGGGGACACTATAGGAGCCATTGTCCGAGGGGGAGGCAACCTCACAAGGACAAGGGATGCACATCGATAGGGGGAGCTAAGGCAAACCCTAAGGTACCTTTTAAGGCACACTATTGCAATTCAAATAAGAAACATGCTAGTAGTTTTATTGCTATTGCAAATAATGATGAGCATGTTAACACTAGAAATCGATACACATGCTTAGGTGCCAAACATGTGAGCCTAGATAAGGATAACACTAGGAAAGCCAACCCTAGAATTACCTCATCTAAGGTTAAGGAGAACCTAGGTAGGAATCCCAAATCAACTAGACACATGCCTAGGAATGCCTCAAAGAAAAATGACAAATCAAAAATTGAGGTATTAGAGAAGGAGAATCAAGTCTTGAGGTCAAGACTTGATACTTTGGAAAAGACTCTTAAGAACTTGGAGAAGTCATCTCTAGGGTTTAAGGGTCAAATTTCAAAGACCAAGGACAAGAAAGGTTTGGGTCACAAACCTAAGTCCCAATTGGTCAAGTCCACTTACCATAATGTTCCATTCGATTATGGAACAAAACCTAGGGCTAGGAAGACCACCACCAAGGTCACAACGGGAGTCACCCCTATAGTTAACCTTGATGAGACCCAAATGACCAAGGCTTCAAAGCCTAAGAGGGTCATTAGGAGGGTTGCTAGGGAAGTCATCCCTAGTGAATATTTAGTGAACCCAATGAGCTCAAATAGGTATTGGGTTCCTAGGAGCATCTTCTCTACCCCATAAATGGGTTAGAGAGTGTCAACTCCAATAAGAAGGGTAGTTAACCCAACTTTGAGGAAATTGACACTCAAGGAGCATTTTCAAGGTTTTGTGAACCTTTTGAAAATGAAATGGAATTATCATTCACTCCTTGGAAGAGTAAAGTGTGCCAAAGTGAGAATATTTTAATCTTATTTGGCACAATTTAAGGAAACCTAGAGAAAAACCATATTTGGGATCTTGGTTTTCTCTTAGGGATATATGGGCAATCTAGGGTTAGATTTTAAGTTAGCTAAGGCTAAGGATACTTAGATAGGGAATTTAGGTATTTTATTTGTGCTAACTTACCATGATTGGTTGCCATATGCCATGCCATGACATCATATTTATCTTATTATCATTTGAAATATCATGATAATGCTTAGGTTATTTATATGTCATGTGTTAGTTTAGTTTCAAACTTTATGCCATGACATCATGACATTGGCACATGTTTTCATTTATGATATCATTTTATGCCATGTCATCATCTCTTGCATTAATAATCAATTGAATTGATTTAAGGATGAAAAACACATTTTGATATTGAGATCAAATTTGTGTTTAGAAAATGCATGAGAACTTAGCCTAAGTTGACCTTAACCCATATCTCACATCAAATTGACTTGGATGTGTTTGATACACTTTAGATGTGTGTGAGATATTAGACTCATGAGTTAGGATCAAGGTACATAGGTCTTGTACCTAGATGAGCCTAATTCAAGAAATGGGGATCATAGGGAAAGCTTGTGTACAAGTCATGTACATCTAGCCCTAAGATTATGGTCCTAAATTCAAATGGTTTTAAAAGCATTTTAAAATTGATTTGAAAAACCTTGATGAAGCTTTCCTAGTGATAGCATTCATCATTGGACATTGTGATACAAAATTGACTTAACTTTGAACTATTTCAAAGCTTTTGAATTTTGTATCAAGATTGAAAAATGGAAACTATTTTCATAGAAAATTATTTTTCCGTGATAGAATATGTTATGAGGAATGTATCCTCAAAATTTCACAATTTTTCGAATTTTCTGGAATTTATTAGGGGTTTCTGAATTTCGGGAGAAGAAAAATCAGAAATCCCTGTGATCAGTGTCTGGATCGGTCACTGGACCGATCCAGAGTGCTGTGGATCGGTCTGGTGACCGATCCAGTGAGGTCTGATAGCGTGCCAATGTGCTGAAATTCGACTGCATGTCTGAAATTTCGGCTGACAGTTGGTTTTTAGATTTATAAAGGTTTGAAACTCTCCAAGACATTGTTGGTGCAATGGTCAAGGGGGAGTTGGCCTTTAGGGGGAGTTTTAACTATTAGTCAAGGGGAGTTGACTTTTAGGGGGAGTTTTTACTCCTTGAGGATTAGTGATATGGGATTATCATTAAGTGGATTGTTGAGCTTAGTATCAAAGGGAAAATAAGAGTTTCAATGAAAGGTATGGGACTTTCATTAGGAAGAAACTCTTGACCTTGATACCCTCCTTTTTTCTTTTTGATGTGTGTCAAAAAGGGGAGAGCGTTCATTGGAGAATTATTGGAAAACCCAAGTTAGGTTATCGGGTTAACCTAAGCTAGGGGAAGAATGTCAAGGAATGTTCGAGGAAGAACATTGGAATACTTTTTGATGTGTGTCAAAAAGGGGGAGAACTATTGGAGAACCCAAGTTAGGTTATCGGGTTAACCTAAGGGGAGAATGTCCGGAGAATGTTCAAGCAAAGAACATTGGACATTGGAAGATGGTTGGAAAACCTAAGTTAGGTTATCGGGTTAACCTAACTTGATTATAGTTTTGTCAAACATCAAAAAGGGGGAGATTGTTGGTGCAACCTTAGGACAAGGTTGACCTGGTTGACCCGACTCGAGTTGACTTGACTCGAGTTGTATTTTGATGTTTGACTTGGGAAGATTGTTGATGCAACCTTAGGTCAAGATTGACCTAGTTGAGTTGCATGTTGATGTTTGACACTCGTGGAAGAGTTGTATTCTTGATGTGAGACAAGAATAGATGGTTGGGAGATTATTGGTGCAACCCTAGGTCAAGGTTGACCGGTTGACTGAAAAGTCCAAGTATGGAGACTTGGCAAGCAAAAGTCCAAGCAGGGAGCTTGGCACGCGAAAAGTCCAAGTATGGAGACTTGGCACGGAAAAGTCCAAGCACGGAGACTTGGCACGGGAGAAGTCCAAGTATGGCACGGGAAAAGTCCAAGTATGGAGACTTGGCAGGGAAAGTCCAAACAGGGAGTTTGGCACGGAGAAAGTCCTGGTGAGTGAAGCCAGCGGTTGGAAAGTCCGGTGAGTGAAGCCAGGCGGTTGGAAAGTCCCGGTGAGTGAAGCAGGGAAAGACCTAGTGGTGAAGCTAGGCGGGTGGAAACTCAGTGAAGCAGGCGGTGAAAATCCTAGTGAGTGAAGCTAGGTGAAAGGAAAGTCTGGTGAGTGAAGCCGGTGAAAGTCCCGTGAGTGAAGCCAGTGAAAGAAGTCCTAACTGGATGTTAGGCGTTTGGAAGTCCTGGTGAGTGAAGCTGGGCAAGGAAAGTCCAGTGAGTGAAGGCCGAGCGGAAAGTCCCGGTGAGTGAAGCCGGGTAGATTGGAAATCCGGTGAGTGAAGCGGTGAAAATCTAGTGAGTGAAGCTAGGTGAATGAGAAAGTCCTAACCGGGATGTTAGGCGGTGTGAAATCTGGTGAGTGAAGCCGGTGGAAAGTCCGGTGAGTGAAGCCGGCAAGGGAAAATCCAGATCGATCAAGGGTGATCGGACATCCGTGTTGAGAAGTCCAAGTGAGTGAAGCTTGGCATATGGAGTCGGAGAGGGCTCGGTGGCTCGTTCTCGAACTAGGTTAGAGAGGGCACTCTGAGGGTTGGATCGGTGCAGTGACCGATCCGGTGATCTTCGTTTGCCACGATCGGTGCGGTGACCGATCGAATCGATCGATGGCTCATGCAATCGATCGATGCCGGAGACCGATCAGAACCTCGCGAGAAGAAACCGTGGATCGGTCTGCGGCCGATCCACCCATCTTTGATCGGTGCGGACCGATCGAGAATAGATCGATGGCGTGAGGCGGCTGATCGGTCTATGGACCGATCAGGAGGTTCCCTGATCGGTCCACAGACCGATCAGGGCTTCGATCGCGACACCTGATCGGTCTGGGGACCGATCAGGTGACAAACAGAAGCCTCATGCGCCTAGGCTGATCGGTCCTTAGACCGATCAGGGTTCTAGCCGTTGCGACGCAACGGCTAGTTTCTTCGCTGTCTTCTTCGCAGGTATAAAGGGGTCGAGGGCTGCTGCTGCGCGATGACACTTCTTTCTTCTTCTTCCGGTCCCTAAGTGCTGTTGTGCTTGAGTTTTGTTGAGCTCCTCCGAAGCTTCGCGTGAGCTTCCAGTCGTCGATCAGCTGCTGCTGTTGTCCGAGAAGTTGTTGCTTCACAGGCAGTCGACGAGAAGGCGAGTTAGTGTTTGTACATTGTTCTTGTCCTTCTACTTGTATTCCTTGTATTCTATCTTGCTGTTGCGAGTTATTGTGGCGAGGTTTCTCCACCCACAAGGAGTATCTATTAGCCGGGTTTCCGGGGACTCATCCACCGACGGATTGGTAGGCTTCGTCCACCTTACGGACACGCCGAGGAGTAGGAGTATCATCTCCGAACCTCGTTACATCGCTGCGTCTAAGGTTTGATATTCTTCTTTTCGTTTCTAGTTTATTTTTCCGCTGCGCTAACGAATTGTAGGAAGAAACGCGATCGATTTGGGGCGGCTATTCACACCCCCCTCTCTAGCCGAGTACAAAGGATCCTAACAAGAGGCTCGCTACCTTAGTCTCTATTAGAGAGCGCGCATTAAATGGTACTAAGCCTGGGCCCAAAGAGAAAGAAAAAAGAAGAAAGTAAAAGAGAAATTAAAAGATTAATTTCAAGTATAAAGCTATAAGTAAATGAAACAAGTACCACCTATGTTTAGAATCAATAAAAGTTTAGTTCCTTTAATTCTAAGCATACAGCATGAGTTTCATTACTTTTCTTATCAGTTTAGTGAGCATGTTTAGTTTTATTTCCAGTATTCAGCTTTATTCTGGTTTATCATGAGTATGCAGTTTATTTGAGTACTTTGCTATTAGATGAGTACATGTAGCTTTTCTTTTAGCATTTCAGTTTCAGTATCGTTTGCATTTTTATGCACTTCGAGTTTTTGTGAGATAGTTTAGTACTTACTAAGCGTTTCGCTTATAGATTTGTTTTTTCTCCTACTGCAGATAAAGGAAAAGCTAAAGTATGAAAGGAAGGCGATAAGGTGGTGGTGATGAAGGTGTGTGATGACTGGACTATGGAGAGATCCAGAGTTTGCTAGCAAATGTTCAGGACTTACCTGTTTAGAGTTTCAGTTTATGTTCTAGTTTTCTTCTTAAATACTATTATGAAGTTTTGTGAGATTGTAATTAAATTTTATTCCGCACTCGTAGTTTGATACGTCTTATTGTTGGAGTTATGTTTGATTACTATTGCTAGAATAGCTTTCCTTGAGTAATAGTGGGTTTTATTACTACATGGTTGTGTAATTATATGTTTCAGCCACCTGTGGCTGAGTATACACTGTTTGTATTGTTGATTTGGTCATCGGTACAGGGGAAACTCTGCCGAAATTTTTTGGTAGGAATTCCTCTGGGGCCGTGATAAATCTAACTGATGCTAATATTAGCATAAGTGACACTAGTAAGTAGAGTAATAGATAGGTAGCGGCCACCTTTAGAGAGTAGTAGTAAGAAGGGTGGTTGTTACATTTCGGGTAGTTTAAGTTCAGTTACCCAGTCGGGTAGTTTAGTTAGGGGTGCCAGCTATTCTGGATCCTCCTTCTAAATTTTTATTTGATTTAAATTGAATTTTTGAATTTTGATTTAAGTTCGAATTTTTAATTTAATTTCAAATTTTTATTTTTAATTTAAATTTAATTTCTAATTTTTAATTTAATTTTGAATTTTGAATTTTTTATTTAATTTCAAATTTTTAATTTAATTTTGAATTTTGAATTTTTACTTTAATTTCGAATTTTGAATTTTTAATTTAATTTTGAATTTTTAATTTTAATTTCGTTTAATTTAATTTCAATTTGATTTTGAATTTGACTTTGAATTTTAAATTTAAATTTTAATGGTTTTTCTGTTAACTCCCCCTGGATCATAGCCTCGATATGTCCTATCGAGGTAGTGTATTTGATCCTTTGGGACCCAGTATTGACCATGTCCAACTTGATTAACCAAGTTTGACTTGGGGACCCATGCTTGAATTGTGTTTTTATTATTTCTATTAACTAGAGATAGATATGATTTATATTTTATGTTGGTTCTAAATCCAAGTCCGGATTTGTTATAAACGGCTCGCTGTTTTCCAAGAATTAGGTTTAAATTCTTGGAACCCAAGGTGAACTATTCCAATGTGTCCTTGAGTTCTTTAATTTGATTTTTCAAGTTGGAATTTTCTTCCTCAAGTTGTTGGCCTTGAGTCGAACTTCCAATTTGAACTGGTTCAGTTAAAGCACTCAAGTCAGTCGCTTCCTTAAGGGTTGTTACCTCCTTTTGGAGCGACTTGACCCGGATGTTGGATTTAGCCAATTTCTTAAGCAGGTAAGGAATTAAGTTTTCCAAATTTTCTAAGTCAATACTAGACATTAAAGAGCTTACAGTGGTTTGGGTCCTTCAGAAACGGATACGGATCCGTGGCTTCGCTCGGACTCGGTGTCTGATTCACTCTCGGTTTCTGAATCGGACTCGAACTCGGACTCGATTTCAACAACATGTGCTAGTACTGGTAGAGTGAGAAGGCTCGCTTGCTCTTCTTCGTCCGATTCGGATTCATCTGATGACTCGGACCATGTTGCCTTCAGTGCTTTCTTTGTCTTGCTTGTTCCTACAAATAATGCAACACCTTCCTCGGCCGGAATAGTATTAGTCTGCTCAAATAATTTATTTATTAAAACATGCTTACCTATTTTCGTATCAGGAATACCTTCGTGTAGCTCAATCAGATTCTCCCGCAGCTCCTTGGCGCTTGAGAATGGGCCGGCGTGATTCAACTCCTTATTCGTTAAACCACACTGAAGTGTATACGTTGCTTTTGCGTTTGCTTCTACCTTTTTGATAAGGTTTGCGTCCCAGTTCTCGTACGGTAGTGGCTTGCCGGCGCCGTCAGTTGGCAGTTGAAGCCCAGTTTTGATGATCATCCAGACTTCAAAGTGAGTCTGGAGATACGCCTCCATCCGGCCCTTCCAATATCCGAAATCATTTCCGGAGAAGAGCGGTGGGCGAGCAGTGTTGTAGCCTTCTTGATGGGCCATTTTAGAAAGACAATCTCGCAAAATAAACACAATAAAACTTGTTCCAAGACTTAGTCTTGGATTAGTAGTGCGGGAGATAAATAAAGATAGTAATTCAGAAATTTCAAGAAAAAATAATAAAATATTATTAAAATAATATTAAAATAATATTAAAAAAAATATTACCACAAATTTTTGAAAACATAATATTTCGCTAATTCCAACCAATGGTGAAAAGATGAAAATTAATTTTTCAAAAACAATTTTGGAGGGAAAAAACGAAAGGTGGTTGCACCAGTTCAAAGCGACTCCGCTCTGATACCAATTGTTGGATCGAGAAGCGCTAGAGGGGGGGTGAATAGCGCTCGCGGCTATTTCGTTCGATTTAACACTATCGGAGTAAAATACGCAGCGAAAATGTAAATAAACACACAAACACAGGACATTTACTTCGTTCGGAGCCTGTAGCGACTCCTACTCGAAGGCCCGCGATCCTTGATCGCTTTCCGTGAGCAACAACTTTAAGCTCGGTAAAAGATTCACAAGTGAAGTACAATTTATAGAAAAGGAAACAACTAATTATACCAACGACAATAGAAAGAACTGAAGGTTTAGAGCTCTGGGGTCGTCGGTGTCAAGTTGTAGCACTTCCAGGTCGTTTTGTTGGTCGTACATTGCACAAGGATTGATTCCAAAAATTAATAATTGAACTGCTGCTCGAAGTTCCCTTATAAAGGGTATCCAAGGCGCCTCTAAGGCCTCCGAAGGCGCCTCCATCCCTTCCGAATCGCTCGTGCAGATCAGCGTTGAACAGTCGTCGCTTATCGCCTTGAAGGCGCCTTCATCCATCTTTAAGGTGCCTCCAATGGAGCATCCAAGGCGCCTTCGCGCACCATGAAGGCGCCTCCAGCGGATCTACACAGCCACGTCACTTTAGCACCCGAGGCGCCTCCAAGCTCCATGGAGGCGCCTCGGACACTGTTCATCCGAGGCTATTCTTCGCACTTTGGTCCCTGCAAGATATATTAATCCCAAATATACTCTGCAGCACAAAGTTAGCACATAAAACATAATAGATATGATAATGACAGTCTCAGGACTGTCCGAGTCTGACTTCGGGTTTCCAACCGGAAACCCTAGGTCGACCCGACGCCTACTGTTCCCTCTGCGGGGAACGCGTCCTCACCTACTCCACTTAGGAGATTTACCTTCTGCCAGTGCGATCCTCCAGATCGACTGGACTTTTGCTCAGAACTCGAAGCTTCCGAACTTTCTACTGGACATTCGCATCCCGGCTAGTCCAGTCTTTCACCTGGTTCACGACACCAGGACTTTCCACCTAGGGTTACCACCCCCTAGGACTTTTGCCTGAAGCATTCGACCTGCCAAGACTTTTCGCATAGGGTTACCACCCCCTATGACCTAGGGTTACCGCCTTTCCCTTTGCCTAACCACAGCTAGGACTTTTCTACACCTAGGGTTACCGCCCCCTACGACCTAGGGTTACCGCCTTTCCCTTTGCCTAACCACAGCTAGGACTTTTCTCCACCTAGGGTTACCGCCCCCTACGACCTAGGGTTACCACCCCCTAGGGTTTTCACCTGCCTAACCGCAGTTAGGACTTTCTTGAAACACTCATTCAACATGTTAGATAACAATACACCTTAACTTTGAATCCTTTGCCATTATCAAAACTTAGGTTCGATTGTCGGATGCTTCCCACACCAACAAAGTTCATATTTTAAATACTAAAGATTACTTAGAAAAATTTACACCCAAATCAAACCAAGGAATCTTTTTAGGGTACTCCACAACCAGTAGGGCCTATAGAGTCTATAACCAAAATACCCTGAAAGTTGAAGAAACAACTAATATAATATTTGATGAAGAAAATAATCTACCTAACTTAAATGAAAATATTGACATTAATCCAAGAATTATTGAAGACGATGAAATTCATCCCAACACTAATAAACTAGAGGAACCAATTTCTGACCCAAATATAAGATCAACTAGAGCAAGTACCTCTCACCCACCTGACCAAATTTTGGGTGATCCAAACCTAGGAGTTAGAACCAGATCCTCATATAGGAACCTGAGTCAGATTACCCTTATTTCAAAGATTGAGCCTAAGACTGTAGAAGAGGCCCTACCCGATCCAGACTGGATCATTGCTATGCAGGAAGAGCTAGCACAATTCGAAAGAAACCAAGTCTGGGAACTTATACCTA
This sequence comes from Zingiber officinale, assembly GCF_018446385.1. Lineage (NCBI taxonomy): Eukaryota > Viridiplantae > Streptophyta > Magnoliopsida > Zingiberales > Zingiberaceae > Zingiber > Zingiber officinale. The sequence goes on along the minus strand of NC_055990.1, from coordinate 141,623,199 downwards.
AACCCATAGATAAGTCCATAATTGACACCAAATGGGTATTTAGGAACAAATTGGATGATCAGGTTGAAATAGTTAGAAACAAGGCCAGACTAGTAGCCAAAGGTTTTAGTCAGGTTGAAGGTTTAGATTATGACGAAACCTATGCACCAGTAGCTAGACTCGAATCCATTAGGATGATGCTAGCCTATGCAGCACATAAAGGTTTAAATTGTACCAAATAGATGTAAAATCCGCGTTCCTAAATGGGTTCATTAAAGAAGAGGTCTATGTAAACCAACCCCCAGGATTTGAGGACTTAGACTACCCTAATCATGTATTTAAATTAAAAAAGGCCTTATATGGACTTAAACAAGCTCCTAGAGCATGGTATGAACGGTTATCCAATTACTTAACATCCAAAGGTTTTAACCAAGGTCACATAGATCCAACCCTATTTGTAAAATTATAGAAAAAGACATTTTCATAGAACAAATCTATGTTGATGATATAATTTTTGGCTCAACTAACTCTAAATTTCTAAAAGAATTCGTTAAATTATTGGAAAATAAGTTTGAAATGAGTATGGTTGGAGAACTAAATTTCTTCTTAGGTTTACAAATTAAACAAACAAAAGATGGAATCTACATTTACCAAACTAAATATGCCAAAGAACTAATTAAAAAATTTGGCATGGAACATTCTAAAATCATAAATACCCCAGTGGCCACTAACATCAACATTGACTCGGACCCAGAAGGAAAATCAGTAGACCCAAAGTACTATAGAAGTATAATAGGAAGCCTACTCTACCTAACTGCAAGTCGACCAGATATAATATTTGCAATTGGTATGTGCGCAAGATACCAATCTTGTGCAAAAGAATCACATTTAACATATGTTAAAAGAATACTTAGATATATTAAGGGCACCCTAAATATAGGACTTTGGTACCCTAGAACTAGCACCTTTGATCTTTTTGGCTATTCTGACTCAAACTATGCCGGGTGCAAATTAAACAGAAAAGTACAAGTGGTAGTTGCCAAATCCTAGGTCAGTGCCTAGTAAGTTGGTCAAGCAGAAAGCAACATTGTGTTGCTCTGTCCACCACTAAAGCTGAATACATAGCCCTAGGAGAGTGTGCAACTCAATTGTTGTGGATGATGCATACCTTAAAAGACTATCAATTAGAATACAAAAATACAAAAATATTAATTGATAATATAAGCTCAATTAATCTAACAAAAAATCCAATTCACCACTCTAGGACTAAACACATAGAGGTAAAGCACCACTTTGTAAGGGATCACGTCGCTAAAGGTGAACTTGCACTCAACTATATTGAGTCCAAATCAAACATAGCTGACATTTTCACAAAACCCTTACCTGAACTTGAGTTCAGTACACTTAGAAGACAAATAGGAATGTGCTGGGTAGAATAGATGTTGATTTTCAAACTTATTGTCTTACTTAATCATCCTATTTTTTTTCAAAATTGTGAGTACAATTTCAAAACCACTTTTAAATTGTTCTTAAAAACTCTAGGAAAAATAATGATTTCAAAATCCCCTTTTCTTAGAATTTTCAAAAATTGGACTTAATTTAGGTTCTACCCTAGAAATCATGTTCCCCTAGATTTAAGCCAGAGCATCTCACAAACACCTATGTATACCTTGCTTGTGTTTGAAAAACATAGAACGGCGTGAGATGCATAGGGTACAGCCTGGACTCAAGAATGCTTATTTCTGTGCATCAATATGAGTCTGGGCATAATATTTTATTAACAGTAATCAAGTCAAGTCTTCCAGCCTTAGTCAAATCTAACTGGACTAAATGACTTAACTTGACTAACCAAGTGAAAGCTGCTGCCCTCTAGGCAATCAGCAAGTAGCTAAAGGTTAGATAGTTGGTGAAGGAAATAAAAATATTAAGATTAAGCATGCTTATAATTTAGGGCTCTAATACCTGATCAAGACAAGTTGACTCATGCTTGGACTTAAGGACCAACTGAATAAATAACTTAAATTTTTAGCTACTCTCTCTTCATCCTAAAAATTAACAAGTTCTTACTCCTAATTTTTCAAAAATAAGTATTATTTTATTCAAAATTAAGCTAAGTCCCTTTTTCACTTAAGCTATATTTTCAAAATTCAATGCTTGCAAAAGGATTAGCTAAGTGATTCATAGAGCAAATTTCAAACTTCTTCAAACTTAGCCAACCTTGAAACCTAACTTTATAAATTCTTGCTAAGATATTTTCCTAAGTCACCTTTCAGATAGTTTTGCAAAATTTTAATTCAGTGCTTTCAAAATTTTAGGTGAAAATTTATTTTTCAACTTAGCACTTATCCCATTTTTTTCATAGTCTGATTTACTTTTCAAAAAGAAAAATTGAAAATTATTTGCAACTGGCTTATTTTTTGATAAATAGTAAAGGGGGAGAGTAGGAAATTCAAAAGTAAAAAAAAGTAAAAATTCAAAATTCAAAAAGGAAGCCCTGTTTTAAGGGGGAGCTTCACAAAAGTTTAAGTGTTAGCTTAAGTTATGCTTTTATTTGAATTTATATACTTAAGCTTGCTCACTTAAAACCTTTTAAATATTTATGTATTTGTTTTACTTAACTTTGAATTTGGGTTGCCATAATCAAAAAGGGGGAGATTATTGGTGCGGGAAGCATCCGACGATCGAATCTGAGTTTTGATAATGGCAAAGGATTCAAAGTTAAGATGTGTGGTGATCTAACAGTCTGAATGAGATTGCAGGAAAGTCTTAAGTGTACTTAGGCAAAAGCCCTAACTGTGGTTAGGCAAGGTGAAAACCCTAGGGGGCGGTAACCCTAGGTCATAGGGGGTGGTAATCTTATACGGAAAGTCTTGGTGTGTCGAGTGCTTCAGGCAAAAGTCCTAGGCAGGGGGGGAGGGGGGGAGGTAACCCTAGGTGGAAAGTCCTGGTGTCGCGAACCAGGTGAAAGACTGGACCAGCCGGGAAGCGGAAGTCCAGCAGAAAGTCTGGAAGCATGAGCGCCGAGCAAAAGTCCAGTCGATCTGGAGGATCGCACTGGCAACAGGTAAATCTTCTGAGTGGAGTAGGTGAGGACGCGCTCCCTGTAGAGGGAACAGTAGGCGTCGGGTCGACCTAGGGTTTCCGGTCGGAAACCCGAAGTCAGACTCAGACAATCCGATGATTGTTGTTCACTCTGATTATTATGTTTTAAGTGCTAACTTTGTGCTGCAGGGTATATTTGGGATTAATGTATCTTGCAGGGACCAAAGTGCAAAGAATATCGTCGGATGAATAGTGTCCGAGGCGCCTCCATGGAGCTTGGAGGCGCCTCGGGTGCTAAAGTGACGTGGCTGCGCAGACCCGCTAGAGGCGCCTTCGTGGTGCGCGAAGGTGCCTTGGATGCCCCATTAGAGGTGCCTTAAAGATAGAAGAAGGCGCCTTCAAGGCGATAAGCGACGACTGTTCAGCGCTGATCTACACGAGCGATTCGGAACAGATGGAGGTACCTTCGGAGGACTTAGAGGCGCCTTGGATACCCTTTATAAGGGGAGTTCGAGCAGTAGTTCCAAACAACTCATTCCAAGTGATCCTCTTGCTGCGTGCTGCTAAATCGATGACCCAGAAGTGCTGCGACTTGACACCGACAACCCGGAGCTTCTCTTTTTCATCCATTGTTGTCGGTATAAGATTTCTGGTTTAAATTAAGTTGTAAATTGTTATACTTGTAAACCTTATCGAGCTTATAGTTGTTGCCCACGGAAAGCGATCAAGGATCGCGGGCCTTCGAGTAGGAGTTGATCTAGGCTCTGAACGAAGTAAATTCTCGTGTTCTTTCTATTTGTTTTTCTTTATTCCGCTGCGTGTTTTAACTCCGATAGTTTTACGAATCGAACGAAATAGTCACGAGCGCTATTCACCCGAGCGATGACTATAATCTCTTGAGTCAACAAAATCAACAGTCGAGTGGCGGCTATAAACCCGAGAGTCTATGCCAACAATAGTCGAGCGGTGACTATAAACCCCTTAAGTCGACGAAAATAATAGCCGAGTGGCGACTATAAACCCTTGAGTCAATGAATCAATAGTCGAGCAGCAACTATAAATCCTGGAGTCTACAAATCAACAGTTGAACGATGATTATAAACCCTTGAGTGGAGTCTATGAATCAGCAGTCAAGTGGCGACTATAAACTCTTGAGTCTACGAATCAACAGTCGAACAACGACTATAAACCCACAAGTCGATGAATGCACTAGCTGAGCGGCTGCTAAAACTTGGGAGTTAGCACCATAACAGCTTAGCGGTGGCTATAAAACCTATTGAACATCATAAAAACACAAGTGTTGGATGCTCACGATCCAACTAGGCGTAACATAGGAGGGTGAAAGAGGGATCTTCGCATAAAATTGTCCAAATTGGAAGACACTCAGCCCGATCAAGCCAAGCTCCAATTCTTATCTTCTATAATGATGTGCCACTCGGCCGCTGCTTGGGAGTTTCAAAATATGGCACGAGTTAACTACGTTAAATAAAGCACGATAAATCGCTCGAGTAGAGACCCAATGAATCGTACTCAGAAAACCTCGAGGAGGAAATTCTATATGCAGTCGAGCGAGATGAAAATGATTCGGACAGACTTAAGTAATTAGTGCAAGATACCATACCAGCCAAATGAGATAACATTGATTCGTACTCCAAAATTTTTACAAAAACTCAGAAGGAGGGCAAAAAGTTTACAAGAAATTAGGAGAAAAGCTACTCTAGATCTGTAACAGCTTCCTCAAGGAGCGAAGCCACAAGATCGTCCTTTCGAATAGATTCAATGATAATGTCGGTAGATAAGTGGTCGTCATCCTTCAACTATTGGATGGTGCTCACTACGCCCAAATCAAATAGCCACAGAATCCGATCAGAGAAGAGTTGGTTGAAGCCCTTCGAGCGGAGGTATTTGGCCCAGAAGTCCTCGAGCCGAGCAGGCTTGTCCTCCTTATACTTGGCCAATTGGGCCTTGGATGCCTCCAGCTTAGCCTGTAGAGACTTCAGCTCAGATTCTTGATCGACGATTTTTTGCTACTCCGCCGATCGTCTCAATTGCTCTTGGTACAAAGTTGTCTATGTCTCCTCAAGTTTCTTGTCCAAGGTCCAAGCCTCCAATTTTTTCTTCTCCAGGTCCTCTATTGCATGAAGGTTTTGGGTGTTCACTAATCGGATCTTGGAGTCAAAATCCTTGGCTTGCTTGTTGAGTCGCTCGAGCTACTGAGCCTGCTCCTGGCTCTTAGCCTTCTCCGCTGATAAAGCCCGCTTGGATCCCACCAATTATTTGGAAGTCTTCTCTAGATCCTCCTTTAGTTAAATGACTTCAGCGGAGAGTGCTTCAGTAGCAGCTCGAGATGCGCTTTCTCCACCGGGCAAAGCCCGCAGCAACTTGTTGTCATGCTTAAGGAACGCTAGTCTCTGGCACAGTGCCAAGCTCTCCACCTAGTCCTGCACAGGGTATGAGTTAGAGTGGCCTAGTACAAGAGGATAACTATACTCAGAAAGCATACCATGGTGGATTTCCATATAAAGTCATCAGCTAACTCCTCGCGTGGGATTGTTAATGTCCTATGTTGGGCATCCGCCCAACTTTGAGCCAAGGGACCCTGAATGTGGATCATGTGCTCGAGCGCCCGGGGCATGTCGTCCTCGGTGGAACGCCAGGTGTCAATGGATAGGCGGATCATAGTGGAGATGTGTCGATAGCCAACCGGATCATGGGGCTCTGAAGTTGCCTAGCCTTAGGAATTGGACTTTGAGGAACAGATGGTGGAGACTAGAGTCTCCAAACTGGTCAGTAGTGGAAAGAAGGATACCGACCATGCCAAAATGGGGCCGATCGGTAGTTCCAAAATTGATGGAGTCTGATCGGATAACGGGGGCATTGGTAAGACAGCGGTCCTCTCCGGAACGGCAGAAGATGATCTCTCGCCCCACTCAGATGGAGGCCAAGTGGTAGGCACTTCCATCTGTGCGGGTGTCAAGGTGCCCGAGCGGGAGGTCCCCTCTGAGCGGAGCCTTTTCCTCTGTCTTTGAAGCAGCGGTTCGCCTAAACCTACTGAGTCGATTGATCACGACTCAGAAGGTACGAACATCAGAACCATGGTGGGCCGCTCAGACGGAAGCTCACCAGTATTAGTGGTTGTACTACTTCTAGCCGCCCGGCTCGTCTCATCAGTCTGATCCACTAAGCTGCCAACCATCGCGAGCCCGTGATTTTCCAGCTCAGCGGCACTATGAGCGTTGATCTCAGTGGTAGAGAGTTTTCTCTTGCCACTCAGTAGGGAATTCGGCTGCAAAAAAGAAAGTAAAATTAGTTAGATTTTAAGGCGACAGAGGAAAAAATAGTTTACCTAATGAGCCAAGCGGCCTTGAGTGATGAGGACTCAATCCAAAAACATATAGAACACCTTCATGTAGCAGCTTGTGTATATGATATTTTTGACTGGCTAGATGAGCGGTCACCTTTAGGTAGGTCAGCTCCCAGCAATACTTGTGCAGAGTAGGAGACTTCATCAGCTCCATCTTCCAGCCGGTCAGGAATGATGGTCGCTCAGGAAGGTGAACAAAAAAGTAATGCTCCTTCTAGTGTTTGTTGGAAGAAGGCACCTTATCAAATAACGCAGAGCCCACTCGGGCCTATAACAAAAAGGTCCCCTCTTCGGAAGGTTTGGGGTGATAAAAATAATAGAAGATAGGAGCGATGAGCGGGATGTCGTATAGACGGAATAAGATTAGTATCCCATATAGGAGCCTAAAGGAGTTTGACACTAATTGGGGTAAAGGAATGTGGAAGTATCTACAGATAGTAGAGAAGAAGGGGTGGATCGAGAAGCGCAGACTAGCCAAAAATTGGTCCTTAAAAAAAGGTAAGGCAGTCATCTGGCGACGTATATGGTCGGGCATGTGCAGTGGGGATGATTATTTGATGGTCATTAGGAATATCGTAGGATATTTGCATTTGCAATATCTTGTCGCCATTAAAGTCAGACTCGGTGGATGTATACCATAGTCCGGCGATTGGCGGAGGAGGAAGAGAAGTGGCGACCATGGAAAAAAGCAAGAAATAGAAATAGAAGGTCGACGAAAATCAAGGAGTAGATGGAGGGGGGAGAAAGAGCTTACTACGGAATATCGATGGCGAAAAACTACGAAGAAGGATGACGACGAAAAGCTTGCGCGATGGAGAGGAGATACGGTGCAGGAGAAATACAACGGTGAAGAATGGTTTATAAACCTAGGGGAAGGCCACTCTGGGTCGTCTGATCAAGGGTTACACAAAACAAAGCCGAGATCTGACTGTTGAATTCAAAGCGGTGCTTATCACTTCAACGGCGGATATCCACCTGTCACATAAATGTGTGGTGGCAGAGATCAGGACACGTGACAGCTGGCGACAGGGAAGCATTAATGAGGCTTAATTAAAAGGCATGGATGGCGTGCTCAGCCATAATGACCTGAGATTTGCATAGTCTTTTAAAAATCGGGAGGGCTTCAGTAGCCAATAAAAGGCGTGCGTCCATAGAAGCGAAGGGAAATGGAAAAATTACTAAGTGCCATCGCCAACCATCTTGGCCGACATAGATATCTAACTAATTAATAGCCGAGTAGTGGATTTAAACTCAAGTGTGCAAAGGATAGACGAGCGACAGATTTAAACTTAGGCGTGTCAAGGATAGCCGAGCGATGGCTTTAAACTCAGGTGTGTAGAGTATAGCCGAGCGGCGAGTCTAAACTCAGGTGTGTATAATGATAGCTGAGCAGTAGCTCTAAACCTAGGAATATAAATGATAGCCAAGCGGCGACTCTAAACTCAGGTGCAAAATTAATTAGCCGAGGAGTGGCTTTAAATCGGCTTCAATGTTCACCATATCCGAGTTGCGGCTCTAAGATCAGGTCTGTAAGATAAAGCAGAACGGCGACTATGAAGATGATATGAGCCGATCAGAAGCTTGGAAACAGAGAATGCCCGATCAAGGGAAGGTTACTGAAGACACTACTTGTCCAATCAATTGGACTTACAGCCTCCTTCGAACTTGAGGGGAAGGCTTGTGATGTGGCAATAAAGGGAGCCCACCAAGTGTGGGTCAAAGGCGGAGACAACAGTCGACGTGGAAGTCAAAGTCAAAGTGGTCACGGTGGTCAATGGTCCCACCAAAGATAGCCGAATAGAAATCGACACCAACTGTCGATCGGGCATGAAGTGTCTGATCGGCCAGGTGGCTTGTCTGAGCAGAATGCCCGTCCGACTAGGAGCACTATGGCAAGAACATTAGATGCTCATTAGAGATAGGAAGAACGTTAAGGTGACCAAAGCGCTTGTCCAGTCTAGCAGAAACAATCTGCTGAACCAATTCATTGTGGGGAAAGCAACAGAGGTCGATCGAGCGAAGGAATCCATGCCGAGAGGCTACGTAGCTCAGCCGAATAGTGGGACCAGTCCCGTATCTCTTAATATCCCTTTGGGAGGTAATGCCGCTGACAATAAGGCATGATCAACAGGTGAATTGTATGATGGAAGCTTCTATTATCTCATCAGGGATTTGCATGCCTTGTTAAGGTATGGTGTCAGAGATATTTTTTTGACATGTCCTTTCATAGGATGGTTGGGAAAGTGTGCCCATGCCTTGAGGAGCATGCACATTGACCACTGGGACACTATATAAAGGGGGGTCCATGCACCGGTGGAGGTATGTACTATTCACTGTTCACGCTTGTGCTTTCACTATTGCTATGTTGCTTCGTTTTCTACTGTTCCAATGACTGACTTGAGTGTCGGAGGACCAATGCCGAGGACCCCTTCCTTGGCTTGGCACTGACGTTTCTTGCATTGCAAAGCGGAGGGAGTCTTCACGCAATCAACCGAGGAGCCACATCCCCAGCCAGCCTTCTTTCACGATTTTCGGATAGGATCATTCCAGAATTCAAGAATTTAAATTTCAAAATCATATTCTAGAATTAATTTATAAAATTTGTACAATGCAGAAAGTTGATTGTGGTATTTTGCTTGGATGGTGTTAGGTTACTCTAAAGCTGTTGATTTCCAGGATCTGCTAAATTTATGTAGAACTAGAATTGTTGATATTTCTACAATGCTGAAATTGAGAGATGAGAACCAATCATCCAATCTGATTCTTTAAGGTGTTGAATGCAGAGGTTGAACAAGATCAACCTTGTTTACTTATTCAATCATACAACAGAAGGGTACTTCCTCTGCCAACTGAAGGGTAAGAATAGTTTTTGCTATAAAGAAATCAGGGAACTGCAGGAATGAATAACTTGATACTTGAATGTATAGAGATAGTGTCAAACAATGTAATTGCTCAGGATGAACAAAATTTTAAGTGTAGGGGAAGTATTTAGTGTTTGGGAGCCTTTGGATTAGTTCTCTACTGGATGGAAACTCATTTAATTCAGAAATAAAATTAAATCAAGCAAGGAAATAGAAATTAAGTAGTAAACAGGATTTAACCTGGTTACAACCAAGGAGGTTGTTAATCCAGGGCCGTAAGAAAAAGCTCAGTAGAAAAATCTCCTTTGCTGAAGGCGGAGAAGCCTTTTACACTTTGGAAGCTTAGAACTATTGCTAGGAATGGCTACACAATGATTGCTTGAGTTGTTGTTAAATTCCTAGCTCTAGGGGCCTTTATATAGGCCCTGGAAATCTTATCCCGAGAGTCCAAAGCGCCTCCAACAGGGTTCAAAGCGCCTCCAACTCGATCTGCGGATAAAACTTTATTCACAGTGCAAACGGTCAAACTGGACTGCTTAAGGCGCCTTCAAAGGCGCCTTCAAGCTTGTTTAAGGCGCCTTCAAGCTACAGTAACTTTCTGCTACAGTAATTTCCAGCTTCTTTTGACTCTTTTTCTTCTTCGCTTTGGCTTCTGAAGCTCCATTCTTTTGGGTGATTGCAGCCAACCGGAATAGGGCTCACTCGAACCCAATTCCCGGCCTTCTCCTCGAGCAGCCTTCCGTTCCGGCTTAACGTTCCTCGAACGCCGCACACGCTCTTCACGCCCACCGGAGTACTCTTCCGCAGCTCTCTCATCCTTCGGACGCACCGAGCCCGTCGGCTCCCTTCCCGTGCCGTCCTTCTCGCTAGCTGCGTCTTCCGCTCGACTTCTTGTGTTCCTAAGCTCCTGCACACTCAGACACAGGGATCAAACACAGCAGGACCTAACTAACTTAGTTGATCACATCAAAACTACCACGGGGTCCAACAATCTCCCCCTTTTTGATGTGCATCAACCCAAGTTCAAGTTAGGGTTAAAATAGACATAAAGAGTAATTTTAAAGAAAAAATTACTAAACTAATAAGTTAAGCATAATTTTTGCAATTAGTAAAATTGCAACACTTTTTATAAAAATAATAACAGAAATTTTAAATTTTTCTAACTCCCCCTAAACTTGTACTTTTCTCTCTCCCTTTGATCACAGCAAAAATGGGGTCCTAATTAGAGGGAACTTTTTTTTTAAAAAAAAAAATTCTAAGTTAAAAGACTTTTTAAAAAAAATTCCAAGTAAATGAACTTTTAGAATTTTCCTGATGAATATTTAAAAAAAATTCTAAGGATTTTCCAAAAAAATTCAAGTCAAAAAGCAAATTAAGTCTTTAGAATTTTTCAGGAAAAATATTTCTAAAAATGAATTTATAAACAAAATTTTCAAAAATGTTTGATTAAACTTTCAAAGCATTATTTAAATCTAATTTTTAAATGCTTTTTCAGAAAGTTAATTAAACCTTTCATTTCAATATTTCAGCTTCCAGGTCGTGGCGAGGCACTAGGCCTTCTTGGTTATTGGAGCAACAACCACTTCCTTGTCAAAGCTTTATAAAGAAATTTACTGTTTAATTTTCTTCTCTGAAAGCGCTAAGTCTAATATTTCTACTAAGATTAAATATTATGATTTTTAAATTTCCATTTTAACTTCTCATAAGTTCTTAATTCACAGTTTTTTAGAATTATGGCAAAAAATATTGAGCATGCAAAAAATTGTACATTTTCTATTGTTAGTTTGTCAAAATCTTTTAATTGACAAATTGTGTCTTTTAACTCAATATTCTTTAATAGTTTTCCAGTTTTTAATTTAAAATATTCTTTCGACGAAATAATTTGTAATTCACGAAAACCTTTCGGCAATATTTCAATTGAAGTAATTAATTTGCCAAGAGGTGGACACCATACCTGACTTACCTTGTCGGTGGTTGATTCTCCCTCTGTCGAGTTGTTTTCGTCTTCTGATGTTTCTCCCCCTTCATCGATGCTCATTTGTGATGAGCATTCTAGGTCTTCAAGTTGGAGTTCGGTTACTGGTTCTGTCTCGGCACTTACCTCAGTTTCGGACTCTTCTGACGTCGGATCAGTGTCCATCGAGGAGTCGGAGTCAACTTCAATTTGTTCTTCGTGGAGTTTTAAGAACTTTTCCCAAAGTTCTTTTGCGCTATTGTACTCTCCGACTTTGTCGAGATCTTCATTTGGTATTGTGGTTAGAAGATGAAATTCAGCTCGTGCATTTGCCATAAACTCGTCACGTTGCTTCTCGTTCCAGAGGTATTTCTCGAGCTCTTCTCCGTTTGCTTTCTTTGGTGCTTCATAACCAGATTTCATTATTAAATAAATAGAAAAATCAGAGTTAAGGTATACCTCCATCTTTTGTTTCCATGAAGCAAACTCCCCCTCGAATGTAGGTGGGTAGTCACTGTCTCCGGTCATCGTTTTGATCGTTGTGCATCAGTCGGCGGTTAGTCCTTCTGAGTGGTCTGGCTCTGATACCACTTGTTGGTGCAGCGGAGGCCGGCAAGAGGGGGGTGAATTGCTGAAAATACAAAATAACTATACCCTCCTCGGATTTCAACTCAATTAATGCAATAGTAAATAAAGTAAAGGCAGAAATAAAATTAAATCAAGCAAGGAAATAGAAATTAAGTAGTAAACAGGATTTAACCTGGTTACAACCAAGGAGGTTGTTAATCCAGGGCAGTAAGAAAAAGCTCAGTAGAAAAATCTCCTTTGCTGAAGGCGGAGAAGCCTTTTACACTTTGGAAGCTTAGAACTATTGCTAGGAATGGCTACACAATGATTGCTTGAGTTGTTGTTGAATTCCTAGCTCTAGGAGCCTTTATATAGGCCCTGGAAATCTTATCCCGAGAGTCCAAAGCGCCTCCAACAGGGTTCAAGGCGCCTCCAACTCGATCTGCGGATAAAACTTTATCCGCAGTGCAAACGGTCAAACTGGACTGCTCAAGGCGCCTTGAACAGGCTTCAAGGCGCCTTGAACAGGCTTCAAGGCGCCTTCAAAGGTGCCTTCAAGCTTGTTTAAGGCGCCTTCAAGCTACAGAAACTTCTACTACAGTAACTTTCTGCTACAGTAATTTCCAGCTTCTTTTGACTCTTTTTCTTCTTCGCTTTGGCTTCCGAAGCTCCGTTCTTTTGGGTGATTGCAGCCAACCGGAATAGGGCTCACCCGAACCCAATTCCCGGCCTTCTCCTCGAGCAGCCTTCCGTTCCGGCTTAACGTCTCTCGAACGCCGCACACGCTCTTCATGCCCACCGGAGTACTCTTCCGCAGCTCTCTCGTCCTTCGGACGCACCGAGCCCGTCGGCTCCCTTCCCGTGCCGTCCTTCTCGCTAGCTGCGTCTTCCGCTCGACTTCCTGTGTTCCTAAGCTCCTGCACACTCAGACACAGGGATCAAACACAGCAGGACCTAACTAACTTAGTTGATCACATCAAAACTACCACGGGGTCCAACATTCGTGCCAAATTGTTATTGATCTTTCTGAGATGAAATCAATTGAATTCAAGCTGTTATTGATTAAGTGTTAAATGAGATGTCCTACAAAATTAAATGTTAAATCTTGATTAGAAATTAGTGAGATCATATTTCAGAATTTGAATTGATGTTCAGAAATTTAAAATTCCAGCTTCTATGAGTTTCAAATCTGAGATAGAATCTTTGATCTTTATTTCTAGAAATTCCATCAAAGTAAATGAAGGAACATATAAGGGTTTGATTCAAAAAATTTTGGAAAGAAATGCCAAGTCATTAAAGTCTGAAACTAAAATAGAATGCAAATAGTTGAAATTGCAAAATGCTGAAAAGGGAGACTGTGATGAACTGTATGGGCTGCTATGATGGAATTTAAGTTGTTTGATCTCTGAACCACGCAAATTGTGTTCATTGTCCAGCTAACCAAGGAAAGTGTTACTTGTAGATGAAGAAAAGCTGCTCAAATTTGTACTAAATAGTGAAGAAATAAGAATGAAATAGTGAAAAATGTGTCAACTTGTAAACTGAAATTCTGATCTGAAACAAAGTGAATTTTAGCTCTTATTTGTTGCATGCTAAATGAGATCTTTTATAAGGACTGAACTTCAAATACTTGATCTGAGATTCGAAGTAGATCAGAATTAAAATTTTAGCTGAAATTTTAGAAAAAAAATTCAGAATTTGTGGAGTTTTAAGATTGAGTCTAAATTAATCTTTTGAATCTGTGAAATCTAGGAATTAAACTAGAACAAATCAAATGAAGAAGCCTTTATGGTGGATTACTTCCTCAAAATTTTTGGAAAAATAGCAAGTTCACTGATGGCAAATTTGGAAAAAAAAAATAGTACATGGAATTCAAGTTCAAATCCATTGAGTGCTAAATGAAACTTTCGCGCTTTTGAGTTTCTGTGACTAGTTGCATTGAGATGAACTAAAATGAAGCTAGAATTGGGAAATAGAGTTAAAGACTTTGACATAGGGTGCTAATTGGAACGATCAAAATGGAGATTTTGCTTCAACATTGAATTCGGAAGTGGAAATGACAAGTTTACAAAATAGAAAATTATTCCAGCCATTCTAGATTTCAAAATTAAACTTCTAAGAGATTTACTTTTGTATATTGGGCAGTAAGTTCAAAGAAAAGGAGAGGAAAATATGGTCAGAATTCATCTATATAGCATTCTTTTGTATCCAACGATAACTTTGAATTTTATCTTCCTCATTTCTTTTCTTACACACAAACTCTCATTTGATTTGATTCATGCTTTCTCTTTTATCATTATAAACCTTCATAATTATGCATTCTAATGCTTGGGATAGTGGTGAAGAGTAGAACATAAGCAACCATATGGTAGTGCATGAAACATGAGTAGCTTGAGTGATCTCCACTATTTATTACATTTAAAATTAGGTTGAGAGCCACAAAATTTACCTTGTGAGATTTTGTTTGTGATATCATTATCAGTTTATTCATTATAGATTGAAATCATTATGTAGTAAGCAAGCTTAGAATTGAACCCACCCCCATGAATGCTTGAATTATTGGAACTTGACAATCCTAGTTAACTTTCTTTCTCTATCTTCTAAGAATGATCGAGAATTGTTAGGGGTATCATCTTTAGTTTTTTTTTTTTAGTTTTGTTTACTTGCACGGGACATGCAAGAACAAGTGTGGGGGATTTGATAATTCATTTATTTGGCATATTTCTTTTGGTTGATAATGGATGATTTTGAGCTATTCTATTTGTCTAATTGACATTTGAAAGACCTTTTACAAATTGAGAATCATTTTGGGCTTAAGTGTTTTTTCCTCTTTATTCATGATGTATTCTTCTTAATTTGAATTTGGTCTTGTAGGATATTAAAATTGGTACATGATTAAGTGAAGAAGCCCAAAACCCTACTTGGGTTTAATTTGATTCCAACCTATTTCAAGGAGCACACCCATCGAGTTCAACGTAATTCCAATCCCCTACCAAATGCCCTAAAGTCTCATTGGACCATACATAAGCCCACAATTGAACCCAGTTCAAACCTAAGCTATAAAAACCAATTTGTGGCATGATGAACAGTGGCTTACGCTACTATTCATCATGCAAGTCTCCTTCCGCACAATCACAATGCCTTGTCCTACCTTCAGATATGCAATTCTCGTCATCTCCATCGACATAGAAGTTTTCATCAACCGATGGCCAGCTCCCAAACATTTGGAATCGCTGGCGAGAGGTGTCGCAGTGGTACTTATGGTTATCGTGATTCTCTATTTTCACCACAAATTGACGGTGTTCTTCCGATCCAGTGGTTCATCTCCATCTCAGCAACACGAGCGGTGTTCCTTCAGTGTCACTGAACTCCTTCCAATGACAAATCGTCATCAACAACTTCCCACTTGTCCCAAAGTTTCGAGTCTCCAGGAACCCAGATTTTCGTTAGTTGATAATGTTTGAGTGTTCTTAGTGCAGCTGGAGATGTTTCTTCGACGCACTGATCTCTCCAACAACTGAGTCTGTAGCTGAGGTTTCTTCTCTGACACCGCGTGAAGTGCTCTATGTGGTTCTTTTTGTGATGCAAGAAGGAGAAGATTTGAAGTGTGATTTGGGTTTAGAGACGTTTTAGGTTAAATTCTGTGTTCCAGTTCTTTAATTCCTATTTCTTCACTTTTGTTACAGCAAGTTAGATCAGCATTTAGTTTCTTTTATGCAATTTTGTTCACTACAAGGTTTTTCTTCAAATACGTGTCTCGGTAGTTCCATTTCTGCAATACTTTACCTATACATGTTATTCCTGTGAATTCCTTCTTTTATGTTCTTATTAGTTTTGGAAAAACAATCTTCGTAAGTTGATTAGTTGATTTCATAATCTAGCATTGCTTATTTAGCTTAAGTCTAGTTTAGTTGTAATTTCTTCCTTAAGTGCTTTTAACTTTAATTTTGTTAACGAGTAGTTTAGATTAGTTAGTTCCATGTTCATTTTTAGTTGCCATTAGGATTAATTCCTTTCTTTAGTTCAAAATTCACTTAGTTGTAATTAGCTTCCCCTTATTAGCATTGCCATTTATTTACTAGATTAAGTTTCATTTAATGCTTTGCTCTTTCATTCCCTAGTTTAGGGTGCAATCATAACATAGAGTGAAATACATTGTGAGATCATTATTAATGGGTAGATAGGATGTTGCTCATTTTATTAGGGTAAATTTCATACTTGTTTTGCTATCTCATTTGCTAGATTTTAATCCAAAAATCAAACAACCTCCATTTTTATGATGAAAAACCCCAAAATAGTTCTAAGTCTAAGATAAACATCTGATTGTTAGTTACTTAAGAAATTTGACCCTAGGATCTTTATTATATTATCATTGTGTAGTTAAGGGGTTCATTAAATATAAATTATTAATTTGAAGTCCACTCATGACACTCAGTTTGGATGAGCAATCAATTACCTCCTCCTATGTGTTGGAACCCCAAGGTTGTTTTGATGTGATCAACAAGTTAAGTTAGGTCATGTGTGTTTCTAAACTTGTATCTAAGTGTGCAGGAGCTTAGGAACACAGGTAGTCGAGCAGAAGACGCAGCTAGCGAGAAGGACGGCAGTCCGAGGGACGAGGTGCTGCGGAAGAGTACACCGACGGACGAGAATGAAGCGTGCGGTGGTTCCGAGGGACGAAAGCCGGAACGGAAGATTGCTCGGGGAGCAAGAGACGCAGCTAGTGAGAAGGTTGGCACGGGGTGCGACCGAGGGATGAAGACTGCGGATGAGTACGCCGGCGGATGAGAAGGAAACATGCGGCAATTCCGAGGGACGAGAAGCCGGAGGGAAGCGCGCTCGAGAAGACCGAAAGTTGGGTTCGGGTGAGCCCTTTTCTGGATGACAGAGATCACCCAAGCAAGCAGATCCGGAGTAGAAGAACCGAATCGAGGCGGGACTGAACCGAAGAAGAGGTCCCGGACGAAAAAGTCAACATCTGTTGACTTTGGGCTCCGGGGCGCCTGGAATGATTCCGGGCGCCTGTAGCAGTCTGAGGCACCCGGAATGCTTCTGGGCGCCCAGACCTTGAATGTTGACCAGATCAAGATTTATCTCGAACTGAATGTTGGGGGATAAAATTTATCCCCCCAGGGCGCCCGGAACCCTTCGGGGCGCCTCGACCAAGGCTATAAATATAGCCTTGGTGCAGAAGTTTTTAAACGAACTCCAAGTAATCATTTTCAACGTTTGTGTGTTTTAGAGTTGTAGTTGAGCTTCTGTTTCTGTGCGCCAACATTGTAAGAGGTTTCTCCGCCTGAAAGAGTATTCTAGTGCTTTCAACTTCCTTAGATTAACAATTACATCAGTTGTAACCAAGTAAATATCTTGTGCCTCGTTCTTTATGTTTTTAATTTACGGCTTTGCTTTATTTATGCAAGTGTTAGCTTAAAGAGTTCGAGGAAGGGTTGTTTGTTTTGAATTTGTAGGATTATTCAACAACCCCCTCCTAGCCGGCTAGCCGGCCGCAACGGTCCTACACTATGTTGGATTGTAAAGTCGCTAGAGGGGGAGGGGTGAATAGCATTTGTCGAAAATCATAAGTTAAAATAAGTTGCGCAGCATAAAAGGGAAATAAACAACACAACGCTAACAATGCCAAGTTTTAATTAGTTTGGAGTCTGTGATGACTCCTACTCCAAGGTCCGCAATCGTTGATCACTTTCGTTGGGCAATCCACTAATAATTTAAAAAGATACAATAATGAAGTATAAGAACTATAAATGAAAAGTTACCGACAACAAAGAAAACTAAGTAAAGCTTGATGTTCGATTATCGATGGAGCGTTACAGCATCGTAGGAGCCTTTTTGAAACAGTATGTAGGAAGGAAAATCATAGCAGATGATGTCCTGAAGCTATATGCCCATTCCGAGTGCCTGAACCCCTCCGGGCACCTGGACTATGCTGACGTTGTGACCTCTCGTCAAAACTTCATCCGTGAAGTTTTATCCATCTCCAGGCGTCTGGACCATTGACATGGGCTCGGCCAGTCGACACACTCTAACTCAGATTCGGGATGAAATTTTTGGTCTGGGTGCCTGGACCAGCTCTAGGCACTTAGTCCGGCTTTGGGCACCCAGGCCGCCTGGGTGCTTGGCGCCCGCCAGGGTGAGGCTAGTCTGGGCACTCGGACCGCCCGAGTGCTTGGATCCTTTCTAAGCGCTCGGACTCCCCTTTTTCACACTTCTCCTTCCTACAAAAAAGAGTTAATCCAAGCAAATAAAAATATGTTTATCTTGTAAAACAAAGTTAGCACAACATAATAAGATATGAGTAGTAATTAGATCCTATCTCCTCAAGATTAAGATCTAGTCAAGGTCTCAGCTTAGGTTTCCGAAATGGACCTAAGCTGGACTAACGCCTAAGTTCCCTCAACCAAGAATGCATCCTCACTGGATCTCTCCTCTAATTGCTTATCTCTTACTTACCAACTATAGTCGCTTGACTTTCCTTTGACCCACCAGGTCTCCGAACTTCCCGCCATATATCGGATCCCGTGGACCTATCTGAACTTCACACCAACTATCAGGCCCCGCGGACCTAGCTAGATTTCAGCCTAGTGTCAGGTCCTCCAAATCCATCAACTCCTGCACACTTGGTTACAATTAGATCACAAACACTCTAACTTTAATCCATTTGTCATTTAGCAAAACCTGAGTTAGATCATTAGTACAAATTGCACCAACACCCTAGGTTGCCTAGCTTCATTCACTAGGACTTCCATTATCTGGCTTCACTCATTAGGGCTTTCACCATCTAGCTTTACTCATTAGGGCTTCCATTGCCTAGCTTCACTCACTAGGACTTTCACCATTAGGGCTTGACTTCACTCACCAAGGTTTGACTTCACTCACCAAGCTTCTACCTATCTAACCTCCAGTTAGGGCTTACCCTTACTAGTCAACTAGTCTGAACTAGACTTCTCTCTTCTAAACATCAAGTCCTTAGTCAACCTAACCAGACATTGATATATTGTCAAATATTAAAATTCTAGAGGTCAATTGTACCAACATAAAGAACCAGAAGTTTTTTTTACATAATAATTTTTTATGTGTGGCTTATTCACAAGGAAAACTAATTATAAGGCATTCCCCCACAAAGGTTGATGTTGAAACTCAAAGCTTCTGGAAGAGGATTCATGTGGATATTTATAGATCTATGTACCCACCATGTAGATCATTTCAATATTTCATGGTGTTAGTTAATGCTTAACTAGATAGTCACATGTTAGTTTGCTTTCATCTCAGAATATAGTCTTCGCTAAACTACTTGGGAAAATCATTAAACTACTAGCTTAATTCCTTGATTATTCAATCAAGGCAATTGACCTTGATAATGATACTAAATTTAAGTCACAAACATTTGATGACTATTGTATGCCCAGCAGAATTTCAATTGAGCATTCAGTTGCCCATGTTCATACACAGAATAGACTAGTAGAATTATTTATTAAATGGTTGCAATTAATTACTAGACCACTACTCATGAAAACAAAACTTTCATCTTCTATTTTGGTCATGACATAATATATGCTGCATCATTGCTTTGTGTAAGACCAACTAATTATCACCAATACTCATCGTTACAACTTGCCTATGGTCGAGAACCTGATGTTTCTCACCTCCGAGTATTTGGTTATGCAGTATAGGTCCTTGTCACACCTATACAAAGAACCAAAATAAGTCTACAACGTAGATTTGGGATCTACGTGAGATATGATTCACCATCCATTATTAGATATTTGGAGCTTTTGATAGGTGACTTGTTTACTGCAAGATTTGTATATTGACACTTTGATGAAACAAATTTTCCAACATTGGGGGGAGGAAAGTTATATCCTAAAGAAAAATAAAAAAAAATATTGGAATGAAAAAATATTATCTCATTTTGATCCCGGTAACAATCAATGTGAGCGAGAAGTGGAAAGAATCATTCACTTGCAAAGAATTGCAAATAAATTGTCTGATGCTTTTGTTAATAAAAAAAATGTGACAAAGGCATACATACAAGTAGAGACTCCAGTAAAAATCGATGTCCCTATAAGACCATCAATTACTCTACCTACAAATGTATCTAGAATATGCTAGAAGCATGGTCAACCAATTGGCTTGAAAGACACTATACCTCAAAAAAGAAAGATACAAGAAAAGAAAGAATCAAAAACTTTAGAAGAAGCAATTCCAGATGATAAAGTAAGAGAAATCAATGAATCAGATGTAGATAATATTGTTTCTGAAAAATCATATTTATATGAAAATAATGAGATTTCAATAAATTATTTGATGTCTTGTAAAATATGGGACTGAAACAATACAACCATTGATGATATTTTCACTCTTAATGTGGCCTTTGACATCGTGCAAGGTAATAAAGATTCTGAACCACAATCTATCAAAGATTTTTAAGAAAGAAATGACTGGCCAAAATGGAAGGCTGCTATATAGACTAAACTAGAATCTCTACAAAAATGTAAAGTATTTAGGTCTATAGTTCGAATACCTAAAGATGTAATCCTAGTAGAATATAAATGAGTGTAACGACCCGCCTTCTGGGTACTAGGCTGTAAGGCCGGTCGCTATAGTTATGCTAAACTATACTGTGCAGAAAGCTGGGCTAATTAAAATTTTTCTACTAATTGATGACTGTTCTTGGTTCTACATGTGCTAAAGGATGTAATCTGAGGAACACAAAGCGTATCCTACATCCCCCATGGACTAGAAGTTGATCTACTGAGTTTCTTGGTCGAAACTGAGCTTCCCAATTGATCCAAACTGAATTGGATCGATTGCATCCCGTTGGATCGATCCACGGATCGATCCCGGCAGCTACTGGCATGGATGAACACCCTGGATCGGTCAGCTGACCGATCCAGAAGCTGCATCGCTTCTGTATGCTGCTGGATCGGTCTGCCGACCGATCCAGCTGGTCCCTGATCGGTCAGTGAGACCGATCAGTGGCTTACTGATCGGTCTGCTGACCGATCCACGGATCGATCAGGGAGCGAACAGAAAGTTCTGTTGCAGAAACCAGATCCCTGATCGGTCTACCGACCGATCAGAGACTCCCTGATCGGTCTGCTGACCGATCAGGGGTTTCTGATTTCGAATCAGAAACTCTGATTTCAGCACGGCTTCGTGCCAAAACCTCATACAACAACTACCTAATGCATAATAACTATTCTAACAACATGTAGTAACAATTCTAAACTTAAGTTAAAGCAAGGTTCATTAACTCATAACCTTTAACTACTAGAAATGCATAAAAAGCAAAGTATAAGAAAATGTCTTAAGGAAGAACTAGTTTCTAATTTGCTAAACTCTCCAAGGTCTTTTATTCCAGTTCCTGCCACACACACCATCCTTTGCATTGTCCTCCAGCTCCCTTTGCTAGTCCATCTTTCCTTTACCTTTATCTGCAGTATAAGGAAAAATAGTATCTGTAAGCTTAAAGCTTAGTAAGAAACCATCTACCTCACAAAAACATGCAACGATGCAAATATGATTTTAAATCATGCTGTTTAAAACATATGCTGGATATACTGAATAAACTAGCAGGGCATGGCATATAAGCATACAATCATGGCATATCTAAACCTGAACATAAAAACATGTATAACAACTGCACATAAAGTTATCATGCATATTCACAGGGAAAAACTAAACTGGAGCATGATACTGAACTGAAACTGAACTGCGCTAAAACTGATCTTAAACTATAATCACTGGATTAGATTAAGAGTTTGAAAGCTAATATCATAATAAGTGAAAATAGTAATCATGCTGTTTGGGCCCGGCAACTGTACTTGCTGTGCGTGCATCCCTAACTAGACCCGGGTTTGCAAGTCCCGAATTTAGTAGGGTTAACTAGGTTATCTAAACCTAGGGACGACTGTGGGAGTCCAACCCAATGGATATCTGATCCAGTACAGTGCCACTGAAAATAAAATACTGAATATAGCTAACTGTTTTAACTTGCTGTTTCTAGGTTATCTGAACCTAGAGCTAGGTTATCTGAACCTAGAGGCGACTGTGGGAGCCCACCCATTGGACCGTAGTCCCATAAACTGAACTAAACTAATGTGCTGTTTTAAATGCTCCTAATGCATTTAACTGAACTATTAAACATAACTGAGGTGGTATTTAGCTATACTAACATTTTACCAAACACTTGGTGTGCTCCAACTCTCTCCTCTAATAGGGAGATCACCTCTAGGCACCCGACAACGTCTAGAATCTCCAACTAAAGGAGACCAACGTGTCCGACCCGTCTAGAGGTGCTCAACTAGATCCCTAATCCTCGAGGAGGGTTTAAACACACCCTATGTGCTGAAAAACCTGCATATAGCTAAAACTAATGCGTAGAAAACCAACGGAGCTATTATACTGCAGGTGAGGGGTTTCTTACTTCTTTTGCTAATTTTCTTACGGTTCCTTTCGCTAGAAATTCCGGTGGAGACGACTCCTCGACGATCTTCTCGCGTCTAAGCGTACCCTTCGCGAAGGAGAGCGTCCTCGTGTCGGAGTTATCGCCGGAAGGTGCTCCTAGGGCCCTAAGGGTGGAACCTTAGGCTCCTTGGTGGTTGGCGCCGAGAGAGGAAGGAGAAGAGGGGATCGGCGTGAGTTAGGGCGAGGAGAAGAAAGTTGCCGAACCAACACAAAATAAACCAAACCAACTTATGTTTTCCTATTTATACTAAATAATTAATTCGGCCAAACCAATTATAAATATAATTGATTCCCTTTCCTTTCAGCACGGCCCTGCTGGGTTCAATCGGTTACTAACATTATCCCTAAACCATGGGTCTCGGGTTCGATTCCCGCCTAAGCTATTTTGCGGTTCTAATTATTTTTGCTACTTCCGCTACTCGGAAAATTCCGGAAAAATATCTAAAAATTCCAGAAAAATCATAGAATATTTCTAAAAATAATTTGAGAATTTTCGGGCATTACAACTCCCCATACTTTATAAAAAAGTTCATCCTCGAACTTAGAATAATTCTGGGTACTTCTGTCTCATGTTGGCTTCTGTCTCCCAAGTTGCCTCTTCTGCTGTGTGACTGTGCCAAATGACTTTGACTAAGGGTACTTCTTTGTTCTGCAATTTCTTAACTGCTCGGTCTATTATCTGAATAGGCCGACTATCATAGCTGAGGTCTTCGCGGATCTGTACCGACTGGGGCTCAATCACCTGGGTGACATCAGGGGTATGCTTCTTCAGCATAGAGACATGAAATACGTTGTGGACAGCTGACATTTCCTGGGGTAGCTCTAGCTCATATGCTACCTTGCCCACTCTTCTGCTGATAAGGTATGGTCCCACATATCTGGGACTTAGCTTGCCCTTCTTCCCAAAACGCATTACTCCCTTCATGGGAGCTACTCTGAGGAACACTGAATCCCCAACTGAAAACTCTAAGGGTCTGCGCCGTGTATGCGGCTCTGAGCAGTCTCTATCCTCTGGCGGATCTGCCGTATAGCAGCTGTGGTATCTGCTACTAGATCAGTCTGAAGCTCTAGTTCTTCTGTTCACCATTCTCACAGCAGATTGGAGATCTACACTCCGCCCATAGAGAGCCTCATGAGGTGCCATGCCGATAGTGGCACGATAGTTATTATTGTATGCAAATTCTGCTAAGCTCGGATATTTGCACCAACTTCCTCAAGTCTAGGGCACACGCCGAGCATATCTTGAGTACCGGTTTACTCGCTCAGATCGACCATCAGGATGGAATGTTGTCTTGAACTTTAACTCGTGCAATGTTGTACACACTCCCGGAGTGTGATGTAAATCTCTTGCTCAAATAATGGTACGTGAGACTCCATGAAGTCGACGATCTCCCGGAGATACAACTGAGCTAGCTTCTCCATGGAGTAGGATATCTTGATAGCTAAAAGTGGGCTGATTTAGTCAACTGTCGACTATTACCCAGATGGCATCAAAACCATTCGTGGTTCGGGTAGTCCCACTATGAAGTCCATAGAGATATCCTCCCACTTCCATTCTGGAATCAGATAGGTGCAGAACTCCTGTGATGTTCTGCCTTGACCCTCTGACAGGTGAGGCAGATGCTAACATATTTGGCGATGTCTCGCTTCATCCCGGGCCACCAAAAGCGTTTCTTCAGGTCTTGATACATTTTGGTGGAACCTGGATGCATTGCGTAGGGAGTCCTGTGAGCCTCATCTAAAATCTGTCTCCGTAGCTCCTCCTGATCTGGAACACAGAGTCTGTCACCAAAATACAACACCCCGCTATCGGACACTCTGAATTCTCTACTTTCTGATTCAGTTAGCCCTTGCTTGATTTTCTGTATTTCAGGGTCTTGCTCCTGAGCTGACTGAATATCACCAAGCAAGGTAGACTCTAAGGTCATAGTAGAGAGCTGTCCCGCTATAAGCTCGAGACCGAAATCTATTATCTCCTTCTGTAGGGGCGGTGACATGGCTGTAAGAGATAATAAGGTAGCACTGGACTTTCTGCTGAGTGCATCTGCTACCTTATTGGCTTTTCCGGGATGGTAGAGGATATCTATATCATAGTCTTTGACCAGCTCTAGCCATCTGCGCTGTTGCATATTCAGATCCTTCTGAGTGAAGAAGTACTTCAGACTCTGATGGTCTGTATATACTCTGCACTGAGCTCCATATAAGTAATGTCTCCAAATTTTGAGAGCGAACACTACTGCTGCAAGCTCAAGGTCATGAGTAGGGTAATTATTCTCATAATCCTTGAGTTGTCTGGAGGCATAGGCGATCACCTTGCCATTTTGCATCAGTACTGTTCCTAGTCCCAACTTAGAGGCATCACTATAGATGTCAAAGTTGCTGATGTTGTCTGGTAGAGCCAAAATGGGAGCACTGGTCAATCTCCTTTTTAGCTCAGTCCTCTGTCCACTGAAATTTTCTGTTCTTTCTGGTGAGAGCTGTCAGTGGGGAGGCTATCCTGGAGAAGTCCTCTACAAACTTTCTGTAATAACCTGCTAATCCCAGAAAGCTCCTGATTTCACTGGCATTCCTGGGTCTCTTCCAGTTGCTTACTGCTTCTATCTTGCTGGGATCTACCATAACACCATCCTTTGAGATGACGTGACCCAGGAAGGACACCTGATCTAACCAAAATTCACATTTCGTGAACTTGGCGTATAGCTGGTTCTGCTGAAGGGTCTGCAATACTAGTTTCAGGTGTTCTGAATGTTCTTCCTGAGTTCCTGAGTAGATAAGGATGTCATCGATGAACACGATAACAAACTTATCTAAGTACTCTCTGAATACTCTGTTCATGAGGTCCATGAATGTAGCTGGAGCATTGGTCACGCCAAAGGGCATGACTACGAACTCGTAGTGTCCGTATCGTTCCGAATCTGTCTTGGGTATATCCCCTTCTTTAACCTTCACCGATGATAACCTGATCGAGATCTATCTTAGAGAACACTTCTGCTCCCTTGAGTTGGTCGAGCAGGTCATCTATTCCGGGAAGGGATACCTGTTCTTGATTGTGACTTGGTTCAGTGATCTGTAGTCTATGCACAGTCGCATGCTTCCATCCTTCTTCTTCACGAACAATACAGGCGCTCCCCATGGTGAGTGACTCGGGCGTATGAAACCCTTGTCAAGCAGCTCCTGTAGTTGCTCCTGAAGCTCCTTCAGTTCTGCTGGAGCCATGCGATAAGGCGCTTTGGAGATAGGATTTGTACCGGGAATGAGCTCTATCTCAAAGTCGATCTAAGCCTGGTACTCTTCAGGGAAGACTGCTGGGTAGTCACATACGACTCGAACCTCTGCTAGCTGTTGGTTCTTGTCCTGGCTGGCGTTGACCACGTGTTCTAGAAATCCTGTACACCCTGAATCCAGTAGCTTCTGTGCTTTCATAGCTGAGAGGAACTTCTTGGCCTTTCTCTTTGGTTCTTCGCTGTATTCAAATTGCACTGCCGCCTCAGGTTGGAAGATGACTTTCTGCTTACGGCACTCTATGGTAGCACTGTATTTGATCAGAAAGTCCATTCCAAAGATAACGTCATAGTCGGTCATTTCTAGCACTATCAGATCACAAAGAGCTCTCTGTCGCTATAATGAGCCAGTGCGTGGATGCTATGATCTCTCCAAGGTAGTGCCAAAACCGACCACCGAGTACCTCACGAGGGTATTTCTAATTTTTGGAGAACACCGGCTATATATGAATGGGTTGCCCCGGTATCAAATAGAACAGTTGCAAAATGCTAACTGACCTGTGACAACTGTCGAGGCATTGGCTACGTCCTCTCCGGTGAGTGAGTAGATCCTCGCGTTCGCCATAGCTGGAGGGGCTTCTACTGCCCTGGCTGATGAGTGGACCTTCTAGAGCGGCCTGCATAACTGAGCTGGCTGGCTGCATACTGAATCTGCTATGGCTGAGGAAGACCGGTCTTGTTCGGGCACTTTGCTTGGCCATGTGCCCTTCTTGTCCACATTCAAAGCATCCTCGTGTGCCCTTGCGACAAACCCACGGGTGGAATTTCCCACAAGTAGCACACTTTGGATAACCGGGTCGCTTGCTAGATGGTCCTCCTTTTGGGTCACTTCGATCTGCGCTTGCTGTTGGAGTTCCTTTCGAGCTGTGGCCTTGCTGTTTTTGAGCGTGAGAGTTTCCTTGGCCTTTGGACTCGAGGAGACTTGCTTTGCTGCTTTATGCTGTTCTGGTAATGCTCCGTGGTCAAGGCACTGCTCACTAGCTCCTCCGTGGTTTGTGGCCTATGTATGCCACCGGCCACGTTCACTATCTCCGGCCTCGGCATCTTGAGCATCAACCGGATTCGTTCCTTCTCCGTGCTTACTAGCATAGACGAGCCAAACTGTTGAATTTCTTCACGGCTTCCTCAACTGAAAGGTTGCCCGACGAAACTCGGTGAACTCGTCGTAGTGGCGGTTCGAACCCGTATGTGGAAGAACTCCTCGAAGAATTCTTTCTCGAAGTCACCCCATGACATCCGTTTCGCTCTGATTCTTTCCCACCACATACGCGTCTCCTGTCAGGCAGAAGGAGGCACACTTCACTTTCTCGTGTTCCGGTCCGAAGCTCCATCGTGCTCTCTAGTGTTTTGAACCGGGCTTGTGCATCCCATGGTTCACTAGTGCGAGAAGTTCTCGGCTTGACCCGCTGCCACTGGATCGGATAGGCTTCGCTTCTTGGCTCTTGGTGCTGGTGCTGGTGCTGTAGGTTGAGTGGTGGAACCTCCAAGACTACCGGAGTAGTCAAATTCGGTTCCGGGGTGACTGTGTACTCTGTGATTAGCCTTTAAGGTGGCTATTTCTGTTGCTGTTCAGCTAGCTGCTAATGCTGTAAGGTCCGGAGGAGGCACTGAACTGCCTGCCTCTTGCTGGGGCTCAGTAGCTAATGCCCTTCTAGCTGGGCGTCCTCGTGCCATTTCTAAAGACATAGAGAACATAACATAACTATTGTAATCACAGTTATATAACTACGATATCATGTTTAAAACTATCACATACTAACAAGCAGTAGGCATATAAACATGAACTGTAATAACAAGACAAGGAGCATAAATAAAGTAGAGGTATTCTTACTTGCTAAGGGGTGTAATCTGAGGTATTCATGTCGTTATTACCTCCCCCTATGGTCAAGGAACCTAACCGAAGGTTTCTGGCTGATATCAGGCCTCCCAATCGATCTACAAATCGATTGGAATGGTTGGATCTATCTAGTGATCGATCCAGCCTGCTACTGTATGGTGAGCTTGAGTTGGATCGATCCAGTGATCGATCCAGCAGTTTCTGTGCTCGGGCAATTTCTGGATCGATCGGCTGATCGATCCAGGCTGTTGGATCGATCCACGGATCGATCCCTAACCCATCTGTCGCGACCGATGACACCCGGATCGATCTAGTGATCGATTCCAGACTTCTCTGTTCGCGACAGAATCCGTCTGGATCGATCGGCTGATCGATCCAGAAGCTTACTGTTCGCGTACGATCCTCTCGATCGATCGGCTGATCGATTGAGAAGCCTCCAATCGATCGGCCGATCGATCGGGGTTTCTGATTTCGTACCACCAGACCTGATCGGTCTGCTGACCGATCAGGGGTTTCTGATTTCGAATCAGAAACTCTGATTTCAGCACGGCTTCGTGCCAAAACCTCATACAATAACTACCTAATGCATAATAACTATTCTAACAACATGTAGTAACAATTCTAAACTTAAGTTAAAGCAAGGTTCATTAACTCATAACCTTTAACTACTAGAAATGCATAAAAAGCAAAGTATAAGAAAATGTCTTAAGGAAGAACTAGTTTCTAATTTGCTAAACTCTCCAAGGTCTTTTATTCCAGTTCCTGCCACACACACCATCCTTTGCATTGTCCTCCAGCTCCCTCTGCTAGTCCATCTTTCCTTTACCTTTATTTGCAGTATAAGGAAAAATAGTATCTGTAAGCTTAAAGCTTAGTAAGAAACCATCTACCTCACAAAAACATGCAACGATGCAAATATGATTTTAAATCATGCTGTTTAAAACATATGCTAGATATACTGAATAAACTAGCAGGGCATGGCATATAAGCATACAATCATGGCATATCTAAACCTGAACATAAAAACATGTATAACAACTGCACATAAAGTTATCATGCATATTCACAGGGAAAAACTAAACTGGAGCATGATACTGAACTGAAACTGAACTGCGCTAAAACTGATCTTCAACTATAATCACTGGATCAGATTAAGAGTTTGAAAGCTAATATCATAATAAGTGAAAATAGTAATCATGCTGTTTGAGGGTTTTTGTTGTAGCGCATCCCTAACTAGACCCGGGTTTGCAAGTCCGAATTTAGTAGGGTTAACTAGGTTATCTAAACCTAGGGACGACTGTGGAGTCCAACCCAATGGATATCGATAATTCCAAGAAAATAAAATCTTAGAAATAGCTAGCTATTTTAACTTGCTATTTCTAGGTTATCGAACCTAGAGCTAGGTTATCTGAACCTAGAGGCGTTGTGGGAGCCCATCCATTGGACCGTAGTCCCATAAACCTGAACTAAACTAATGTCTTTTTTAAATGCTCTAATGCATTTAATCGAGCTATTAAACATAAGCGGGTGGTATTTAGCTATACTAACATTTTACCGAACACTTGGTGTGCTCCAACTCTCTCCTCTAATAGGGAGATCACCTCTAGGCACCCGACAACGTCTAGAATCTCCAACTAAAGGAGACCAACGTGTCCGGCCCGTCTAGAGGTGCTCAACTAGATCCCTAATCCTCGAGGAGGGTTTAAACACACCCTATGTGCCGAAAAACCTACATATAGCTAAAACTAATGCGTAGAAAACCAACGGAGCTATTATGCTGCAGGTGAGGGGTTTCTTACTTCTTTTGCTAATTTTCTTACGGTTCCTTTCGCTAGAAATTCCGGTGGAGACGACTCCTCGACAATCTTCTCGCGTCTAAGCGTACCCTTCGCGAAGGAGAGCGTCCTCGTGTCGGAGTTATCGCCGGAAGGTGCTCCTAGGGCCCTAAGGGTGGAACCTTAGGCTCCTTGGTGGTTGGCGCCGAGAGAGGAAGGAGAAGAGGGGATCGGCGTGAGTTAGGGTGAGGAGAAGAAAGTTACCGAACCAACACAAAATAAACCAAACCAACTTATGTTTTCCTATTTATACTAAATAATTAATTCGGCCAAACCAATTATAAATATAATTGATTCCCTTTCCTTTCAGCACGGCCCTGCTGGGTTCAACCGGTTACTAACATTATCCCTAAACTATGGGTCTCGGGTTCGACTCCCGCCTAAGCTATTTTGCGGTTCTAATTATTTTTGCTACTTCCGCTACTCGGAAAATTCCGGAAAAATATCTAAAAATTCCAGAAAAATCATAGAATATTTCTAAAAATAATTTGAGAATTTTCGGGCATTACAATGAGTGTTCGTATGAAAAAAAAAAGTGAAATTATGAGATGTAAAGACAGACTTGTAGCTTAAGGTTTCTCATGAAGACCTAGAATCCATTATAAGGAAACATATTCACCTGAATAGATGTTACTACTTCTGATTTTTTTTATTAGTTTGGTTGTATCAGAAAAACTATACATGCAATATATATATATATATATATATATATATATATATATATATATATATATATATATATGAAAATCCCTGAAGGATTCAAATTATAGGATAGGAAAGACGCTGGAAGGGGGGTGATTAGCGATTGTCAAAAATCAAAAGAGAGTTAAAAACAAGTACACAACGGAAGAATAAAAGACAATACTAACATAAGTAGTTTTACTTGGTTCGGAGCCTTCAACGACTCCTACTCCAAGGCCCACACTCGTCAAGTGCTTTCGTTAGGCAATATACTAATAGTTCGAATGATTACATAGGTTAAGTACAAGAACTAAAAGCAATGTTACCGTCAACAAAGAAAATAAGAAAGTCTTGATCGTCAGTTGTTGAAGGAGCTTCATAGAGTCGTAGGAGCTTTTTCGGAGCACCGAGCAAGAGTGAAAGTCATACCAGTTGTTGTCCTGAAGCCCCTAGTCAAAGACCTTTATATAGGCTAATTCCGGACGCTTGGAACCCCTCCGGGCACCTGGACCATGTGGCTCAGTCAATCGACGTGCTCCACATAAGCTTTTGGATGAATTTTTAGGTCTGGGTGCCTGGATCGACTCTGAGCACCTAGACCGCCCGAGCGAGCTTGGTCTAAGCGCCCGGACTCTCCTTTTCTTCATCAAATTCTTCCCTGCAAAAAGGTTAGTCCGGACAATAGAAAATATATTTATTCTGCAAAACAAAGTTAACACAACATAATAAAACAGTAGTAGTAATTATTCTGTCTCCTCGAGACCAAGATCTAGTCAAGGTCTCAACTTAGATTTTCCAAATGGACCTAAGTTGGATAGACGCCTACAGTTCCCTCAACGGAGAACGCGTCCTCACTGGATTTCTCCTCCAGCTGCTTACCTCCTCAGTTACAAACTGCAATCACTTGACTTGCCTTTGACTCACTAGGTCTTCCCGCCAGTTGTCAGGTCCGTAGACCCAACTAGACTTCGACCGGTTGTTAGGTCCCGTGGACCCAACCGGACTTCCCGCTAGATATCAAGCCCAACAGACCTATCTAAACTTCGCACTAGCTATCGGGTCCCACAGACTTAACTGAATTTCAGCCTGGTATCAGGTCCTTCAGACCAGTCAACTCATGTACACTTGGTATAAAGGTTAGATAAGCATCACATCTAACTTTAATCTATTTGTCATACATCAAAATTAAATGATTAGTGCAACTTGCACCAACACAAATTACTAGAAACAAATGATGTAACCCCCTAAGATCATGTTCTCAATAAAGTTGCAAAAAATCATTAGATGGATTAAAGTAATCAGGGCACATGTGGTACAATCGTCTAAGTGAATAATTATTATAAGAAAGTTATACAAATAATATTATTTGTCCATGCATTTTACAAAAAAGATGGAAGAAGGTTTTTCAATTGTAACAGTATATATAGATGATCTAAATTTACCTTAGATTGCAAATTGAGCATTTACTATAAGTAATATTTGTTCATCAATCCTCATACACACAAAGAAAACTAAAGTACTTTTATAAAGATAATGAACATGCGTTGTTTTCACCAATAGTTATTCGATCACTTTAAATTAAAAAATAATAATTTTTTTGTCCACTCAAAGATGGAGAAAATGTTATTGGTCCAAAAGTACCATATCTTAATACAATTGGTGCATTATCATATCTACCAATTACACTTGCCTAGATATTGCATTTTCAATTACCCTTCTAGCAAGATGTAGCTCTTCTCTAATTGGAAGACATTGGAATGGTGTAAAACATATATTTCGTTACCTTCATGGTACAACATACATGGGATTATTTTATTCAATAAGATCATATTTATCTTTAATAGTATATGTAGATGTAGGTTATCTTTCAAATCCACACAAAGCTAGATCCCAAATAAGTTATGTGTTTACACAAGGAGACATTTCTATATCATGGAAGTCAACAAACAAGCTTTAACAGGGACATCGTCAAATCACTTTGAAATTATTACAATGCATAAAGTAAGTCGAGAATATATATGGTTGAGATCTATGACTCTACATATTCAAGAATCATGCAAACTAACAACAACTAAAGGGAGACTATATTAAAATGGATAGAATAAAACATATTTTATCAAAGTTCTTCTCCACACATCAACTCCAATAGTAAGGTGATATTGATGTCCAGTAAATTCATTCTAGTTACAATGTAGTTGATTTATTCATAAAAGCATTGTTGACGTCGATACTCAAGTAATTTGTGCATAAGATAGGGATGCATCAAATAAAAGATTTTTAGTGATTAAAATTAGGAGTATTAACTGTTGTATTCTTTTTCGTTCGTTCAGGTTTTTTCCACTTGATTTTACTGACAAGATTTTAACAAGGCAGCGTCGAATTCTCTATCAATCATCTAACGAGGAGTGTTATAATAGATGATTAATTTGATTTGATTGTTGATTAAAATATCATTGTATTCTTTCATTTATGTGTTACTCCACCTATCTTATAAATATGGGTATTTAGTAGAACTATTGAATAAAATAATTCTCTTCTTCTACTATTAAATTATAATAAAATTAATTTACTTTGATATTAATTAAATCACATAGGATTATTTTTAAATTTATTAAAATATATTTTAAAGCACTCATATTTAATCTTAAGGGTAATTTATTAAAAATACACCCTCAACATTAAAAGAGTCAAAATATGTACCTAACTTTGATAAATGACCGTTCACCTTAATCTATTTTTTTAATAATAATTAAAACAACAAAATAAGATTTTTTTTTATGCAAAACACCTTAATATATTTTTTATTTTAAAAATATATTTACTCTAATATTATTATCATAATTATAATCATAATTATTATAATATTTTTAATAATAATTGATACAAATATTTTAATAATAACAATTTTAATTAAATTAAAATTTTTTATTTTATATTATAATAGTTTTTGAAATCGTATTAATTATAATTTTATTGAAATTAGAGTATTTTTAAAATGATAAATATATTGTATTATATTTTATAAAAAAAAGAATTTAAAATGGGTTAATTTTTATTTTTAAATAAATATTTAATAAAGTTAGATGTGCTAGGGTCGTAAATGAACCGAACGTTAGTGTTTGTTTATGTTCGTTCAATACACATAAAATCAATTAAATAAATAAGTTTGAACAACTTCGTTAAACTAAACAAATAAGTTTGAACACATATATGTTCAACTTGTTAATATTTGTGAATAATATTCATGAATAACGTTCGTAAATAATATTTATAAAAATTTTCCACTTGTAATTAGGATAAATAAAAAGTACTTACAACGAATGATCTATTAGCTCAATATTTTTAGGATGATTCTATCAAAAAAATATAAAATTATCCATTAATTAATAATACAAACTAAGACTCTTAAATGTCTAAAAATTAAAAAATTGAGATGGGCCCTACTTTCCTCTTGGCCAATGGGAGTAGGGGATCAAATCGTATTGATATACATTCATTTTTAATCCATAGAAAGTTTTGACTTCAGAAATGCAAATAATGTAAATTTTGGCTTCAAAAATAATAATGTTATCACAAGAAAATATTTTATTTTAACGTTCATACATAGTGGCATATTATCTTATTAACTTTTCAATTTTATTGGAATTAGAGTATTTTTAAAATGATAAATATGTTATATTATATTTTATAAAAAAGAATTCAAAATGGATTAATTTTTATTTTAAAAAAAACTATTTAATAAAGTTAGATGTGCAGACGTAAATGAACCAAATGTTTATTTATATTCATTTAATTTGCATAAAATTAATTAAATAAATAAGTTTGAAAAATATATCCATTAATTAATAGAAAATAGATCAGCATTTTTAGGATGATTTTTTATTTGATGATTCTATCAAGAAAAATATATCCATTAATTAATAGAAACTAAGACTCAATTCTTAAATATCAAAAAAAAAAAAAATTAAAAATTAAAATGGAGCCCTAATGGGAGTAGGGGATCAAATCGTATTGATATACATTCATTTTTAATCTACAGAAAGTGTTGACTTCAAATAATGTAAATTTTGGCTTCAAAAATAATAATGTTATCACAAGAAAATATTTTATTTTAACGTTCATAGCATATTATCTTATCAACTTTTAAATTGTGAAATTAATATTTTCACTTTGTTTATTTCCATGGATTGTTCTCAGCTGCAAATAAACAAGTATTAATATTTAACAACTTTAATATGAGTCAAATTAAAAGGAAAGAAAAGATATAGTCATACCATTTGAATCATCACTTTCATAATCAGATTGTGACGGACCATCATAATAATCATCCTCTATATAAACTTGCACCCTGTAGCAATCATACATAAACATAATGAATATCAAAATTAAATTCCAATTGTTAGTTCAGATTAATCAAATGTCCAAATTCATACAATGGATATTCATCAATGTTATCCGTGTCTGTATCCACACCAACGCCCGTGGTATATATGTCGTAAACAAAGTTATCTATTCAAAAGAAATAAAAGGGGCAATTTAGCGGTGAGCAGATCATAAAGAATCTCACAGAAGATCTTAAACTGCATATAAAGTTAATTATAGTATGCAAATTGGATTTCTTGTTTCCAAGCATAAAATATAACATAAGTTGTCATTGGAAGATTAAAGATGGGGGAGAAGATGGAACCTTCTGTAGTTGCTCTGTCATGTTCAATCTGTTCAGCTACTTGTGGAAGGATTTCCCATAGAAGTGGTAAATACTTATCCAAAATTGCACCATCAGCCTCAGGAGCAACTCTGCAGCATTCAAGAATCTTTTATATAAACCAGAAAAATATACTAAAGAAGCAATAGAAACACTAAATATTAAACATACTTGGACTTTGGCACCCTTTGGTGAGTTTCATCTTCGGCATCAACTTGAACAACATCATACAAATGACACTTTTCATGCAAAGAACATTCTTCTGCATCCATGCTTCCCCTCTTCTTCCATATTTGTTCAAATCGAGCACTTCTAGCAAGATCCTATAAGATTTAATAGGCCTTAGCCACATTATCTTGGGAAAAAAAACATCCAGATTCAATGTTTCATAATTTTAACAATGAATTGATAATAAAGCATCTCATGATAAAACCAATTAAATGCGCAAACAAACAACTAATAATCAAAATCATTCCAATGGTCTCGTAATGTTCAAGTTATTAATTGAGCAATTGGCTTGGCTAGGAGGAAATTAATCTATCAACTTTCAGAAATAACAATTAGACATATGATAATAGAATGTGAAGAGTATATAAGAGTAAAACTGTGCTTACATTTACTCGCTATAACAATGAAAAACTCTTTCTTATCACAAACACATTATTGATCTTGTCATGTGCATAACTGGTGCATCTACAAAAAATTATTTAAGTTGCATACTTCCAACAGATTGAATCTAAATACGTAAAATGATAAAACCTAAGTCCAAGATATGTAAAATAAATGTTACATTAGAAGACATATAACACAAAAATTTAGATGTGCATGTTTCATGCACCGCAAAAATTGCAATAACAATTCAATGACATGAAAGAGTAATAATTTACCTCATGCTCTTTTATAGCCTTGGCCCGCAATTGATTATGTTTCTGTTGGCACAGGAAGTACAACAAGAATGAATATATTATTTGAGGCAAAAAAAAAGCTAAATATTCTAGGATTAAGTAAAGTTATTAAACTAGAAAAAATAATAATGGAATCAAAGTAGGCAAATCAAGAGCTATGCATTTTCCAAAAAAATTTGAAAGGCCAGGGATGATAACAAAAAAGAGTCCAATAATTTGTTTTTGCAAGTGATTTTAGAAAACATGCTCAATATCATTTGATAGAATAATTTACTCAGCTCTTTGTCATGTGAATTTTACAAAAGATTAATAACCAATTCTCGGTGAGAATTATGAGCTGGCAAAAACATCCTTTCGGCAATTTATGGTTTAGGAATCATGATATAATAGATGGCAGAAATTACATAAAATTGTGTCATTTTAGCAGTGTCGATAATAGAGAATATAAATCAAAGGAAAAATGCAGCAGTGAAATGGTAAATAATTCTGCAAGATTAGGTTAAGATAACATCTTTTCATGGATAATGTAACATAAGAAATTGAAGTGATAACATTACCTTATCAGGTTTATACAAACTTCTACGCTCCTTAGATCTCCCCTTAACTTCTTTTATATTTCTGGAAAGTTGCTGCTGGTTGAAGAGAGAGAGAGAGAGAAAGAAGATTACTAACAGATTCAACAGATGAAATCTAAACCAATGACCATATCAAATGACATAGGAGTATACAGAGAGTAACAAAGATTAGGTGTTAACCAGAAAAGAATGCAACACATCTTTGACAGACTGGGAGTGCCCAACTGTCTCAAGATGCTGAACTAACATCTTCTCACTTGCAAGCTCATTGAGAACTGCATTTTAGAAGCATCGTTGGTGAGAAATTTTCAGTCATATGTTCACAGAATAGGCAGCCAATCAAATCTACTTATCAAAAATTACAAAGAAAAACACAGAACATGAGGGGCTATCATTTTTTAAACATAGTCAATTACAAACTTATAAGAAGGAACTCCTCAAGCCTTTCCAGTAGCTTTATATTTACATCATTGGACATTATACAAGAGTTCATGATTCCCTTTCAACAAAACAGAAAAACTCAACCCATGTGAGTTTTCAATCATATATGTTCACAGAATAGGCAACCAATCAAAACTACTTATCCAAAATTACAAAGCAAAACACAGAACATGAGGGGCTATCATTGAGAACTGCATTTTAGAAGCATCGTTGGTGAGAAATTTTTAGTCATATATGTTCACAGAATAGGCAGCCAATCAAAGCTACTCATCAGAAATTACAAAGAAAAACACAGAACATGAGGGGCTATCATTTTTTAAACTTAGTCAATTACAAACTTATAAGAAGGAACTCCTCAGGCCTTTCCAGTAGCTTTATATTTACATCATTGGACATTATACAAGAGTTCATGATTCCCTTTCACCAAAACAGAAAACCTCAACCCATGTGATTCAGAAATTACAATTTACAAGAAGAAAAGTTGAAACACGAAGACAAAAGGAACTTCATAATGCTATACAAAGATCATTTTCTTTTAACAATGACATGATATCTTCGTGGTTAAAACCTAATGAACAAAACATTCACAAAAATCCACCAGTCTAACTGTTCTGTCAGAATCAAGTTTCCGTCATTTATCTAATGTTTAAGTGTATGAACACAACACCACTGCACCCGATTCAAAGTTCTCAATGAGTCATTTCAGCATCATGATTACAAAATTCATAGTTATATTCAATATCATTTATAAATTAATATAAGCTACAAGCAGACAACTATATCATTTATAAATTAATATAAGCTAATAGCAGACCATTGATGTATGCTACCCCACTTCATTTTGACTCATTGTTTCCATGTCCCTAGCATATAAAGAACATAGATTATATCTAGAAACCATTTTCGAGTTCCTCCATTTTCAAGTAGCAACAACTCAATAAATGCATGCATTGAAATTATGATAATCCCATTAAAAACAGTAAAAAGAAAAAGTGAAGGTTATACCTTTTCCTGTGCCGCAATCAGATATGGAGAGATTTCCAAGACCTAAGAATGCCTTTTTATGTGGCCTTTCATTAATCTCCAACCCTGAGCGCATAATAAAAAAACACCTTTATCTCCCATTCTAATATTATCCAAAGAGGGAAAAAAGAAGAAGAAAAATAACATACAGAAGGAGTCAAGTTTTGATTGGGAGGCCTTCCGTTTAACCCTTACGATCACCGGCTTTCCAGTGATTGAACTCAGTGGAAGAGGCTTTCCTGTGAACAAACTCAGCGGACGTGGGTTTTCTGTGATCAAACTCTGGGGAGGAGGGTTTCCTGTGATCAAACTGAGCGGAGGAGGGTTTCCTGTGATCAAACTGAGCGGAGGAGGGTTTCCTGTGATCAAACTGAGCGGAGGAGGGTTTCCTGTGTTCAAACTCAGCGGAGGAGGGTTTCCTGTGATCAAACTGAGCGGAGGAGGGTTTCCTGTGTTCAAACTCAGCGGAGGAGGGTTTCCTGTGTTCAAACTGAGCGGAGGAGGGTTTCCTGTGATCAAACTCAGCGGAGGAGGGTTTCCGGTGATCGACGGAGGAGACATGGAACTCAGCTGAGGAGACTTTCCAGTGATGGAACACAGCGGAGGAGGCTTTCCGTTGATCGACGGAGGAGACAGCGAAGGTTAACGCCCGGAGAATAAGAATCGCCCAGAAAATCGCCTCCGGATAACAAGAATCGCCCGGAGAAGAAAAATCGCCGGAAGAAAAGAATCGAGGTTTCGGTGAATTAGGTTTGTGAGAAAAAAAGACTCCCTGGTCTACTTATTTATAGGCTAGCCCATCCGTGTAAGCGCGCCCGGAGAGATACATCAGAATACATGGGCCCCAACTGGAATTCTCCTACTCACCGAGGGGATAAATGAAAAGGCTCAAATAAGTTGCAGCAAGGTCTATTTATTCTGATGTATCTCTCGCTAGCCTTCGAATGAGAGGTCCCCCCTGAGGGGAGATTTTATCAATTAAAATTACTTTAAGGGTGATTTTCAAAAATACTTTCAATATTTATTAGTTATCGTTAAAATATCACTAAAAAGTAAAAACGTATTTTAGTATTTAATTATCACGAAATACTGGAGATAAAGAGGGAATATTTTAATAATAAAATAAAAATAATTAACTTTTGATATTTATTAAATCATAGAGGATTTTTTTAAAATTAATTAGAAATATATTTTAAAGCACACTTATTTAATGTAGTCTCAAGTCTTAACGGTAATTTATTAAAAACACGCACTCAACTTGATAAAAGATTAAAATATGTAACCGTCCGCCCCGACTAAAGCGTCGAATCTATTTTTTTAATAATAATTAAAACAACAAAATAAAATACTCTTTTTTTAAAAAAATAACACCTTAATATATTTTTAATTTTAAAAATTTATTACTCTAGTATAATTATAATTATTATAATATTTTAAAAATAATTGATAAAAATTATTTTTAACATAATAGTAATAATAATTTAATAAAATTAAAATATTTTTATTTTATTTTATATTTTAATAGTCGTTGAATCAAACCAGTTGTAATTTTATTAAAATTGAATTCAAAAACGGGTACCGTTTTAATTTTATCCTTTTTAAAATTAATTTTTATATTTACGATTCAAACTATAAATCAGCCTCTCTGCTCCTCTCCCCCTCTCTCGCTCTCTCTCTCTATCTCCTTGCTCCATCGATCGGGTCTCCATTCTGGCGATTCCATCAGGAAGTAACAGCAGCGAGAAGGAATTTCTCTGGTTTTCCCCCAAATGGTCCGCCTTGGAGTTCAAAGTGGATCCGAGACCGCGCCTTCGTTTGCAAGAATCACTTCTCCGGTCTTCCCCCAAATGGTCCGCCTTGGAGTTCCCGCGGTCGACAGTTTTGATTGGGAGAACTTGATGGTCAATGAATTTCTAGACTGGTTTGATAGAGATGATCTTAATCCAGGTTCCTTTTCTTTTCCGATCTAATCTCTTCCACCGCCATTCTTTTTCCGAATCTGGTTTTCTCCTTGTTCGATCGGGAACCCGAGCTCTTACCCTAGTTCTTGGCTTCCAAATTGAAATCTTTGCAGAAGATTTGAGCATCTATGAATTCAAAGTGGATGGGATTCCACGGCCCTTAACCTGCCCGTACTGCAACGAGCCCCATGATCTTGGTTCGCTGTGCTCTCACCTTGTCCAGAAGCATTTTTTCGAATCTAGACCTGCTGTGAGCACTGTTCATTCCAATCTATTCTCGACAAGATTTTAGGCCATTTGTTCAAATTGCTTCGTTTGCATGATTCGTTGTAAAGGTAGTCTTAAAGTTGATCTTGCTTTCTTGTTGACAGAAGTAGCTCCAGTGTGCTAGGAATAATTCAAAATTTTGTTTACAGACTGAATTTGTTCTCTATTTGGAAATATGAAATTTTCTCAATTTGCCGCATTCAAACTTTAGGTTTCTATCTAACGAGTTCCCTAAAATTCGATTCTGTTAGAGGCTTCTTCATTTTAGGTTTATATTTCGTTCTGTCTTTTTTTCTTATCCCAAAGTTACTACAAATATAATTTCTTTGAACTGTATGCCTAAAGACATCAATATCCTCAAACCGTTTCACCTTGCGAGCAAGTGAGTATTTCATCCAAGAATTGGCTATTTGGGGACAGATTTCTAGATTGAAAGAAAATGGAATAAATCAATATTGCCATTTCACAAATAGTACTAAACATGGATGTGCCTTGAGCTTAAAAAATATATATATATCCTCTTTGCACTTATGTTTTTCTCTTCTACAAATTTAAGATGAATTTAAGTTTTCATTAAAAGAACTGTGAGATAAAAACTTCGATTAAATTTGTTTGCATCTTTTTCATGTCCATCTAAAATTTTCTACTTGTAGATTGGATTGTATTTAGTGCAAATGTGCTCGACTTTTTAGAAAATGTAAATCCTTGAATTTTCACATCTTGCGAGCAGGAGTCTGATTGCTGATCTTTTTGTTCATTTTTGCAGGTTTGTCCTGGCTGCGATTCGAATCAAACAAAAATGCTTTATCACATTGTAGCAGCTCACCGATCCATGTTGAGGATATCCTTTTTTCCCTGGCATAAGTCAGCCAACTCTTGAACTATGATGTTTATCCAATTTGGATCAGGAATCATGTCAAAATTTGAAAAGGAGATAAATTCTTGGGCTAGATTATTTCTATGTTTGTGTGTTTTGTCTCTTTAACTTTGCATTACATTAGCAGACCTAATTATCTGCAATTTCCTCCCATTAGCCCCACGTTCATGAATGCATTATCTCAAGAAATTAAACAATCATCCGAATTCAAGATGTCAGACTCTCAACAAGCACTCTTAATCAGTAAGGAATCCTCTTTTCAAAAACTCCTAGAGAGCAGTAAAACCCATCTGCAAAGTTCAGTCCCCAGGGAAGATATGTTGAGGAACAACATCTCAGTTGCCTTAGATGATTTTGTGGCTGCATCTAACGCTGAAGATACACTGACACCTTCTGCTTGTGAAGCAGAAAACAGAAAAGAGAAAGAAGAGAGGTACTTGCTTCATTGTCCTTGCCTTTCTCATTGGTATATTTTATTGGTATTCATTTGTATCGTTTGTGATCGACATGAAAATGACATTAGGTTTTTGCGTACATTTATAATTTCATGACATTCTCTCATTCAAAATGTCAATTAGGATAAGCAAATATGCAGAATTTTCAAAATCTATATCTCGTGTTAATGCTTGTTTGATTCAATTTATCTATTGTTAATGCTTCTCTGACACAACTTTTGCAACTATGATTACCACCAACCAAAAGAAAAATAGCACTTTAAGATTACAGATGTTGAAAAGTTGAAATGGATATGGCAAAATGATAGTGGAAATTTGATTTCTGGGCTTGTTTGGTAAAATTGTGATGAAAGTATTCATAAGCTATTAGAATCATCAGTTTATCAATACAGCAATCAATGTAGAATAGTTTTCTTTCCTCTCTCATATTATTTGCATAGAAAAAAGTATAATGTAATTGTTAATCCACAAAGGATCAGGTATGTACTAACACCCTCCATAATCATAAACTTATATCATCTCTCTTTTTAAATTATAGTAGTTATTATTTATGAGAACTCTGAAATTTCAAGAGATCAATTTTTCTAGGAGCACCTTGTCAATTTTTTTTCAGAGTGATTATTTGAATATGAACTTAGTGTTCCTGTCATTTTTATAAGATGATACTTTTATCCATGTGAAAGCTCAAAAAGTGTTTCTCATATACTATATGGTTCAAATTTGTTTGATGATATGACGAAGTATGATTGCTATTATTTGTCTGGAACCCTACCTCTAATCCAAGTTATTCTTTTTGGTATCAGTGATGCTTCATTGACTCCTGAGCAGAGGGAACAAAAGCAAAAGCGAGCAGAGTTTGTGCAAGAATTGGTTATGTCCAGTATTTTCGATGATTAACAAAATTTAGCTTACAGAAACTTGACAGTGAATAGATGACTAGGAACAAAATATGAAAATATAGATAAAAAAAGAGAGAATTCTTTTAAAGAGAATCGAGATCTTGAATTTGTTCTTTAATACAAAAAAAAATCTCTACTAAGGAGTAGAACGTTTGACCTTTAAGAGTGAGAGTTTTTTCTTTGCCAATTATATGTTCTGGAAGTTTGATTGGAGCAAATGTAGGTTACTATCTTATATACATCACTGAGAGTTTGTATTTCTTCTGGATTTATCATATTAATGGTGAAACATAAAATTAAAAAACAAAAAATAGGTACTAAAATTGAAAATGTGTTATCCACGTTAACTTCATGTAGTTTCATATTGATTCAATTTGCTAAGGGTTGAGCACTACAAAAATATTTTGGTTCACTGACGGATTTTTCCATCGGAAATTCATTGGTATATTTGTTTATTGACGACATTCCAATGGAAACTTGTTTGTCGAGAGATAATTCGTTGGAAATGGTTTTGCCGATGGAAATTAAATTTCCGTCGTTGTAATTTCCGACTGAATGCATATTCCGTTGGTAAATTTAAAAAAATAATTATCGACAAAATCATTTCTTTCAATATACAACGCCAGAATGACTAACAATTACCGACGGAAAATCTATTTTTAGTCAAAAATTACTATGGACATAGTATTTCTGTCAATACCCAATAAAGATATATATTGACGGAAACCACTATTTTTGTCAATAATTATCAATGGAAATAGTGTTTCCATCAGAAAATATCGACACACGGTAATGATATGAAACAGTATTTACCGACGAAAACAGTGTTTTCGTCGGTATTCCGTTGGTAAGCAAAATAAATTTAAAATGAATATTTTCTATTTAGATCTATATAAAATCATCACAAGTGATGACATTTCATACATATAAGCATCACATTTTATAATCCACAAATACAATCACATTTTAAATATCCTAACGAT
The DNA here is from genome assembly GCF_018446385.1 of Zingiber officinale. Classification (NCBI taxonomy): domain Eukaryota; kingdom Viridiplantae; phylum Streptophyta; class Magnoliopsida; order Zingiberales; family Zingiberaceae; genus Zingiber; species Zingiber officinale. The sequence continues at coordinate 141,580,222 of NC_055990.1, read as the reverse complement.
TCATAAATACAAACAAACTAACATAATTATAACTATTCATAAATCCTAGTAATTCATATATCACAAACACAAATAAACACAAACAAATAGTCTTGTGGATAGAAACAAACACAATCTAAACAATATACAAACATAATAATAGAAACAAAACACGAACACAATAATAGAAATAAATATCCATATCCAAATTCAAATGTACAGAATCAAATATATAAATACATACCATGATACAAAATACTCCAAATAATACTAGTAATATAAAATTCTATAGAAAGTCCAAATAATACTAGTAATATAAAATTCTATAGAAAGTCAAATATGATAGATTATGATCCTATTGATATATAATTAAAAATTTTGCATATATGTATAACTAATTTTACATGTATAACTAATTTTACATGTAATAAAAAAGATACCTGGATAGAAAGATGATGATGATAATGATGATAATGATAATTGATGCAGTGATAATGGAGGGCCCACTAAGTGCGGATCAAAGGACAAAGATCACAACCGATGTGGAGGTCAACGCTAGAAAACCAACAGGCTCGCCAAAGGGGGTCGAGCGGAGTCCTGAGGTGGTCGATCGGGCATGAACAGCCCGACCGACAAGGGGCTAGTCTAAACAGAACGTTCATACAACCAATATTATCAGGCGCTCATCACAGAGTAGAGGAACGTTGGGACGACCGAAACGTTAATCCGGTTGGATGGAAATAAGCTATCGAGTCACCGCAGGGAAGAGCAGTCGAGCCCGTCCGAGCCGAGGAGTTCCTAGCCGAGCGGCTATCCCGCTCGGCCGAGTAGAGGGATCATTGATGTATCTATTAATATCCTTCTAGGAGATAGTGTTGCTAACACAAGGCATGGGCAATAGGCAGCTCGTACGGCAGAAGCTTCTACTATCTTATCAGGGATATGCACGCTCTGTTAAGGTATGGTGTCAGAGGCACTTTCCTGACAGGTCCTTTCATAGGACAAATTGGAGAGCGTGCCCACGCTTTGAGGCGTGCATGTCGCCCATTTGGGCGCTATATAAAGGGGGTCCATGCGCCAGCGGAGGTACGAGTTATTCATTGTTCACGCCTGTGTTTGCTATTACTTTGTTTTCTTCCCCCTTTCCGGTGATTGACTTGAGCATCGGAGGGCCAATGTCGGGGACTCCTTCCCTGGCTCAACACTGATATTTCTTGTGTTGTAGAGCGGAGCGTGGTCTACATCCAGTCAACGCAGCATCCATATCTCCAGCTTGTCATCTTCTTGATTTTTGGACAGGATCAATAATGATCATGATCAATATATAAATAGGTACTCCTAAAATATATAGTAATATAATATTTAAAAATGAGCATATTAGAATATGAAAATAAAATAAATATATTTTGCATGGTTTATGTATGATAAATAAAAAATTAAGTTGTAGTTGAACAAACCTCAGAAAAAATTAATCCTCATAGTCAAATGGATCTCGAGTCTCTTGTGACTCAAAACCGTGTGGTGTCTGGGTTTAGGAGAAATTAGTCATGACTGCTCGTATATGAGCAAAGAGAGCTTCATTATTCATGTCATGTTCGACCCTTCTCTGATCCTCCTCGGCTCTCCTCTGGTCCTCAATGGCCCTCCTCTGCTCCTCAATGGCCCTCCACTGATCCATAATGGTCATCCTCTAATCCATTGACTTCAATTGAGTGCACAATTCATCATTTTCGCGTCTTAAAGACTACACCTCGATAAAAGAAGAGGAACTAGGGTGGCCCCTAGGAGTCCTCAAACGATCAAATGCAACTTTGGTCTGGGAGCCAAGGCCGTAGAGGGTAGAGTTTTTTGGTCTTCTACCGACAATAATATAATAAGTCTCATTTAGCGCATTAGTTGACAGAGGTTGTTGTTGGTGCAATATCCCCTCGATCAAGTTGACCACTTGACCAAGTTTGAGTTAGCTCAAACTTAAGTCTTGATATTTGGGTTTCGATATTTGACAATGCATGAAGATTGCAGATGCAATCATCTGATTGGGAAGATTGTTGATACAATTCTTCTTTGGTCAAGGACTGACCAGTTTGATGTGAAAAAGAGTCAAATAGGTCAAGGTTAATCGGATACGTGACTGAAAAAGTCCTAACTGGATGTTAGGTAAGGGAAAATCCTGGTGAATGAAGCCAGGTGAAAGACCTAGTGAGTGAAGCTAGGCAGGTGAAAGTTCCGGTGAGTGAAGCTGGGCAGTGTGAAAATCCTAGTGAGTGAAGTCAAGTGAAAGACCTAGTAAGTGAAGATAGGCAGAAGGAAAGACCTAGTGAGTGAAGTTAGGTGAAAGTCCTGGTGAGTGAAATCAGGCAGATGGAAAGCCCTAATGAGTGAAGGTAGGCAGAAGGAAAGACCTGGTGAGTGATGCCAGGCACATGGATATCCAGGTGGATCAAGGTTGACCGGACACCTGGTGTTGGGAAGCTCAAGTAGGTCAAAGGATTAACCGGATACTTGGCATAAGGAAATCCAGATGAGTCAAGGTTGACCGGACATCTGGTGGAAGTCATGGAGGACCGGACACTTGGCATGAGGAAGTGGGTCAAAGGGTTGACCGGATGCTAGGCATGAGGTCCCAACAGGTCATGGTTGACCGGATATTGGGTTTAGGGACCTTGGACTTGAGTTTAGCCAAGTCCAAGGATGGTCAATCAATCGACTGATCGATTGAACCAGAGCTCAATCGATCAGCCAATCGATTGGGAGTGTGGCGCAAGTAAAGGTTGGCCCAATCGATCAGTTGATCGATTGGGAAGCAATATCATGAGCATAGAGGAGTCCCCAATCAATCAACCGATCGATTGGGCACCGCTAATCGATCGACCGATCAATTGGAGGCTGAATTTCTCACACGATAGTGAGAAAGGCTGAATCGATTAGTCGATCGATTTAGGCTTTTTCAGCGAGAGCACAGAGGCGCTTTGAATCAATCGACCGATCGATTCAAGTCTCCCCAATCGATCATTCGATCGATTGGGATTCGATCGTTGCGTAGGATATAGGCGATGGACGGCTGCGATAGCTAGATGTGACGTGGCAATCGATTGGGACGAAACCCAATCAATTGGGAGCCGCAGGAGTGCACAGTATATAGCCGTTGCGAGCATTTTTCTCAGCAGCTTTCACGAGCAATTCTTCCCAATTCTTCACGCGATTTCTCCATTGCTCACAGCTAGTTCTTGGAGGCTCTTGGGGACAAGTGCTGGTGCACTTCCAAGGTTCAAGAGGCAACAACAAGCGACAAGTAAGCAAGAAGAGAGGGTTTTTCATTTATATTCATGGTATTTTTCTTCTTGTGTTGAGTTGTTATATGTATGAGTGTTGTACGAAGTTTCTCTACCTCCAGTAGTTACCGAGAAGGAGCTTTTTCATAGTGGAGTGAGCGTCGTGTGTGTGGATCCTTGGATTAGTTACCTCATCTTGAGGTGGATACTAAGTAAATCTACGTGTTAGTGTTGTATTGTTGTTTCGTGTTCTTTCTGCTGCACATCATCATCACGAAGCAAGCAATCGAAACGCGATAAGCTATTCACCCCTCCCTCTAACACAAATCGATCCTAACAGCTGTGACGCCCCTCTAATGATGGCTGAGATGCCTGAGTCATTTTTGTTGGACCCCGTGGTAGTTTTTGTTGTGATCAACCAAGTTAGTTAAGTCTTGCGTTTTGTCTGAACCCTGTGTCTGAGTGTGCAGGAACTTAGGAGCGCAGGAAGTCGAGCGGAAGACGCAGCTGACGAGAAGGACGACACGGGTAGGGAGCCGACGGGCTTGGTGCGTCCGAAGGATGAGAGAGCTGCGGAAGAGTACTCCGGTGGAGCGAGAAGAATGTGCGCGACGTTCGAGGGACGAGAAGCCGGACGGAAGACTGCTCGAGGAGAAGGTCGGGAACTGGGTTCGGGTGAGCCCTATTCCGGATGGCCGCAATCACCCAAGGAGCCAAACCGGAGCAAGTCAACTGGAGTTGACTTGTCAACGGTTCGGTCGACCGAACCCCATGATCGGTCGACCGAACCTCAATCCTTAGAAGACCAACCGTTGGTGATACGTCAGAAGCCAAGCCAGCCGTTGGGGGACTGATCGGTCGACCGAACCTCTTGATCGGTCGACCGAACCAACGTTTATCCAGAGACTCAGTCGAGCGTTTTGATCGGGCCAGCGCAGAGGAAGACCGTTGGCCGATCGGTCGACCGAACACAATGATCGGTCGACCGAACCTGAGCTCGATCCACAAAGACTGCACCTAGACGGAAAGATGGGCAGGTACAGCAGGTTCAGTCGACTGAACCTGGGGATCGGTCGACCGATCCCTCTCGAGTCAAACCTGATCCCGAAGATCAGGTTAACAGATAGGCTCTAGAACCCCTATATAAAGGGGGTCTCAGGTAGCTTTTGAATGACAACGATTTCGAAATACAACTCCTGTACTCTCATTTCCTAAGCAACAGTTCTGTGCTCTTCAAGTGTAAAAGGCTATTCCGCCTTCAGAGAAGGAGACTTCTTTTAGTGTGCTCTCTTACTGTCTTGGATTAACAACCTTCTTGGTTGTAACCAAGTAAATAGTTGAGTCTTCTATTTCTGTTTATTTTAGTTCTGTTGAATTTCATAATTGTTGCTTTATTATTTAAGTTGAAAAGCTTTGAGGAGGGTTTAGTTTTTATTCGCAGGCAATTCACCCCCCTCTTGCCGGTCCCCGTTGCACCTACAATTTTATCTATCATTTGCTTTTGTGTGTAAAAATATAATATGATTAATATCCAATTTGATCACAATTATTAAAGTTAATCAAAATAGAAACGAACAAATGTAATAAAGTTAATAATCTTACGTGTAGGGTCTGGGATCGAGAATTGACAAATGTCTCATCCTTCTTCTTGTGAGTGTTAGGGTTACAAGGTTGCAAATATAGTCTCACATTGAAAACATATGGGAAATATCATGGGTTTATAAGATAAAGATATCTTCAAGTTGGTTAGTCCTAGGAAAATTGTACCAGTTCCACTGTATAAAAATTTTGTACAAGTGTCGAACCTTTCCTTAAATAACTTATTGTGTTCTTTAGAAGTTAAATTAGGAATCACAGACGGAACTTAACATCATTGATTCCAAATTTAACTTATCAGTTCTTAATGGTTTAGATTTGAATCACAAGCGGAACTTAACACTATTGATTCAAATCCACCTATGTTATTAATTCCATTAAATATTAATTTCCAAAATTGGCTTCCAGGACTTTATGGCGAGGCACATGGCCTTCTTGGATATGGGAGCAACCACCACCGCCTAGACAAAGCCTTTTAAGGAAAGCTAATATTTAATTTCCTTAAATAACTTTAGGTTAACCAAAAAGAACAATCGAATCACAAATTCGAAAAATAAAGAAAACACAAACTCGAAAAATAAATTCGAAAAACTAGATCTAATGCCTCTTGTGTTTGGAATTCTTACAAAAAGAAATAACTAGCATGATGCGAAAAATAACTGCTACTTATACCTTCTCTTTGTATGCTAATGACCTCGAGATCTTCTACCGTATTCCTCGTCTCGCCTTGGACGTCGTGTGGGCGACGATCCTCCAAGATGAACACCACCCAAAGAGCTTTCTTCTTCCTCCTCTAATATCCGGCCACCACCACCACCAAGGAAAAGATAACAAGGGAAAAGAAAGGGAGAGAGGGGCCGGCCACACCTAGAGAGACTCCACCAAGAGAATAAGAATTGTTCTAATCCCTACTTCTCCTCTTCTTCTCCTTCTCTTTGTATCCGGCCACACAAAAGCAACCACAATGAGGTGGCTGGCCCTAGCATAAAGAGAAGCAAGGGTCGACCCTTTGGAGAAGACTAGAGAGAAGAGAGAAAAGAATAGCTACTTCATGAGGCCTCCCCTCCCCTTCTTTTATATTATTTGCCCAAGGCAAATTAGGAAAGACTTTTACAAAAGTTAAAATCTTCCTCATGGTTTTCTTTTTTCCTTTTATTTTTCCTTTTCTTACCTCTTGATTGAATCAATCACCAAACATTAATTGGATAATGATTTTTATTTTAATTCTATTTGGTCGGCCACCTTGCTTGGGCACTAAGCAAGGGTGGTCGGCCCCCTTAAAGAGGAAGGAAATATATTTTTTATAAAATTTTACAAGAAGAAAAACTCTTATAAAATTTTACAAGTTCTCTTTCCTAAAGTAGAGTTAAAAAAGGAAAGTTTTTAAAAATTAAAAACATGTTTTAAAATTTAAAACTTCTCTTATAAAATTTCCTTTTTTAACATGGTAATAGAAAATTTAAATTTTAAAACTTCTCTTCCTTTTTTCCTTAAACCATGAGGATGGTTAAAAAAAGAAAGTTTTAAAACTTTTAAATTTTCTTTTAAAACATGTGGTCTAATTCAAATAAGGAAATTTTTTAAATTTAAAATTTCTCTTTTAAAACTTGGAGTTTTCTTCAAAGAGAATATTTTAAAAATTCAAAACACTCCTCCTTGTTTGAATTAATGTGGCCGACCCCCTCTTGCTTGAGCACCAAGCAAGGGGCCGACCCCTTAAGAGGATAATGTGGCCGGCCCTTGCTTGGTCACCAAGCATTGGACCGGCCACCTTCTTGAACACCAAAATGGGTTTTTCTTTGGATGTACTTGAGGCTTTAATGAGGCTACGACAGGGACCTAGAGGAGAAATTGGTTTTGGTCTTCCGATGAGCTTGAGTATCCCGTGTTCGCCCCGAACACACAACTCAAGTTCATCGATAATAACTCATTCCACTAGAGAGTTATTATCGCATTACCGCACCAATCCCAAATTACATTATGGGCTCCTTCTTATCATGAGTGTGTTAGTCTCCCTGTGTTTAAGATAATGAATGCCCACTAATTAAATGAGTTACTGACAACTCACTTAATTAATATCTTAGTTCCAAGAGTAGTACCACTCAACTTCATTGTCATATCAGACTAAGTCCACCTGCAGGGTTTAACATGACAATCCTTATGAGCTCCTCTTGGGGACATTCTCAACCTAGATAACTAGGACACAGATTCCTTCTATAATCAACAACACACACTATAAGTAATATCATTTCCCAACTTATCGGGCATATTGATTTATCGAGCTAAACCTCACCCTTTGATAAGTCAAAGAAATAAATATTAAATATATGTACTTGTTATTATATTAGGATTAAAAGCACACACTTCCATAATAACTAAGGTCTAGTTCTTTTATAAAGTTAGTACAAAAAGAACTTACCTAAAATAGTCATACTCAATACACTTGGAGTGTATCAATGTAATTTATTAGTTAAGATAAACTAATACTTAATTACACTACAACTACTTCAACGGTTTGTTCCTTTCCATCTTAGTCGTAAGCAACTGTTTATAATTTATAAAGAACCGACAACATGATCTTCTGTGTGTGACACCACACACCATGTTGTCTACTATATAAATTAATTGAACAAATTACATTTAACAAATAAATGTAGGTATTGGCCACTGTGATTCTTTATTTCTAAATAAATGTTTATACAAAAGCTAGGCTTTTAGTATACACTCTAACACTTCATTGGTATGAGGCCTTTTGGGTAGAGCCCAAGAGCAAAACCATGAGGGCTTAGGCCCAAAGTGGACAATATCATACCATTGTGGCGATATCTAAATTTTTTTCGATCCTACAATTGGTATCAGAGTCCGGACTGCCAGAAGAACTAACCGTCGACTGTGCACAAGAGTCATGGTCCAATCGAACCATGTAAGTGGAATATTGACCTCAAATGAAGAAGTGGGGGTTCCCGTGTCCGGATCAAGAGAACCAGTCATTAGGTAGGAAGTCCTAGTTGCGGCTAGGCAAGGAAGTCCTAGTAGGTCAGATAGACGAGGGGCAGAAAGTCCTAGTTGCGGCTAGGCAAGGATGTCCTAGTAGGTCGGGTGGATCGAGGGGCAGGAAGTCCTAGTTGCGGCTAGGCAAGGAAGTCTTAGTAGGTCGGGTGGACCGAGGGACAGGAAGTCCTAGTGGGTCAAGGATCGGACGTTATGCAGCCTATGGTCCTTTGTTTGATTGTTTGAGGGGGGATTGTTGGGGTTACAAAGTTGCAAACATAGTCCCACATTGAAAACACATGGGAAAGATCATGGGTTTATAAGAAAGATATATCCATTGGTATGAGGTTTTTTGGGTAGAGCCCAAGAGCAAAACCATGAGGGCTGAGGCCCAAAGTGGACGATATCATACATGTTGGAATGTATACTAAAAGTCTATCTTTTTGTATAAACATTTATTTAAAATAAGAATCACATTGGTTAAATGTCTACATTTATATGCTAAATGTAGTTGTTCAATTAATTTATATTGTAGATAACATGGTGTGTGGTGTTATACACAGAATATCATGTTATCAGTTCCTTGTAAATTATAAATAGTAGCTCACGACTAAGATGGATATGAACAAACCATTGGAATAGTCATAGTGTAATTTTGTATTAGTTTATCTTGACTATAAAATTACACTAGTACACTCTAAGTGTATTGAGCAGGACCATTTGAGGTAGTTTCTTTTTATACTGACTATATAAAAGAACAATACCTCTGTTATTATGAAATTGTGTACTCTTAATCATGATATAATAATAAGCACATATACTTGATATTTATTCCTTTAATTTATCAAAGGGTGTGATTTAGCTCGTTAAATCAATAGGCCCAATAAGTTGGGAAAATGATATTATTTATATGGTGTGTTGTTGATTATAGAATGAAACTGTGTCCTAGTAATCTAGGTTGATGATGTACCCTTGAGGAGCTCATAAGGATTGTCATGTAAACCCTGCAGATGGACTTAGTCCGACATGACAATGAAGTTGAGTGGTACTACTCTTGAAGATAGATATTAATTAAGTGAGTTGTCAGTAACTCATTTAATTAGTGGACATTCTATATCTTAAACACAGGGAGACTAACACACTCATGATAAGAAGGAGCCCATATAGTAATATAGGATTGGTGTGGTAGTGCAATAATAACTCTTTAGTGGAATGAGATATTATTGATGAACTTGAGTTGGGTGTTCGAGGCGAACACGGGAAGCTCAAGCTCATCGGGAGACCAAAATCAATTCCTCCTCTCTGTCCCTATTGTAGCCTCTTATTTATAAAGTCTTATACTCACCTAAACCCTACTTCTTACCCACCTTAAAGTGGTCGGCTAAGCCTAGCTTGGAGCCCAAGCTAGGGCCGGCCAAACCAAGGCTAGATGGGTTCAAGTGGTGGCCGACCGTAGCTTGGAGCCCAAGTAGGGTGGTCGACCATATTAGATTAAAAGGAGTTTTATTTTTTAAAAATATTTTCTTATGTGGAAGCCATGGTTTTAAAAGAAAGTTTAAAATTCAAGTCTTTCCTTTATAGCTTTCTATAAAAGATTAACAGAAAGATTTGATATCTTTCCTTGTTTGTAGTTAAAAGGAAGATTTTAATTTTTGATAAAACTTTCCTTTTTGTAACCATCCTCATGGTTTTAAAAGAAAGTTTTAAAAATTATAAATATTTCTTTTTATATCTTTCTACAAAAAATTAAAAGAAAGATTTGATATCTTTCCTTATTTGTAGTTGAAAAGGAAGATTTTAATTTTGGAGAAAACTTTCCTTGTAACCATCCACATGTTTTAAAAGAGAGATTTTAATTTATAAAAGTTTCCTTTTATAACCAACTATGAAGGGAATTTAAAAGAGAAATTTTTATTTTAAAATTTTCCAGAAACAAATAAGGAAGTTTTAATTTTGTGTTTAAAACTTTCCTTGTTTGGAGCTAAATGAGGTGGTCTGCCATAACAAGTTTATAAGGAAATTTTTAATTAAATTTTCCTTCTTAGACATTGGCAAGGAATATAAGGAAGTTTTAATTATAAAACTTTCCTTATTTGTCAAGACCAAGGAATATAAAAGAGAGGATAGAGGTGCCTCACCTCATAACATACATCTATTATTCCTCTTCTCTTTTCCTTGGTGGTGGTCAACCCTCTTCTCTTGCTCATCCTCTTCTTTTCTTCCTTGGAGACTGGCGACATCACATCTCTTGGAGCTTTTGGTGGCCGGATCTTGTTAGAGGAAGAAGGATAGAAGAAGGAGGCATTGTTTCTTAGCATCCCTTGGAGCTTGGTTGGTGGCTGAAGTTCTTTATCTCTAGGAGATTATTGGTGGCCGAAACTTGGAAGGAAGAAGAAGGCTTGGGTGGATTCTCATCTTGGTAGATCGTCGTCCACACGACGTCCAAGATAAGAAGAGGAATACAATAGAATATCGTGAGGTCTATAAGCTACAAAGAAAGGTATAACTAGTTGTCTTATTCCACATCATACTAGTTTTCTTTGTATGGATTTTGAAATACCAAACACAAGAGGCTAACGATTCTAGGTTTCGGATTTATGATTCGAATTTATGTTTCTTTTGTTTTTCGATCTTGTGATTCGATTGTTCTTATTGGTTAAACCTAGGGTTACTATAAGGAGATTAAATATTGAATTTCGTTGAAAGGCTTTGTCTAGGAAGTGATGAATGCTCCCATAACCAAGAAGGCCTAGTGCCTCGCCATGTTTAGCCTGGAAGCCGATCTCTGAAATAAATATTAAATCGAATTTGTAACATGGGTGGATTTGGATCAATAATGTTAAGCATCATTTACGATCCAAGTCTAAACCACTAAGAACAGATAAGCTGAATTTGGAATCAATAATATTAAGATCTGTTTGCGATTCCAAATTTAATTTCTAAAGAACACAATAGGTTGTTAGGAAAGGTTCAGGACTTGTACAAAATTTTTGTACAGGAGAACCGGTACGATACTCCGAGTAGCAACCAACAATTGGTATCAGAGCTAGGGTTTGCCTCTATGTGTTTGGTTTTCAATTTAATTATGCACATGTCATACATATTTTAGGCAAGATAATAGTAGGATGTGCTAACTCTGTGGTTGCAGGCTCCAACTATTATGGCTTATTGTGATTATGTGTGATTGGACCCTTGGACATGTCAAGGGCATTTTATGTGTGTGCATGATTATATTTATTAAATACAACATGAGCTATATTAGCCCTAGGATTTTACATTTTTGTTCAATCTAGATTACATGTACATTCCTTCGTGGAATATAGGATTGATAAATGTAAAATTCTATTTTTGTCGCGGATCGTATCCTTGCGAGGCATGGTACTATTTGAGGACCAAAGGCGCAGCGGAAAAAGAAGCAAGATAGATGCGACAACTAGACCCGATTGCAGTGGCTAAATATGGCAGCAGTTAGGGCTGGCAACACACGGAGGACAGTGATGGAAGAGGTCATAATAGTTGGAAAATTATTTTTCCATATTTATTGCTTTTTATTTGTTGTGATGTGTGTGTGTGTGCATGTGATGTGTGCTTGCATGATAAAATCCTCATCTTAAAAAAAACTAAGTGGGAGAGAGATTAGTAAATAAATTCCACGGTCTCCATTACTGGTTTGTAAGTGATGCAATAAACTTGTGTGTTGGCTCTGAGTGCCTCCCTCCACAATGGATGAGTTTGTTTGCGGATCACTAGATCAAACTTTCTTTATGGATGGTTATAGGAAATTATTTAAGAGCGTGTGATCTTCTCCAACTGAAGGGGCACAATCCTATTTAATGGACTAAGTATCAAGTAATGGTATACACTTAGGCACATTTAATAATATCCTCCCCAACGGAGTCACTGCAATTAATTGTGTGACCAACGGAAAACCAACTATTAATTTGTCATAAAGCTAGGTAAAATCCCCTCTTACAAATGTTTGAATTTGTATATGTCCACACTAACGTGGCATACAAAATTCATGGTGTTTGAGGTAATTTAAGTTTGACAAGATAATTAATGGGTAAGACCCTCCTCTTACAAATGTCTGAATTTGTATACGTCCACACTAACGTGGCATACAAAATTCACGGTGTTTGAGGTGTTGGTGAATTTAAATGATATTGTTTTGAAGAATCAATATTATTTTAAATTCTAAAATTTTGACCAAATATTTGATCAAAGACATGTTGGTTGGTCCTAGGAAGATCATACCGGTTCTACTATACAAAAATTTTGTACAAGTGTTTAACATTTTCCTAAACAACCTATTGTGTTCTTTAGAAGTTAAATTAGGAATTGCAGACAGAACTTAACATCATTGATTCTAAATTTAACTTATCTGTTCTTAATGGTTTAGATTTGAATCGTAAGCGGAACTTAACACTATTTATTCAAATCCACCTACGTTATAAATTTCATTAAATATTAATTTCCAAAATTGGCTTCCAGGACTGCATGGCGAGGCATATGGCCTTCTTGGGTATGGGAGCATCTACCACCGCCTAGACAAAGCCTTTTAAGGAAAACTAATATTTAATCTCCTTATATAACTCTAGGTATAACCAAAAATAACAATCGAATCACAAATTCGAAAAATAAAGAAAAACACAAATTCGAAACAAATCTAAAAACTCTAGAATCATATGTCTCTTGTGTTTGGTATTTCCAAAAATAACTATACAAAGAAAACTAGAATGATGCGGAAAACAATTACTAGTTATACCTTTCTTTGTAAGCAAATAACCTCTTGATCTTCTACCGTATTCCTCTTCTTATCTCGGACGTTGTGTGGGCAACGATCTTCTGAGATGAGAACCACCCAAGCCCTTCTTCTCCTAGCATGTTTCGGCCACCACAAAAATGTTGGATCGAAAGCGCTAGAGGGGGGGGGGGGGGGGAATAGCGCTCGTGGCTTTCACAATCGATTTCGAAATCATAAAAGTAAATGTAGCGGAAAAGAAATAACAATAACACAAAAGACACGAGAAGTTACTTCGTTCGGAGCCTATCTCGACTCCTACTTGAAGGCTCGCGGTCGTTGTTCGCTTTCGGTGGGCAATAACTATATAGCGCAAATCTTTACAAGTAGATAAGAACAAGTATGAACTTAAAAAGAAAGATTATACCGACAAAATATAATATATTAAGAGTGGTTGCTAATTGTCGGAGCAGCAGGGCGTTGTTGAAGCGTACGGAGCAGCACACTAGAGCACAAGAGATCTTCTATTCGAGAGTTGTGTTTAAGTTGCACCTTGAGGCCTCCTTTTATAGCTCTGCAAAGTCTGATCCAGATCCCCCAAGCTTCGGGATCAAGTTTGACCCAACGCGGATCGGTCGACCGATCCCAAGGTTCGGTCGACCGATCAGGCGATCCCTCCTATCTGATCCGCCCTATCTTCTCGCTCCGCTTCGATCTGGTCAAACTCCATCTGAGGTTCGATAGACCGATAAAAGGTCCGGTCGACCGGTAAGCCCTTCTGACTCAGCCTAGTCAGCCTGATCTAGTCGACACCCAACCTAGGTTTGGTCGACCGATCCCCTGGTCGAGCCCGGTCCAACCTCTGGCGATCTGATCTGCTAATTTGTGGGTTCAGTCGACTGATCCCAAGGTTCGGTCGACCGATCCCGGTCACTTCTAACTCTGCATAAAAATGTTAGTTACTTGCAAAACAGAGTTTGAACACAATGGAATATATAAACGAATAAACTGACAGCCTTCGGACTATCCGGGTCTGACTTCGGGTTTCTGACCGAAAACCCTAGGTCGACCCGACGCCTACTGTTCCCTCTATGGGGAACGCGTCCTCACCTACTCCACTCAGGAGATTTACCTATTGTCAGTGCGATCCTCCAGATCGACTGGACTTTTGCTTGGCGCTCGTTGCCTCCAGACTTTCTGCTGGACGCCCTCTTCCCGACCCCGTCCAGTCTTCCACCTGGTTCGCGACACCAAGACTTTCCACCTAGGGTTACCAACCCCTAGGACTTTTGCCTGAAGCACTCGACCTGCCAAGACTTTCTGCATAGGGTTACCACTCCCTATGACCTAGGGTTACCACCCCCTAGGGTTTTTCCCTTGTCTAACCGCAGCTAGGACTTTCCTGAGACACTCAATCATACACATTAGATAACAATTAAATTTAACTTTGAATCCCTTTTCCATTATCAAAACTTGAGTTCGATCGTCGGATGCTTCCCGCACCAACAATCTCCCCCTTTTTGATTATGGCAACCGAAATTCAAAGTTAAGAAAAAAAATACAATAAGGATACGCATAAATAAAACGTAAGTACATTAAAGCTCCCCCTTAATTGATCCTCCCCCTTAACAAAAATTTTCTTTGAACAGTCTTTAAATTTTCTTTGAATTTTCCTATTCTCCCCCTTTAACATTATTAAAAAATATGTTTGAGAAAATACCAACTTTTCAAAAAGATTTGATAATCAGAGAGATAATTTGGGGATAAAAATGTTTGGAAAACACTTGGCTTTTCATAATTAATAGAGTTTAATTTGGGGATAATTTTTGCTAAGTGAAAAATAGAGTTTAATAGAGTTTACTTAGCTCAATTTTGAATAAAATTTGAAAGATTATTTTTGCTTTGAAAGTTTGAAAATTTTGATATATTTGAAAAATTTTCTCAAAAATTGACAAAGTTTAAAAGTATTTGCTAAAATATTTGTAGACAGCTATAGAGAGCTAAGTATTTTGCAAATACTTTAGTTGAAAATATTGAATTTTGAAGGATCCTAAAAGGATATTATAAATTTGATAAGATGTTTTAATATAAAAATATAGCTAAAGTTGGAAAAAGGGGGAGTAGTTTGACTTACAAAAATTTAAGTAAGGTTATTCATTCAAATTCAGTTGGTCCTTAAGTCCAAGCATGAGTCAAGTTAAATATGTTTCAGATTATCCAATTTACTTTAGAGAGGTATCAGAGCCTTAAAGATCATGCCTGAGTAAACTCAAAATGGTTTAAATATCAAGCACGTTGTTTTGCGGCCACATGTCTAACCATTTAGCTACTAGCTGATTACTTAGAGGGCAACAGCTTTCACTTGGTTAGTCAAGTTAAGTCAATAGATCCAGTTAGATTTAACTAGTGCTGGAAGACTTAACTTGATTACTGTTGACTTGGTGTTTAACGCCCAGACTCATATTGATGCACAGATATAAGCATTCTTGAGTCCAGGCTGTACCCTATGCATCTCACACCGTTCTATGTTTTTCAAACACAAGCAAGGTAAGCCTAGGTGTTTGTGAGATGCTCTGGCTAAAACTTAGGGGAGCAAGTTTTCTAGGGTAGAGCCTAAGCTAATTCCATATTTTGAAAATCTAGTAAAATTAGAATTTTAAAAATAATATTTTCCTAGAATGTTTAAAACCTTATTTTGAAAACAAGTAGAACAGTGAAGCTAGGAAAGTGACTTGAAACTCACTACCTACTCTACCCAACACATTCCTATTTGTCTTCTAAGTGAGCTGAACTCAAGTTTAGGTAAGGGCTTTGTGAAGATGTCAGCTAGGTTTGATTTTGACTCAACATAGTTGAGTTCAATATCACCCTTAGCTACGTGATCCCTTACAAAATGGTGCTTTACTTCTATATGTTTAGTCCTTGAGTGATGAATAAGGTTTTTTGTTAGATTTATTGAGCTTATATTATCAATTGAGATTTTTGTTTTATGATACTCCAGTTGATAGTCTTTAAGGGTATGCATCATCCATAGCAACTGAGATGTGCATTCACCTAAGGCTATATATTCAGCTTCAGTGGTAGATAAAGCAACACAGTGTTGTTTTCT
Organism: Zingiber officinale; assembly: GCF_018446385.1. NCBI lineage: Eukaryota > Viridiplantae > Streptophyta > Magnoliopsida > Zingiberales > Zingiberaceae > Zingiber > Zingiber officinale. The sequence continues at coordinate 141,564,534 of NC_055990.1, read as the reverse complement.
ACTTGACCAGCTTACTAGGCATTGTCCTAGAAATTGACAGCTACCACTTGTGCTTTTTCTATCTAGCTTGCATCCGGCATAGTCTGAGTCAGAGTAGCCGGTTAGGTCAAGGGTGCCAGATCTAGGGTATCATAGTCCTACATTTAGGGTTCCCTTAACATACCTAAGGATTCTTTTGACAAGGGTTAAGTGAGACTCTTTTGAACAAGATTGGTATCGTGCACGCATACCTACTGCAAAAATAATGTCTGGTCGACTCGCAGTTAGGTACAATAGACTTCCTATCGCACTTCGATAGTATTTCAAATCTACTGGTTTACCTTCTAAGTCTGAGTCAATTTTAGCATTTGTAGCCATTGGTGTATTAATTGTTTTTGAGTTCTCCATGTCAAATTTTCTAACTAATTCCTTAGCATATTTAGTTTGATAAATATAAATTCCATCTTTAGTTTGCTTAATCTGTAAACCTAAGAAGAAATTAAGTTCTCCTACCAGACTCATTTCGAATTCATTTTCCATTAGTTTGGTGAATTCTTTTAGAAATTTAGAGTTTGATGAACCAAAAATAATATCGTCGACGTAAATTTGGGCTATGAAAATGTCATTTTCTAAGGTTTTTACGAAAAGGGTTGGATCTATTTGACCTTGTTTAAACCCTTTTGATGTTAGATAATTGGACAGACGTTCATATCAAGCCCTAGGTGCTTGTTTTAGTCCGTATAGGGCCTTTTTTAGTCTGAAGACATAATTTGGTTGTTCTATGCCCTCAAATCCTGGGGGTTGACCTACATATACTTCTTCTTTAATAAATCCATTTAAAAATGCGGATTTTACTTCCATTTGAAATAGCTTGAATCCCTTGTGTGCTGCATAGGCCAGCAACATCCTAATGGATTCAAGTCTTGCTACAGGGGCATAGGTCTCATCATAGTCTAACCCTTCTACTTGACTGAATCCTTTAGCTACTAACCTAGCTTTGTTTCTAACTATTTCACCTTGATCATTTAATTTGTTTCTAAAAACCCATTTAGTGTCAATTATGGATTTATTAACGGGTTTAGGCACTAATTCCCAGACCTGATTTCTTTCAAATTGGGCTAATTCTTCTTGCATTGCTAGAGTCCAATTTGGGTCTGGTAGGGCTTCTTCTATGGTTTTGGGTTCGATTTTTGAAATCAGGGCTATTTGGCTCTAGTTTCTATAAGATGACCTAGTTCTGACTCCTAAAGTTGGGTCACCCAAAATTTGGTCAGATGGGTGATTTGTGCTTGTACTTGTTGGTCGTATACCATTTGAGTTAGTGATTTGTTCTTCAGATTCGATAGGTTCAGGTTTGATTTCATCATCTTCTTTGTTTCTTGGGTTAATGTCAACATTTTGATCTATATTAGGTAGATTATTTTCTTAATCAAATATTACATTAGTTGTTTCTTCAACTTTTAGGGTATTTTGATTATAGACTCTATAGGCCCTACTGGTTGTAGAGTACCCTAAAAAGATTCCTTGGTTTGATTTGGGTGTAAATTTTCCTAAGTAGTCTTTAGTGTTTAAAATGTGAACTTTACATCTAAATACTTTTAAATAATTTAAGTTGGGAATTTTATTATAATATATATCTCATATGAGGTTTTATTATGAAGTTTGTTAATTAGAATTCGATTTTGAATATAGTTTGTTGTATTTATTGCTTCAGCCCAAAATTGATGGTTTAGATTATATTCGTTTAGCATGGTTCTAGCGGCTTCTTGTAGGGTTCTATTTTTTCGTTCCACTAGACCGTTCTGTTGAGGGGTTCTAGGGCATGAGTATTCATGTTTATACCCATTGATTTTACAGAATTGGGTGAATTTATGATTTTCAAATTCCCCTCCATGATCACTTCTTATTCTTTTAATTTTAGTATCTTTTTCATTTTATGTTAATTTGCAAAAATTACTAAATAGTTCAAAGGTTTCATCTTTTGTTTTTAGAAATTTTACCCAGGTGAACCTGGAGAAGTCATCAATTATAACTAAGCAATACTGGTTCTTGCTTAGTGACTTGGCTCCATGTGAATCAAATAGGTCTAGGTGAAGGAGCTCAAGTAAACAAGTAGTTCTAACTAGATTGGTTGACTTATGGGTTGACTTGGTTTGTTTTCCTTGTTGACAAGCATTATAGATTGAGTTTTCAATAACTTTTAATTTGGGCAACCCTCTAACTAGTCTATTTTGACTCATTTTTGAAATGAGTCTAGTGTGAGTGTGACCCAATCTCCTGTACCACAACTCAGTTTCCTCTTGTTGTGTTAGAAAACACTTTATTGAGGGTGTTGGTAGATAAATGGTGTAGACATTATCTTTCCTAGTGCCCTTAAGTATGATTTTTGGATTATCAATATGTTTGACTATACATTCGGACTTGGTAAAATTAATTAAGTAACCAGTATCGCATAATTGGCTTATACTGAATAAATTAAAATTGAAATTTTCTACTAATAAAACTTTTTGAATAATAAAATCGGAGTTAAGTTCGATTTACCTTTTCCGATTACCTTAAGTTTACTGTCGTTGCCGAATGCAACCGACCCTAGGTTCTTTAGTTTGAGCTTAGTAAATTTCAACCTATCTCCAGTCATATGTCTAGAGCATCCACTGTCCAGTATCCATTGATCTAATTCAGTGGGATTGGACCCTTCAGAAACGGATTCGGATCCGTGGCTTCTTTCTGATTCTGCTTCCGACTCGCTCTCGGACACGTCGATCTGGTCCCGGGCCATTAGTGCAAGAAGGCTCGTCTATTCGAGCTCGTCGTCGGTATCCTCTTCTGAAGATTCGTCCCATGTTGCCTTTAGGGCCTTTTTCTTCCTTGATTTCTTCGGATCTTTCTAATTTGGGCAGTTCGCCTTGATGTGTCCCTTCTGATTGCATCCATAGCACGTTACCTCGAACTTCACCTTTGATTGAACTTCCTTGGACTGAACTGCCTTCTTGAGGTCCTTCTTGTTGAACCCCTTCTTCTTCTTGTACAATTTCTTTACAAGATTGATGAGTTCAGTTGTTAGTTCATCATCTTCATCGTCTGAATCTGGTTCTTCTTCTGACTCTGGTTCGGTTCTGTGCTTTATCTTTGATTCGCGCATTCCCTGTTCCTGCAACCAAAGCTAACCCTTTCTCGGTCGGGCGTGCATTAATCTGTTCATGAAGTTCGAATTCTGCAAAAAGTTCATCTAATTTAATGGTAGATAGGTCCCTAGAAACCTTGTAGGCACTGACCATGGATGCCCACAAGATGTTCCTCGGAAAGGCGTTTAAGGAGTACCTTATGATGTCCCGATTATCTACCTTCTGTCCAATTGCATGAAGACCGTTGAGCAGATCCTGAATCCGGGCATGGAGTTGGGCAGCCGTCTCACCTTCTTGCAGTTTGATATTAAATAATTTATTAAAGATTAGGTCTCTTTTACTTACTTTGGTGTCGGACGTTCCTTCGTGAAGTTCAATGAGCTTCTCCCACAGCTCCGTGGCACTATTGAAGGGGTCGACCCGGTTAAGTTCTTCTTATAGGCCACACTGGAGGGTGCAGGTCGCCTTGGCATTAGCTTCCACTTTCTTAATCAGAGGCGCGTCCCAGTCCTCGTATGGTAGTGGCTTGCCGACGCTATCAGTTGGTAGTTGGAGTCCGGTTTCGACGATTATCTAGACTTCAAAATGAGTCTGGAGATATGCCTCCATCCGACCCTTCCGGTACCCGAAGTCGTCTCCGGTTAATAGCAGGGGGCGAGCTGTACTGTAGCCTTCTTGAAGGGTCATTTGGAGAATGGTAAGAGTACCGATTCCAATCGACTCTTAAAACCAAAAAATGCCACGAAAGATGCTTGATTGGTGGTTGCACCAGATCAAAGCTACCTCGCTCTGATACCAATTGTTGGATCGAAAGCGCTAGAGGGGGGAGGGGGTGAATAGCGCTCGTGGCTTTCACAATCAATTTCAGAATCGTAAAAGTAAATGCAGCGGAAAAGAAATAACACAAACACAGAAGACACGAGAAGTTACCTCGTTCGGAGCCTATCTCGACTCCTACTCAAAGGCCCGCGGTCGTTGACCGCTTTCGGTGGGCAACAACTATATAACGCAAATCTTTACAAGTAGATAAGAACAAGTATGAACTTAAAAAGAAAGATTATACTGACAAAATACAATATATTAAGAGTGGTTGCTGATTGTCGGAGCAGCAGGGCATTGTTGAAGCGTACGGAGCAACACACTAGAGCACAAGAGATCTTCTGTTCGAGAGTTGTGTTTAAGCTGCACCTCGAGGCCTCCTTTTATAGCTCTGCAAAGTTTGATCCAGATCCCCCAAGCTTCAGGATCAAGTATGACCCGACGCAGATCGGTCAACTGATCCCAAGGTTCGGTCGACCGATCAGGCGATCCCTCCTATCTGATCCGCCCGATCTTCTCGCTCCGCTTCGATCCAGTCAAACTCCATCCGAGGTTTAGTCGACCGATAAAAGGTCCGATCGACCGATAAGCTCTTCTGACTCAACCCAGTCAACCTGATCTAGTCGACACCCAACCTAGGTTCAGTCGATCGATCCCAAGGTTCGGTCGACCGATCCCCTGGTCGAGCCCGGTCCAACCTCTGGCGATCTGATCTGCTGATTTGTGGGTTCGGTCGACTGATCCCAAGGTTTGGTCGACCGATCCCGGTCAGTTCTAACTCTGCATAAAAATGTTAGTTACCTGCAAAACAGAGTTAGAACACAATGGAATATATAAACGAATAAACTGACAGCCTTCGGACTATCCGGGTCTGACTTCGGGTTTCCGACCGGAAACCCTAGGTCTACCCGACGCCTACTGTTCCCTCTATGGGGAGCGCGTCCTCACCTACTCCACTCAGGAGATTTACCTGTTGCTAGTGCAATCCTCCAGATCGATTGGACTTTTGCTTGGCGCTCGTTGCCTCCGGACTTTCTGCTGGACGCCCGCTTCCCGACCCCGTCCAGTCTTCCACCTGGTTCACAACACCAGGACTTTCCACCTAGGGTTATCACCCCCTAAGACTTTTGCATGAAGCACCCGATATGCCAAGACTTTCCGCATAGGGTTACCACTCCCTATGACCTAGGGTTACCACCCCCTAGGGTTTTTCCCTTGCCTAACCGCAGCTAGGACTTTCCTGAGACACTCAATCATACACATTAGATAACAATTAAACTTAATTTTGAATCCCTTTTCCATTATCAAAACTTGAGTTCGATCGTCGGATGCTTCCCACACCAATAATAAACTCCAAGAGATGTGAGGTTCGGCCACCACCACCAAGCTCCAAGGGATGCTAGAAACAAAGCCTCCTTTCTCTCCTTCTTCTCCTAGCTAGAACCGGCCACCATGGACTTCTCTTGTGTTGATGCCGCCGGCCATAAAGGAGGAAGAGAAGAGAAGGAGAAGTGGCCCTAGGGCCAGCCACACCAAGGAGGAAAAGAGAGGAAGAAAATAGAATAGAGTCGTTAGCCATGAAGGCACCTCTACCCCCTCTTTTATAATCCTTGGTCTTGGCAAATAAGGAAATTTAAATAAAAACTTCCTTAATTCTTTTGCCATAAAAAAGAAAATTTAATTGATTTAAAATCAATTTCCCTTTTCTTAAACAACATGGCCGGCCACTTTAATCTCCAAAACAAGGAGAGTTTTAATTAACACAAGAATTAAAACTTCCTAATTTGTTTCCAGGAATTTATAAAAAAATTCTCCAATAATTTTCCCTTCATGATGGATTATAAAAAGAAATTTTATAAATTAAAATCTTTCTTTTAAACATGTGGATAATTTCCAAAAAGTAAAGTTATCTCTAAAAATTAAAATCTCCTTTCAATCTACAAATAAGGAAAGATATCAAATCTTTTCTTAATCTTTTGTAGAAACTTTATAAAAGAAATATTTAATTTTTAAACTCTCTTTTAAATCATAAACATGGTTAAAAAAGGAAAGTTTTCTTAAAATTAAAATCCACCTTTCAATCTACAAATAAGGAAAGATTTCAAATCTTTTCTTAATTTTTTTTAGAAAGCTATAAAGGAAAGATTTAAATTTCAAACTCTCTTTTAAAACCATGATATCCACATAAGAAATAATTTTAATAAAAATCCCTTTTTATTTTCTATGTGGCCGGCCACACCTAGCTTGAACTCCAAGCTAGGGCCGACCACTAATCTTGGCTCTATCCTTTTGTCTTGGTCGGCCCTAGCTTGGGTTCCAAGCTAGCTTGGCCGGCCCCCTTGGGTTGGGTAAGAAGTGGGTATGTGGTGGGTATAAATCTCTATATACAAGATGCTACGATAGGGGCCGAGAGGAGGAATTGGTTTTGGTCTCCCGATGAAATTAAGCTTCCCGGGTTCGCCCCGAACACATAACTTAACTTCATCAATAATAATTCATACCACTAATGAATTATTATTGAACTACCGCACCAATCCCAAATTACATTTTGGGCTCTTTCTTATTATGAGTGTGTTAGTCTCCCTATGTTTAAGATGTCGAATGTCCACTAATTAAATGAGTTACTGACAACTCACTTAATTAATATCTTAGTCCAAGGTAGTACCACTCAACCTCATCGTCATGTCGGACTAAGTCCACCTACAGGGTTTAACATGACAATCCTTATGAGCTCCTCTTGGGGTCATTCTCAACCTAGATTACTAGGACACAGTTTCCTTTTATAATCAACAACACACACTATAAGTAATATCATTTCTCAACTTATCGGGCTTATTGATTTATCGAGCTAAATCTCACTCATTGATAAGTCAAAGAAATAAATACTAAATATATGTGTTTGTTATTATATTAGGATTAAGAGCACACACTTCCATAATAACTAAGGTTTAGTTCTTTTATCAAGTTAGTATAAAAAGAACTTACCTAAAATGGTCCTACTCAATATACTTAGAGTGTACTAGTGTAATTTATTAGTCAAGATAAACTAATACCTAATTATACTACGACTAATGGTTTGTTCCTTTCCATCTTAGTCGTGAGCAACTGTTTATAATTTATAAAGAACTGATAAATATGATCTTCTGTGTGTGACATCACACATTATGTTATCTACAATATAAATTAATTGAACAACTACACTTAATAAATGTAGGAATTTGACCATTGTGATTCTTTATTTCTAAATAAATGTTTATACAAAAGCTAGGATTTTAATATACACTCTAACAATCTCCCACTTATACTAAAAGACTATGCTGCCATAAATGCTGCCATACATCTGATTCCCAACCCTTCAACATGCCCATCAAAAGCTCTTTCTTTAAGGACCTTAGTGAAAGGATCTACAGGTCATCACCTGATGCAATCTAGGTGGCAACAACTTCTCCTCATTATACGATGTCTCGTATTGGGTGGTACTTGCGCTCTATTGTGTTTACTTGTCTTATGGACTTATGTTTTCTTCGAGTTTGCTACTGCACCACTATTATTACAATAAATTGTAATAATTTTTGGACAAACCAGAAATCATATCTGAATCCATTATGAAGTTTCTGAGTCATATAGCTTCTATGGTTGCCTTAGAGGTTGCCACATACTCAGCTTCTATGGTGGAGTTTGAAAAACATCTATGCTTAACACTCCTCCATTGATATGGCTTTACCTCTTAAAGTAAACACAAAACCCCGAGGTTGACTTACAACTGTCCCTATCTAATTAGAAGTCAAAATCCTTGTCACTCACAGGGATTAAATCATCTGCCTAGTAAACTAGCATATAATCTCTAATCCCTCTAAGGTATTTTAATATATGCTTTATGGCAGTCTAGTGTCCTGGTCCTGGGTTACTTCGATATCTGCTAACTATGCCTTGGGCAAAACAGATATCTAGTCTCGTTCATAGTATTACATACATTAGGCGTCCGATAACCGAAGAATAAGGAACTGTCTTCATGTCCTTTATCTCTTTTGATGTCTTCGGAGACATTTTTTTAGATAAAGCTACTCCATGCCTAGAAGGTAGAAAACCTTTCTTGAAGTCATGCTAAAACGAGCAAGGATTGTTTCGATATATGAAACTTGGGATAAGCAAAATATTCTTTTCTTGCGATCCCTTATTACTTTGATCCCAAGAATATATGCATTCTCCCAAGTCCTTCATATAGAATTGTTTGGACAAACATACCCTTACTTCTGACAACACTTTGATATTGTTTCCAACTACCAAAAATGTTATCTATGTATAGTACAAGAAATATCACCACGTTTCCATCACACTTCTTGTATACACAAGACTCATCCGGTTATTAAATAAATCCATAGGTCTGGATTACTTTATTAAACCGGATGTTCCAAGACCTTAAAGCTTTACTTCAGTCCATAGACTGATTGAGCTTGCACACAAGATGCTCTTTGCTCTTTGCAATGAACCCTTCTGGTTGCTATATATGGATGTTTTCTTCAAGACTTCCATTAAGGAAAGCTGTCTTGACATCCACTTGCTAAATCTCATAGTCCATATGAGAAATAATAGATAAAAGAATCCGGATAGACTTAAGCATGACTACTAGTGAAAAAGTTTTCTTTTTCAACAAGCCTTGCTTTGAAAATTTCCACCTTCCTGTCTATCCCTCTTTTCCTATTGTAGACCTATTTACACCCAATGGCTTTTACACCATTCGGTGGTTTTACAAGCTCCCAGACTTTATTAGAATACATATATTATAATTCTGTATTCATTGCTCTTTTCAATGATACTGCATCTTTATCTTGGAGCGCTTCGTCATATGTCTGGGAATTAGGTTCATGTTCACCAGGGATCAAGTCCAAAGACTCTCCCAAAACATGAATATTTTAGGTTGCCTAACAACCCTCCCACTATGACGAGGCACTTTCTGTAATTGTGTATCATCTGTGATACGTGTTACAGTGTCTTGTGATATTTCATCTTGTACAGTTAATACTAGATTAGACGTACCCTTTATTATTTACTTAAGAACAAATTTACTTATGGACTTATGGTTTATTACATAGTCCTCTTCTAAAAATCGTGCATTGGTGCTAACAATGACCTTTTGATTTTTAGGACTATAAACCTCCTTTCATTTTTCTAGGATAACCTACAAAAAAGTGAACTCCTGTCCAACTTATCAATGTCTCTCATGTGCTAGACCACCCAAATCCAAATATGCTTCAGACTAGGCTTACGCCCATTCTGTAATTCTATGGGAGTAGAGAGTTCTGAATTAGAAGGTACTATGTTCACTTCCGTTTCCAGTGTATGTCCTCAAAATGAATTTTGTAATTCTGAATAACTTATCGTTGATCTAACTATTTCCATAAGAGTCCTATACCTTCTTACTACACCATTCTGTTGGGGTGTACCAGGTGCAGTTAGTTAGGATTGAATCCTGACTTCTGATAAGTGACCCCTAAACTCTCCAAGAGGTACTTGCCATTACGATCTCAGCGTAGTGTCTTGATACTTTTACCTTGACGTTACTCCACATCAGCCTAATACTCTTTGAACTTATCAAAACACTTAGACTTGCAACTCATCAAGTAATTGTACCCGTATTTTGAATAGTTGTCTATAAAATAGAAAAAATATTCGAAACCACCTCTTTCCTGGATAGTCATAGATCCACACAAATCAGAATGAATCGATTCCAACATATCTTTGGCTCCATACCCCTTAGTGTAGGTGCAGCGGAGGCCGGCAAGAGGGGGGTGAATTGCTTCTGAAAAAATTAAAACAATACCCTCCTCGGATCTTTCAACTCAAAAGTAAAGCAACTATAATAAAAGTAATAAAGAAATAAGAAGAGACAGAATTTAACCTGGTTACAACCAAGAGGGTTGTTAATCTAGGGCAGTAAGAAAAGCATAGTAAGAACACTCCTTTGCTGAATGCGGAGAAGCCTTTTACACACTTAAAATGCTCACTAGTTGCTAGGAAGTACTACAGAATGATTGCTTGAGTTGTTTTTTCTTTCCTAGCTCTAGGGGATTTTATATAGCTCCTGGAAATTCTATCTCGGAGGTCCAGGGCGCCTCCAACAGAGGTCCAAGGTGCCTCCAAGGGGTGAGCGGATAAACTTTATCCGCATCTCAAAACAGTCACTTTGACCAGTTGGAGGCGCCTCCAACAGGACTGGAGGCGCCTCCAGTGCTGTTTGTGGCGCCTCCAAGGTGGAGGCGCCTCCAGCACTGGCTGAGGCGCCTTAAGCTGCATTTCCATCTTTTTGCTTCTTTTGCTTCAGCTTTCGATGCTTTGTTCTTTTGGGTGATTTCGCCAACCGAAATAGGGCTCACCCGAATCCAATTTTCGGCCTTCCTCGAGCAGCCTTCCTCCCTAACTTAATGTCCCTCGAACGCCGCACACGTTCTTCTCGCCCACAGGTGTACTCTTCCGCAGCTCTCTCATCCTTCGGACGCACCGAGCCCGTCAGCTCCCTTCCCGTGTCGTCCTTCTCGCTAGCTACGTCTTCCGCTCGACTTCTTGCGCTCCTAAGCTCCTGCACACTCAGACACAGGGATTAAATACAAAGCAGGACCTAACCAACTTAGTTGATCACATCAAAACTATCACGGGATCCAACAATCTCCCCCTTTTTGATGTGCATCAACCCAAGTTCAAGTTAGGGTAAAAACAGAAACAAAAAGTAATTTTAAAGAAAATTACTAAACTAACATGTTAAGTATGAATTTGCAATAAATAAAATTGCAACACAGTGTAGAAAAATATTAAAAAAATTCTAATTTTCCTAACTCCCCCTAAACTTGTACTAATCAACTTGTACTAATCTCTCCCCCTTTAATCACAGTAAAAACGGGGTAAAAGTATAACACAAAAAAATATGTATCAGATTTTTAAGTTAAAAAAAAAATCCTAAGTTAACTGTATTTTTAGAATTTTTCGAAAAATTCTAAGTTAAATTAATTTTTAGAATTTTTCAGAAATAATTTCTAAGTCAAGAATTAATTTTTTGAAAAAACTTTCAAAGCATTATTTAATTTTAGTTTAATGCTTTTTCAGAAAGTTATTTAAATATTTTATTTCAATATTTCAGTTTCCAGGTCGTGGCGAGACACTAGGCCTTCTTGGTTATTGGAGCAATAACCACTTCCTTAGACAAAGCTTCATAAAGAAATTTAACATTTAATTTTGCTTCTGAGAGTTTTAATTAAATAAATTAATTTAGTACAAATTTCGGAACTCAATAGAGGTTCCTTCCTACTGGATTAATCAGATACTTAGGGGGTATATAATTCTTGGGCACTCTTCTAAGTTGACCCTGATAGTTTCTAACGTACCAATTTAATTTTTCATAAATTCTAATTTTTGATTTTGGAAATTTATTTAAACATGCATCATATTTCAATTTTTCAATTTCTAATTTTAATTTATCATTTTCTGATTTTATACTATCGTAAATCTCAAGTGGACATGCTTTTACTAATTTCATTTTCAATTCTTTATTTTCTTTTTCTAATTCGAATAAGTCTTTAGAAAGAGATTTAATAAAGCGAAAAGACTGAGTCGGGGTTAGATTGCGTACTTGACTTACCTGACTCGGTGAGGCTCCCCCTTCACTGCAACTTTCCTCTTCTGATGTTCCTCCCCCTTCATCGATACTCATCTCTGAGCTTGACTCTTCTTCCAACTGATGGTTAGCTATTAGAGCTAACCCCGAGAATTCTTCGACGTCTGATTCGGAGGATGAGTCTGACCAAGTGGCCTTTAGGTTCTTGGGTTTGGAGGAATCTTGTTTCTTGTACTTGGTCTTTGCCTTCTCCTTTTGCTTGCTCTTCAATTTCGGGCAGTCATCCTTGATGTGCCCTTCTTCGTTGCAGTTGTAGTAACGAGTCGTTCTTCTTTTTCTCTAATGCCTCAGCGATCTAAATTTGTTAGATTTAAAAAATTTATTGAAGCGTCTTACCAATAGTGCCGCTTCTAATTCGTCGACCGAGGCTTCGGAGTTAGAACTGTTCATTTTTGCCTTTAAGGCAATGTTCTGACTGGTCTTCTCTACTCCATTGGGCTCTGAAACTCGAGATTCGTGAAGTTCAAAGGTGGAAAACAGTTGTTCTAGAGTACTTACCTCGAAATCCTTAGAGATGTAGTACGCATCTACTAAGGAGGCCCACTCTGGAGTTTTGGGGAAGGCGTTGAGCATGTATCGGATCGAGCCCCGGTTCATCACTTTTTCTCCAAGATTGGTTAGTTACGTGATCAGCTCTTTGATCCTTGCTTGGAGTTGCGCTACCTTCTCGCCTTAGTTCATCCGGAGATTCGTCAACTTGGTCCGGAGGATGTCGCGCCTGGTTAGCTTCGCTTCGAAGGTACCTTCGTGAAGCTCCAGGAATTTCTCCCAGAGATATTTCGCGGAGTCATAGCTTCCGATCCGATTTACCTCCTGAGGCGGCAGAACGCTGAGTAGGTGGAACTCAGCCGTTCCGTTGGTGATGAAATCAGTTTGCTCTTTCTTGCTCGATGTGTTTTCTTCTTTATCTTTCAGCGCTGCATATCCATATTTCATTATTAAAAGTATATCAAATTCAGTTTTGAAAAATACCTCCATTTTTCGCTTCCATGTGGCGAAATCTCCGTCAAACTTTGGAGGATGAATATTTGCACCGGTCATTGTCTTGATCGTTGTGCTTCAGTCGGCGATTAGTCCTTCTGAGGCGGTCTGACTCTGATACCAATTGTAGATGCAGCGGAGGCCGGCAAGAGGGGGGTGAATTGCTTCTGAAAAAATTAAAATGATACCCTCCTCGGATCTTTCAACTCAAAAGTAAAGCAACTATAATAAAAGTAATAAAGAAATAAGAAGAGACAGAATTTAACCTGATTACAACCAAGAGGGTTGTTAATCCAGGACAGTAAGAAAAGAGCAGTAAGAGCACTCCTTTGCTGAAGGCGGAGAAGCCTTTTACACACTTAAAATGCTCACTAGTTGCTAGGAAGTACTACAGAATGATTGCTTGAGTTGTTATTTCTTTTCTAGCTCCAGGGGTCTTTATATAGCTCCTGGAAATTCTATCTCGGAGGTCCAGGGTGCCTCCAACAGAGGTCCAAGGCGCCTCCAAGGGGTGAGCGGATAAAACTTTATCCGCAGCTCAAAACGGTCACTTTGACCAGTTGGAGGCGCCTCCAACAGGACTGGAGGCACAAATGATGTACAATTGCAGACAGTGCCTCGTCGTAATGGGAGGGTTGTTAGGCAACCTGAAAGATTCATGTTTTGGGAGAGTCTTTGGACTTGATCCGTAGTGAACATGAACCTGATCCCCAGATATATGACGAAGCGCTACAAGATAAAGATGTAGCATCTTGGCAAAGAGCAAATGGGTGACTGCACTTCCTACCATACAACGCTTCATACGGTGCCATCTTGATAGTGGCCTGGTAGCTATTATTGTAGGCGAATTCAGCTAAATACAGATACTTGCACCAACTGCCCTTAAAATCTAATGCACAAGCTCGAAGCATGTCTTCTAAAATCTGATTTACTCGTTCTATCTGTCCGTCAGTCTAGGGATGGAAGGCTGTGCTGAACTTGAGTTTGGTGTCTAATGCATTCTGAACACACTCCCAAAAATGCGAGGTGAAGTGCCCATCCCTATCAGAAACAATAGACTTCGAGACTCCATGAAGTCTAATCACTTCCTTAACATATAGCTGTGTCAACTGCTCTATAGAGTGGGACACCTTGATGGCTAGGAAATGTGCAGACTTGGTCAATCTGTGCACTATCACCCATATTGCATCATATCCATTAGTGGTTCTTGGAAGACCTATTATAAAGTCCATGGATATTTCCTCCCACTTCCACTCCGGTATTGGAAGGTGTTGTAGGACTCCTCCTGGTCTCTGGTGCTCCGCTTTGACTCTCTGGCATGTCAGGCAGGTACTGACATATTTAGCAACATCTCTCTTGAGTCCAAACTACAAGAATCTCTATTTCACATCTTGATACATCTTGGTGGAACCAGGATGCATGGAGTAAGGTGTACTATGAGCCTCCTCTAAAATCTTCTTCCTCAGTTCCTCATCATTGGGGACACAAAGGCGACTTCCTAGATAGAGGGTTCCACTGTCTGATACTCGAAACTCTGAATTTTCTTCTTTTTGTGGGAGGCAAAAATCCACTGGCCAGGGGTGGAAAGTCCTAGTGAGTAACGGCATGACCAAAGGGTCATCGGTCGATGACATTAAAGGTCGCCAAATGGGCCGACGACATAAGGGCCGCCGCAAGGGCCGCCCAAGAGGCCAAAGGGCCGGGTCGTTACATAAACTCATAAGATTCACATGTTTGATAACTTAGAAAGGGTGAGATGGAAAATCAGGAAAATAGATAATAACTTTTACTTCTTTTTTTGTTTACATGCTTAGATTCTAGGATTCCCAAACTTAATTAATTTTTTTTCAAGGGGGAGTGAAAGGAGTTAAGTTAAATATTTTTCTAAAAGTTAAATATTCCTTTTTCAAAATTTCTAAGTATAGTTCTTTATAAAAAAGGTTCAAAGTATCTTTAAAAGGAAGTTCAATTTTTTTGTTGTTTAACTATTTTTGAAAAGCAACTTTAAATACTCTATTTGAAAAAGGAAGTGCAGATATTTCTATCTTTTTGAAGAAATATTTTTAACTAAGTTTTTAAACTTTTCTAAGTTCTTAACTAAGTTTTAGTTAAATATATTTTTTTAAGAAAATATTTCTAAAGTTCAATATTTAGTCTTTTTTTTTCTTAAGAAAATCTTTCAAAAGCTAAGTATTTATTTATTTTTTTTTTAGAAAATCTTTCAAAAACGAAAGTATTTAGTTAAAGGTTTTAACTAAAGGCTTTTATCAAATTCTTTCTAAAGATAATTAAACTGCTTAAGCCTTAAAGTTTTTAAGTTTTATAAAATCTTTGAAAAAAAAACTAATTAAGTACTTAAAGTTTTCTTTGCTAAATACTTAACTAAGTGTTTTAAATCCATTTCAAAACTAAATTTGTTTAATTAAGGGGGAGCTTATTGTTATAAAAGAGATTAATTTTTTTTTTAACTATCCTTACAAATCAATTTTTCTCCCTCACTTAGTATCTTTTTAATGTATGTCAAAGGGGGAGAGAAAAGTTAAAATAAGTTAAACATATAACTTTTGATTAAGGGGGAGTATAATGGAGATTTTTTGTCAAATTATTTTACTTATGCATAAGTTCTTTCATGCTTAAGTTCTTCAAATTATTGTTATATTTTACTTAACTTTGAATGAGGTTGTCATAATCAAAAAGGGAGAGATTTTTGGTGCAAGAAGTACCAGACAATCGAACCTAAGTTTTGATTATGGCAAAGGATCCAAAGTTAAGATGTCTTATTATCTAACAAGTTTGAATGAGCTTGTAGGAAAGTCCTAAGTGTTCTT
This sequence comes from Zingiber officinale, assembly GCF_018446385.1. NCBI lineage: Eukaryota > Viridiplantae > Streptophyta > Magnoliopsida > Zingiberales > Zingiberaceae > Zingiber > Zingiber officinale. Next base: position 141,549,136 of record NC_055990.1, on the reverse strand, counting down.
TGGCAAAAGTCCTAGTGGATTCTAGGCAGGTGGAAAACCCTAAGGGGAGGTAACCCTAGGTCCTAGGGGTGGTAACCTTAGGTTTTGGAAAGTCCTAATTGTGGTCAGGCAAGGCGAAGTCTTGGCGAGTCAAGAACTTTGGGTGAAATCATAGAGTCGGGGACTCTAAGTGGAAATCCTGGTGGTGCTGGACTAGGTGAAAGACTGGACGGGTCGGTGATCGGACGTTTAGCGGGAAAGTCTTAAAGTCTCGAGCGTTGAGAAAAAGTCCAGTCGGTCTAGAGGACTAGTATGGCAAAAGGTAAACTCTCCTAAGAGGAGTAGGTGAGGACGCATTCCCCGAAGAGGGAACAATAGGCGTCAGTTCGACCTAGGGTTTCTAAAAAATTCAAAAATCAGAACTAGACAGTCTAAAGACTATCAATCACTTATGTTATCCATATTTTATTGTGCTAACTTTGTTTTGTAGGATATACTTTGTTTGTAGATTAATATACCTTATAGGAAGGGAGTTGCACAAGGAAAAACTCAGATGAACAGTGTCTGAGGAGCCTCTGGAGTTGTTGGAGGCACCTCGGGTGCCTTAGTTGAAGGCCTCGTACAGTAAGGTGTGAAGGCGCCTTTAAGGAGCTTGAAGGAGCCTTGGATGCTGGATGGAAGGTGCTTTCCATGGAGCTTAAAGGCGCCTTCGAACCGATGAAGTTTGCAGAAAGCAGCTTATCGACACCATATAGTTGGGGATAGAATTCAAGCTATAGGTGCCTTTAATAGAGCTTGAAGGCGCCTTCAATAGCCTATATAAGGAAGTCTTAAGCAGATACTAAAGGACACTTGATCTTCACAAACTTTCTACTGCACGCTGCTCAAAAGATGATCCGACGAAGCCATAACGTGACTCCGACAACTTGAAGCCCGAAATTCCTTATTCTTAGTTGTCGGTATACTTTAAATCATTGTACTTTAATTATTGTACTTGTAATTTCTAAATTGATAATGGATTGCCCAACAAAAATGATCAACGATCGTGGGCCTTGGAGTAGAAGTCGTCACATGCCTTGAACTAAGTAAAACCAAAGGTGCCAACTTGTTTTTTGTTCTCTTACTTTTTGTTCTTTAATTTCTACTGCACTAAATCTTATGCGATCGTGTTTTTTTTCGAAAAGAGTGAAAAAGCTACGAGCGCTATTCACCCCCTCTAGTGCATCTCGATCCTACAAATGACTTAAAAAAAATTAATTTCATATCTATTAAGGAAGTTGGCCAAATTCAATATCCGGGTCAAGTCACTCCAAAAGGAGGCAACAACCCTTAAGGAAGTTACTAACTCAAGCTCCTTAATTGAATCTGTTCAGACTGGAGCATCAACTCAAGTCCAACAACTTGTGGAAGAAAATTTCAGCCTGAAAAGTCAAGTCAAGGAACTGAAGGATATATTGGAACGGTTCACCTTGGGTTTCAAAAATTTTGATTTGATTCTTGGAGAATAAAGAGCTGTATACGATCGATCCAGACTTTGATATAAGGCTAAACTCAAATTTAAATCTTATTTATCTCTTGTAAATCGATCAAATAGAAACTTAGTCCAAGCATGAGTCCCCAAGTCTACCTGATCAATCAAGTTGGACTTGGACAATATTGGATCCCCAATGATCAAATGCATTACCTTGATAGACCTTATCAAGGCTATGATTTAGGAGGAGCCAATAGAAAGACCATTTTTATCATTAAATAGACTTGTTTGATACTTGCTTTACTGCTTTTATTATACATGCTTAGAGTAGGGTAGATAAGGACCTAGGTTTGATTCACACTTAGCTAGTTAGACCTAAGATTTTCAGAAAGAAAATTAAATATTTATTTTTTTAAAAGGCTTTATCTAGAAGTGGTTGATGATCTAATACCCAAGAGGCCTAGTGCTTCCCCATAGTTTGGAAGTTAATTATTGAAATAAATATTTAATTAACTAACTGTTAAACCTGGGTCTAACTCAAATGTAAATTAATCCTTAGATTTGAATTTAAATTAAAGATTAAGTTAACCAGCTCACAAAATTTATAAAGTTTTCTGATTGAAAATCTAGAAAAAGGTGAGGTGGACTTAGATTTAAAATAAAAAGTAGTTAACCAAACCCAAAATAATTAAACTTAATTCAATTAAGTTAACTTTATTAAAATTCAACTAAAATTAATTCAATTTAATTAACCTAAGTTAATATAAAAATATTATTAATTGCAAAGTATAACTAATTTCAAAATGTTAATTACTTTCAATTCATAATAAATATTTAAATAATAATTAATTTTTAAATAATAATTAATTTTTAAATTCTAACTATTTTTAAATCTTAATTAAAGTTTTAATATTCAAAAATTTTCAAACTTGAATATTTTAATATTCAAACTTAATAATTCAGACTTAAATATTGTAAAATTTAAAATTTAATACCTTTGAAATCCAAATTTAAACATTTTGTTTCAAGTTAAATTATTTTTCAAACTTAAATATTCTTCAATATTATAAATATTTTTTAAAGTTAGTGATAAAATTAATTTTAAAATTAAGAGTAACTCCATCTCACAAAAACCCATAAGGTTACATGAGTGATAACTTAGAAAGGGTGAGATGGAAAATTAAGAAAATAGATAACAACTTTAATCTCTTTTTGGTTTACATGCTTGGATTCTAGGATTCCCAAATTTAATTAATTTTTTAAATATATTAATCAAGAAAAAGTGAAAAGAGTTAAGTTAAATTAAATATTTTTTTTCTAAAAATAAATATTTTCTCAAAATTTCAAGTATTCTTTTTCAAAATTTCAAAGTGTAGTTCTTTAAAAAGTTCAAAGGATTCTTAAAAAGAAAGTTCAGTGTTTCTTTTTGGTTTAACTATTTTTGAAAAGCAACCTTAAATATTTTATTTGAAAAATAAAGTTTAAATATTTCTATCTTGAAAAATAAGTTTTTGAAAATATATTTTTAACTAAGTTTTAAAAGCTAAAGAATTTAGCTAAATTTTAAAAAAAAATCTTTTAAAGAGTTAAGTATTTAGCTAAACTTTTAAGAAAATCTTTCAAAAGCTAAGTATTTACTTAAAACTTTTTAAGAAAATCTTTTAAAAACTAAGTATTTAGTTAAACATTTTAAGAAAGTCCTTTTAGAAAGTTCATTATTTAGCTAAATATTTTTAAGGAAATCCTTTTAAAAGCTAAATTTTTTAAGTACTTAACTAAGTATTTTAAATCCTTTTCAAAGCTAAGTAACTCCTTTTTAAGATAAATTATTTTAAATCCTTTTCAAAGCAAAGTAACTCCTTTTTAAGATAAATTTGTTTAAAGTGATGAATTCAAAGGGAGCTTAAAATTAAAATTTTGAAAGAGATTAAAAGTTAGAATTTTTTTAACTATCTTTACAAATTAATTCTCTCTCTAACTTAGAATGCTTTTTGATATATGTCAAGGGGGGGGGGGGGGGGGAGTTAAAGTTAAGAGTTGAACATAATTTTTTATGAAGGGGGAGCATAAGGGGGAGTTGTTTTTTATGTCAAATTATTTTACTTATGCTCATGCTTAAATTCTTTACATTATAGTAATTATTGTGATGTTTTACTTAACTTTGAACTAGTCAAATTATTTTACTTATGCTCATGCTTAAATTCTTTACATTACAGTAATTATTGTGATGTTTTACTTAACTTTGAACTAGGTTGCGATAATAAAAAAGGGGGAGATTGTTGGTACAGGGAGCACCAGACAATCAAACCTAAGTTTTGATTATGATAAAGGGTTCAAAGTTAAGGTTACTTGTTGTCTAACAAGTGTGAATGAGCTTGTAGAAAAGTCCTAAGTTGTCTTAGACAAAAGTCCTAGTGGACTCTAGGCAAGTGGAAAGTCCTAGCTGCGGTTAAGCACGAAGTCCTAATCTGGGGGATTGGGTGAAGTCTTGGTGGGACGTGCAATTTGGGCGAAATCCTAGAGTCGGAGACTCTAGGTGAAAATCTTAATAGTCGCGGACCAGGTGGAAGTTTGGACGGGTCATGGAGCAAACGTTCAACATGAAGACATGAAGTCTCGAATGCTAAGCAAAAGTCCAGACGGTCTGGAGGACTGATCTACCAAAAAGGTAATTTTTCCTTAGAGGAGTAGGTGAGGACGCATTCCCCGTTAAGGGAACAATAGGTGTCAGTTTAACCTAGGGTTTCCAAGAAATTTGAAAGTCCGAACCGGACAGTCCGGAGGTTATCAAATAATTTATTATTTATATTTTATTATGCTAACTTTGTTTTGCAGGATATATTTTATTTGTGGACTAATATGCCTTGTAGGAAGGGAGATGTACAAGGAAATGCTCAGATGAATAGTGTCTGATACACCTCCAGGGTTGTTGGAGGCGTCTCGGGTGCCTTAGCCCAAGCTTCACGCAGAAGGGAGCTGAAAGCGCCTACCAGGTGCTTGAAGGTGCCTTGAACCAGGGATGGAAGGCACCTTCTAGGAGCTTGAAGGCACCTTCTAATGGATGAAGTTCACAGAAAGCGGAGATTATAAGCACTGCAGATTCAGGGATAACGATCTGAGCTGGAGGCGCCATCAAGGAGGTGGAAGGCGCCTTCAATAGCCCATAAAAGGCTGGTTCGAGTAGAGAGCATAACACACTTAATTTTCACAATCTTTCTCCTACGCACTGCTCCAAGAACAACCCTGCTACTCCATGACGTGACTCCAATGATCGAGCAATGCGACTCCGATGATCCAGTGATGCAACTCTGGCGATCGAGCGACGCGACTCGGACAACCAAAAGTGCAACTCTCCAGATCCTAAAGTTGTCAGTATATTTGTTGCAAAGTTGTAATTTAATATTTTTGTAATATTCGAATTGATAGTAGATTGCCCAACAAAATCCCTTGGAGTAGGAGTCGTCAAAGACTCCGAACCAAGTAAAAATAAACTTGTTAGCATTATTTTTTCTTTCTCTTATTCTTGCTCTTCCATTGAATTTTACTCAATCGTGTTTTCCAAAAAAGTGTGAAAAAGCCATGAGCACTATTCACCCCCTTTAGCGTGCATCAATCCTATAGGTATTGGACTGAGGAGCAAAGAGAGCAATCAGAGGCAGATAAGGAGGTAACGAAAATTCTATTGAATTTATTGCCTCCTAATGTGTTGTTGAGTGTAGGTAATTACGAGAACACAAGTGATCTTTGGAAAAAGATCATTGCATTCCATGAAGATCCTACAAAATTCCAAGGATTAGAGGAGCCCAAGGAGAAGGGCTCATTGGTCCAAGAGGAGAAGGACCAATCGGATGTTCACATGAGCTCAACATCTGAGGAAGAGAAGGAAGTTGAGGAGGTGCCATCCAAGTCTTCAAGGGAGGAGGATGTGGAATCATCCACATCTTCGAGTGAAGAGGAAGAGGAGCCATCCAAGGAAGAGGAGATCTTAGAAGTTCAACCCTCCACCTCATCCACCAAGAAGAGTGGGAAGAGCCACATTCAATGCTTTGAGTGTGGGAAGACGGGACACTACAAGAGTAGGTGTTCAAAGCTCCAAAAGATATGGGAGGTAAACCCTAAACTCACTAAAGTTGATTTAACTAATGTGAGTTGTAGGAAGAAGAATGAGAAGAAGCACATTAGGTGCTTCACATGTGGTGAGTGGAGTCACTACCACACAAAGTACCCAAGGAGAGGAGAGCTCAAGAAATTGGCGCACTTGAAGAAATGGGAAAAGAAGAGGAGCTCAAGTCAAGGAGGATCTTCAAAGGTAAAAGGAAAGATAATCCCTATTTTAAAGTTTAATCCAATCTCTAATTCTTATATTCTTGTTAGAAATAATGTAGATTATTTACTCAAGCATAATCATGGATTTAGGTACAATGATAGGAGTAGGGTTAACATGGTAGATAACCCTAGGAAATCATGTGCTAAGGGTAGACATAATAAGACCCAAACCACTTTACCTAAGGGAAGGAAAGTGGGTGAAAACCTAAGCATAAATCCCAAGAAGGGGACACATATGCCTAGGAAGGTGGGTAGGTCAAGGGATGTCCAAGTTGGACATGTTGATTCAAGGGTTAGAACTTTAGAATTGAAAAATCAAGTCTTGAAGGCAAGTCTTGAGGAAATGGAGAAAGTCCTAGATAGGTTCATTATTGAACCTAGCGGTCTTGACATGTGTTTGGATGGTCAAAGATCCAAAAATATCAAATTGGGTCCTCCAAGGCTAAAAAGAGGTCAAGTGCTAGGGTGACACATGACAATGGCAAGGGATGAGTGGCCAAGGGCAAGGGAGAATCAACCAAGGTCCATGATAAGAAATACGCAAGGGTTGCATATGATTATGGAAAGGATGAGTTGCCCAAGGTTAAGAAGAAGTCTACTAAGGTATGCCATGTGGGTGTAGTCATGGTAGATGAGTCACCTAGGGAGGTGTATAAGGTTAAGAGTCCTAAGTAGGAAGAGCCTTTGGAACCCACGGTAGATGGGTTATCAAATGTGCCAAGTGGTTAGGAGACGAACTTGAGTCTCTAACCTAATGGGTTAGCACAATTAGGATGATATCATGCATGAAAATATGACATTGGGTTCATATTGCATGAAAATTGATTTTTGATGTATAAATGCCATATAAACTAATGCTAGGGATGCTTTATGGTTTAGTATGGGCAGATACATCAAGAGAAAGCCAAAACTAGGACTTTAGGTCATGATTCAATTGAACCATTTAGCTAGTTTTGGATTTTATATCAATCTTAGAATTTGTGATAAATATATTTTATATATATTTTTTTCTCAAGTATACATTAGTAAAATAGACCTCTCCTCAAAATTTGAGAATTTTTGGATGTCTATGGAATTTCTGGTGCATTTCTGAAGTTGAGTTAGAAATACTATTTTTGGCTAAACTAGTGTACCAATTGACTGATACAAATATAGTCAACTGTTAACATTGTTCACAGGCATAGAAGGTCTCTATAAGCTTGTTTTGAAGAGGACAATCAACTGAGTTAATGGCTATCTGCTAATACTGTCTAAAAATATGTTTTAACACTAGAAAATGACCAAAAGGATAGTGAACATGTATATAATCTTATGGGGGATTAATACATGATATTTATGGTCATTAGAGGTTAAAAAGTCTAACAATTGAGATATTGTTGGAGCTCTTTTTTATGTATGGCAAAGAGGGAGAAGTGTTGGGTTTAAGTGGGAAATCTACACACCTTTACATGAAATCCTAGCTCAAGGGGGAGCTTAGGTGAAGGGGAGCGATTGCTCATTTATTGGCAAAGGGGAAGAAGTTTACCTTTGTGTGAAATCATAGCTCAAGGGGGAGCTTAGGTAAAGGGGGAGACTAGGGTTATGTTCCATGACTTATGCATGTGTAAATTGCATGTTTATTTGCATTGTTATTACATTTATGTTTCCCTAACTTGAATGGGTTGCTAAATATCAAAAAAGGAGAGATTGTTGGAGTAATCTTGGTACCCTAGATTTTGATATTTGGGCAAAGGATTAAATTAGGTTTATTGTGTATTTGATATGCATTGTGAGTATGCAGGATACAAGTATAACAAGGAAAGTCCAAGTGTGATCTTGGCAAAGGAGAAAAGTCCAAGGGTGAGTCTTGGCCCTGTAAGTCCAAGAATGTAGTCTTGGCAACGTAAGTCCAAGTGTGACTTGATAATGGATGAAGTCCCAGAGGCACGACCTGTTGGCAAAGGAAGACCTGAAAACAATGATAAGGCCAATGGAAGCTCCAGAAGGCAAAGAATGAAGGATGGAGAGGCATCCAAGGGACGCGATGCTGATGGAAGAGGCTAGAAGGTTAGGTCTAGGTTGTGCGGTCAAGGACGAGTGCACGAGAGACTGTACTTAGGATAAAATTTCAGGGGGCACTGTAGCAGTACTGTTGCATTTCTATAGTGTTTCTTAGCAAGCGACTGATGTTTTCATTAGTCGACTGGTAGTTGACAGTTGGCTTATAATGGTTGAATTTCACTTAGCAACAGTCGACTAGTGGCCGGAAAATAGCTTAGTGTTTTCCTCCTAAGCTCTATTTAATAGAACTCGGGGTGCTTGGACATGGTTGACGAAATAAAGGTGGTTAACCCTTATTAGTAGTCTTCCAAGTGCCCTAGCATCCCAAGCCTGCTTGTGCATGTTGTGGTGAGGTTTCCCCACCCACAAAGAGCTACATGAGCTAGTCAGAGGTTTTTCAGAGAGTTATCTATCGAAGGATTGGGATCGTCCACCTTACGGATAGCCGTAGAGTAGGAGCTTTATCTCCGAACCACGTTAAATCAATGTGTCATTAGGTTTATCTTTCTATTTGTTAGGTCATTTTATATTCCGCTGCATACTAACAATTGTAGGAAGCGATGAGACACTATTCATCCCCCTCTAGTGGACGTCAAGGTCCCAACACTAAACCAAGTGGGTATAAGATAAGTGAAAGGAACAAGACACGACTCACTGTAGCTGATGAAGGGTTCATAATTGGTTCTGAGATCAACTGTGATTTTCTGATTAATTAGTGATCATGATATACTACTAAGTGTCACACATGATCATTCTATAATTAAGTAGTTAATTATGGAAGATCAAGATAAACCGGGAACCTATTGGGTCACACGCAGTACAAGTTTCTTAAAGACCTAAAATAAGTTAGAGAATAGGATTCTCAGATGAAAAGATAAATATTGGTTGGACCATACATAAGACAAATATGGAAATATTTGTCAGAACGGAAGCTTGAATGGATCACATCTCTTATAAAAGAGTTGGACCCTATTTGGTTTAGTCATGAACCAATTTGTTTTAGCTATGAACTAACTTGATTTAGTTGTGAACCAAACCAAGAGATTAATGAGCTAATTTTTGGTTAAGGCATAATGGGTTGGATTTGAGCTTTCTAATCCAACTTATTAAAGAAGACTATATATTGACATAGTTAAGAGAGAATTTATAGACAATTCATTATTGGCTTAATTAAGTTTTGAAAACCTAAACCCAATACCTCTCTCTCCCTCTCTCTCTCTCTTCCCGCGAGCCATAATAGGAGGTTCTCCTCTTATTGCCATGAGCCACCCAAAGGAAGAAGATCTTCCTTTTGCTTCTTCTTTCTCTTCTTGATCATTCTCCTTCACTTATGGCTAGTACCTTCTGAAGGAGAAGCTTATTTTTTTGGAGTTGTCTTGAAGAGCTCCACATGAATACGAATAGAGAAGAGGTTTGATAACGTCACAAAAGGTTGATGCCCTTCTCGTTCTAGGTCATCCATAAGATATACCTAGAATAATTATTATTTTATTTTATTTTATTTTATTTTATGATCTTATCTGTGTAATTGTATCTTGCATGTGTGTGGTGTGTGTGATGTAATAAATTAATTTATTTATCATTAAGTCTTCCGCTGTGTATGTTTACGAAATATATTTTTAGCACACACCGCATCGGGCATATCCTTACATGAGCTGACTCTTATTATTCTAGACTCAGTTTGTGTTTATTCATTTTCTTGTGATTAATTTTGTTCATCTTCGTATTCGTCTATTTGATTTGGGTTTTCACTTGCTCTCCCTAAATCAGTGTTAGCTCTAACAAAATCAATTGGTTGGTATTGAGTTTGAGTTGAGTTGGAGTCTTTAGGGTTCTTATTTTCATTGAATTTTACATTGGATGTTTTCTCAATTCTTAGTGTAGTTTTATTTTCATATTCTTAGTGTTAGCCCTACAAAGATTCTTTTTATACTTTTGTGGTAAATTTTCCTAAGTATTCTCTTATCTTTAATATGAAAATTGGACATCTAAATACTTCAAAGTATTTAATGTTTTGTATTTTGTTATAATATAGTTCATAGGAAGTTTTGTTATAATTGTTGTTTATTGTTATCCTATTTTACACATAGCATGCTGTATTTACGGCTTCAGCCTATAGATATTTGGGTAGTTAGTATTCATTAAGCATTGTCCTAGTTGTTTCTTGTAGTGTTCTATTTTTTTCTTTCAACTATTCCATTTTGTTGAGGTGTTTTAGAACATGAGAATTCTTGATGATATCGATTTTTTAAACAGAATTTTGTAAACCTATGCTTTTAAACTCTCCACTGTTGTCACTTCTAATTCATTTGATTTTCATGCCTTTTTCATTTCCAGTTTGCTTGCAAAAGTCACTAAAGGTTTCAAATGTTTCATCTTTATTTCTTAGGTTTTTTACCCAGGTGAACCTAAAATAGTCATCTATTATTACTAGACAATATAGGTTTCTATTAATTAAATTTAGTCCATGAGAGTCAAATAGATCTAGATATAGTAGTTCAAGTATTGATTTAGTCTGAGTTTGATTAGTTGATTTGTGGGTTGACTTGGATTGTTTTCCTTGTTGACAAGCATTACAGATTATTATATCTAAATAAGGTAGTTTTGGTAGTCCTCTAACTAGTCTATTTAATTTAGTGAGATTTCTAAAATTAGTATAGGACAGTCTTCTATGTCATTGCCAGGTTTCATCTTTTTGTGTCAAATGACACTTAAGTGAGGAGCTGGCTAGGTTAATTGTGTAAATATTATTATTCCTAAATCCTTTTAATTTTATGTGGGGTCTTTCATATGTTTAATTAAACATTCATTGGATATAAATTTAACCTTATACTCAGAATCACACAATTGACTAATACTGAGTAAGTTGAATTTGAAATTTTCAACTAGTAATACTTTATAAATTATGAAATTAGACTCTAGTTCAATGTTACTTATACCAATTACCTTAAGATTGCCGTTGTTTCCAAAGGCAACCGTTCTTAGGCTTTTATATTTAACTTTGATGAATTTGGTGCGATCTCCAGTCATGTGTCTAGAGCAACCACTATCTAAGATCCAGTTAGATTCCTACAAGAAGGTAGGAGTCAGAATTTAGCTTTAAGTGTTAAATTAATTTTTAATTTCAAGTTTAAATTTAATTTTAAATTTTAAGTTTTAAGTTTAAGTTTAATTTTTAATTTTAATTTTAATTTTAATTTTAATTTTATTTGATTTTAATTTTTTAAGTTAAGTTTAAATTTTAAGTTTAAGTTTAAATTTGATTTTAAGTTTAAGTTTGCATTTTAATTTGATTTTAATTTTAATTTTAAATCAATATTTAGTTTTAGGTTAAATTTGAATTTTATTAATATAATCATCTCACCCAGTCTAAGTTTTCAGACAAAAGTATCTTATCATTTTGTGAGATGAGTTAAGTTAGAATTTTAGGGTTGATTTAACTTGTGTTAGATTTAATTTTAGCTTTAGGTTAATTAAGTAGACATTCTTTGAATAAATTTTTAGGATGTGGTGAGTCACACGGATATCATTAGAGTAAGCATGTACTTCAAGATTTTTCAAATAGTCCTGTCAAAAGAACTTAGTACAAAACTTTGGTCTAACCAGTTTAGATTGGTAAAGGGTAGCTTCAGTTTGTTCCACTAAGCCAATTGCACCAGATCGAACACATATGATTCTTCCTAGACATGTATAGACAGAGCTTCCCTAATCTACTATTATCCCAAACTTCTCTAGTACTGTTTACCAAGTTAAATTAGTTCCTAATTTAACTAGTCTAATTACCCAGCTGGGTAAACTATTATTTTGGAGGTGTCAACTAATTTGGTGTCTCCCCCTGAATTATTAAACTTGGGTTTAAGTTTTAGGTTTATGTCGATTGGTTTTATAGTTGTAATAAACTTGATTGTAACTTGAGTTTAAATTGAATTTGTAGTTAATTATTTTAAGTTTAGTTTTTGAGTTAGATTTATTTGATTTTATTTTATTTTTTAGGTTTGAATTTAGCTTAGTAGGTTTAATTTTTAAGATTAAGGTTGAGTTATTTGGTTTATTTTGATTTAGTTTTAGATAGTGTATTTCATTTTTAGGTACATAGTATTGATTAAGTTCTACTTATTTGGTTAGACAAACTTTTGGAACCCAAGCTTTGGTTTGTTTTGTATTTTGACTGAAGAATAATGTAAATATTTTATTTGAGCTATTTTTATATCCAAGTTCAGATTTGTTATAGACAGTTCTTTGTGATCCAAGAATAAGGTCAAGATTTTTGGACCTTGTTACAAATTTTTCAAGTAAGCTTTTAAGGTTTAATATTTTAAATTTTAGTGTGGAATTTTTTGTAAGTACCCTGTAGTAGTTTTGATGTGGTCAACTAAGTTAAGTTAGGTCCTATTTATGTTCGATGCCTTGTGTCTAAGTGTGAAGAAACTTAGGAGTACAAGAAGTTGAGCGGAAGACCCAACGGACGAGAAGGATGACAAGAGAATGGAGCTGACGGGCTCAGTGCATCCGAGGGACGAGGAGCTATGGAAGAGTACACTAATGGATGAGAAGGACGTGTGCGATGTTTAATGGACGAGAAGTCGAGGAGGAAGCCTGCTCGAGGAGAAGGTTAGAGTTGGGTTCGGGTTAGCTCAACTTCGAATAACCAGAGCATCACCCATGCAAAGAAGATCAGTTGGAGCCTGATCTACCTTGTGGAAGGTGCCTTCCATAGCTTATAGAAGGAGCCTTAAATAGCCATTATATGAAGATAAAGTTTTATCTTTGGCGGATAAAACCTATCCTATTAAAGGCACCTTAGACCACCTTGAAGACGCCTTCAAGCTATAGATAACATTTTTCAGGAGCTATAAAAATGCCCCTAGACCTAAGAATTTAACAACAATTTCAGTATCCAATTCCTAGTTTATTTCTAAGCTTTTAAAGAGTTTAAGAGGCTTCTCAGCCTTCAACAAATGAGATTTTTCTAGTGCTTTCATCTGCCTTGGATTAACAACCACCTAGGTTATAACCAAGCACATTTTGACCTTCTTACTTATTCTTTTTAAGTTGTTACTATTTTCATTAATGTCAATTGTCTTTAATTTCTTAATTTAATTGTGCATCCTTGCTAAGCAAAAGCAAGAGATTATTTTTTTTAAATATAATTTCAGGCAATTCACTCCTCTCTTGCCGATCACCCGAGGACCAACATTTTCTTCTACAAGTTTAGTATTTTGAATTGAATTTTCAAGCTGACTTGGTTTAGGATTTGACTCAAGTTATTCTTTTAGCTCCTTATTTTCTTTACTAAGTGTATCTATTTGACTTGCAGTAGTAGATAATTTCTTATGTAGACATGAAATAATTTTGAAAAACCTAGAGCTTAGAATAGAGTTTACCTTGGTGGAACCTTTGGAAACGAGTGCAAACTAATGGGTCAACTTGTATTCTGACTCTTCGTCTTGTTCGGATTCGCTTTCCAATTCTGGTCTGGTTGCCATCAGTGTTAGATAGTTGTTGTACTTTAGTTGATCGTTATATGTTTCATTCGAAGATGACTCGTCCCAAGTTGCCTTGAGTTCTTTCTTTTTCTTGAGGTTCTTGGGTTTATCTTTTTTGAGGTTCGGACACTCATGCTTGTATTGGCCTTTTTTGTTGTATTCGAAGTAGGTGATGCTTGACTTACTGATGTTTGGCTTGATCATCTTTTGAAGGTCTTTGTGCTGAAGTTCTTTTTGGTGAACATTCTCCTTACCATGTTCACCAAATTCTGTTTTGAATCCGAGCTTGAGTCAGACTTAGATTCTCCTTACCACGTTCTTTATCAAATTTGTAGAACTTGTAAGAAATAGTATACCTTTCTTGGTCTTTTGGGAGTTAGTCTATTCATGCAACTCTAGTTGATAGAATAGTTCACCTAATTTATGTTTATTCAAGTTCCTCGAATATAAGCATCCACTATTGATGCTCATAATGCATTTCGGGGAAACAAATTTAAACTACCTTATAACGTCCTAGTTTTAAGGTTCGTGATAAATAAGGTGCAGTTTGTTGAGGATGTCTTTGATCCTCACATGGAGTTTGTTGGACCCCGTGGTGTTTTGATGTGATCAACCAAGTTGGTTAGGTCCTGCTTTACATTTAATCCCTGTGTCTGAGTGTGCAGGAGCTTAGGAGCACAGGAAGTCGAGCGGAAAATGCAGCTAGCGAGAAGAACGACGCGGGAAGGGAGCCAACGGGCTCAGTGCGTCCGAAGGATGAGAGAGCTGCGGCAGAGTACACCGGTGGGTGAGAAGAACGTGCGCGACATTCGAGGGACGTTAACCCGGAGAGGATGACTGATCGAGGAGAAGGCCGGGAATTGAGTTCGGATGATCCCTATTCCGGTTGGTCGTAATCACCCAAAAGATCGGAGCGTCGGAAGTCAAGGCAAAGGAGAAAGTGGGCTGAAAACAAAGCTCAAGGTGCCTTAAACCAGTGCTGGAGGCGCCTCCACCTTGGAGGTGCCTCAAACAGCATTGGAGGCGCCTTCAATCTGGTTTGAGGCGCCTCAGAGTGGTCAAAATGACCGTTTGCGCTGCGGATAAAGTTTTATCTACTGACCAAGCTGGAGGCACCTTGAATCTTGTTGGAGGCGCCTTGGACCCTCAGAATAGACTTTCTAGGAGCTATATAAAGGCCCCTGAAGTTAGGAAATATTCAACAACTCAAGCAATCAACTGTTCCATCAACTCTGTAATCAATTCCTAGAAATAGTTCTGAGTTGTAAGAGTGCAAAAGGCTTCTCCGCCTTCAGAGAAGGAGATTTTTCTACTGCGCATTTTTTATCGCCCTGGATTAATAACCTTCTTGGTTGTAACCAGGTTAACTCCTGAGTCTCTAGCTTTATTATTTTAATTTTATTATTATTGCTATTGCACTTTCGAGTTGAAAAATTCGAGGAGGGTAGTTTTAATTTGTGTAGGCAATTCACCCCCCTCTTGTCGGCCTCCGCTGCACCAATAAGTGGTATCAGATCCAGACCGCCTCAGAAAGACTAACCGCCGACTGAAGCAAAACGATCAAGATGATGGCCGGAGCGAATATTCATCCCCCGAAGTTCGACGGAGACTTGACGACATGGAAACGCCGGATGGAGGTATTTTTCAAGACAGAATTTGACATTTGCTTAATTATGAAATATGGTTATGCAGTTCCAAAAGATAAAGAAGAAAACACGTGGAGCAAGAAGGAGCAAGCCGATTTTATCACCAACGGAAAGGCAGAATTCCACCTGCTTAGCGTGTTGCCACCACAAGAGGTAAGTCGAATCGGAAGCTACGACTCCGTGAAAGACCTTTGGGAGAAATTCCTGGAGCTTCACGAAGGTACCTCGGAAGCTAAGCTAGTGAGGTGCGACATCCTCCGGAACCAGTTAACGAACCTTCGGATGAATAATGGCAAGAAGGTAGCGCAACTCCAAGCAAGGATTAAGGAGTTAATAACCCAACTAAACAACCTTGGTGAAGAAGTAAAGAGTCGGGACTCGATCCGGTACGCGCTCAACGTCTTCCCCAGAACTCCAGAGTGGGTCTCCTTAGTAGATGCGTACTACATCTCTAAGGACTTCGAGGTAAGTAGTTTAGAAAATTTATTTTCAACTTTTGAACTTCACAAATCTCGGATTGCAGAGCCCAATAACCTGGAGAAAAAAAGTCAGAACATTGCCTTAAAGGTAAGAACAAACGATTCTGACTCCGAAGCCTCGATCGACGAATCTGAAATTGCATTAATGGTAAGATGATTTAATAAGTTTTTTAAATCTAACAAATTTAGATCGCAGAAGCATGAGCGAAAAAGAAGAACGGTTCATTGCTACAACTACAATGAAGAAGGGCACATCAAGGAAGACTGTCCGAAATTAAAAAGCAAGCAGAAGGAAAAGGAAAAGGTCAAGTACAAGAAGCCAGAATCCTCCAAGCACATGAACCTGAAGGCCACTTGGTCAGATTCATCGTCTTCCGAATCAGACGTCGAAGTCTTCTCGGGGTTAGCGCTAATAGCTAACCATCAGATGGAAGAAGAATCAAGCTCAGAGATGAGCATAGATGATGGGGGAGGAACATCAAAAGAGGAAAGCTACAGTGAAGGGGGAGCCTCACCAAGTCAGGTAAGTAAGGTACGTAATCTAACCCCGACTCAGTCTTTTCGCTTTATTAAGTCTCTTTCTAAAGACTTATTCAAATTAGAAATAGAAAATACTGAATTGAAATTGAACCTAGCAAAAGCATGTCTACTAGAAATGTATGATAATCTAAAATTAGACAATGATAAATTAAAAGTTGAAATTGAGAAATTGAAAGATAACGATGCATGCTTAAATAAATTTCCAAAATCAAAATTAAGAATTTATGGAAAATTGAATTGGTATATAAGAAAACATCAGGGCCAACTTAGAAGAATACCTAAATGATATGTACCCCCTAAGTTTTTGACCAACCCTATAGGAAGGAATCTTTATTGGGTTCCAAAATCTTTGCTAGTTTAAATTTTTCTTTTTAGTTAAAAGCATACAGTAAGAAAATTAAACATTGAGTTTCTTTATGGAAGCTTTGTCTAAGTAAGTGGTTGTTGCTCCAATAACCAAGAAGGCCTAGTACCTCGCCACGACCTGGAAGCCGAAATATCGAAATAAAAATGTTTAATTAACTTTCTGATAAAAGTATTAGAATTAACTAATGCTTTGAAAAGTTTTTAAACATTTCCTTAGAAATTCTTTAAATTTTTTTTTCTAGAAAAATGTCTCTTGAAAGTTTTATTTAGAAATTCTTTTTGGAAAATTCTAAAAATTAATTTTGACTTAGAAATTATTTTGAAAAATTCTAAAAATTAATTTCGACTTAGAAATTACTTTGAAAATTCTAAAATTTCAGTTTACTTAGAATTTTTTTAAAAATTAATGTCTCTTCTTATAACCCCGTTTTTGTTGTGATCAAAAGGGGAGAGAGAAGTACAAGTTTAGGGGGAGAGAATTTTTTTTAAAAAAATTAAAAATATTTTTGAAAACTTCTGGTTAACTCTTAATTTAGTAGTTGCAATTTTATTTATTACAAACTGATGCTTAACATGTTAGTTTAGTAATTTTCTTTTAAAATTACTTTTTTTTTTGTCTATTTTTAACCCTAACTTAAACTTGAGTTGATGCACATCAAAAAGGGGGAGATTGTTGGACCCCGTGGTGTTTTGATGTGATCAACCAAGTTGGTTTGGTCCTGCTTTGTGTTTGATCCCTGTATCTGAGTGTGTAGGAGCTTTGGAGCACAGAAAGTTGAGCAGAAGACGCAGCTAGCAAGAAGGACGACACGGGAAGGGAGCTGACGGGCTCGGTGTGTCCCGAAGGACGAGAGAGCTGCGGAAGAGTACACCGGTGGGCGAGAAGAACGTGCGCTTCGAGGGACGTTAACCCGGAGAGGATGACTGATCGAGGAGAAGGCCGGGAATTGAGTTCGGATGATCCCTATTCCGGTTGGTCGTAATCACCCAAAAGATCGGAGCGTCGGAAGTCAAGGCAAAGGAGAAAGTGGGCTGAAAACAAAGCTCAAGGCTCCTTAAACCAGTGCTGGAGGTGCCTCCACCTTGTAGGCACCTCAAACAGCATTGGAGGCACCTCCACATTGGAGGCGCCTTCAATCTGGTTTGAGGCACCTCAGAGTGGTCAAAATGACCGTTTGCGCTGTGGATAAAGTTTTATCCGCTTACCGAGCTGGAGGCGCCTTGAACCTTGTTGGAGGCGCCTTGGACCCTCGGGATAAACTTTCCAGAAGCTATATAAAGGCCCCTGGAGCTAGGAAATATTCAACAACTCAAGCAATCAACTGTTCCATCAACTCTGTAATCAATTCCTAGCAATAGTTCTGAGTTGTAAGAGTGTAAAAGGCTTCTCCGTCTTCGGAGAAGTAGATTTTTATACTGCGTGTTTTTCATTGCCCTGGATTAACAACCTTCTTGGTTGTAACCAAGTTAACTCCCGAGTCTCTAGCTTTATTGTTTTAATTTTATTATTATTGTTATTGCACTTTCGAGTTGAAAAATTCGAGGAGGGTAGTTTTAATTTGTGCAGGCAATTCACCCCCTCTTGCCGGCCTCCGCTGCACCAACAAGTGGTATCAGAGCCAGACCGCCTCAGAAGGACTAACCGCCGACTGAAGCACAACGATCAAGACGATGGCCGGAGCGACTATTCATCCCCCGAAGTTCGATGGAGACTTCGCGGCATGGAAACGCCGGATGGAGGTATTTTTCAAGACAGAATTTGACATTTGCTTAATTATGAAATATGGTTATGCAGTTCCAAAAGATAAAGAAGAAAACACGTGGAGCAAGAAGGAGCAAGCCGATTTTGTCGCAAACGGAAAGGCAGGATTCCACCTGCTTAGTGTGCTGCCACCACAAGAGGTAAGTCAAATCGGAAGCTACGACTCCACGAAAGACCTCTGGGAGAAATTCCTGGAGCTTAACGAAGGTACCTCGGAAGCTAAGCTAGCAAGGCGCGACATCCTCCGGGACCAGTTAACGAACCTTCGGATGAATAACGACGAGAAGGTAGCGCAACTCCAAGCAAGGATTAAGGAGTTAATAACCCAACTAAACAACCTTGGAGAAGAAGTAAAGAACCGGGACTCGATCCGGTACACACTCAACGCCTTCCCTAGAACTCCAGAGTGAGCCTCCTTAGTAGATGCGTACTACATCTCTAAGAACTTCGAGGTAAGTAGTTTAGAAAATTTATTTTCAACTTTTGAACTTCACAATCTCGGATTGCAGAGCCCAATAAACTGGAGAAAACAAGTCAGAACATTGCCTTAAAGACAAGAACAAACGATTCTGACTCCGAAGCCTCGATCGACGAATCCGAAACTGAATTAATGGTAAGACGATTTAATAAGTTTTTTAAATCTAACAAATTTAGATCGCAGAAGCATGAGCGAAAAAGAAGAACGATTCATTGCTACAACTGCAACGAAGAAGGGCACATCAAGGATGACTGTCCGAAATTAAGGAGCAAGTAGAAGGAAAAGAAAAAGGTAAAGTACAAGAAGCTAGAATCCTCCGAGCACAAGAACCTGAAGGCCACTTGGTCAGATTTGTCGTCTTCCGAATCAGACGTCGAAGACTTCTTGGGGTTAGCGCTAATAGCTAACCATCAGATAGAAGAAGAATCAAGCTCAGAGATGAGCATAGATGAAGGGGGAGGAACATCAGAAGAGGAAAGCTGCAGTGAAGGGGGAGCCTCACCATGTAACAACCACCCTTCTTACTACTACTACTACTCTCTAAGAGTGACCGTTACTTAACTACTAACTCTACTTAACCGGTATAATTAAAAACCACGAGGAATCCCTACCGAAAAATTTCGGTAAAATCTTCCCTGTATCGGTGACCAAATCAACAATACAAACAAACTATACTCAGCCACATGCGGCTGGAACATATATTTCACAACCACGCAGTATAATATCACAAATAAAAGAAGGAAACTACTCTAGCAATAGCAAACAACTATATCACTCCATCAATAGAACTCAACTACAAGTGCGGAATAAACTTAATTACAATCTCAACTCATAATAACATTTAAAGAAAACTAAAAGAACTCAAAACATAAAAGTCTTGACAATTCCTTAGCAAACTCTTGATCTCCCCATAGTCCAGCCATCACACACCTTCATCACCACCACCTTGTCGCCTTCCTTGCTAAATCTTTTCCTTTCCTTTATCTGCAGTAGGAGGAAGTGCAGTCTATAAGCATAAAGCTTAGTGAGCGCTATCTACTCACAAAAACTCGATATGCATGTATATAAATAAAAACATGCTAAAACTGAATGCTAACATATAAAACTACTCATGCTCATAAATAGCAAAGGAATCATACTAACTGAAATACTAAACATGTAAAGCTACTAAACATGTAAAGCTGCTAAACATGTAAACTACTCACGCTCACAAGAATAAAACTATAACTGCATGCTGAAAGCAAATAAAGCTAAACATGCTGAATAATCTAATAGCAAGAAACAAATAAAACTATTACTGCATGCTTCAAATAACAAGAAACTAAACTTTCTAATTCTAAACATATTTGAAGCTTGTTTCATTTGTTTCAAAACTTATACTTTAATATTTCAAAATAATAATAAACTTCTTTGGGCCCGGAATTGTACCAATTTGTGTGAATCCTTAATAAGAGTCGAGGTAGCTAATCCCGAAACTACTAAGGTACTTCTAGGCGATCTTGTGCCTAGGGGCGATCTAGGAGCCCACCCAATGGACCTTGTGTCCTGGACCTTGTGTCTGGTACATGCCATTAAAAAGTAGAATACTTATTTTCTTTTTAACTATTACTTCCTTATACTTGTTATTCTTCAATTCTCTTATAATAAAATGCCTTGGCATTTCTTTGAGCACTTGATATGCTACTGATCCCAATTCTTAAAATTAGGGATCCTATTAAGACCTTGGTCTCTCTTTCTTATAACTTCTTATAAGCCGCTAAAGAATTTATTAAAACTCTTATTCTTCCCACCTACAGGTAGATACTAGAGTTTTTATACAGCAACAAGATTCTTTAAAAATGTATCAATAGAATCAAGCAAAGGAAACCAAATCAAACTTCTTTAAACATGCTACAATAAACATAAATCAAAGGAAAGCAAACTAAGCTCTCCAAGCATGCTACAACAGATATAAATCAAGAAAAACTGAATTTGATTTCTTTAAGCCTACTCTAAAATAAAACTGCTCATGTTAAATTGATCATGCTTAATTATTAGCAAATGGAAAAATTGCTCATGCTTATAGAATAACAAAGAAACTAAGTTTGCAATGGTATTAAATAGACTTGATCACGTTTAATATATACCAAGAAAGCTCACACTATGTACTTGGATTAAGGGCTGTTCGTGCCCAACTAATAACAAGTGAAAGCTAGAAAATCTGCTTATGCATATCTAATAGCAAATGGAAGCTACTGTGTTCAGCTAATAGAAACCGAACCTAAGGTTGTTCATGTTATTCAAGAAAACCAAGAAACTAACACTACACTAAGAAGGAATTTAAATCTGTGTCAAAGAATTAATAACACAAAGTCTAGCAACATGATAAGGATTAATAGCACTAAGTCTAGCAGCATGTTAAGGATTTATAACACTAAGTCTAGCAGCATGTTAAGGATTAGTAACACTAAGTCTAGCAGCATGTTAAGGATTAATAACACCACCGAACCTGCACAGCAAGCTCCAACTCAAGCTAAAACCTGCTGGGATAGGGTCATATGGAAGGGTGTACTTTGCAATTCTAGACAATGAAAAGCATGTTTCTGTGAAGAAGTTTGATGCTTCTGAAGATGGCTCAAATGATATCCAGATTGAAGCATGAAAATTTTATTGAGATTCCAGGATACTGTGTAGAAGAAAATATGCGTCCGTTGGCCTATGAGTTTGCAACTATAGGCTCTTACATGATGTTTTGCATGGTATGGCTATGGCAATTATCTGCTACTTCGTGAACAGCAACAGAAATACATATAACATAACCCAATTTCATCTAACATCCAATCCTAATTCATGAATGACTAACTAACCAATTTCCTACAACAAATCAACAGGAGAGCAAAACCTCTTCATAGATTAGATCAATGTTAACTATAAGGCTGTAGAATCTAAAACACAACTTATACGTTCATCTAACATCTCGGCTAGGCATTTATACAAACAGAGAACGTTCAGAGAGCTCGCAAAGAAATCTTGAGGAGAATCAAAAATCCACCGAGCATAAACCCAATTCAAAACCAAAACCAAGTCGCAAAACAACTCCTACTGCAGGTGAGAAGCAACTCACCTTGCTTCTTTAACTTACAACCGAAGAAGATGAAGTATTCTAGGGTTCGGATAACTTGAGTTTTCGGCTTCTTCTTGCGCCCACCGATCCTCCTCGACGATGGTGGTCGCACACGGTTGAGGACCCGCCGAAAAAATCCCTTCGCCGGCGCCAAAGAGAGAGTCCTAGGAGGTGCTGCGTTTTCGCCCGAGCAGGAATCGGCGCCGTTGCGTGAGAAGAGAAGAGAAGAAAGTTAGGTCACGGGAGAAAATAAAACTCCCTTTATAACTAGGATATTCGACTACTAACTATACCTTAAATATAATCCGTTCTTTCCTTAATTAGCAAAAACTCGCCGGCACAGCTGGTTAACCGGCTTTTAATCGAAGCAAGGGGTCTCGGCTTCAATCCCTCAGCCGCGCACTTTTTCCCAATTTATTCCCTAATCATTAACTATGTTATAAACTTAATTCTCACCATATAAGATTAACAAAACTGTGTAGCTCAGTTGGTTGGGCCGGTTTTGCTTGGGTCAGTCTGACCCGAGGTCGTGGGTTCGAATCTGACCTTCAACGTTTTTTTTAAAACTTCTTTCTTTTTGTAACTCTACTAAACGACCTCCAAAAATTACGTAAAAATACTCTAAAAATTCCTAAAAATCTCTAGAATATTTTAAAAGTATTTCCAAATATTTTTATGGACTTTTAGAACTTGAAATAGGGAAAATTGGGTCGTTACACACCAAGTCAGGTAAGTAAGGTACGTAATCTAACCCCGACTCAGTCTTTTCGCTTTATTAAGTCTCTTTCTAAAGACTTATTCATATTAGAAAAATAAAATGCTGAATTGAAATTGAACTTAGCAAAAGAATGTCCACTAGAAATGTATGATAATCTAAAATTAGAAAATGATAAATTAAAAGTTGAAATTGAGAAATTGAAAGATAACGATGCATGCTTAAATAAATTTCCAAAATCAAAATTAAGAATTTATGAGAAATTGAACTGGTATATAAGAAAACATCAGGGTCAACTTAGAAGAATACCTAAAGGATATGTACCCCCTAAGTTTTTGACCAACCCTATAGGAAGGAACTTTTATTGGGTTCCAAAAACTTTGCTAGTTTAAATTTTTCTTTTTAGTTAAAAGCTTATAGTGTGAAAATTAAACATTGAGTTTCTTTATGGAAGCTTTGTCTAAGGAAGTGGTTGTTGCTCCAATAACCAAGAAGGCCTAATGCTTCGCCACGGCCTAGAAGCCGAAATATCAAATTAAAAATGTTTAATTAACTTTCTGATAAAAGAATTAGAATTAACTAATGCTTTGAAAAGTTTTTAAACATTTCCTTAGAAATTCTTTAAATTTATTTTTCTAGAAAAATGTCTCTTGAAAGTTTTGCTTAGAATTTTTTTTTGGAAAATTCTAAAAATTAATTTTGACCTAGAAATTATTTTGAAAATTCTAGAAATTAATTTTGACTTAGAAATTACTTTGAAAAATTCTAAAATTTTAATTTACTTAGAATTTTTCTAAAATTAATGTCTCTTCTCATAACCCCATTTTTGCTGTGATCAAAGGGGGAGAGAGAAGTACAAGTTTAGGGGGAGAGAATTTTTTTAAAAAAATTAAAAATATTTCTGAAAAATTCTGGTTAACTCTTAATTTAGTCGTTGCAATTTTATTTATTGCAAACTAATGCTTAACATGTTAGTTTAGTAATTTTCTTTTAAAATTATTTTTTTTGTCTATTTTTAAGCCTAACTTGAACTTAGGTTGATGCACATCAAAAAGGGAGAGATTGTTGGACCCGTGGCATTTTGATGTGATCAACCAAGTTGGTTAGGTCCTGCTTTGCGTTTGATCCCTGTGTCTGAGTGTGCAGGAGCTTAGGAGCATAGGAAGTCGAGTGAAAGACGTAGCTAGTGAGAAGGACGACACGGAAAGGGAGCCAACGGGCTCGGTGCGTCCGAAGGACGAGAGAGCTGCGGAAGAGTACACTGGTGGGCGAGAAGAACGTGCGCAGCGTTCGAGGGACGTTAAGCCGGAGAGGAAGATTGCTCGAGGAGAAGGCCGGGAATTGGGTTCAGGTGATCCCTATTCTGGTTGGCCGTAATCACCCAAAAGATCGGAGCGTCGGAAGTCAAGGCAAAGGAGAAAGTGGGCTGAAAACAAAGCTCAAGGCACCTTTAACCAGTGCTAGAGGCGCCTCCACCTTGGAGGCGCCTCAAATAGCATTGGAGGCACCTCCACATTGGAGGCGCCTTCAATCTGGTTTGAGGCGCCTCAGACTGGTCAAAATGACCGTTTGCGCTGCGGATAAATTTTTATTCACTGACCGAGCTGGAGGCGCCTTGAACCTTGTTGGAGGCGCCTTGGACCCTTGGGATAAACTTTCCAGGAGCTTTATAAAGCCCCCTGGAGCTAAGAAATATTCAACAACTCAAGCAATCAACTGTTCCATCAACTCTGTAATCAATTCCTAGCAATAGTTCTAAGCTGTAAGACTGTAAAAAGCTTCTCCGCCTTCAGAGAAGGAGATTTTTCTACTGCGTGTTTTTGATCGCCTTGGATTAACAACCTTGTTGGTTGTAACCAGGTTAACTCCCGAGTCTCTAGCTTTATTGTTTTAATTTTATTATTATTGCTATTGCACTTTCGAGTTGAAAAATCTGAGGAGGGTAGTTTTAATTTGTGCTGGCAATTCACCCCCTCTTGCCGGCCTCCGCTGCACCAACAGAGTTGCATTGCTATTTCTCCATCCTGCATTTTAATGTTGAACAATAAATTTAATAACAGGTCTCTTTTGTTACCTTTTCGCCGCTAATTCCCTCGTGTAGTTCGATTAGCTTGTCCCAAAGCTCCTTTGCTTTTTTAAATGGACCGACCCAATTGAGTTTCTCCTTGGTCAGTCCACTTTGGAGGGTGTTTAGTGCTTTGGTGTCGATTTGAGCTTTCCTCCTCATGTATGGGTTCTAATTCTCGTGATCCATAGGTGTTTTGGTTGTTTCGTTAATCGGTGGCTGGTACCCGCATCAGATCGAGAACCACTGGTTGATATTCATCTTAAGGTATACTTCCATTATCCTCTTTCAATACGAAAAGTCATATCCGGTGAAAAGTGGCAAGCACATGGTGCTAAAACCTTCGTTTTGGGCCATATGATTACCGAAATAGGAAAACTAGAAAGAAGTACCAAGACTTGATCATGGATTAGTAGTGCAGGAGAAAAAAAGATCAATAGAATAAAACTCGAGTGGTGTTGTACCAATTCAAGCAATTCAAGGAATTTAAAGTAAAAAAAAATTATCTGAAGAGGCAATAGTGCTGGTTCAGATTGATTAAAAAAAACTTAAAACTGAAAAAATTAAAGCAAAAAAAAAAGGCAAATAAACCCCCCTGCTTGATTGGTAGTTGCACCAATTCAGAGCTAATAGGGCTCTGATACCACTTAAAGGATCGTTACACACGTGAGAGGGGGGTTGAATCACATGATTTTAAAAACTTGACTTTTCTTCAATTTTGAAAAACATGTAACGGAAAAGATTAAAAGAGATAAAGAGGAAGACCAGAACACAAGGGATTTTACTAGGTTCAGAGCCTTCGGTGACTCCTACTCCCAGACTCATGATCCTACGAAATGTGTCGATGGGCAATCCACTACGATCTTCTTCTGGAACCACTGGAAGATGGAAACAAATACAATAGAAAAATCAGGACAAGTGTAACAAGCTACACTTTCCTTTATGCAAATATTAAATACAAAATTAAACTTTAGTTAACCAACACTTTCAAATATGATCAGATCAGGCTCAGTGTTGGATAAATCCTCAGCAATAGTCTGGTGCAGCAGCGTCGTAGCAGAACAATAGCACGAAGTTGGAGCAGTTAGAATGCCAGACGAACGTGTAGAAGCTTGTAGAAAGAGTTGTACTTGAGTTGAGTAAAAGCCTTGAGCGAGACCTCCCTTTATTTAGTGTTGAAGGCGCCTTCAAACCGCCAACTCTTATCCCCAAAAGCTCACCTCTTATCATCGATGAAGTCCAATTTTATCCGACCGAAGGCACCTTCCAAGCTCTCGAAGGTGCCTTCCATCGCCCGACTAAAGGTGCCTTCCTTCGCATGGAAGGTGCCTAGGGTATTGTTCACCACAGGCATTTTGTGATCCTTTTGCTCTGCAAAATGTGTTAGTCTAACACAACAAAGTATACCCTACAAGATGAAGTTATCATAATA
Organism: Zingiber officinale; assembly: GCF_018446385.1. Classification (NCBI taxonomy): domain Eukaryota; kingdom Viridiplantae; phylum Streptophyta; class Magnoliopsida; order Zingiberales; family Zingiberaceae; genus Zingiber; species Zingiber officinale. Next base: position 141,523,248 of record NC_055990.1, on the reverse strand, counting down.
AAAATAATTAGTTTATTAATTATATCTTATCTCCCCAAGACCCCAGGATTTAGTCACAGTCTCAATTTAGGTTTCCTAAATGGACCTAAATTGGACTTGCGCCTAAAGTCCCAAATTGGGATTCATCCTCACTAGAACACTCTCCTTCAGTGACTTACCTTACTTACCTTGCAGAATTGCTTGACTCTATCTCGGTCCATTAGGTCTTTCCACCAATTGTCAAGTACATAGACCTAATTAGACTTCGGCCAATTACAGGTCCTGTGGACCTAGTTGAACTTCCTGCCAGATATCGAGTCACTCCTTGATATATTTGGACTTCTACACTAGCTATCAAATCCTCCAGACCTAGCTGAATTTCAGCCTGGTGTCAAACCAGTCAAGTTTGGCACACTTGGTAGAAAGATTAGATCACATAACACATCTAACTTTAATCCATTTATTATTTATCAAAACTCATGTTTGATTATTGGTGTCAACTGTACCAACAATAAGTTTTATCAATGTTCCTGATGAATATTGATAACCTAACACATATCAATATTCCTAAAGAATATTGAAATATATATTCATTTTTATCATATTATGACATAATTTTTTCATTTTTGTTCCTATAATATTTTTGTGTAGAAACAAATATTTGATTACTTCATGACTATTACAATATAATGTGTTTTGATCCTATTATAACATGCTTGTTTAATATTTGTTTCCTTTTAATTTTTATTTCTACAATATTTTGTGTTAAAATAAATATTTGATTTCTTTAAATATTAACACATTTTTGTTTTATAAATGATATTATTCTAATTATTTTTTTTAATTTGCTTTTATGGTTGCTATGACAAATATCACAGAGTTTGAATTTGAAGCACTTGACTTAACTAGAAAAAAAAATTATTTTTCATGAATTTTGGATACTGAGATCCACCTTGTCTCTAAGAACGTAGGAGATACATAAAAAAAAGGAAACAACGAATCCCTATAGGATTGTGCAAAAGCACTTATTTTACTTTGTTACTATCTTGATGATGGATTGAAAATTTAGTGTCTCATTGTAAAAAAAAATTTACAAGAACTTTGAAAAAAAAATTGAAAGAAAGGTTTGATCATCAAAGAACTATAGTTCTCCTAAAAACCCATCATGAATGGATGTATCTGTAACGACCTAAATTTTCTCATTTGGAGTTCTAATAGTGGTTACAGATATTTAGAAATACTTTAGAAATATTCTAAAGATTTTTAGAAATTTTTAGAGTATTTTTATGTAATTTTTGGAGGTCATTTGGTATTTTTACTAAACGAAAGAAGTTTCGAAAAAAAAATATCCAAGCCGAGGTTTGAACCAGCAACCTCAGACCAAGCCAAACCTTGATCGAATCCAGCTAGCCAACTGTTCCACAATTGTTTTGTGAATGAATATGGAGCAAAATCTATTTAAGCAGTAATTAATGAATAGGAAATAAATTGGAATAAAAAGGGATGCAGCCGAGAATCGAACCCGCGATCAGGGATTTCGACGGAATCCGGCTAACCAAGTGGGCAAGCAGTCATTACTTATCAATTGAAGGACAAATTTTATTTAAGCAGTAGTTGGCTAATAGAATACATAGTTATAAAAGAGAACTTAAGTATTATCCCGAAACCTAATTATTTCTCCCGAAACCTCTCTTCCCTCTCGCGTCAGCGCTTCTCGTCGGGCGAAACCGCAGCAGCAAGCAAGAGGCGTTTCCGGCGGCCGGAGAGGGCGTTCTCCGAAGATTTCTTCACCGTCGTGATTCTTGCGTTGAGGAGAAGCTGGGAGCACGAAGAGGGGGCCAAAATCGCCGAGATTTGGAGCTCACCCGAAACCCTAGAGCCTTCCCCTTCGGCTGTAAGTCTAAGAAAACTTAGGGTAAGTTGCTACTCACCTGCAGTAGGATAGCTCCGAAGTTTATTCCGTATTCCTCTCCTTGTTTCCGAAGTTTTGCTTGAATTCTTAAAGTTTGCGTGCCTCCACAGCATATTTTTGGTTTGGATTGTGATTGAGCCGAATTCGTGTTGCTAGGGATTTAGGTCCCTCTTGGTTAGGATCATGTTGTACAGGGCTTAATTTACCAAGGTTGTTTCGGATTTTAGTTGTAGGGAAATTATGACGTTTAGGCTTTCAGCGACAATTTTCCTTATTAGTAGCACTTTGATTTCTTTTGTTTGTTTACTGTGGTATTGATCAGAAAGATGATTGAGTTAGGAGTTTTTCTGTCGTGAGCCCTAAAGAAAGAAAGAGGATGATTAGTTTGGAATCTTGTTGTTGGGCAAGGTACAAGAGAGAGTTTAGTTTTGTTCTAAAGCTTGTAGGTTTGATTTTGTAGCTTACTGCAGAATGGTATGTTATGTTACAGTAAGCATGAAGAACAGATTTGACTTAGGTTTTAGTTTCCTTCTTTGATTCGGATTAACCTGTACATTCCTTGCTGCCGTGAACCCTGAAGAAAGAAGAGGAGGATTAGTTCAGTTTAAGCATGAAAGACAGATTCGAATTTAGGTTTTAGTTTCCTTCTTTGATTCGGATTAACCTGTACATTCCTTCTTTGTTTCGGAACATGCTGTACAAGAATTTTGGTTGCTAGGCAGTCATTTGTTTTCAGAGTGTGCTGTACAAGAATTTCGAATTTGCTAAGGATTTAGATTTCCTGTTTGATTCCGGAACATGTTGTACAAGATGGTTCATAGGGCTTTAGTATCCTTCTTTGCTTTCGGAATATGCTATACAGAACCTGCTTAGTAGTTTCGAGTTTTATTTGCTCCTTTATGTTCTGTTGTAACATGGTTAAAGAGGCTTTGCTTGTCCAATGAAACTATTGGATTAGTTGGTCTATGTGACACTTATCATGCTAAGTTGGGTAGCATATTTATATATCTCATTTATTGGTTTTTAGGGCTGCCGTGTATTAAAAATGGTTCTATAGGGCTGCCGTGAATCCCAACCACTCTAGCTTAATTTGAATATGCGAAAGGGATAAGTTAATACCCTTTAATCTTGGTTTAGGGCTGCCGTGTATTAATAGTAGTTCTTTAGGGCTGCTATAGCATGAGGTTGAAGATTTTGTTGAAGATGGGTGCTTTATGTATAGAATTAGGTTTTGGAAAAGGTTAAGATTAGCATGCATGTTTATAATAAGCTTGCACAACCTTCTAATATTAAGCATATAGTTTATAGTCTTTCTATTACTGTCGTGGGCATAAACAACATGCATATCACGAAGATGCAGTCCTCCACTTTTAGGGTGCAGATTTGAAGTTTGCTACTTCCTTAATGAGCAAGAATAGTTCTTTAATTTAAAGCATGTGTTCCATTAAATCTTTTTAGGAGATTATGAGTAGTTATAAGTAAAGAGAGACCAAGGTCTTGATAGGAAAAGATTAATATTTTAAAGTATAAGAAGTATAAGTTTTATAGAGTTTCAAGTTCTAACTAGTTTAGACCCTTTTTGTTATCAATTGTTTAACATGTTATTAGATTCTTTGTTAGTGATCCTTTAACCTGCAGTTATAGTTTTAAGTTTAGCATGTTAGTTTCAGATTTCATGAAAATATTTCAAATGTAGATTTTCAGTTTTAGTATATGCAGCGAACTGCCTTTTATTCCAAGTATATAGTTAGATTTTTCTTTAAGCTTTTAGTTTTCCTTTGTTTTGCTATTAGGCAATGAACATAGAATGGCTTGGATTAGGTATTGGTTTATTAGGCTAATTGGAGGTTGATCCAGCAGTGATTTTGGTTTATTTTATGATGAAGTAGGTAGTGTAATCTCTTTAGTGCAGAAGTGTGGATGAAGAGTGAAGATGAGCATATGTAATATGTTGTTTTGGTGAGTATCATGTGTTAAGACTAAAGATAATTTGAATTGATGAAATGAATTTAACAGGTGAGAAGTATGTGAATAATTTAGATATGCAAGTAGTAAGTTCAGAGTAGAAGTTTAGTTTAGAAGATGAGAAAAGATATGTATATGTTGATCAATATAGATTTTATACTGAGAATTTCTTTCTGACCATAAGTTTAATGGCATAATTGATGTTCAGAATTAAAGTACTTGGATGTGTCAATATCAAGGATTCCATTTGGTCTCAGCCGGTTACTAGAATCTGAAATTCTAGGTTTATGATTGTCATGTGAGAATTTTAGTGCAGATTTTTATTAAGTATTGGTGTGTAGATTTTATTAAGCATTAGTGTGCAGATTTTTAGTTAACATTGAAATGCAGATTTCTGTTAAGCATTGCAGTACATAATTTTGTTAAGCATTGTAGTGTAGATTTGCTTTAAGTATTTAGTTTCTTTAGCAGTGCAGATTTGCTAATAGATAGTTTATGGATAGCATTGTATAACAAGGCTTTAGATTTCCCTTAAATATGCTTGATTGTGTGTTACCTAGTTGATTTCACTTATAGATGCATATGGAAAAATACCCTAACAGTATTTTGAGTTTAAGAAAAGTATAAGAAAGATAAAGAAAAAAAAAGAAAAATGCCAAGGCCTTAAGTAGATCCCAAAATCAAGACTTTAGGGATTTTGACACACAAGGTGCTTGTTAAAATGTCAAAACATTTAAAGAAAAAAAAGTAATTAAGATATTTTACTTTGAAGAGGCTAGTACCCGACTTCCAAGGCTGTCGTTAAACAAATCCAGGTGACCAATTCCAAAGTCTTGGCCCTAGTAAGACCGAGGTCTTTACCCTCATAGGACTGGTGACTAGCTACCACAGTCTCTATTAGGGAGCGGGCATAAGATGGTACTACGTCTGGGCCCAAGAAGAAGTTTATTATTATTTTGAAGTATTTAAGTATAAGTTTTTGGAACAAATGAAACAAGCTTCAAAGATGCTTAGAATCAGTAAGTTTAGTTCTTTAGAATTCTAAGCATTCAGTATTAGTTTTATTTGTTTTCCTTATTAGTTTATTGAGCATGATTAGTCTTATTTCTAGCATGCTGTTTAGATTTCCCTATGTTGTTTAGACTTTCCTTGTTGTTTAGTCTTTCCTTTCTTGTTAGGCTTTTCTTTGCTATTTCGAGCATGAGCAGTATTGAGTTCTTAGTTCTATTCCATTTGTTATTGATTCTAGCATGAGCAGTATAGATTCTTATTTCTAGTACTTTGTTATTAGATGAGCATGAGTAGCTTTCTTTTTAGCATTTCAGTTTCAGTATCTTTTGTATTTACATGCGCATATTCGAGTTTTTGTGAGTTAGATAGCGCTTACTAAGCATTTTGCTTATAGATTGCATTTCCTCTTACTGCAGATACAGGAAAGGAAAAGATTTAGCAAAGGAAGGCGACAAGGTGGCGCGGATGGTGTGTGATGCAAGGACTATGGAAGTCTTGGGACTTAGTTTAGGAATTTGTTAGATAAATTCTGTATATAAGTTGATAAGAAAATTTTGGAGTAGGAAGTTGTATTTTATTTTGTTCCGCTATTCATTACTTGCATGATTTGATTTTATTAAACTGCATGGTGATGTTATTTCTTTTGTGTGTTTGATATATGTTCCAGCCAACTGTGGCTGATGTATATTATGTTTGTATCTCAGTTTAAGGTCACCGGTACAGGGGAAACTTTGTCGAAATTTTTTCGGTAGAGACTTCTCGTGGTTTCGATCATACCGGTTAAGTAGAGTTAGTAGTTAAGTAATAGTCAGCCTTAGAGTGTAGTAGTAGTAAGAAGGGTGGTCGTTACAGCATCTTCGCTAGTAAGATTTTAAATATATAAGCTATTATAACTCGCACTATTCAAGATTAACTCCAAACTCACACTTTACGGAGAGAAAATTATTATCAAAATTTATTTAAAAAAACCTTCTCTACTTTTCATGCATCAAATGTGATCCTACTGTAGCAACATCATGACTGTGGATTTAAAAAATATTATGAGTTTATCTCATGCCTACTAGTTGTTGAACGGAATAATGAGCTGCTTATGAAAAATCATTAATTGCATCCAACTGTATCTACACCATTTCCGAAAGAAAATGGAACATCATTCCCTAAAGTGAATGATAACTCATCTCAAAAGTATAAAATAGGGATAAGTCATGGGCGTGATCGTGGGCGTGGACAAAAAAAATTATTAGCAATAAAATGGTAAAAGACTTAAAATAAGCCGCTAGTAGCGTGGATATCTAACAATGAAGAAGTAAAATGGAAAAACTAAAAAGAATATGTAGATAAGTGTTTTAAATGTGGGATGGAGGGGAATTAGTCTCGTACCTATCGTACAACATGACATCTTGTGGATCTATACTAAAAATTGGTCAAAGGAAAAGGAGAAATAGAGAAATTTTTTGTCGATGATTATAGTTCAATTGACATAGCCCATTTGGATGCCCCTATTTTTTTGTCCAACCAGATGACAATATTGATCATTTGATTGGTGGTAGTATGCTAGAAAATATAGAATGATTGTCCTTCAGTTTCAATGTCTTTTCTATTTAAAATTTTGATTTTTCTTGTAAATTATTAATATAAGTATTTTAAGTCTTTATTTAATAAAGTGTTCATTTATAAATCTTGCATGAAATTGTATTAAAATTATAACTCTTTTATTTATACATTTGTACTTTAAGATTAATGATGGAATATTAAGATGAATGTCTAGCAAATAGTGATACAACCCACATCATCCTTCAAAGAAAAAGTTTTTTAGTTAACATTAGCTAAAAATAATGTTATAACAGTATTGGGTGTATCAAAAATTATTGAAGTTCATGGAAAAGCAAATATCATTTTACAAAATGATGCATCCTATATATTTAAAATGTACTCTATACTAGCAAATATAGTAGAAATTTGCTTAGTTTTAAATGAAAATAATATTGAATACCTTGCATTATATCTATTATATATGACCAGAAGAAGATAAAAGAAAGATTGTGTGCATTTCCTTCTGTAATGTATTATACAACAATGAAAGTAGTTGAAACAAACATAATAACAAACCATAAGTTTGTTGATAAGCACTGCTTCATATTATGGCACAACCGACTAAATCATCTTGGGGCAACAATGATGCGAAGAATAATAAATAATTTATGTGAACATCCTTTAATGTGTAGAACTGATGGCACGTGAGAGGGGAGAGGGTGAATCACGTGTATTAAAAAACTTTTATTTTCTTTTTTAAATTAAGTTCGTAGCGGAACAATTAAACTAAGACAAAAATAATGTAAGAAAGCCAAGACAAGTATTTTACTTGGTTCAGAGCCTTCGACGACTCCTACTCTAAGACCCAGACCCCTCTGACCTATCAATGAGTAATCCACTAAATTCTCTACCAATAAACTCTCGGTAGAGTAATCGAGTATAAGAACAATAAAGGATAGTGTACCACCCTACACTTCCTTTAAGTAAGTATAATAAAATAAATAACAATAAATTTGTTACAAACACGAAAGATGGTGGGAGCATTCACATGTTAGTGTCAGTCTTCTAGTGTTGTAGGAGTCTTCTCGGAGCAGCACACGAGTATGAAAGTCAGAGTGAATGATGTTATGAAGCTTCTGCTCGAAGTCCTTTTTATAGGCCTTTGCCAGATGCTCGGACCTCCCCCAGGCGCCTCCAACGAGGCCTATCCGATCTTGGGACTTCATTGACTTATCCATGTCTAGGCGTCTAGACCCGATTTGGGCGCCCAAACCGCTGACATGTCCACCCCTCTTCGAAGCTCTATCTTTGAAAGTTCATCCATTTTCGAGCACTTGGACTAGTCCGAGTGCCTGGACTGACGTATATCAGCCAATCAAAGTGTGTCGCCTTAGCTAGCTAGTCGCCTATTTTGGCCCTTTTCTAGGCGTCTGGACCAACTCTGGGCGCCCTTGGGCTCCTAGACTATATCCAAGCGCTTGAAGCCCTTTTACAATTATTTGATTTTCTGCATCACAAGGTTAACATAACAAAATATAACCTGTAAAATAGAGTTATCATAATATTAAATGACATTATTAATTAGATATCGAGATCAAGATTTAGTTATGGTCTTAGCTTAGACTTTCCAAATTACTCTAAGCTGGACTAGCACCTATAGTCCTACGAGGACTCATTCTTACTGAATCTCTCTCTTCCAATTAATTACCTCCACTTACCTGCTAAATATCTAGTCATCCAGACCTGTTTTTGCACTTTTGTTACAGCAAGTTAGATCTGCATTTAGTTTATTTTATGCAATTTTGTTCACTGCAAGGTTGTTCTTCAAATACTTGTCTCGGCAGTTCCATTTCTACAATACTTTCCCTGAACATGTTCTTCCTATGAATTCCTTCTCTTGTGTTCTTATTAGTTTTGGAAAAATAATATTCATAAGTTGATTAGTTGATTTCGTAATCTAGCATTATTTGTTTAGCTTAAGTCTAGTTTAGCTGGAATTTCTTCCTTAAGTGCTTTTAACTTTAATTTTGTTAACGAGTAGTTTAGATTAGTTGTTTCATGTTCAGTTTTAGTTGCCATTAGGGTTAATTCCTTGCTTTAGTTTAGAATTCACATAGTTGTAATTAGCTTCCCCTTATTAGCATTGCCTATCATTTACTAGATTAGGTTTTATTTAATTCTTTGTTATTTCATTCCTTAGTTTAATTCCATTGATGGTGAAATCATAGCGTAGAGTGATAATGTGTTGTGAGATCACTATTAATAGGTAGATAGGATGTTGCTCATTTCATTAGGGTAAATTTCACACTTATTTTACTATCTCATTTGCTAGGTTTTAATCTAAAAACAAAAAAAAACTATTTTTATGATGAAAACCGACAAAATAGTTCTAAGTCTAAGATAAATATTCGATTATTAGTTCCTCAAGAGATTTGACCCTGGGATCTTTATTGCATATCATTGTGTAGTTAAAGGGTTCATTAAATATAAATTGTTAATTTGAAGTCCACTCATGACACTCAATTTGGATGAGTAATCAAATTTTGGCTCTGTTGCTGGGGACCAAACCTGGGTCACTCGAGTGACTGGCGGGAATACTCACCACTATAACAAGGTACCGAAGTTCACATCCCCTTGCCTTTTCCTCAAAGAAAAGTCTAGCAAATAAAGAATGTAGAGGAGGAGAAAGCTAGAGAGTTTCAAGACCTTATGAATTTATTTAGCAAAGTGGAGGTGAATGTGCCTTTATTGACTATAATCAAGTAAATTATAAAATATGCCAAGTTTCTTAAGGATCTATGTGTGCACAAAAAGAAATTGAAGGGGAATGAATTGATTAGCATGAAAAAGAATATTTCAACACTTATTCAACTAGCTGCTCAAAAATGTGAAGATCCTGGAGTTTTCACTATGCCTTACGTAATTGGAAGTTGTGTTTTCAAAGATGCTATGTTAGATTTAGGAGCATCAATCAATGTAATACCAAAGTCAGTCTTTCAGACACTTGGAATTAGTCCTCTATAGCCTACAGGAGTTGTTATTTAGTTATCGAACTATAGCTAAGCTCATCCATCTAGAGTGATTGAAGACGTCTTGGTGAACGTGAGAGACCTTATTTTTCCTGTAGATTTTTATATCCTGGATATAGAGGGGGATTTACTTGCAAATAAGTCCTCACTCATTCTTGGAAGATCGTTCTTGAAGACTGAAAGAATAAAGATTGATGTACATACAGGGACACTATCGATGGAGATAGCAGATACAGTAGTTCAGTTCAGTCTTTTTTATGCTATGAAGCACCTGTCGAAGGATCATTCTATTCTTAGTATTGATATATCAGATGAGCTGGTTAGCAGGGATTTGTTTTCTAAGTATTGAGGATTGATGGTTGGCTAGAAGGGAGGTTGAATAGTCAGTGGCTCCAATTCACGGTTCTCTCTTCTTGCACATGTTAGTTGCATAGCGAAAATACAAATAAACAAAGCTAAACAATAAGGAAGAACACCAAACTGCTAACAAGCCAATTTACATGGTTCAGAGATAAAAATCTTACTCTGTGGCTGTTCATAAGGTCGATGATCTCAATCCTTTGGTGGATGACTCCCCGAAAAACCTCCGGCTAGCTCACGTAGCTTCTTGTGGATAAAGAAATCTCACCACAACTCTCACAAAAACTCTTGAGAAGCTAAGGCACTTGGAAGAATACTAATAGGGGTTAACCACCTCTATTTTGTTAACCTTAATCAAACATTAAAGCCTCGATTATATAGGCCATGGGTTAGAAAACTCTGTCTACTAGTCGACTGGTAAATGTGTCAGTCGACTATCCTCTGTGGAAATTCAACCGTTATATCCAACAGCTCGATACCAATTGATTGATCCACACCGGTCGAGTGAACAGAGGCATTATGTTTGCTCCCAGTCAACTACCCGGTCGACTGTACCAGTCGATATGTAAAGTCACCAGTCGACTGGTAAACTCTAGAACCTAGGGTTTTCCTCCCCAAGTACAATCTCTTAGCACTCTGACTCTTACGACTCACTTGACTCTTCCTTGTAGCCTTGACCTCTTGCCTTCAAGCTTACTTCTTTTGGCTCTCATCCCTCGGATGCATTCAAGCCTACGACTTGTTTCGCATATGCCTCGAAGTGTGCTTCCCTCGGTTCTTGTCGTTGCTGCCTTGTCCATGGTCCCTAGAATGCTCCATCCTTCATTGGATCTGAAGCCATCAAGCTAAATCATATGTGTATCTTGCAAACATGCACACTCAAATACATATATCAAATATAAGGGTAAATCTAACTTAAATCCTTTGCTCAAACATCAAAACACATGGTCACACCGAACTTCAAGATTGCCTCCAACATTGAGTTTGTTTCATAATTGGATATTTCTGATATTGACAAGTTTGGATATGATTCTAAGGATTTTGCTGATGTTGATGGTGATTTTAAAGTTGTTGAGTTGAGACCTATTTGTGATATATTTTCATTTGAAGGTGAATATATAAGTGTAGGGGATTGCGCAGTGGAAGCAATACCCTAAGAATCACATCTTTTGATTAAAGTATCACCTGAGTCAGGAAAAGGTGACTATGTAAGTGTAGGGGATTACGTATAAGAAGCAATACCCCTAGAATCACTACCCTCAGTTATTTAGTCACAACAGTCGAAGTTGATGGCCTTACCCGAGCACCTTAAGTATGTATATTTGGGAGAGGATCAGCAGCTACTTGTTATTATAGCCCAGAATTTAGAGCCAGATCAAGAGGAGAGATTATTAAAAATTCTGAGGCAATATTAGAAGGCTATTAGGTGGACACTTGTTGATATTCCTAGGATCAATCCTTCTATTTGCATGCATAAGATTTATTTAGAGGAGGATGTGAAGCAAGTGAGACAACCACAGAGATGACTCAACACATTGATTCTTGATGTAGTAAAGAAAGAGATGACCAAACGTTTATAGGCAAGTATCATCTATCCTATTTTAGATAGTAAGTGGGTGAGTCTAGTGCAAGTGGTCCTGAAGAAATCTGTCACAATGGTGGCAAATGTAGAGAATTGGTTGATTCCTACCATAGTACAGAATTCATGGAGATTTTGTGTTAACTATAGGAAGCTTAATCAAGCTAGTAGGAAAGGCCACTACCTTGTCTTTTATTGATTAGATGTTAGAGAGGCTAGCGGGCAAGTCACATTATTGCTTCCTTGATGGTTACACAGGTTATTTCCAAATATGCATCACCCTTGAGGATCAGGAGAAGCCTACTTTCACTTACCCCTTCAAGACCTTTGCTTATCGTCATATGTCATTCGGATTATGTAACGCTCCTATGACCTTTCAGCGATGCATGATGAGTATTTTTGATGATTTATTAGAACATTGCATGGAGGTATTTATGGATGACTTTTCTATTTATAGCTCATCTTTTGATGCATGTTGAAAAAATTTATCATGAGTTTTGTGTAGATGTATTGAGACTGATCTGGTTTTGAATTTTGAGAAATGCCATTTTATGGTTAAACATGACATTATTTTGAGTCATATCATCTCTAGGCAGGGCATTAAAGTAGATCCTACTAAAATTTGAGTTATATCTTCTCTATCTTACCCTATATGCATGCGGGAGGTTCGAGCCTTCCTTGGCCACGCAGGTTTCTATAGATGCTTTATCAGAGATTTCAACAAAATTACCCTACCACTGACCCATTTACTGTAGAAGGATGTGGTATTTCATTTTGATCAAAGGTGTAAGGATGCTTTTGATTGGCTGAAGGAAGCTCTAGTATCAACACCTATCATCAGGCCCCCAGATTGGACTCTTCCATTTGAGTTGATAAGAGCGGGAAGGAGAACCTAGTGGTAGATCACTTGAGAAGGATCGAGAGGAATTTGGACCACACAACTATCACTAATGCATTTCCAAATGAGCAACTTCAATTGATGCATGGTGAGTCACCATGGTATGTAGATCTGATAAAATTTCTTGTAGCACATATCTTTCCTACACAATTTACAAAAACTCAAAAGAATAAATTAAAAACTAATGCAAAGTCTTACTCATGGGATAACCCTTATTTGTGGAAATTTTACAGTGACTAGATCATTAAGAGATGCATTCCTGATTAAGAGTTTCATTCTATACTTAATTTTGTCATTCTTTAGAGTGTGGTGGCCATTTTGGACCCCAAACGATTACTAGAAAGGTTTTAGAGTGTGGTTTATACTAACCCACCTTGTTTCGAGACACATATATTTTTTATAAATCATGTGATAGGTGTTAGCAAACTGGGAACATAGGACTTAGAAATGAAATGCCTCAATAGTTCATACTATTGTGTGAGATTTTTGATGTATGAGTATCAATTTTATGGGTTTATTTCCTTCTTCTTCCAGATTTCTATACATTTTACTATCAGTTGATTATGTTTCCAAATGGATGGAGGCAATTCCCACTAGGACTGATGACTATAGGGTCGTATACGTGCTAGAGGAGGGGGGGGTGAATAGCACGCGTTGCTTTTTTGTTCGTTTCGTAAAACTGAAAGTAAGTATGCAGTGGAAATAAAGAAAGAACCAAAGACAATCGCTAACACAATTTCTTTTACTTGGTTCGGAGCCTGAGGTGACTCCTACTCCAAGTCCTGCGATCGTTGATCGCTTTCGGTGGACAATCACTATAAGTTCAGAAAGCTTTACAAAGAAACAATAGAAGTACGAAGCTTTACAAATATGAATTACAACTAGTTACCGACAACTTGGTGAAATCAATCTTTTGGCTTTAATCATCGTCGAAGCAGCGTTTAGACATTCCGGAGTGTGCGCAGTTCTTTGTTCTTGATATCAAAATTGTTATCGAAGTAGCTGGTTGAGACCCCTTTTTATAGCAGCTTCAAGCCTGATCCAGATCCCTTGATCTTCGGGATCAAGCCTTGACTCAACCCGGATCGATCGACCGATACCCTGGTTCGATCGACCGAACCTATTGAACTTGCCCGACCTTCCATCCAGATGTAGCCTCTCTGGATAACGCCTGCATCCGGTCGATCGATCCCTCTGTTCGGTTGACCGATCAGCTGATGGTCTCTACCTCATCTGATCTTATCAACTCGCTCGACTAGGTCTCTGTTGATGGATCGAAAGCGCTAGAGGGGGGGTGAATAGCGCTCGTGGCTATTTCGTTTTTCGAAATATCGGAATCGTAAAATTGAGTAATGCAGCGGAAAAAGTAAAGCAAGCACAGAACGACACAGGGCGTTTACTTCGTTCGGAGCCTGGGACGACTCCTACTCGAATGCCCGCGATCCTTGATCGCTTTCCGTGGGCAACAACTATAAGCTCGTAAAATATTACAACTGGAATACAGTAGAGATTGTAATTATGTAAAGCGAAAACTAATACCAACAACGAAAGATCTAAGAGTCTGAGCTTCGGGTCGTCGGCGTCGAGTTGTAGCACTTCAAGTTCGTCTCGATGGCAGCACTTCACAGAAGAAAGCTTAGAATTTGTTGTTGTTTAGCTGCTCCCTCGACCCTCTTTTTATATGACATTCCAGGCGCCTGGATCCCTTCCGGGCGCCTGGAGTGTGACGTGGCCAACCAACCAGGATGTTCCACATGGCGAAGTCGCGGCAGGGATAAAACTTGGTCCCGGGCGCCCGGACCTGTTCCGGGCGCCTGGACCTCCGGGCGCCCGGATCCATCCCGGGCGCCCGGACCACCTTTTTCCAGCAAGTTCCTCTCCTGCAAAACAAGGTTAGTCTGAGCAAATACCCTGCAAGACAGTGTTAGAATTTAATAAATCATAGTAAAGAGGAACTGACAGTCTTCGGACTGTCCGAGTCTGACTTCGGATTTCTAACCGGAAACCTAGGTCGACCCGACGCCTACTGTTCCCTCTACGGAGAACGCGTCCTCACCTACTCCCCTCAGGAGAGATTACCTGATACCAGTCCGGTCCTCCAGACCGACTGGACTTTCCGCCTAGAGTTACCACCCCTAGGACCTAGGGTTACCGCCCCCTAGGGTTTTTCTCCACCTAGGGTTGCCACCCCCTAGGACCTAAGGTTGCCGCCCCTTAGGGTTTTCCCTCACCTAGGGTTACCTCCCCCTAGGACCTAAGGTTGTCGCCCCTTAGGGTTTTCCCTCACCTAGGGTTACCTCCCCCTAGGACCTAAGGTTACCACCCCTTAAGATTTTCCCTTTGTCTAACCGCAGTTAGGACTTTCCTGAAACACTTATTCAACATGTTAGTTCACCACAAACTTTAACTTTGAATCCTTTGTCATTATCAAAACTCAGGTTCGATCGTCGGATGCTTCCCGCACCAACAATCTCCCCCTTTTTGATTATGGCAACCGAAATTCAAAGTTAAGTAATAATATGCAGTAAGGTTTAAGTACAAGGAAAGAAAGAAAAAAATGGCATTACAAACTCCCCCTTAATATAACCTCCCCTTTGGATTTTTGTTCTCTTTGAATTTCTCTACTTGGATTTTTGTTCTCTTTTGAATTTCTCTACTCTCCCCCTTTGCCATATATCAAAAATAAGCTAGTTTTGAAAAAACTTAACTTTTCATGACAAAACTTAGCAGAATTTGTATAAAAATCTTAACTTAGGCAAGAGGAAAAAAAATAAGTGAAAAGCAACATCTTAGAATTGGTTTTAATAGCAACAGTTTTGAAAGAAAATTTGGCTAAGGAAAATAGTTTAGAGGATATTTTCCTTTGTGATATATTCAGCTATTTTTAACTTAGTGAATTTTCTAACAGAATTAAAAAAAAATTTAAATAGAAGAGACTTGAAAGTCGTAAATTTGAAAAAGTTTTTGAAAAGCTGTTTAAGATAAATGAATTGCAAAGATACTTAAGGTAAAAGGAGAAGCGTTAACCTTAGTGTTTAATAGTTTACAAATTTTGTTTTAGTAAGGTATCAGAGCCCTAAGATCCAAGCATGAGTTAAGATTTGTTTTGATCAGGTATCAGATCCCTTAAGTACAAGGATGCTTGAACTTATTATTTCCTTCACCAACTGTGTAACCTTTAGCTACTTGCTGATTGCCTAGACAGCAACAGTGTTCACTTGGTTAGTCAAGTCAAGTCAATTGATCCAATTAGATTTGACTAGGGCTGCAAGACTTGTTTTGATTACTGTTAATAAAGTCTTTAACGCCCAGACTCATATTGATGCACAGAAATAAGCATTCTTGAGTCCAGACTGTACCCTATGCATCTCACACCGTTCTACGCCCAGACTCATTTTGATTGTATCAAGGGTAATATGTGAGTAGGGATCTCCAAAAGGTAGCTCCCTGGGAGGATAGCACAAAAAGGTGCAGGGTGACTCTCGTAAACCTAGAAACTCACGAATGGTAGTGGGGGATAGTGGGATATCCGTTCCAGCTGCCCTAGTGGTATAGGTAAAGTCGTCTATTTTTACTAGGTTGTTGTAAAATTCGGCACACAAACTTATGTTTACCGAGCTGGTACACTCAACAAGGTTCCGCAACCTATAGTGGTTTATAGCCTCAACGGCTGGAACACAAGAGCGTAGAAAGAACGCTCTATCTATACATTTGGTTCTAATGGCCATGTAAATCGTTGACTCAAACTTAAGCCTAAGTTCGTCGGTGGGAAACCTAGGGTCAATGCTAGGTGTAGAGGGTCCAGCACCAGATTTAGAACACTTCCTAAATTTCAAACTAATATTATACTAAGAAATAAACAAGCATTATAAGTTTTGGAATAAAATTTAAGAAGGGATAGAAATTTTACCGAGGAGCCATCGTAAGAAATTTTAGAACTGACGACCTCGGTTGAGTCGCGACTCCGTACCAACCACGGAAAATTTTAATTTTGAAAGTTTTCGCAGTGAAGCCTGAAAAGCTTAAGGAAAACTTGGAGGTGCAAGGGTAGGGGCCGCCCCCTGCTCCCTATTTATAAGGGAGTCCGGGTGCCCGGACCTGTTCCGGGCGCCCGGAGTCGTGTTAGGCGGGGCGCCCGGGTCCTCTGCGGGCGCCCCGGGTTCGTATAACTGGGCCGCCCGCCCCTGGTTTTTGACCCCTGTTTTGGTCGGTTTTTTTTTTAAAAGAGTTTAATTTTAAGAATAAATTTCTAAGTTACTTAATTTTGAAAAATAATTAAGTTAATTAATTTGGAAAAATATTTAAATTTTAATTTTCTTAGTTATCTCACCCGATGTATGTTTTCAATTAGGGGATCCTATCATTTTGTGAGCTGAATTAGTTCAATTTTTAGGGTTTAGTTTAACTTTATGTTAGATTCAGGTTTAGCTTTGGGTTCAACAAGTAAGCGTTCTTTGGATAAACTTCTGGGCTATGGTGAGTCACAAGGAGCTCATTAAAGTAACCATGCCTTTGAGGTTTTCCAAATAGTCCTACCCATTGAACTTAATACTGAACCTTGGTCTAACTAGTTATGATCCATTTAAGGGTAGCTTCGGTTAGTTCCACTTGGCCAAATGCACCAGGTCGAAGTCATATCTTCCTAGACATGCGATGCACAAGCTTCCCCAACGTACTATCATCCAAAAACTTCACCAGTACTGTGTTTCAAGTTAAATCTAACCCTTTTAATCTATCCTTACTTACCCTGTCGGGTAATCTACTCTTGCTTACCCATTTTGGGTATATTAAGTTCAGTTACCCAGTCGGGTAAATAGATTTCGGAGTTGCCAGCTATTCTTGACCCTCCTTCTATTTTGATTTTTGGATTTTTGAATTAATTTCGAATTTTGAATTTCGAATTTTGAATAATTAATTTCGAGTTTGAATTTTGAATTTTAAGTTTAATAATTAATTTCGAATTTTAATAATTTTGAATTTTAAGTTTAATAATTAATTTTGAATGTTAATAATTTTGAATTTTAAGTTTATTAATTAATTTCGAATTTTAATAATTTTGAATTTTACGTTTAATAATTAATTTTGAATTTTAATAATTTTGAATTCTAAGTTTAATAATTAATTTCGAATTTTGATAATTTTGAATTCTAAGTTTAATAATTAATAATTTTGAATTTTAATTTTGAATTTTAATAATTTTGGCTCCCCCTGGATCATAGCCTCGATAAGGTCTATTGAGGTAATGTATTTGATCCTTAGGGACCCAATACTGTCCAAGAAGTCCAACCTGATTGATCAGGTTGGACTTGGCAACCCATGCTTGGACCATTTTTCTATTGGTTCTTTGTATGAGAGATAGGTATGACCTATATTTGTTTTTCGTTTTGTATCTAGTCCAGTTGGATTGTAGATTGCCGTTTGTGTTCCAAGAATCAAGTTAAGATTCTTGGACCCCAAGGAAAATCGTTCTAACGTTGTCTTCAAATCCTTGACTTGACTTTTTAGGTTGGAATTCTCTTCCTCAAGTTTTTGAACTTGAGTTGAGGTTCCAGTCTAAACTGGATCAGTCAAGGATTCGTTATTAGTCGTCTCTTTAAGGAGTGTTACCTCCTTTAGAAGCAACTTGATTCGAATTTTGGACTTAGCTACTTTATGCATTAAATAATTAATTATGCAATATAACCTATTTTGAGTTACAGAGGGGTTTGGCCCTTCGGAAACGGATGCGGATCCGTGGCTTCTCTCGGACTCGGCTTCCGATTCGTCCTCGCTTCCGGATTCGTTGGTGTAGTCCCGGGCTGTCAATGCGAGAAGGTTAGTCTGCTCTAGTTCTTCGTCGTCGGATTCCTCGGAAGAAGACTCGTCCCATGTTGCATTTAATGCCTTCTTTCTTTTTGGTTTCTTTGGATCCTTCTGGTTCGGGCGGTTTGCCTTGATGTGCCCCTTCTGATTGCACCCGTAGCAGGTCACTTCGAATTTAACCTTCGAGCTTGGTTGGGCTTCTTTCGACTGGATGACCTTTCTGACATCCTTTTTGTTGAAGCCCTTCTTTTTGCAGAGCTTCTTTACCAAGTTGACTATTTCGATTGTAAGTTCATTGTCGTCTTCCGAATCTGGTTCTTCTTCTGACTCAGGTTCGGTTCTGCGCTTGATTTTTGATTCACGCGTTCTCCTTGTTCCTGCAACCAAAGCCAACCCTTTCTCGGTCGGGCGTGCATTAGTCTGTTCGTGAAGTTCAAATTTTGCAAAAAGTTCATCTAACTTAATGGTAGATAAGTCCTTGGAGACCTTGTAGGCATCTACCATGGATGCCCACAAGGTGTTCCTTGGAAAAACATTTAAAGAATACCTTATGATGTCCCGGTTGTCTACCTTCTGTCCAATTGCATGAAGACCATTGAGCAGATCTTGAATCCGAGCATGGAGTTGGGCAGCTGATTCACCTTCCTGCAATTTGATGTTAAATAATTTATTGAAAATTAAGTCTCTTTTACTTACTTTGGTGTCGGATGTCCCTTCGTGAAGTTCAATGAGCTTCTCCCACAACTCTTTGGCACTGTTGAAGGGGCCAACGCGATTAAGTTCTTCTTTTGATAGGCCGCACTGGAGGGTACAGGTTGCCTTGGCATTAGCTTCCACCTTCTTAATAAGAGATGCGTCCCAATCCTCGTATGGTAGTGGTTTGCCGGCGCTATCAGTTGGCAGTTGGAGTCCGGTTTTGACAATCATCCAGACTTCAAAGTGAGTCTGGAGATATGCCTTCATCCGACCCTTCCAGTACCTGAAGTCGTCTCCGGTGAATAGCGGAGGGCAGGCTGTACTGTAGCCTTCTTGAAGGGCCATTTCAGATCAACCTAAAAAGAAAACAACTGACAAGATGTTCCAGGACTTGGTCCTGGCTTAGTAGTGCGGAAGGAAGAAAATGGATCACGAACTCGGGTGGTGCTGCACCAACTCCGAGCAAAAAACCGATTCAAGAAAAAGAATATAAATATAGCTATGAAGCTAAATTCTAATCGACTCCGAAAAATCTGAAAATACCACGAAAAATATTTTGAATGGTGGTTGCACCGATTCAAAATGACCCCGCTCTGATACCAATTGACGGATCGAAAGCGCTAGAGGGGGGGTGAATAGCCCTCGTGGCTATTTCGTTTTTCGAAATATCGGAATCGTAAAATTGAGTAACGCAACAGAAAAAGTAAAGCAAGCACAGAACGACACAGGGAGTTTACTTCGTTTGGAGCCTGGGATGACTCCTACTCGAAGGCCCGCGATCCTTGATCGCTTTCCGTGGGCAACAACTATAAGCTCGTAAAATATTACAACTGGAATACAGTAGAGATTGTAATTATGTAAAGTGAAAATTAATACCGACAACGAAAGATAGAAGAGTCTGAGCTTTGGGTCGTCGGCGTCGAGTCGTAGCACTTCAAGGTCGTCTCGATGGCAGCACTTCATAGAAGAAAGCTTAGAATTTGTTGTTGTTTAGCTGCTCCCTCGACCCTCTTTTTATATGACATTCCGGGCACCTGGATCCCTTCCGGGCGCCTGGAGTGTGACGTGGTCAACCAACCAGGATGTTCCACGTGGCGAAGTCGCAGCAGGGATAAAACTTGGTCCCGGGCGCCCGGACCTGTTCCGGGCGCCTGGACCTCCGGGCGCCCGGATCCATCCCGAGCGCCCGAACCACCTTTTTCCAGCAGGTTCCTCTCCTGCAAAACAAGGTTAGTCCGAGCAAATACCCTGCAAGACAGTGTTAGAATTTAATAAATCATAGTAAAGAGGAACTGACAGTCTTCGGACTGTCCGAGTCTGACTTCGGATTTCCAACCGGAAACCCTAGGTCGACCCGACGCCTACTGTTCCCTCTACCGAGAACGTGTCCTCACCTACTCCCCTCAGGAGAGATTACCTGATGCCAGTCCAGTCCTCCAGACCGACTGGACTTTCCGCCTAGAGTTACCACCCCCTAGGACCTAGGGTTACCGCCCCCTAGGGTTTTTCTCCACCTAGGGTTGCCACCCCCTAGGACCTAAGGTTGCCGCCCCTTAGGGTTTTCCCTCACCTAGGGTTACCTCCCCCTAGGACCTAAGGTTGCCGCCCCTTAGGGTTTTCCCTCACCTAGGGTTACCTCCCCCTGGGACCTAAGGTTACCACCCCTTAGGATTTTCCCTTTGCCTAACCGCAGTTAGGACTTTCCTGAAACACTTATTCAACATGTTAGTTCACCACAAACCTTAACTTTAAATCCTTTGCCATTATCAAAACTCAGGTTCGATCGTCGAATGCTTCCCGCACCAACATCTGTTTCGGTCGACTGATCTCGAAGTTCGATCGACCGATCCCTCGGGTCAACCCTTCACTGAGAGTTGGATTCTAATCCTTTGTGTACTGGGTTCGGTCGACCGATCAGGTCATTCGGTCGACCGATCATGGCTGAGTCTGACTCTGCATAACTGTTAGTTTCCTGTAAAATAGAGTTAGGCAAATAGAGCGAATAATATTAAACAATTAAGTTGACAGCCTTTAGACTGTCCGGTTCTAATTTTGGATTTCCTCCGAAAACCCTAGGTCGAACCGACGCCTACTATTCCCTCATCGGGGAACGCATCCTCATGTACTCCTCTCAAGAGAGATTACCTATTGCCAGATCGGTCCTCTAGACCGACTGGACTTTCTGCCTAGGGTTACCATCCCCTAGGACCTAGGGTTACCACCCCCTATGATTTTCCTCAACCTAGGGTTACCGCTCCCTAGGACCTAGGGTTACCACCCCCTAGGAATTTTCTCAGCCTAGGGTTACCGCCCTTAGGACCTAGGGTTACCACCCCCTAGGGTTTTCCACCTGCCTAATTGTAGTTAGGACTTTCCATCACCTAGGGTTACCGCCTCCTAGGACCTAGGGTTATCACCCCCTAGGGTTTTCCTCCTGCCTAGAATCCACTAGGACTTTTGCCTAAAACAACTTAGGACTTCCCTGCAAGCTCAATGAACGTAGTTAAATAACAAGACAACTTAACTTTGGACCCTTCGACATAATCAAACACAGTTCCGATCGTTGGATGTTTCCTGCACCAACAATCTCCCCCTTTTTGATTATGGCAACACGGTTCAAAGTTAAGTAAAACATAACAAAATAATAAAGGGCATAAATACAATAATTTGTAAAAACTTCCTTATGCTCCCCTTTCATAAAAATTATGTTTAAATTCTTAACTTTGACTTTTCTCTCCCCCTTTGACATAAATCAAAAAATTCTAAATAGAGAGAAGGTTGGTTTACATGTAAATATAGAAAAAAAATATATTTATTCTATTTAATTTTAAGCTCCCACTGAAGGGTAGCACTTAAAAAGCTTAGCTAATTTTTAAGGGTTTGAAAGTTCTTTGAAGAAAAAAACTTAGCTAAACTTAGCTTTTGAAAATAAAAGCTTTGAAAAAACATTTATCTAATTTAGAAATGCTTTGAGAAACTTAGCTTTTTCAAAAAAATAACTTAGCTAAATTTTAGCTTTGAAAATTACTTAGTTGTAAAAAAAACTTAGCTAGTCTTAGGTTTTGAAGCTATCTTAATTAAGATACTTAGCTTAAAAAGGATTTTGATTAAAGCTTAGTTTGATAAAAATTAAGTTAAGTACTTAACTTTGATAAGAACTTAGCTTTAATACTAAGTTAAGTACTTAGCTTTTAAAAGAACTTTTGATAAAAATACTTTTAGCTTTAATAATATTTTGATAAAACCTTAGATTTAAAATATTTTGATAAAAACTTAACTTTAAAAATATTTTCTTATAAAAATACTTAACTAAGTAAATGATTTCTTTGAAAAAATACTTTAGCAAATACTTAGTTTCTGGCATTTCAAAAATAATTTATTTTTCTTTTCAAAGATAGTTAACAAAAAAAAATCGAACTTCCTCTTTTAAAAATATTTTGAACTTTTTGAAAAAGTTTAACTTTGAAAAACAATGCTTTAACAAAAATTAATGTCTTTAAACTTCTTTGTACTCCCCCTTAATTAATGCCAAAAAAAATTTTAGGGTCCTAGAGTCCAAGCATGTAAACAAAAATATAAAAGTTATTATCTGTTTTCCTGATTTTCCATCTTACTCATTCTAGGTTATCAAACATGGTCAGCTTATGAGTATATGTGAGACGGAGTTAAGTTAAGTTGATTTTATTTTTCATTTTGAAAAATATTGATGATATAGAAGTATATTTCAAAAATAATTTAAGTTAATTTGGATTTTAAAAGTAAAGTATAAGTCTGAATTTTAAATGATTTCAAAATGTTGAAGACAAAAGTATTTTAAATTTGAGTTTCAGAATAATTAAGTTTGAATTTGAAAACATATACGTTTGAGTAATTAAATTTTTAATTTTAAAACTATTTTTTTAAAACTATATTTAAAAATAATTATGATTAAAATTTTAAAAATTAAATCATTTGAAAATAATTTACTTTATTTAAGGATTAATTGAAATTAATTATACTTTTTAAAATTAATTATGATATGAAACTAATTAACTTTTTAAAATTAATTATGATTTGAAAACAATTAACATTTTAAAATTAATTATGATTTTGTAAATAATTATGATTTTGAAATTAATTTTTATTTTTAAATTAATTAAGTTAACTTAATTGAATTTTAATTGAGTTAGCTTTAATTTAATTCATTTAGATTTGGTTAACTATTTTAACCTAGGCCCATCTCACCCTTTTTTAGATTTTCAATCAGGGAACCTTAATAGTTTTATGAGATGGTTAATTTAATTTTTAATTTAAATTCCATTCTAAGGATTGATTTACAATTAAGTCAGACTAAGGTTTTATAATTAATCAATTAAATATTTATTTCAATGATTGGCTTCCAAGTTGTGGCGAGGCACTAGGCCTTCTTGGGTATGTGATCATCCACCACTTCTAAGCAAAGTCTTTCAAAGAAATTGGATATTTAATTTTTTTCTAAAACTCCTTGGTCTAGCTAGTCAAATGTGAATCAAGTCTAGGTCCTTATCTATCCTACTCTAAGCATGAATAATAAAAAGTAGTAAATCAAACATTAGACAATTCTATTTTATGATAAAAATGGTCTTTTTATTAGCTTCCCTTGGATCATAACCTCGATAGGGTCTATCAAGGTAATGAATTTGATCCTTGGGGACCCAATATTGATTGAGTCCAACTTGACTAATTAGATTGGTCTTGGGGACCCATGCTTGGACTAAGTTACTATTTGATCGATTTAATAATGATAAGTAGGATCTAAATCTTTGTTCGGCCTTGTATTCAAGTCCAGTTCAGTTGTATACGGCCCTTTGTTTTCCAAGAATTAGGTCAAGGTTCTTGGAACCCAAAGTGAGCCATTCTAATGAGTCATTGAGTTCTTTGACTTGAGTTTTTAAATTGGAATTCTCTTCCTTAACTTGCTCAGTCAAAGAACTCGAGTTAGTCATTTCCTTAAGGGTTGTTACCTCCTTTGGAGTGACTTAACCCAGACGTTGGATTTGGCCAACTTTCTTAATAAATACAAAACTAAATTTTGTAATTAATCAATTTTAGTACCAGAAATTAGGGAACTTACAACATTGTTTAGCCCTTCGGAAATGGATACAGATCCGTGGCTTCTTTTAGACTCGATTTTCGATTTGGCTTCGATTTCTGATTTAGACTATATTTCGGCAACGTATGCTTATTCTGGTAGAGCAAGGAAGCTTGCTTGCTCATGTTCTTCGTTGGAATCTTTAGAGGATTCGGACCACGTTGCTTTCAAGGCCTTCCTTCTTCTTTGATTCTGGTTCGGACACTCCGGCTTGTAATGTCCCTTCTGGTTGCAGCCGTAGCATGTAACTCCAGACTTGACCTTCGTATTCAATTAAGTCACCTTCTTCTTTTTGCACATTTTCTGTACTAGTTTTATGAGCTCAGTGGTAATTTCGTCATCTTCTGAGTCTGATTCATCTTCGAACTCGCGTTTGGTTTGACGCTTGATTTTTGGTTCCCTCGTTCTTCTTGTACCTGTAATCAAAGCAATACCTTTCTCACCCGGCAATGCATTAGTCTTCTCATGTAATTCAAACTCTAATTGAAGAAAGATCCTTAGAGACCTTGTAAGCATCCACCATTGATGCCCACGGGGTGTTCCTAGGAAATGCATTTAATGCATACCTGATGATGTCGCGATTTTCCACCTTCTGTCCGATTACGTGGAGGTCGTTGAGAAGGTCTTGGATGTGTGTGTGCAGCTGACTTGCCGATTCACCTTCCTACATTTTTTATGTTATATAATTTATTCAAAATTAAGTCTCGTTTTCTTACCTTTGTGTCGGAAGTCCCCTCGTGCAGTTCGATCAACTTCTCCCATAGTTCTTTTACACTTTTGAAGGGACCGACCCGGTTTAGGTCCTCTTTTGTTAAGCCACATTGGAGAGTGTTTGTCACCTTGGCGTTGGCTTCTACTTTCTTCATCAGACTTGCATCCCAATTTTTGCATAACACTGGTTTCCCAATGCCATCAAGTGGGAGTTCGATGCCGATTTTGATAATCATCCACATCTCAAGTTGGGTTTGGAGGTATTACTCCATTCGACCCTTCCAGTGGCCAAAATCTTCGCCGGAGAAAAGAGGCGGGCGAGCTGTGCTGTAACCTTCTTAGTAGGCCAATGATTAAGAACCTCGCACACAAACAATACAATAACAAATGTTTCAAGACTTGGTCTTGGATTAGTAGTGCAGGAGAAAGGTAAAAATAGAAATTTACTAATTTTGAAAAAAAAATATTAATAAAATATAAAAAATATTATTATAAATTTTTGAAAATATAATATTTCGCTAATACCAACCAATGGTGAAAAGATGAAAATGAATGTTTCAAAAATAATTTTGGAGGGAAAAAAATGAAAGTCATGCTAGAGGGGGAGGGGGGTGAATAGCACACGTTACTTTTTTATTCGTTTCGTAAAACTCAAAGTAAGTATGCAGTGGAAATAAAGAAAGAACCAAAGGCAATGACTAACATAATTTATTTTACTTGGTTCGGAGCTTGTGGCGACTCCTACTCCAAGGCTTGCGATCGTTGATCGCTTTCGGTGGGCAATCACTATAAGTTCGGAAAGCATTACAAAGAAATAATACAAGTACGAAGCTTTACAAATATGAATTACAACTAGTTACCGACGACTTAGTGAAATCAATCTTCTGGCTTTGATAGTCGTCGGAGCAGCGTTTAGATGTTCCAGAGTGAACGCAGTTGTTTGTTCTTGATCTCATATTGTTATCGAAGTAGCTGGCTGAGACCCCTTTTTATAGCAGCTTCAAGCCTGATCCAGATCCCCTGATCTTCAGGATCAAGCCTTGACTCAACCCGGATCGATCGACCGATACCCAGGTTCGGTCGACCGAACCTGCTGAATTTGCCCAGCCTTGCATCCAGATGCAGCCTCTCTGGATAGTGCCTGCATTCGGTCGACTGATCCCTCTGTTTGGTCGACCGATCCCTCAGCCGATGGTCTCTGCCTCATCTGATCCGATCAACTCGCTCGACCATCCGCAACTAATACACTCTAACCAACAATTGTTAGAGTGTATACTAAAAGTCTAGCTTCTGTATAAACATTTAAGAATCACATTGGTCAAATACCTACATTTATATGCTAAGTGTAGTTGTTCAATTAATTTATATTGTAGATAACATGGTGTGTACTGTCACACGCAGAAGATCATTTTATAAATTCCTTATAAATTATAAACAGTAGCTCACGACTAAGATGAAAAGGAACAAACCATTGGAATAGTCGTAGTGTAATTAGGTATTAGTTTATCTTGACTAATAAATTACACTAGTACACTCTAAGTGTATTGAGTAGGACCATTTAAGGTAAGTTCTTTTTATACTGACTTAATAAAAGAATAAGACCTTAGTTATTATGGAAGTATGTGCTCTTAATCCTAATATAATAACAAGCACATATATTTAGTATTTATTTCTTTGACTTATCAAAGGGTGAGATTTAGCTCGATAAATCAATAGGCCCGATAAGTTGAGAAATGATATTACTTATAGTGTGTGTTGTTGATTATAGAAGGAAACTGTGTCCTAGTAATTTAGGTTGATAATGTCCCCAAGAGGAGCTCATAAGGATTGTCATGTTAAACCTTGCAGGTGGACTTAGTCCGACATGACGATAAGGCTGAATGGTACTACTCTTGGACTAAGATATTAATTAAAGTGAGTTGTCAGTAACTCAATTAATTAGTGGGCATTTGACATCTTAAACACAGGGAGACTAACACACTCATAATAAGAAGGAGCCCAAAATGTAATTTGGGATTGGTGCGGTAGTTCAATAATAATTCTTTAGTGGTATGAATTATTATTGATGAAATTAAGTTGGGTGTTCGGGGCGAACACAAGAAGCTTAATTTCATCGGGAGACGAAAATAAATTCCTCCTCTCGCTCCCTATCATAGCTTCTTATTTATAAAGTATTATACCCACCTATACTCACCTTTCTACTCACCTTAAGGTGGCCAGCCAAGCTAGCTTGGAGCCCAAGCTAGGGTCGGCCAAGGCTAAGGGTGGAGCCAATTTAAGGTGACCGGCCACTAGAAAAATAAAATGATTTTAATTTAAAATCTTTCCTTATGTGGATGTCATGGTTTTAAAAGAGAGTTTGAAATTTAAATATTTCCTTTTATAGCTTTCTACAAAAGATTAAGAAAAGATTTGATATCTTTCCTTATTTGTAGATTGAAAGGAAGATTTTAATTTTGAGAAAACTTTTCTTTTTTGTAACCATGTTCATGATTTAAAAGGAGAGTTTTAAAATTAAATTTTTCCTTTTATAGTTTCTACAAAAGATTAAGAAAAGATTTGATATCTTTTCTTATTTGTAGATTGAAAGGAGATTTTAATTTTTTGATAAAACTTTTCTTTTATGTAACCATGATCATGATTTAAAAGAGAGTTTTTAAATTATAAAGTTTTCCTTTTATAAGTTTCTACAAAAGATTAAGAAAAGATTTGATATCTTTCCTTATTTGTAGATTGAAAGGAGATTTTAATTTTAGAGAAAACTTTCCTTTTTGTAAATCATCCACATGTTTTAATAGAGAGATTTTAATTTATAAAAGTTTCCTTTTATAACCAACCATGAAGGAAAAAATTAATAGAAAAATTTTTATTTTAAAAATTTTCGGAAATAAATTAGGAAGTTTTAATTCTTGTGAATAAAACTTTCCTTGATGGAGGATTGGAAGGTGGCTGGCCACTTTAATAAGAGAAAAAGAAATTGATTTTTATTAATTAAATTTTTCCTTTCCATGGCAAAGAAAATAAGGAAGTTTTTATTAAACTTTCCTTATTTGCCAAGACCAAGGATTATAAAAGAGAGAGAGGGGGTGCCTTCATGAGGGTGAACTCTCTTCTATTCCTCTCCTCTCTTCCTTGGTGCGGTCGGCCCTCTTATTCTTCCTTATCCTTTTTCTTTCTTCTCCTTAGCCAAACCTCTTCATCCTTGGGAGCTTGGAAGGTGGCCAAATCTTGCTTGGAGAAGAAGGAGAAGAAGGAGAAAAAGGAGGCTTTGTTTCTATCATCCCTTGGAGCTTGGTGGTGGTGGCCAAACCTCTACATCCTTGGAGGAGTTTTGGTGGCCGAACCTTGGTGAAGAAGAAAGAAGGGCTTGGGTGGTTCTCATCTCGGTAGATCATTGCCCACACAACGTCCGAGATTAGAAGAGGAATACGGTAGAATATCAAGAGGTCGTTGCATACAAAGAAAGGTATAACTAGTAATTATTTTCCGCATCATACTAGTTTTTCTTTGTATGAATTCCAAACACAAGAGGCATATGATTCTAGATTTTCGGATTGGATATTCGAAGTTGTGTTTCTTTTGTTTTGTTTTTTGATCTTGTGATTTGATTGTTCTTTTTGGTTAAACCTAGAGTTATATAAGGAAATTAAATATTGAATTTCGTTAAGAGGCTTTGTCGAGGCAGTGGTGGATGTTCCCATACCCAAGAAGGCCGAGTGTCTCGCCATGTTTGACATGGGAGCCAATTTTCAAAATTAATATTTAATTGAATTTATAACATAGGTGGATTTGGATCAATAATGTTAAAGTTCCGTTTGCAATCCAAGTCTAAACCTAAAAGAAAAGATAAGTTAAATTTGGAATCAATAATGTTAAGTTCCGTTTGCGATTCCGAATTTAATTTCTAAAGAACACAATAGGTTGTTAGGAAAGGTTCGACACTTGTATAAAATTTTTGTACAATGGAACCGGTACGATCTTCCTAGGACCAACCAACAGTCCGATCGACCGAACCTGCTGAATTTGCCCGGCCTTCCATCCAAATGCAGCCTCTCTGGATAGCGTCTGCGTTCGGTCGATCGATCCCTATGTTCGGTCGACTGATCAGGCGATGGTCTCTGCCTCATCTAATCCGATCAACTCGCTCGACTAGGTATCTATCTATCTTCGGTTCGGTCGACCGATCCCTAGGTTCGATCGACTGATCCCTCTGGTCAACCCTTCACCGAGAGCTAGATTCTGATCCTTTGTGTACTAGGTTCGGTCGATCGATCAGTTCATTCGGTCGACTGATCAAGGCTGAGTCCGACCTTGCAAAACTGTTAGTTTTTGCAAAATAGAGTTAGGAAAATAGAGCAAATAATATTAAATAATTAAGTTGACAGCCTTCAGACTGTCCGGTTCTGACTTCAGATTTCCTCCGGAACCCCTAGGTCGAACTGATGCCTACTGTTCCCTCACCGAGGAATGCGTCCTCACTTACTCCTCTCAGGAGAGATTATCTATTGCTAGATCGGTCCTCCAAACCGACTGGACTTTCTGCCTAGGGTTGCCACCCCCTAAGACCTAGGGTTACCACCCCCTAGGGTTTTCCCCAGCCTAGGGTTACCGCCCCTAGGACCTAGGGTTCCCCCCCTAGGTTTTTCCTCCTGCCTGAATCCACTTGGACTTTTACCTAAGACAACTTAGGACTTTCCTGCAAGCTCAATGAACTTTGTTAGATAACAAGACAACTTAACTTTGGACCCTTTGACATAATCAAAACACAGGTTTGATCGTCGGATGCTTCTAGCACCAACAATGACTCTTTAGTTGTTGTTAGTTTTGTCATCAAGTCACATTTTGCAGATTTGGAGTCCCTAGGGCGATCATCAGTGATCAAGAGTTTTACTTTTATAATAGGCGCATGAAAGCTTTGCTAAGCAAGTATGGGGTGGCGCATAAGATTTCTACTTCATATCACTCACAGATGAATGGGTAAGCTGAAGTGTCAAATAGAGAGGTCAAATCAATTCTTGAAAAGATAGTGGGACCTGATAGAAAAAATTGGAGTAAAAGGCTTGAAGATGCATTATGGGCTTACCGCATTGCTTATAAGGGAATGTCTCCACACAGGATTGTGTATGGAAAAGTTTGTCATCTATCAGTGGAGATTGAGCATAGGGCTTATTGGGTACTAAAAGCTTGCAACTTTGAAGCTAGTACAACTAAAGAAGAAAGGAAATTGAAACTTCAAAAACTAGAGAAAATTAGATTAGAGGCATAAGAGAACTCCCGGATCTTCAAAGAAAAGACCAAGAACTTCCATGACAAACACATTGTGGTAAAAGATTTCCAAATTGGTGACAAAGTGCTTTTATTTAGATTTCATCTCAAATTTATTAAAGGTAAGTTGAGGTCAAGATGGGAGGACCCTTTTTATGTTACTAACATCTTTTATTATGGTGTGATTGAGATACAGGAGGTGTCTACTAGCCAAATTTTTAAAGTTAATGGTCATCGGCTTAAGAAATTTCATGAAGGAGTTAATGGACTAGTGGTGGAAGAAGTGGACAGTAATGATGTCATCTACCCACCTTGAAGGGGAGTTTGTTTCATCTCACACTTACTTTTCATTTATAGATATCTATGTAGGGGATCGGTGGCCGGCTAGAAGGGGGGTTGATAGATAGCGCCCCCAAATACTTGCTTCCTACATATTTGTTAGCACAGCGGAATACAAACAATACAAATACAAATACGAAAGCTAAAGACTAAGACTAAGAAAGTAAATGCAAACTGCTAACACGTTGTTTAATGTGGTTCGGAGATTAGGACTCCTACTCCACGGTTGTCCGTAAGATGGACGATCCCTCAATCCGTTGGTGGATTAGCCCCCGACAAACTCCGGCTATCTCAAACCTCCTTGTGGGTGGAGAAACATTACCACAACACTCACATGCACTTGAGAATTAGTATACTACTAATTAGACTTTAACCAAGTTCAATTTTGTCAACTACAACCAAGCTCCCAAGCCTTGGTTATATAGGTCGTGGGTTGGAAAAATCCCGCCTAGATACCAGTCGACTGATAAAATCATCAGTCGACTACCCTCTATGGAGATTCGACCATTATATCCCAATGGTTCGATACCAATCGACTGGTAAAAGTAACAGTCGACTGCTTCACACTGGTCGAGCGAACAGAAGTATTTTGTTCGCTCCCAGTCGACTGTCTAGTCAACTACACCAGTCGACTGATGAAACCACCAGTCGACTGGTACCCGAGTACAATCTCTCAGCACTCGGACCATCATCCTTACGACTCACTCGACTCTTCGTTGCAGCTTTGACCTCTTACCTTCAAGCCTACTTCCTTTGGCTCTCGTCTCTCGAATGCACCCAAGCCCGTGGCTCATCCCAATGTCATCCTTCGCGTATGCCTCGAAGTCGCTTCCCCTGGCCCTTGTTCTTGTTGCCTTGTCCACAGTCCCTTGGATGCTCCATCCTTCACCTGACTCGAAGCTATCAAACTGAGTTATATGTGTATCCTACAAACCTGCACACTCACATACATATATCAAATAACAAGGGTGAACCTAACTTAAACCTTTTTCCCAAATACCAAAACACATGGTCGCACGGACCATCGGGATTACTCCAACAATCTCCCCCTTTTCGATGTTGGCAATACATTTAAGTTAGGGAAAACAAATAGCAAATAAACATGCTAAAAACAATAGACTTACGTTGCCAAGGCTATACACTTGGACTTACACTGCCGAATGAACTTATGTTGCCTAGGCTACACACTTGGACTTACACCGCCGAATGGACTTACGTTGCCAAGGCTACACACTTGGACTTACACTGCCGAATAGACTTACGTTGTCAAGGCTATACACTTGGACTTACACTGCTGAATGGACTTACGTTGCCAAGGCTGCACACTTGGACTTACACCGCCGAATGGACTTACGATACTAAGTCTACACACTTGGATTTACACTACCGAAATAAAAATAATGCAACATGAATTGGAATCTATCCCAAAGCTCCCCCTACACCTATGCTCCCCATTGAACTAGGATTTTCCAACAGGAATATTTAAAAACCTATCACAAGGCTCCCCCTACACAAAGGCACTAAGGTTTTCCTAACTAAACCTTACTTCTCCCCCTTTGCCTAACATCCAAAAGGCTCTCCAACAATACCCCAATTATTAAAAACTTGATCATCAAATTGACCCTAAACCCGTGTATTTACCCCCCATGGATCTCATACACCTATACGAGTTGACCCGTTCAAAATCAGCACTAAGAAATAGTTTTAGGCTGGTATCAATCGACTGCCAAAAGTACCAGCCGACTGACCTTATCAAAATCAACACACAGAAGCATTCTGTGTTTGATATTCACTATTACCAGTCGACTGGTAACTGTACCAGTCGACTGGTACCCTTTTTCAGCCCTTTTTAGTATTTTGAATTCGATTTCAGAAATGTATATAAAATTTCAAAGACATCCAAAAATCTCCAAATTTTGTGGAGAGGTCTGTTTTACCCATGTTTACTTAGGAAAAATACATTCAAAAATGTATCCATCACAAATCTCAAGATTGACACAAAATTCAAAACTAGCTAAATAGTTCAATTGAACCTTGACCTAAAGTCCTAGTTTTGGCTTTCTCTCGATGTATTTGCTCATATTAACCCACAATGCATCCCTAGCATTAGTTTATATGGCATCTATACATCCAAAACTAATTATCATGTAATATGACCCCAAATGTCATATTCCTAAGCATGAAACACAACTCATGTATGTCAAATCTCTAGGTT
Organism: Zingiber officinale; assembly: GCF_018446385.1. Taxonomy (NCBI): domain Eukaryota; kingdom Viridiplantae; phylum Streptophyta; class Magnoliopsida; order Zingiberales; family Zingiberaceae; genus Zingiber; species Zingiber officinale. The sequence goes on along the minus strand of NC_055990.1, from coordinate 141,490,844 downwards.
TGAGACTCAAGTCTATTTCCAAACCACTTGACACATTTCATGACCCAACCTAGACTCCCAAGTAAAACCCACTTGAGATCCATTTGCCATGAGTCCCAACTTGACTGTTAGAGCTCCCCCTAGAACTCTTAACCTTAGTCACCTCCCTAGGTGACTCATCCATAATTGCTAGGCCACATAGATGCACCTCCGGTGATACTTGGCCTACAAACATAACCTTATTAACCTTGGACACCTTGTCCTTGGTTAATTTTTCATTACTTTTAAATGGATTTCTCTTTCCATTTATTGGCTTCTCCTTGCTATAGTCATATGCAATCCTAGCATAAGACTTTCCCTTAGCATTGGAGACACTAGATCGGTATCCCAAGCCCGATCTATCATTGTTGGGTCTTTGACTACCCAACACCATATCTAAACCCCAACACCATATCTAAACCCTTAGATTCAACATTGAATCTATTTAGGGTTTTCTCCAAATGATCAAGCTTTCCCTTCAAAGCTTGATTTTTCTTTTCTAGGTTCCTAACCCTAGATTCAACATGTCCACCTTGGGCATTCCTAGATCTACCCATTTTTCTAGCCATATGTCTCCCATTCTTGGGATTAATATCTTGGGTCTCCTTAGGTCTACCGTTTCTAGAGTTATCATGAATGGGTTTCCTAGGGTTATGATCAATATTTACCCTACTCCTATCATGATATTTGAAACCAAAGTTATGCATGGGTAAATAATAACAATTATTCCTAGCATGCATGGAGGAATTTAAATTTGACTTCAAATTTAAATTAGGGTTTACCTTACCCTTTACCTTTAGAGCTCCCCCTTGATATGAGCCTCCATTCTTCCTCTCTTTCTCCCATTTCTTTAAGTGTGCTAGCTTCTTGATCTCTCCCTTCCTAGGACATTTGGTGTGGTAGTGACCCTTCTCCCCACACGTGAAGCACACAATGCACAATCTCCTCCTTTGGGATTCTTCATTCCTACAACCCTTGTTACAATACAAGAAAAACGATCATAGATAGCGATTTTCCACCGCTGTCTATTACAAAATTGACCGATGTCTATTAAGGTGCTGTAAAAGGTCTGCCATTTTAGACATCAGGTTATAACTGGTGTAGTATCACTTAACAATACCGGTTTTCAAATCGATTATGAATTGGTGTAGTATCACTTAACGACAACGTTTCAGCAACAGTGTAAAACAGATGTAATATATGTTAATAATACCAATTTTGGCAGTGGTTTACGACTGATGTAATATTAACAACACCAATTCCATCAACAATGTAAAACTGATGTAATATCAGTTAATGATATCGATTTTGGTAGCAGTGGAAAATCGATGTAATATCAGTATTGTTTAACGACACCGATTCGATTTCTGGAACAGTGAAAAACTGATATTATACAATATTTTAATAGTACAAAATTTAGTTAATATTATTATACATTGGTGTATCTAAACACACCAAGTTAATATCCATGTAACCAACACATAAATATTATTCTTACAACATAAAAAGATAATAGATATTGTACACATCAAGTCTGTATCCACAAATTACACAAATATTCTTCTTACAACATCAAAAGGTAATAGATATTGTACACATCAAGTCAGTATCCATAAAATACACAAATATTCTTTTTACAATATCAAAACGTAATAGATATTGTACACATCAAGGTAGTATCCGCAATTTACATTCCATGCAAATGCATGCATCATCCAAAGTTTTCAAAAATCAAATACCTTTCCTACTCAAATGTAATCTAGCATGCATTCAGCCCACTCGAACCACACTTCATTAATTTCAACTCTGGGGTACTTGAGATTTGTAAACTGTAAAAATACATAAATAATATATTAGTAAACCAAGACCAAAAATCATAGTTGAAAAAGTAGTAAGACCATCAGGTAACAAGATGACTAATTGGAATGCTTAAAAAGAGAAACGTTCATCAATTATCTCAACCACATCATATTGTGATAGATCTATCTTTCCTGGGAACTTAATATAATCCAAACTAGAAATTATTGCAACGAAGTTTTCTCATAGTTGCAATTTAATTAATCAGTACTTATCTATGACTTACAGTATGTACAAGTAGAAAGATACAAACAAAAATAAATTTCACCGAGTTTGAATATCTAAAACACTATAAAAAAGGTTATTTGTTGAAATATATGCAATTTATAACCTTAGTATTAAACACCAGTTCTTCACAAGTTGAATACTGAACTGTAAGCCTTTTTTCACTAGAATTATTACTAATATGGATATTCTTACAAGATTTATAGTTTTGGTTATTAGTTAGAGGGGCTATATGTATTTTGTTCGAGTATAAACTTAGTTGTATTCCAAGATAATTAACTATGATGCCTAAATCACATTGGCTGATGACAAATCACCGACAGGAGCTAAATCACCTTGATTACAAATTTAAAAGAATCCAACTACATAAACAACAATTTTAATCTTTCAAATTCAATTCATTAGTAGTCGACCCAAATGACATAACTGTTTATCACTAAGAGTACATGGAAAGTAAATAAATTCACTTTTAGTTTGCAAATATTAAATTCACTTTTATCACTAAGAGTACATGGAAAGTAAATAAATTCCTCAGCAGCAATAAAGATGAGTAAGATCAATTCATTTATATGATTTCCAATGATACAATAACATCAAAACAAGTTTTTATTTCAAGGGGAAAATAGCTAAAATGCAAACTAGTCAACACGAATTTCAAACTTTATCCTCTTCAAGCTAGGCTTATGAAATCATTTCTAAGAACAAACTCGACAAATTCAAGATTGTTCTTTCAACCAGACAGAAACTTTGTAGAACTAGAGGAAATCAAATGAAAGATCAGATCATAAACCCCAAGCACAATAACTGGAACAATGAATATCTAAAAGGGATCTATCTAATTGTTCATCTCACATAAGAGAAGTTCAAAGACTACATAGAAGCACATCAAGCACCAGGGGAAAAGCATAGCAGCAGTAAGATCTGATATAATGAGGGAAAAGCTAAGAGAAGTTCATAATCAATCAAATCAAATATGAGTTTGTTTTATATCAAATCAAATATGAGTTTGTTTTATATCAAATCAATTATGATACTGAAGTAGTGTTGGAAAATGCAACAAATTTTGTTTAGGGCTTATATGCAAAATGGAAGATATTGTATTATTACCATTGCTGGAAGTGAATCCTTGTGGTCAACTCCAAAATTTTCAATTATATCTTTCATATATTGCATGATATAAAAACCACATTGCTCTGTATCCGGTTGTTGAGTATCCTATGTTAGAAAAGAAATATTGGAATAACTCCTTCGAGGATAGTGAAACAGTTGCTAATCAAAAGGACATACCCTGACAACTACCCATGTTGGTTGTTTTTCCCCTTTCCTTCCTGCCTCCGCATTATACATTTTCAAGGCTCTTCATGCATATAACCCGTGGGAATTGTATTACCACATCAAAATACATCCATGTTTCAACAAAGGTAAGAAAAGAAGCCAAAAAACTTACATGTTGACAACATATTTCCAATCTTGATCGTGAATGCAGTGACCAAAAGGATCCAACAAAAAATTAATCTCCTTCTCAACATTGATGATAGTCAAAATCCAGCAAAAACTACACAAAGAAATATAATTAGTGTATATATACATCATGCAAGTTCTCAAAATATGTAAATCTGATAAACAAAAAGACCACAAAAGTTGCAAAATTTCAGTACGGAAATCAGAATTAAAAACAGAATAATAGAATCTCTTTCTTCGAAAACCATAAAGAAGAAAAAAAATGATTTTCAGCCAAAAAAAATAGCTCGTATCTAAAAGAAAAGCAAACACATGACAGATACAATGTAAGACGAACATTAAGCAACAAACCAATTGTAGACAATCGGGCGGGAAGGACGAACTAATGAGAGTAAACCCAGATTAAATCAACAACGACAATAGAAAAACATAGCCTATTTAAAAGGGCATTCACTTCGGCACCTTCTCGGGGTCACCGCCCTTGTCGGGATGGTTCTTGATGGCAACTGATGTGCGTAGATTATATGATCATTTATACATACTTTGACGCACATCTACTTGCATTTCATTAGCATAATCTATGTTTATTGCACCCTATTTCATTATAATGTCATACTTTCATTATATTTTGTTCGGAGATCTACTCTTTGCTTGTTTTGATTGATAAGACGCTATTTGGAGCGAAATGGAGCAAAAACGCACACAGGAGCTTGGGTCGTGTAGGCCACACGGCCGTGTTGCCATAGCATGTTCCGGCCATGCCAAATGGCATGGCCGTGCTTGTAATCCAGATTTGAAGAAGGCCTTAGCCGTGCCGAATGTACGGATGTGACAATCATCCCATGGCCAAGCAAAACACGGTCATGCCAAATGGCACGGCCATGCCAACATTCCAGAGGTAGAGAAGGTCACGGCAGTGTGAATCCACACGGTCGTGTGACCTTGGCAGAGAAGTAGAAGGCCACGACCGTGCAACCTCGCACGGCCGTGTGACTCAATCCAAGAGAAAGTCGTGTGAGGCCGTGTGGATTCCACATGGCCGTGTGACGAAGAACACGGGCTGTGCCACGCCAAAATAGAGCTGTGCTGAATTCTGGGCAGATTGCAGACCGATCATAATTCGGCCATAACTTTGTGCTCCGTTGGAGTTTCGGGTTGTTCTTTATACCAAAACATAGCTAACTTCAAGATCTACAACTTTTCTTCAGATCCAATAGAGATAAAGCAACTTTTTACCATGCTAAATGTCATGGTCGTGCCTCCCAACCGCGGGTTCAACTGGACCTCCGCCCAGACCATAGACCAAACTTCTAACCACCATAACTTTCGGCTTGGTTAGAGCCAGGGCTCAATCCAAGTATCAAATTAAAGATAATTTCAAGAGATACAACTTTAGTTCAGAGAAAATCACGAGAAAACCTGGTTAAATGGGTGAAAAACTCGGTTTACCGGACCCCTGTAATCCTGGTTTTCCAAGACAGCTTGGAGGAGGTATAAAAGGGTCAAGAACCCTATTCTTGCATCATCTTTGGTTGGGGACTCCGCCTCTCTCATCGGGAAAGGGTTCTCCCATTCGGGGAAAACCTTAGAGCTTCATCTACCGCTGTCCCTTGATGTTCCGTCCATCTCCAGAGTGAGGAGGCATCCCCAAGACATCGGGAACCTCGGCAAGCATCTCTTCTTCTCCTTCTTCTCACATCAAGGGTTGTAAGTATGCTTTACTTTATGCTTTGGGGTTGTTCCTCTCTCTCAATGGAGTAGATATCCTTTTCTAGGATTAGGGAGTATTTGTAATGTGATGGAGATGTCGAACTATGTAGATTCGCCACATTTCTATTCAATGACATGTTATTGCCTTGTTTGTGCATTGTGTGCATGACGTATTTATATTTATTTGCATGCTTTGTTGATTAATGTGGAGGATTGTTAATCACGTAAAGGGGATGCCCTAGAGCATATTGACCAAGGTACCCTAGTGACAAGGGTAACCCTTTCTGGACGTCTAGAACGTTCCCTTAAAAGGAGAAATAATCCCTTAGGATTTGCCACTCTCGTAGAGCGAGTGCTCTAGATCGTACACCCGAGGGGCCCTAGTGACAAGGGTAACCCGTTCACGGATGTCTTTGACATTCTCTTGAAAGGAGAGGCAATTCCTCCATAAGGAAGTAGGAAACCGTACCAAATCTCTACTTTATCCTTATTGTTATTTACTAGATATGTACTCCTATGATCTACCGAGGTGCCCTCGTGACAGGGGTTAACCATTACAGGATTTCATAGGAATCGTCTCTATTCGATATTTAGGGATACTGACCAATTTAACTTCCTACAAGAGTATGGAAATAGAGGGTAGAAACTAAGCAATCTATGTAATATCTCCTAGCATTATAATGAAACCGAAATCCTAGAATTTATCTCCGAAAGCTCATTCCCTCCAAGATCTATTCTCTCTCTTCCCTCTTATCTATCTTTTACTTTTATGTTCGTCTAGATAATTCGTCGTGCGAAGTTAACTAGTGCTTGATCAACAGTCCCTGTGGGTTCGATAATCTTTTATATTACTGACGACGAATCTGTACACTTGCGGAATCGTAACAACAACCTTCCAGTAGGCCTTCTTCAGATCATCCTGAGATGCACTCTTGGGCACCCCCAAGGTCTCGTAGTACCGAGTGTCGTCGCTCTTCTTCGACGCCCTCCCGAACATCTCTGTGGCGGAACCTTACCCAATCGATCAGTAGCCCACAGATGTAAGGTGGAATCACCAGATCCCGTCTCTCCTCTCACGAAATGAGGCCCCGATCGAAGAGGGATTAGAAGACGAAAAGCCCTAGAAAGTGTGCGAGAGAAGGATTCGGTAATGATTAGCGAGGCATTTATTGACGACCCTAAGTAAAGGGAAATTTGCATATACGTCCCTTATTGTGATGATATTAAAAATCAATTATTTTTCCATTTTGTTGTACTAATGAATCTAAAATCAATAAAAAATATCAAGACAATTAAAACAATGAGCCATATTACATACTATTTCATATTTTCAGAATCAACAATTAACTTAGTATGACAAACAAAATTTGCACTTCATCATTATACCAATAAATAAACTATGAGTCATTCATGAATCATCACCTAAACCCTAAACTATATTAGTAACTATTCAGATGGATTCAGAAATTCACAAAATCATAATTAACTTGGTCATGAATCGATTTAACAAGAAGGTCAAAAGAAAATACTCACTTAATGATCAAAGCCTTTAAGTTGTATATGTAGCGCGTCTAAGAAGCCTAACAAACAAATCCTGTAGAAACAACAACAACAACAAAAGGTAAATTTATAAACCAGAAAACATGGCATATTAGTGAAAAGAATTAGCATAGACATAAAAGAAACTTGATAGTTCAAGGAATACATAAAACCAACTTAGCAACAGGAAATAACAACTCCTCAATCTAGCAAACAAAAATGATAAAATTAACTCAAGGTAGTGTTTGAGGAAATTCATGAAACACATTGCATGCATCAATCAATTAATACTTGCAATCAAGAGATCAAGAAGATGAAACTGTCAAAGATGAGGAAGGACTTCAGTAGCAACGATGGATAAAGGAAAAATTATTGGAATACGAAGAAGAACTCCAGCGGTGGCAGTGAATACTGGACCAGAGATGGATGAAGGAAAAACTATCGGAATGCGAAGAAGGGCACCTCTTCTCACCAAAAGGGAGGAGTTGGAGGAGATGCGGTGTGGTTGGACGGAGAAGCAAGGGCGTCGTGTGTTGATCCTGATCGGGAGAGGAAGGGGCGTCAATCTAGGAAGGGGAAGAGGGAGATAAGGCTGAGAGAGATGGTCGGACGGCCAGCGGCGAGGAGGAAAGTGGTGGTGGTGTTGTGACGGTATACGGTGGATGGCACGATATAGGTTTAGGTTTGAAGGGAAGAGTGAAGTGTTGCAAATTTTGGCTATGTATTGGTGGGAAAATTAAATTATTTTATTTTGGTTCATTAACACCACTTTTAACAACGATTTTTTACTATCCAATTTCGTAGATAGAACAAGGAAGCTATTATAGACACTGGGTTTTAAAAATCACTGTTAAAATCAGTGTCTATTAACGAAAAAAAGGCGCACATGGACATCGTCTAAAAAAAACCGATGTTTATGAGCGCAAATCATCGGTTTTTGGAAAAATCGGTGTAAAATATTCAAAGACATCGAAATTTACTTAAACCCATTGTTGTTCCACCGATGTCTATAAGAATTTTTCTTGTAGTGTTAGTGTTTAAATTAACTTGAATGGGTTTAGGATTTACCTCTTTCTTACCCAATGGACACCTACTCGTGTAGTATCCCTTCTCATTACACCCGAAGCATATTATGTGATCTTTTGACTTCACTTTGGTGGAGGTACTTGCTATGTTGACTTCCAAGACTTCTTCTTCATCCTCTTTACTTGTCTTGGATTCTTCTTCAATCCTTCAGGATGTTGATGATGGCTCCTCATCCATCTCCTCAGATGTGATCGAATTCACTTCCTCTTCCTCTTTTGATGTTGAATTGGTCTCCACATTCGATTGGTCCTTCTTCTCCTCTTGAACCACTTCATCACTTTCTTCGAATCTTTTCTCCTCTTGTGTAGGTATGAGTTCTTTCCCTAGAACTTTCTTCACTTTGCTCCACAATTCATGGGCATTCTCACATTCACCTACATCACTTAACATGTTAGAAGGCAAAATATCTACCAAAATTGATATTACCTTATCGTTTGCCTTTGACCGTGTGGTTTGTGTTAGAGTGTATACTATAAGCCTAGCTTTTGGTATAAACATTTATCTAGAAATAAGAATCACATTGGTCAAATGACTACATTTATGATAAATGTAGTTGTTCAATTAATTTATATTGTAGATAACATGGTGTGTGGTGTCACACACAAAAGATCATGTTATCAGTACCTTATAAATTATAAACAGTAGCTCACGACCAAAATGGAAAGGAACAAACCATTAGAAGGTCGTAGTGTAATTAGGTATCAGTTTATCTTGACTGTATAATTTCACTAGTACACTTAGCGTGTATTGAGTAGGACCATTTGAGGTCGTTTCTTTTATACTGATTTTATAAAGAAACAAAGACCTCGGTTATTATGGAAGTGTGTGCTCTTAATCCTAATATAATAACAAGCACATATATTTGATATTTATTTCTTTAATTTATCAATGGGTGAGATTTAGTTCGATGAATCAATAAGCCCGATAAGTTGGGAAATGGTATCACTTATAGTGTGTGTTGTTGATTATAGAAGGAAACTGTGTCCTAGAGATACTAGGTTGATAATGTCCTCAAGAGGAGCTCATAAGGATTGTCATGTCAAACCCTGCAGGTGGACCTAGTCCGACATGATGATAAGGTTGAGTGGTACTACTCTTGGACTAAGATATTAATTAAATGAGTTGTCAGTAACTCACTTAATTAGTGGACATTCGATATCTTAAACACAGGGAGACTAACACACTCATAATAAGAAGGAGCCCAAAATGTAATTTGGGATTGGTGCGGTAGTTCAATAATAGTTCTCTAGTGGAATGAATTATTATTGATAAAATTAAGTTGTGTGTTCGGGGCGAACACGGGATGCTTAATTTTATCGGGAGACCAAAACCAATTCCTCCTCTCGGTCCCTATCGTAGCCTCTTGTATATAGAGATTTATACCCACCACATACCCACCTTCTTACCCAACCAATAGGGGCCGGCCAAGCTAAGCTTGAAGCTCAAGCTTAGGGCCGGCCAAGCCTAAAGGTTGGCCTTAAGGTGGCCGGTCAATAGCTTGGAGCCCAAGCTTAGGTGGCCGGCCACATCATATTAAAAAGGATTTTTTATTAAAATTATTTCTTATGTGGATATCATAGTTTTAAAAGAGAGTTTAAAAATTAAATCTTTCCTTTTAAAAGCTTTCTACAAAAGATTAAGAAAAGATTTGAAATCTTTCCTTATTTGTAGATTGAAAGGAGATTTTATTTTTAAGAAAAACTTTCCTTTTTAACCATGATAATAATTTAAAAGAGAAGTTTAAAAATTAAATATTCTCTTTTATTAGTTTCTACAAAAGATTAAGAAAAGATTTGATATCTTTCCTTATTTGTAGATTGAAAAGAGATTTTAATTTTAGAGATAACTTTTCTTTTTGGAAATTATCCACATGTTTAAAGAAGAATTTTAATTTATAAAATTTCCTTTTTATAACCACCATGAAGGAAAATTATTGGAGAAATTTTTATAAATTTCTGGAGACAAATTAGGAAGTTTTAATTAATTAAAACTCTCCTTGTTTATAACTTGATGGTGGTCGACCATGTAAATTGAGAATAGGAAAATTGTTTTTAATTAAATAAAATTTTCTTTTTCATGGCAAAAGAATTAAGGAAGTTTTTAATTAAATTTCCTTATTTGCCAAGACCAAGGATTATAAAAGAGGGGTAGAGGTGCCTTCATGGGTGATCAACTCTATTATTCTTCTCCTCTCTTTTCCTCCTTGGTGGCCGGCCCTAGCTTCTTCCTCTTCTCTTCTTCTTATGGCCGGCGGCAACCTCTCTTGGAGCTCTTGATGGTGGCCGGTTCTAGCTAGGAGAAGAAGGAGAGAAAGGTGGTTTTGTTTCTTGCATCCCTTGGAGCTTGGTGGTGGTGGCCGGACCTCTACTTCTCTTGGAGAATTGTGGTGGCGAAAACTTGTAAGGAAGAAGAAGGTGCTTGGTGGTTCTCATCTCGGAAGATCGTTGCCCACACAACGTCCGAGGTTAGAAGAGGAATACGGTAGAAGATCAAGAGGTCTTTTAGAAGGTATAACTAGTAATTTTTCCTTTCCGCATCATGCTAGTTATTTATGGAAATAATACCAAATACAAGAGGCTTACGATTCTAGAATTTCGAATATGTTTTTCGATGTTGTGTTCTTTTGTTTTTTCTTTTCCTTGTGATTTGATTGTTCTTTTCGGTTAACCTAAAGTTATTTTAGGAAATTAAATATTACCTTTCTATAAAAGGTTTTGTCTAGTCGGTGGTGGTTGCTCCCATATCCAAGAAGGCCATGTGCCTCGCCACGTCAGTACTGGGAACCAATTATGGAAATTAATATTTAATGGAATTAATAACTTAAGGTGATTTGGGTCGAACGTGTTAAGTTCCGCAGGAGACCCAAGTCAAAACCTAAAAGAACGAATAGATTAAGTTTTGGATCAAACGTGTTAAGTTCCGCAGGCGATCCAAAATTTAATTTAAAAGAACACATGGTAGCTAGGAAAAGGTTCAGACCTTTGTACAAAATTTTTGTACAGTGGAACCTCTAGGCTTTCCGAGTAGCAACCAACAATTGGTATCAGAGCTAGGGTTTTGCCTCTGTGTATTTGGTATTAGGTTAATTATGCACATGTCATACATAATTTAGGCAGGTTAATAGTAGGATGTGCTAACTTTGTGGATGCAGGATCCAACTATTATGTCTTTTAATTATTATGTGTGTGATTGGACCCTTGGACATGTCAAGGGCATTTATATGTGTGTGCATGATTGTATTAAAATACAGCAGGAGCTGTATTTAGATTTATTAGGATTTTATTTTTGATCTAGATACATGTACATTCCTTTTATGGAATATAGGATCAAAATGTAAAATTCTATTTATGTCGCGGATCGAATCTTGCAAAGCGTGGAACCTTCTAAGGACCAGAGGCGCAGCGGAACTAGGAGCAAGATGGATGCGACAGCTAGACCCGGTGGCGGTGGCCAAATATGGCAGCAGCTTGGGATGACAACACACGGAGGACAACTAGAGATAAAAGCCATAATAGTTGAAAATTAGATTTTCTATTTATTGCATTTATATTGTGCTGTGTGTGCATGTTAGTTTACAAGTTTAGTAGGCTAGCATAGTTAAAAATTCCTCATTTATAAATAACTAAGTGGGAGAGGAATTTTTAAGTAAATCCCATGGTCTCCATTACTGGTTTGTAAGTGATGCAAACAAGCTTGCGCGTTGGCTCTGAGTGCCTTCCTCCATAACGGATGAGCTTGTTTGCAGATCACTAGAACAGACTTCCATTTTTGGATGACTATAGGAAGTTAATTAAGAGCGTGTGATCTTCCCCAACGGAAGGGGCATAATCTTATTAATGGACTTAGTGTCAAGTAATGGTATACACTTAGACACATCTAATAGTATCCTCCCCATCGGAGTCACTGCTATTATTTGTGTGACCAAATGAGACCAACTATTAATTTGTCATAAAACTAGGTTGACAAGATAATAAAATTAAAGGGTTAAACCCCCTCTTACAAATGATTGATTTTGTATACGTCCACACTAACGTGGCATACAAAATTAACGATGTTTGAGATAATTTTATTTGTCATAAAGTTACGTTGACAAGATAGTTAATGGGTAAAACCCTCCTCTTACAATTGTTAATTTTGTATACGTCCACACTAACGTGGCATGCAAAATTCACGGTGTTTTGAGGTGTTGGTAAATTTAAATAGTATTGTTAGAGGAATCAATATTATTTTAAATTTAGAGTCTTGACCAAATATTTAATTAAAGATAGATCAATTATTAATTTTATTCGTCATAAAGTAAGGATGACGAGATAATAAAATTAAATAATAAAATTTCCTCTTTGAATTTGTATACGTCCACACTAACGTGGCATACAAAATTCATGGGGATTTTTAAGAAGTTGGTCTTAACCAAATATTTTTGTGATTCTTAGGATAATGGTCAATCCCTAGCTGATATACTTTAGTATAGACTTAGTGGTCCCAATTATAATTGATTGGAAATAGGATTTGGACATTAAGGTAGACTGTCCTTTTAGAACTAAGAATAATAGAGGTGTATTTTATTCATTAGTTGATACATGTTTAGTGGAGTTATCTACCGGTACCTGGAGTGTAGATACAAGATGTCATTAATCATGTCTGCAATTCATTGCAGGGTTCCAGGAAACCCGACAACTAAATGAAAGGTAAATCACCGTCCACATGGGCACTACTGTAAAAGTGGTAGCTATTGCAGTGGGAGATGTTTATCCTTTGATAAGAATAAAATATGGATTTTAAGTAATTGTCTTTACGTACCAAGTTTAGAAAGAACCTGATTTCAGTTTCTAAACTATTATAGATATTGTGTCTATTTTGATAACAAAGTTGTTATCAAGAAAAATAGGGAAGTTATCTATTCTGGTATGATGGTTGACAATTTATAATCCAATAACTCCCACGATGCAACAAATGGAAATTAGTAACACATCTTCTAATTTTAAGAGAAAGCAACCTTCGGAAATGAACCAATTATATCTTTGGCATCTAAAAGCTAGGTTATACTTGAGTAGGATTCATTGGTAACTAATGAACTTTTGGGTTCATTGGTAGTGGAAATATTTCCATCCTGCGAGTCTTACTTGGAAGGAAAATAACCAAGAAGCTTTTAAGTCCAAGGGGTATGGAGTCAAAGATATGTTGAAATCGGTTCATTCTGATTTGTGTGATCCTATGACTATCCAGACAAGAGGTAGTTTTGAATATTTTGTCTATTTTATAGACAACTATTCAAGATACAAATAAATTTACTTAATGTACCGCAAGACTAAGTACTTTGATTAGTTCAAAGAGTACAAGGTTGATGCGGAGAAATGTTAAAGTAAAAAGTCACTATGGAAGATCGTAGTGGCAAGTACCTCTTGGGAGAATTTAGGAGTATTTATCAGAAGTAGGGATTCAATCCAAACTAACTGCACCTGGTACACCCCAACAGAATGGTGTAGGAAAAGGAAGGTATAGGACTCTTATGGAAATAAGTAGATTGATGAGTTATTAAGAATATTATCAAAATCATTTTAAGGATATACTCTGGAAACAGGAGTGAATATAGTACCTTCTAAAGTCAGAACTCTCTACTCATATAGAATTGCTGAATAGGCGTAAGCCTATTTCGAAGCATATTCGGATTCGAGAAGTCCAGCACATATGCAGAAGAGAGACAATGATAAGTTGAACAGGAATTCACTTGTTTGTGGGTTATCCTAGTAAAATGAAAGTAGGTTTATAGTCTTAAAAATCAGAAGATCATTGTTAGTATCAATGACCGATTTTTAGAAAAGGACTATGTAATAAACCATGTGCCCATAAGAAAATTTTTTCTTAAGGAAATAATAAAAGACATGTCTAATCTAGTACTAACTGTACAAGATAAGATACCACAAGGAAACTGCAACACGTATCACAAATGATACACAATTGCAGAAAGTGTCTTGTCGTAGTGGGAGGGTTGTTAGGCAACCTAAAAAGATTCATGTTTTGGGAGAGTTTTTGGACTCGATCCCTGGAGAACATGAACCTGATCTCCGGACATATGACGAAACACTTCAAGATAAAGATGCAATATCTTGGCAAAGAGTAATGAATATCAGAATTAGAATATATGTATTCTAATTAAATATGGAAGCTTGTAGAACCACCAAATGGTGTAAAAGCCTTTGGGTGTAAAAAGGTCTATAATAGGAAAAGAGGGATAGAAAGGAAGGTAGTAACTTTCAAAGCAAGGCTTGATGAAAAAGGAAACTTTTTCGCTGGTAGCCATGCTTAAGTCTATCCGGATTCTTTTATCTATTTGGCAAGTGGATGTCAAGACAGCATTCCTTAATGGAAGTCTTGATGAAAGCATCCATATAAAGCAACCAGAAGGGTTCATTGCAAAGGGCTAAGAGCATCTTGTGTGCAAGCTCGATCAGTCTATGGACTGAGGCAAAGCTTCAAGGTCTTGGAACATCCGGTTTATCAAAGTAATCCAGACCTATGGATTTATTGAGTAAACAGATAAGTCTTGTGTATACAAAAAGGTGTGATGGAAACGTGGTGGTATTTCTTGTACTATACGTAGATAACATTTTTGGTAGTTGGAAACAATATCAAAATGTTGTCAGAAGTAAGGGTATGGTTGTCCAAATAATTCGATATAAAGGACTTGGGAGAATGTATATATTTTTGAGATCAAAGTAATAAGGGATCTAAAAAAAAATATATATTTTACTTATCCCAAGCTTGATACATCAGAAAATCCTTGCTCGTTTTAAGCATGCAAAACTCCTCAAAAGGTTTCTTACCTTTTTAAGCATGGAGTGTCTTTATCTAAAGAGATGTCTCCAATGACATCAAAGGAGATTGAGGACATGTAGGCAGTTCTTTATGCTTCGGCAGTTAGACAACCTAATGTATGCTATACACGAGATCAGAAATCTGTTTTGCCTAGGGCATAGTTAGCAGATATCAAAGTAACCCTAGACAAGGACATTGGACTGCAGTAAAGCATATATTAAAGTACCTTAGAGGCGCTAGAGACTATATGCTGGCTTACAAGGCAGTTAATTTAGTCCTTGTGGGTTGCATGGATTTTGACTTCCAATCAGATAGGGACAATAATAAGTCAACCTCAGGGTTTTGTGTTTACTTTAGGAGGAAAAGTCATAACTATGGAAGAGTGATAAGCATAGGTGTTTTTCTGGACTCCACCATAGAAGCTTAGTATATGGCAAGCCTCTGAGGAAGCCATAAAAGCTGAATGACTTAATTACCTCAAGATAGACTTAGATATGATTTCTAGTTTGTCTAAAGATTATTACAATTTATTGTAATAATAATGGTGCAGTAACAAACTCGAAGAAACCATGAGTCTATAAGGCAAGTAAACACAATAGAGCGCAAGTACCACCCAATACGAGAAATCGTATAAACGAGGAGAAGTTGTTGCCGCCTAGATTGCATCAGGTGATGACCTATAGATCCTTTCACTAAGGTCCTTAAGGCAAGAGCTTTTGATGGGCATGTTGAAGGGATGGGAATCAGATGTATGGCAGCAGATATGGCAGCTTAGTCTTTTAGTATAAGTGGGAGATTGTTAGAGTGTATACTAAAAGCCTAGCTTTTGGTATAAACATTTATCTAGAAATAAGAATCATATTGGTCAAATGACTACATTTATGATAAATGTAGTTGTTCAATTAATTTATATTGTAGATAACATGGTGTGTGGTGTCACACACAAAAGATCATGTTATCGAGACCTTATAAATTATAAGCAGTAGCTCACGACCAAAATGGAAAGGAACAAACCATTAGAAGAGTCGTAGTGTAATTAGGTATCAGTTTATCTTGACTGTATAATTACACTAGTACACTTAGAGTGTATTGAGTAGGACCATTTGAGGTCGTTTCTTTTATACTGATTTTATAAAGAAACAAAGACCTCGGTTATTATGGAAGTGTGTGCTCTTAATCCTAATATAATAACAAGCACATATATTTGATATTTATTTCTTTAATTTATCAATGGGTGAGATTTAGTTCGATGAATCAATAAGCCCGATAAGTTGGGAAATGGTATCACTTATAGTGTGTGTTGTTGATTATAGAAGGAAACTGTGTCCTAGAGATACTAGGTTGATAATGTCCTCAAGAGGAGCTCATAAGGATTGTCATGTTAAACCCTGCAGGTGGACCTAGTCCGACATGATGATAAGGTTGAGTGGTACTACTCTTGGACTAAGATATTAATTAAATGAGTTGTCAGTAACTCACTTAATTAGTGGACATTCGATATCTTAAACACGGAGACTAACACACTCATGATAAGAAGGAGCCCAAAATGTAATTTGGGATTGATGCGTAGTTCAATAATAGTTCTCTAGTGGAATGAATTATTATTGATAAAATTAAGTTGTGTGTTCGGGCGAACACGGAATGCTTAATTTTATCGGAGACCAAAACCAATTCCTCCTCTCGGTCCCTATCGTAGCCTCTTGTATATAGAGATTTATACCCACCACATACCCACCTTCTTACCCAACCAATAGGGTCGGCCAAGCTAAGCTTGAAGCTCAGCTTAGGGCCGGCCAAGCCTAAAGGTTGGCCTTAAGGTGGCCGGCAATAGCTTGGAGCCCAAGCTTAGGTGGCCGACCACATCATATTAAAAAGGATTTTTTATTAAAATTATTTCTTATGTGGATATCATAGTTTAAAAGAGAGTTTAAAAATTAAATCTTTCCTTTTAAAGCTTTCTAAAAAAGATTAAGAAAAGATTTGAAATCTTTCCTTATTTGTAGATTGAAAGGAGATTTTATTTTAAGAAAAACTTTCCTTTTAACCATGATAATAATTTAAAGAGAAGTTTAAAATTAAATATTCTCTTTATTAGTTTCTACAAAAGATAAAGAGAAAAGATTTGATATCTTTCCTTATTTGTAGATTGAAAAGAGATTTTAATTTTAGAGATAACTTTTCTTTTGGAAATTATCCACATGTTTAAAAGAAGAATTTTAATTTATAAAATTTCCTTTTATTCCACCATCATGAAAAATTATTGGAGAAATTTTTATAAATTTCTGGAGACAAATTAGGAAGTTTTAATTAATTAAAACTCTCCTTGTTTATAGCTTGATGGTGGCCGGCCATGTAAATTGAGAATAGGAAAATTGTTTTAATTAAATAAAATTTTCTTTTCATGGCAAAAGAATTAAGGAAGTTTTAATTAAATTTCCTTATTTGCCAAGACCAAGGATTATAAAAGAGGGGTAGAGGTGCCTTCATGGGTGATCAACTCTATTATTCTTCTCCTCTCTTTTCCTCCTTGGTGGCCGGCCTTAGCTTCTTCCTCTTCTCTTCTTATGGCCGGCGGCAACCTTCTTGGAGCTCTTGATGGTGGCGGTTCTAGCTAGGAGAAGAAGGAGAGAAAGGTGGTTTTGTTTCTTGCATCCTTGGAGCTTGGTGGTGGTGGCCGGACCTCTACTTCTCTTGGAGAATTGTGGTGGTCGAAACTTGTAAGGAAGAAGAAGGTGCTTGGTGGTTCTCATCTCGGAAGATCGTTGCCCACACAACGTCCGAGGTTAGAAGAGGAATACGGTAGAAGATCAAGAGGTCTTTTAGAAGGTATAACTAGTAATTTTTCCTTTCCGCATCATGCTAGTTATTTATGGAAATAATACCAAATACAAGAGGCTTACGATTCTAGAATTTCGAATATGTTTTTCGATGTTGTGTTCTTTTGTTTTTTCTTTTCCTTGTGATTTGATTGTTCTTTTCGGTTAACCTAAAGTTATTTTAGGAAATTAAATATTACCTTTCTATAAAAGGTTTTGTCTAGTCGGTGGTGGTTGCTCCCATATCCAAGAAGGCCATGTGCCTCGCCACGTCAGTACTGGGAACCAATTATGGAAATTAATATTTAATGGAATTAATAACTTAAGGTGATTTGGGTCGAACGTGTTAAGTTCCGCAGGAGACCCAAGTCAAAACCTAAAAGAACGAATAGATTAAGTTTTGGATCAAACGTGTTAAGTTCCGCAGGCGATCCAAAATTTAATTTAAAAGAACACATGGTAGCTAGGAAAAGGTTCAGACCTTTGTACAAAATTTTTGTACAGTGGAACCTCTAGGTTTTCCGAGTAGCAACCAACAGTTTGCTCTTCTGTCCAATGTCGTGGTCAAAGCTTCTTCCCTTTCTTATCCTTCTGGATTTTGAATGGTTCCTCGACGACCATCATCATATCCTAATTCATCACGAAGAAGTTCTTCATTTTCACCAACCAAAAGGTGATGTCCCATAAGCTTCCTCCTTCGAACTTTAATGGTTCTATCAAGTCGGTCATCTTTGCTTCCTTGGCAGTTAGTCCAATGGAGAGCGACCTCACTCTAATACCACTTGTACGAGATCGGTGGCCGGCTAGAAGGGGGTTGGATAGACGATGCCTCAAAATACTCGCTTCCTATGTATTTGTTAGCACAGCGGAATATAAACAATAAACATACAAATATGAAAGCTAAAGACTAAGACTAAGAAAGGAAATGCAAAACGCTAACACATTGTTTAATGTGGTTAGGAGATTAGGGCTTCTACTCTACGGCTATCCGTAAGGTAGATGATCCCTCAATCCGTCGGTGGATTAACCCCCGGCAAACTTTGACCATCTCAAATCTCTTTGTGGGTGGAGAAACCTCACCACAACACTTACAAGTACTTGAGAATTAGTAGACTACTAATTAGACTTTAACCAAGTCCAATTTTGTCAACTATAACCAAGCTCCCAAGGCTTGGTTATATACACTGCGGGTTGGAAAACCCCGCCTAGCTACCAGTCGACTGATAAAACCATCAGTCGACTGCCCTCTGTGGAGATTCGACCGTTACATCCCAACGGCTCGATATCAGTCAACTGGTAAAACTAATAGTATACTGCTCCACACTGGTCGAGCGAACAGAAGCATTTTGTTCGCTCCCAGTCAACTATCCAGACGACTACACCAATCGACTGATGAAACCACTAGTCGACTGGTGCCCGAGTATAATCTCTCAGCACTCGGACCCTCACCCTTACGACTCACTTGACTCTTCATTGTAGCTTTGACCTCTTGCCTTCAAGCCTACTTCCTTTGGCTCTCGTCCCTCGGATGCACCCAAGCCCGTGGCTCATCCCAATGCCATCCTTCGCGTATGCCTCGAAGTCGCTTCCCTCGGCCCTTGTCCTTGCTGCCTTGTCCATGGTCCCTCGGATGCTCCATCCTTCACCAGACCCGAAACCATCAAGCTAAGTCATATGTGTATTCTGTAAACTTGCACACTCACATACACATATCAAATAACAAGTGTGAACCTAACTTAAACCTTTTGCCCAAACACCAATACACATGGTCGCACGGACCATCAGGATTGCTCCAATAATCTATTCCTTTAATTTGTGTATAAATAATTCCTTTATTTCCATTTGCAATTTTTTCTTTCACATATAATAAATTTGGCTTTTGAAAAATAAAATATTCATTGTAAATATCATTCCTTCATGCTTGGTCATTTCAATTTTAGGTATGAATTTTTAGTTTTAGGAATAAAATGTACCCATTGGCATCTCTCTATATCATTTTAGAAAATTTTGAAAGTTAGTTAAATTTGATGGTTAAGTTTGGAATTTATTGTCATGAATGAGATCTTGGATTACATGACATTACTATTTAGTGATGGATTCTAAATTGATAAATTGAAATGATAAATTTTGTATACCTAGTGAGGATTAAGCTTTATTGTGTGATGCATTTGTGTTAATGTCACTCTAGAACTTACTTTGATTCTTTCAAAACCACAATACCATAAATTGAATCATGCTTATGAAGGTTATTCCATTTTTCCCTACATGTCTCTTGCTAATCTTCTTGTTAATCATTACATCATTTTATCTTCTCTCATTTTTTAATCTTTTGGATGTTGATACCTTGAATGTTATATGATGAATAATTTGGCTAAGATGGACTAAATTTTGAGTGGGGAAAGTGTACAATATTTTTGGAATCATTAGATTAAAATTTCTAATGATGTGTGATTTTTGAAGTTGAAAATTATATTTTTGGTGCTATTGGAGTTATGTGAAGAGCATAAATGTTATATGATTGAGTTGATTTGGATGGAATTTTAGAAGTGCAATGGTCCAAGATTAAGAGTTTCTCATTTTCAAGGAAATGGTTTTCTATTTTAAGGCTGAATGGTGTTCTATTATTTGCAAGAAAATTCTTCATTAAACAGATCTACATTTTATGAAACAACCTATTGATTATTTTAATTGAAATGAAGAAGGCTTAAGCAATGGGTTCAAGAAATCAACTCAAATTTTAGAAATCAGAATTGTTTTTATGAGAGTTATTTGTGCCAATTGATGATGCTATTTTTGAATAGTAAGGTTTAAAATTCAAGCTCTTAATATTCCAGTGCTAAATGAATTAAGAGAGATTTGAGCTCAATTATTAACCATTAAGTTGAAGCAATTAATGTTAGAAGTAAGACATAATTCTGAAATTCTTTAGAATGGGATATAAATCTATTTTCTAATTCTAGGAAGTTCCATGATGTGTTGATAAAGGGGGACCATCAAGCGTGGGACAAAGGTGGAGACAATAGTTGACGTGGAAGTCAAAGTCAAGATGGTCAACGGTGGTCAGCGGTGGTCAACGGTCCCACTAAAGATGGCTAAGCGGAAATCGACGTCAACTGTCGATCGGGTATGAAGTGTCCAATTGGACAGGTGGCTTGTCTGAGCAGAATGCCTGTCTGGCCAGGAGCACTACGGCAAGAACATCAGATGCTCATTATGGATAGGAGGAACGTTAAGATGACCGGAGTGCTTGTTCGGCCAGGCCGAAACAATCTGCTGAACCAAGTCACTGCGGGGAAAATCAACAGAGGTCGACTGAGCGGAGGAGTCCTAACCGAGTGGCTACCCAGTGAAGGGCGCTGAAATTCCGTTCTGTTTAAATTTCCCGTACAAAAATTGTACAAGTACAAAACTATTCCTAGCAACCCGCACGTCCAATCAAACATGTGTTTGATCAATCAAGCAAGTTCTTAAATGATCAAAGCACACCTTGATCGAAGTACAAGATCGCTAGCGTCTTGTGTTGGTATTCAAAATCGATATCCAAAATCGACACGAAGAAAACAAACCAATTACACAGCGGAATTAAAGACTAGTTGTACCTTTCTTTGTAGCTAAAGACTTCTTGATCTTCTGTCGTATTCCTCTCCTCTTCTTGGACGTCATGTGGGCGACGATCTACCAAGACAACACCACCCTTCTTTTCTTCTCTTCCAAACTGCCGACCACAAAAGGAGTCTCTAGGATAGGGCACCTTCTAATCTTCTTCCTTCTCTTCCTTTGCTTCTTCTTCCTCTTCTTCTTCTCTTCCTCCTCTTCTTCAAGCCGCCGGCCACCAATAGATGGGAAGAGGTGCAGATCACCAAGGGAGAAGGGGAACCACCGGCCCTAGCCAAGGTGGAGGAGGAAACCGCCGACCCTTTGCAAGGGAGAGGTTGGCGCCAACCCTAGGTTGGGAAGAAGGTGACACCGACCACAAGGGGAGAAGAGAATTGATTATGCCGCCAGCCCTAGCAAGGGAAGAGAGGACGACAACCACAAGAGAGAAGGGAGATGTGGAGAATTAGAAAGTTAGGTTTTAGGGGCCACATCCTACTCCTTTTTATAGACTTGTCGTCGGTTACAAGGAAAGAAAAATTAACAAAATTTTGTTTAGAAATAATCTAAACAAAGTATGTTAAACCAAACCAAGTTAAGTTAAACTAAACTAAGTTAAGTTAAACCAAACCAAGTTAAGTTAGACCAAACCAAGTTAAGTTAAACCAAACCAAGTTAAGTTAAACCAAACCAAGTTAAGTTAAACTAAACCAAGTTAAACCAAACTCGATTATGGATGGGTGGATGCGAGGCTTTATATATAGAGGCTACAATAGGCACCTAGAGGAGGAATTGGTTTAGGCCTCCCGATGGGCTTGGGTTTCCCGTGTTCGCCCTGAACACCCAACTCAAGTCAATCAATAATAACTCATACCACTAAAGGGTTATTATTGAACTACCGCACCAATCCCATATTACAATATGAGCTCCTTCTTATTATGAGTGTGTTAATCTCCCTGTGTTTAAGATAACGTATGCCCATTAATTAATTGAGTTACTAACAACCCAATTAATTAACGTCTGATTCCAAGAGTAGTATCACTCAACTTTATTATCATGCCGGACTAAGTCCACCTACAGGGTTTACATGATAATCCTTATGAGCTCCTCAAGGGAACATCATCAACCTAAATAATTAGGACACAAATTCCTTCTATAATCAATAACATACCATATAAATAATACTATTTTCCAACTCATCGGGCCTATTGATTTAACAAATAAATCTCATACATTGATAAGTTAAAGAAATAAATACTAAGTATACGTGCTTGTTATTATATAGTGATTAAGATGGCGCACATCCATAATAACAGAAGTTATGTTCTTTTATATAGCCAGTATAAATCGAACAACCTCAAATGGTCCTGCTTAATACACACATAGTGTACTAGTTAATTTTATAGTCAAGATAAACTAATACCAAATTACACTACAACTATTCCAATGGTTTGTCCCTATCCATCTTGCTTGTGAGCTACTATTTATAATTTATAAGGAATCGATAACATGATCTTCTGTGTGGCATCACCCACCATGTTATCTACAATATAAATTAAATGACCAATTGCATCGAAATATAAAATGCAGACATTTAACCAAAGTGATTCTCTTTTCAAAATATTTCAAAACAGATGTTCATACAAATGCTAGGCTTATAGTATACATCCCAACAATCTCCCACTTATACTAAAAGACTATGCTTCCATAAATGCTGCCATACATTTGATTCTCATCCCTTCAACATGCCTATCAAAAGCTCCCGCTAGAAGGGCCTTAGTGAAAGGATTTGCCAGGTTATCTACTGATGTAATCTTGGCGACAACAACCTCTCCTCGTTTTACGATATCTCGTATCAGGTGGTACTTGCGCTCAATGTGTTTACTTACCTTATGGACTTGTGGTTCCTTCGAGTTTGCTACTGCACCACTGTTATCACAATAAATTGTGATAACTTTGGACAAACTAGGAATCACATCTAAGTCCATCAAGAAATTTTTGAGTCATACAGCTTCTTTGGCTACCTCAGAAGCTGCCACATACTCAGCTTCCATGGTGGAGTCTGAAACGCATTTCTGCTTAACACTCCTCCATGCTATGACTCCACCTCCCAAAGTAAACACATACCCCGAGGTTGATTTACTGTTGTCCCTATCTGATGGGAAGTCCGAATCCGTGTAACCCACAGGGAGCAAATCATCTGCCTGGTAAACCAGCATATAATCTCTAGTCCTTTTCAGGTACTTTAATATATGCTTTATGACAGTCCAATGTCCCTGTCCTGGGTTACTTTGATATATGCTAACCATACTCATGATAAAACAGATATCCGATCTCGTACATAGCATCGCATACATTAGGCTTCCTACAATCGAAGCATAAGGAACTGTCATCATCTCCTCTATCTCCTTTGGTGTTTTAGGACACATTTCTTTAGATAAAGGTACTCTATGCCGAAAAGGTAGAAAACCTTTCTTGGAGTTTTGCATGCTAAAACGAGCTAGGATAATATCGATGTATGAAGCTTGGGATAAGCACAACATTCTTTTCTTGCGATCCCTTATTACTTTGATCCTAAGAATATGTCCACATTCTCCCAAGTCCTTCATATCAAACTGCTTGGACATCCATACCCTTACGTCTGACAACACTTTGACATTGTTGCCAATGAGCAAAATGTCATCTATGTATAGTACAAGAAATACCACCACGTTTCCGTCACTTTTCTTGTATACACAAGACTCATCCGGACACTGAATAAATCCATAAGACTGGATCACTTCATCAAATTGGATGTTCCAAGATCTTGAAACTTGCTTCAGTCCATAAATGGACCGATTGAGCTTACATACAAGATGCTCTTTGCCCTTCGCAATGAATCCCTCTGGTTGCTTCATATAGATGTTTTTTTCAAGACTTCTGTCAAGGAAAGTTGTCTTGATATCCATTTGCCAAACCTCATTATCCATATGAGCAGCAATAGATAAAAGAATCCGGATAGACTTAAGCATGGCTACCGGCGAAAAAGTTTCCTCATAATTGATTCCCTCTTTCTAAGTATACCCCTTCGCAACAAGCCTCGCTTTAAAGGTTTTCACCTTCCCATCTGTTCCTCTTTTCCTTTTTTTAGACCCATTTACATCCAATGGCCTTTACACCATTTGGTGATTCTACAAGCTCCCAGACATGATTAGAATGCATAGATCCTATTTTAGAGTTCATTGCACTTTGCCAAGATGTTGCATCTTTATCTTGAAGTGCTTCATCATATGTCCAGGGATCAGCTTCATGTTCACTAGGGATCAAGTCCGAAGACTCTCCCAAAACCATGAATCTACAAGTTATTTAATAACTCTCCCACTACGACGAGGCATAACCTATAATTGTGCATCATTTGTGACATGTGTTGCAGTTACTTGTGGTATCTCATCTTGTACCGTTGGTACTAAAGTAGAAGTGTCCTCTCTTATTTTCTCAAGAACAATTTTACTCATGGGCTTATGGTTCATTACATAGTCCTCTTCTAAAAATCGGGCATTGGTGCTAACAATGACCTTCTGATCTTTAGGACTATAAAACAAACCACCTTTCGTTCCTCTAGGATATCCCATGAACAAGCAAACTTCTGTATGTGATTCCAACTTATCAGCGTCTCCCTTCAGCACATGTGTTGGACTATTCCAAATCCGAATATATTTCAAACTATGCTTACACTCATTCCACAATTCTATGGAAGTAGAGGGTACTGACTTAGAATGTACCAAGTTCATAATGTACGCCGTCATTTCCAGAGCATATTCCCAAAACGAATTTGGTAATTCTAAATAACTCATCATTGATCTAACCATTTCCATAAGAGTTCTATTCCTTCGTTCCATCATACCATTCTGTTGGGGTGTACCAGGTGCAGACAATTGGGATTGAATCTCGACTTCTGACAAGTATGTTAGGGAATAAGTTGCTAAATAGGCAAACGCGCAGCGGAAAAACCTATTTCCTCCAGAAGATCCATGCGAAGGGAAACATAATCTTATACTAAGTTAGATCTAAAGACATGATAGAGTTATACCTTTGAAGCGTGCTCACGATCTCCCGACAGCTCGGATCACAGCACGATCAATTGTTCGCACCTCTACGGTATCCACACGAACAAGCCTTGCCTTCGTTTGTCTCACAAACTCAACAAGATGGAGAAGAAAAACACACGAGATTGTGTTAGAAACCCTTGATGTGTTTCGGCCAAGAAGAGGAAGGAGGAAGAAGAAGAATGCCAAGGGACCATTCACCTTCTCAAGTGATGAAATCTCACTCAAAATATCATTCAAAATGATATTTATATCCATCTCATGGAATACCAAGAGTTTTGACCTTTCATCTTCTAATCCAATGGCTCAAAATTAACCATTCAATCCAATGGTTCAATTTTGACCATTCAACTTTCTTGGTGAACTCAAGTTCACCCAATGAGTCTAACCCATTGATTCCCATGCAATTCGACTCAATCCAACAATTGGATCCACTTGAGTCTAACTCAACAAGCCCAATTCGGATTACACTTAATCCATTGATTCATCACATGAACCTATCTCCATATCAACTTGTTCTTAGTGTGTGACCCTGTAGGCTCTCGTAACGTTGGCAATGTATCCAAATCAATATTTGCGATACATAAACAATGAGTGGCATCTAGCAAGACATCATTGCTACCCAAGTGATGAGAAAGTCGTGATCCAACCTAACCTTTCCGTGGCTATCATATTGTATGACTTGGTCCGTCTATCCTTGATATCTAGATTGATCAATGAGGCATAGACCGTGTCATCCTCTTATCAATCTTTGTGTTTCTTGATCTCCAAGTAGACACACTTATTAAATAAGCTCAATATCTCATGTTGACTTATTTACGCATGGCCACGCTTTCTTGTGTCCTACTAATCAAAGGGCCCACAGATATCTCTTCTGTCATATGGAAGGGATAGATCCAATCTACATCACTCACATCCCTCTGCATAATTCATTGCATACCCAGTAATCAACTTTATAGTCCACCCTATTACGGGTGATGTTTGACGATACCAAAGCATACAACTCCTTATGTAGGGAACTGTAGTGACTTCAGGTCTAAGGACTATTCATACCAATAGTCACATGAGAATGTTTATGACACTCATACGACGATCCATGAAACATTCTCATGGCGGGTCATTCAGTATATATTCTCTAATATATACACATATATCAACCTGATATCTCATATCCATGACTTGTGAGATCAAGTCATCCGCTGACCTACATGCTAGTCTCAATGCATTAATATTGTCCTTATATATTAATGCTCGACTAGGAATAATTAAGAATAGTGTTCTCTACAATATCTCACTATCAATTCAACCAATTGATTATTGTAGATAAGAACCTACTACCCAAAGGCATTATTATATTTATTCAATTGGCACTGAACTGTAATAAATATAATAATCATAACCTTTGTCTTTTTATTAATAGTGATATATGATACAAAATGAGCCCTTTACAATCATCTCATAATTGGTACTAGGGCTAATACTAACAAAGTAACTTCTAAACTCTCCTAAGAGGTACTCTCCACCATGATCAGACCGTAGTGTCTTGATACTTTTACCATGACGTTTCTCTACATCAGCCTTGTACTCTTTGAACTTATCAAAGCACTCAGACTTGCGGCGCATTAAGTAAATGTACCCATATCTCGAATAGTTGTTTATAAAAGAGACAAAATATTCAAAACCACCTCTTGCCTGGATAAAGACCCACACAAATCAGAATGAACCAATTCCAACACTTCTTTGGCTCTATACCCCTTTTCCTTAAAAGGTTTCTTGGTCATTTTTCCTTCCATGCAAGACTCACAGGTCGGAAAGTTTTCCATTACCAATGAACCCAAAGGTCCATCGGCTATTAACCTTTGAATCCTACTCAAGTTAATATGGCCCAACCTTATATGCCAAAGATATGATTTGTTCATTTCCGAAGGTTGCTTTCTCTTATTAGAATTAGAAGATGTGTTATTAATTTCCATTTGTTGCATCATGGGAGTTATTGGATTAAGAGTATACAAATTGCCAATCAATGTACCAGAATAGATAATCACCCTATTTTTCTTGACAACCACTTTGTCATCAAAAGAAACAGAATATCCATCCTTAAATAATTTAGAAATTGAAATCAAGTTTTTTCTAAAACATGCTACGTAAATATAATTTTTCAAAATCAAAGTTTTATTCCTATCAAAAGATAAATAAACATCTCCCACTACAACAGCCGCCACTCTCGTAGCATTACCCATGTAAACGGTAATCTCCCCTTCATGTAGTCATCTGGTTTCTTGGAACCCCTGCAATGAATTGTAAATATGATCAGTGGCTTCCATATCTACATATCGGGTACCGGTAGATAACACCACTAAATATGTTTTGACAACTAATGAATAAGATATAGCTTTATTGTTCTCCTTTCTCATGGCCTCCTGCTTGGCAGCCCGATTCTGGTGTCCGAAGAGTTCCTTGAGATTGAGCATTATGTCATAAGCAATGGGTATGGCATGATACTGATGTTGTAACACATTTGACATAGAAGCCAAAATGTAACACCGCGCTATCTCATCAGCCTTGACCCATTTCCTATGTCTCTCTATCTCCTCTTCACTAGAATCCTTATCAAGCACACTAGGACAGACCTCAAGAAGTACAAACTTGCATTCTTTAGCAGTTAAGACAATGTCCAAGTTTCATTTCCAATCAATATAATTTGGACCAGTAAGTTTGTTTACTTTTAAAATAACAACAAGAGGATTGAAAACCATTTTGAAATCTTAAGAATCACAAAATAAAATTTTGGTCAAAACTTTAGAATTTAAAATAATATTGATTCCTCAAACAATATAATTTAAATTCACCAACACCTCAAAACATCATTTCGTATGTCACGATAGTGTGGACGTATACTAATTCAAACATTTGTAAGAGGAGGTTTTACCCATTAATTTTATTATCTTGTTAACTTAACTTTATGACAAATAAAATTACTAGTTGGTTCATCTTCGGTCACACAAATAATAGCAGTGACTCCGATGGGGAGGATACTATGAAATGTGCCTAAGTATATACCATTACTTGATACTTAGTCCATTAATTAGGATTGTTCCTCTTCAGATGGAGAAGATCACACATACCTAAATAATTTTCTATAATCATCCATAGAGAAAGTTTGATCTAGTGATCTGCAAACAAACTCATCCAATATGGAGGAAGGCACTTAAAGCCAACGCGCAAGTTTGAATGCATCACTTACAAACTAGTAATGGAGACTGTGAAATTTATTTAAATAATCCCTCTCCTACTTAGTTCTTTAAATTGAGGAATTTTAATCATGCACGCACATCATAGCACACACATCACAGCACATAAAATAGCATATAAAGGTAATAAATATAGAAATAAATTTCCAACTATTATGGCCTCATCCAACGCTGTCCTCCAATATGCCGCCAATGGATCGTTGTCCTCCAATGTGCCGCCAATGGGTCAAGCTATCGCGTTTATCTCGCTTCCTTCTCCGCCGCGCCTCTGGTCCTCAAAATAGCACCACACATAGCAAGGATACAAGCTGCAATAAAAAAATAAAATTTTACATTTATCGATCCTATATTGCACAAAGGAATTTACATGTAATCTAGATCGAACATAATGTAAAACAACAATAATAATAATACGACAACTGACCATATTTAATTATTACAATCATACACACACAACAACCTCGACATGTCCGAGGGTTCAAATCACACACAAGCACACAAAAAGCCATAATAGTTGGATCTAGGATGCCTGCAACCACAGAGTTAATCTATCTAGCACATCCTACTATTATCCGGCCTAAACTTATGTATGAGTAATGCATAATTTAACCGAAAACCAATCACACAGAACCAAAAAACTCGCTTTGATACCACTTGAAGGGCGCTGGAATTCTGTTCTGTTTAAATTTCCCATACAAAAATTGTACAAGTATAGAACTATTCCTAGCAACCCGCACATCCAATCAGACATGTGTTTGATCAATCAAGCAAGTTCTTGAATGATTAAAGCACACCTTGATCGAAGTACAAGATCACTGGCCTCTTATGTTGGTATTCAAAATCGATATCCAAAATCGACACAAAGAAAACAAAACCAATTACGCAACAGAATTAAAGAACTAGTTGTACATTTCTTCGTGGCTAAAGACCTCTTAATCTTTTGTCGTATTCCTCTCCTTTTCTTGCACGTCGTGTGGGCGACGATCTACCAAGACAACACCACCCTTCTTTTCTTCTCTTCCAAACTGTCAGCCACAAAAGGAGTCTCTAGGATGGGCACCTTCTAATCTTCTTCCTTCTCTTCCTCTTCTTCTTCTTCCTCTTCTTCTTCTCCTCCTCCTCTTCTTCAAGCCGCCGGCCACCAATGGATGGGAAGAGGCACCGGTCACCAAGGGAGAAGGGGAATCGCCGGGCCTAGCCAAGGTGGAGGAGGAAACCACCGGCCCTTTGCAAGGGAGAGGTTAGCGCCGGCCCTAGGTGGGGAAGAAGGTGGCGCCGGCCACAAGGGGAGAAGAGAATTGATTGTACCGTCGGCCCTAGCAAGAGAAGAGGGGGCGACAACCACAATGAGAGAAGGGAGATGTGGAGAATTAGAAAGTTAGGTTTTAGGGGACACATCCTACTCCTTTTTATAGACTTGCCGTCGGTTACAAGGAAAGAAAAATTAACAAAATTTTGTTTAGAAAAAAATCTAAACAAACTATGTTAAACCAAACCAAGTTAAGTTAAATTAAACCAAGTAAAGTTAAACCAAACCAAGTTAATTTAAACCAAACCAAGTTAAGTTAAACCAAACCTGGTTATGGATGGGTGGATGCGAGGCTTTATATATAGATACTACAATAGGGATCTAGAGGAGGAATTGGTTTATGTTGGAGTGTATACTAAAAGTCTAGCTTTTGTAAACATTTATTTTTGAAATAAAAGAATCACATTGGTCAATATGAGCATTTATTTGTTAAATGTAATTGTTCAATTAATTTATATAGTAGACAACATGGAGTGTGGTGTCACACTCAGAAGATCATGTTGTCAGTTCTCTATAAATTATAAACAAGTTGCTCACGACTAAAATGGAAAGGAACAAACCATCAGAATAGTCGTAGTGTAATTAAGTATTAGTTTATCTTGACTAATAAATTACACTGATACACTTTAAGTGTATTGAGTAAGATTATTTAGGTAAGTTCTTTTTATACTGACTTAGTAAAAGAACTAGACCTTAGTTATTATGGAAGTGTGTGCTCTTAATCCTAATATAATAACAAGCACATATATTTAATATTTATTTCTTTGACTTATCAAAGGGTGAGATTTAGCTCGATATATCAATATGCCCGATAAGTTGGGAAATGATATTACTTATAGTGTGTGTTGTTGATTATAGAAGGAATCTGTGTCTTAGTTATCTAGGTTGAGAATGTCCCCAAGAGGAGTTCATAAGGATTGTCATGTTAAACCCTGCAGGTGGACCTAGTCCGACATGACAATGAAGTTGAGTGGTACTACTCTTGGAGCTAGATATTAATTAAGTGAGTTGTTAGTAACTTACTTAATTAGTGGACATTTGTAATCTTAAACACAGGGAGATTAACATACTCATGATAAGAAGGAGCCCATAATGTAATTTGGGATTGGTGCGGTAGTGCGGTAATAACTCTCTAGTGGAATGAGTTAGTATCGATGAACATGAGTTGTGTGTTCGGGGCGAGCACGGGATACTCAAGCTCATCGGAAGGCCAAAATCAATTTCTCCTCTAGGTCCCTGTCGTAGCCTCATTATAGCCTCAAGTCTATCCAAATGTAAGGCTCTTCTTGGTGTCCAAGAAGGGGGTCGGACCATTGCTTGGTGACCAAGCAATGGCCGGCCACATCCTCTTATAGGGGCCGGCCCTATTGCTTGGTGGCCAAGCTTGTAGGGGTCGGCCAAGATTAATTCAAATAAGAGGGGTGTTTTAAATTTTTAAAATCTTCTCTTTGTAGAAAACTATAAGTTTTAAAAGAGATATTTTAATTTTTAAAACTTTCCTTATTTGAATTAGGCCACATGTTTTAATAGAGAGTTTTAAAAGTTTTAAAACTTTCCTTTTTTAACCATCCTCATGGTTTAAGAAAAAAAGGAAGATAAAGTTTTAAAATTAAAATTTTCTATCATCATGTTAAAAAAGGAAATTTTGTAAGAGAAGTTTTAAATTTTAAAACATGGTTTTAATTTTTAGAACTTTCCTTTTTTAACTCCTACTTTAGGAAAGAGAGCTTGTAAAATTTTATAAGTATTTTTCTTGTAAAATTTTATAAAAATAAAATTCCTTTTTCCCCTTGATGAGGTAGTCGGCCACCTTGCTTGGTGCCCAAGCAAGTGGCCGGCCATATTAAATTATTTAAAATCATCACAAAATTAAATTTGGTGATTGATTCAATCAAGAGGAAAGAAAAAAAAATAAAAAGGGAAAAGGAAAAACTCTTGGATGATTTTATTTTTGTAAAAAGTTTTTCCTTATTTGCCTTAGGCAAGTAATATAAAAAAAGGGGTGAGGGGGCTTCATGAGACATAACTCTTATTCTTCTGCTTAGAGATCTCTTGGTGGCCGGTCCTCTCCCTTCTCCCTTTCCCTTTGCTCTCTTCTCCTTGGTGGTGGTGGTGGCCGGATTTTAGAAGAAAAGGAGGAAGCTTTTGAGTGGCATTCATCTTGGAGGATCGTCGCCCACACGACGTCCAAGGCGAGGCGAGGAATACGGCAGAAGATCTTAAGGTCATTAGCTTACAAAGAGAAGGTATAACTAGTAATTTTCTTCCGCATCATACTAGTTATTTTCTTTGTAAGAATTCTAAATACAAGAGGTAATTAGATCTAGTATATCGAATTTATTTTTCGAGTTTGTGTTTTCTTCTTTTTCGAATTTGTAATTTGATTGTTCTTTTTGGTTAACCTAGAGTTATTTAAGGAAATAAATATTAGCTTTCCTTAAAAGGCTTTGCCTAGGCGGTGGTGGTTGCTCTCATATCCAAGAAGATCATGTGTCTCGCCATGCAGTCCTAGAAGCCAATTTTGGAAATTAATATTTATGGAATTAATAACTTAGGTAGATTTGAATCAATAGTGTTAAGTTCCGCTTGCGATTCAAATCTAAACTATTAATAACAGATAAGTTAAATTTGGAATCAATGATGTTAAGTTCTGTCTGCGATTCCTAATTTAACTTCTAAAGAACATAATAGGTTATTTAAGGAAAGGTTCGACACTTGTACAAAAATTTTGTACAGTGGAACCGATACATTTTCCTAGGACTAACCAACAGTTTAGGCCTCCCGATGGGCTTAGGTTTCCCGTGTTCGCCCCGAATACCCAACTCAAGTCCATCAATAATAACTCATACCACTAAAGAATTATTATTGAACTACCGCATCAATCTCATATTACAATATGGGCTCCTTCTTATTATAAGTGTGTTAATCTCCCTATGTTTAAGATAACGTATGTCCGTTAATTGATTGAGTTACTGACAACCCAATTAATTAACGTCTGATTCCAAGAGTAGTACCACTCAACTATATTATCATGTCGGACTAAGTCCACCTATAGGGTTTACATGATAATCCTTATGAGCTCCTCAAGGGGACATCATTAGCCTAAATAATTAGGACACAAATTCCTTCTATAATTAACAACACACCATATAAATAATACTATATCTCAACTTATCGGACCTATTGATTTAACAAATAAATCTCACCCATTGATAAGTTAAAGAAATAAATACTAAGTATACGTGCTTGTTATTATATAGGGATTATGAGGACGCACATCCATAATAACAGAAGTTATGTTCTTTTATATAGTCAGTATAAATCAAACAACCTCAAATGGTCCTGCTCAATACACACATAGTGTACTAGTGTAATTTTATAGTCAAGACAGACTAATACCAAATTACACTACAATCGTTCCAATGGTTTGTCCCTATCTATCTTGGTTGTGAGCTACTATTTATAATTTATAAGGAACCAATAACATGATCTTCTGTGTGGCACCACACACCATGTTATCTACAATATAAATTAAATGAACAACTGCATCGATATATAAAATACAGATATTTGACCAAAGTGATTCTCATTTCAAAATATTTCAAAATAGATGTTCATACAAAAGCTAGGCTTATAGTATACATCTCAACACCTAGCTCGGCCGAATAGTGGGACCATTCCCATATCTCTTAATATCCCTTTGGGAGATAATGTCACTAACAACAGGGCATAATCAATAGGCGAATCATACGACAGAAGCTTCTACTGTCTCATCAGGGATTTGCATGCCTTATT
Source organism: Zingiber officinale (assembly GCF_018446385.1). Taxonomy (NCBI): domain Eukaryota; kingdom Viridiplantae; phylum Streptophyta; class Magnoliopsida; order Zingiberales; family Zingiberaceae; genus Zingiber; species Zingiber officinale. The sequence continues at coordinate 141,457,282 of NC_055990.1, read as the reverse complement.
AAGGTATGGCGTTAGAGACACTTTTCTGACATGTCCTTTCATAGGATGGTTGAGAAGTGTGCCCATGCCTTGAGGAGCGTACACATCACCCACTGGGGTACTATATAAAGGGGGGTCTATGCACCGGCGGAGATATGTGCTATTCATTATTCACGCTTATGTTTTTATTGTTGCTCCATTTTCTAATATTTTGGTGACTGACTTGACATCAAAGGGTCAACGCCGAGGACCCCTTCTCTAGCCCAGCACTGATATTTCCCGTGTTGCAGAGCAAAGTGAAGTCTTCACGTGATCAACCGAGGAGCCACATCCCTAGCTAGCATTCTTTATGATTTTTGGACAAGATGATATTGGCGCCATCTATGAGAACATAGCCTATATCCGAGATGTGGAGATGAAGGACACTGGATGACTCACGACGGTGATGCTGACGAAGGAGGAGTTGGATATGTTGATACAAGCCCAGGCATCCAAGATGGTGGAGCAACAATAACAGCAAGCGATGGTCGAGTGCCAAGTACATGAACCTGTGGCATCAGCAGCGGCTCAACAGGTTGGATATAGAGACCGAGCGAAACATGTCTCCGTTCGGGGGCAAAATAAGAAGCGACCGACACATACGGGGATGCACAATGCCCCGATCTCCTTCCATAGGGCACTATTCCACACTCCTTCAGAGAAAAGGGGTCGAATGGATAGAGAGCTAGGGTTGTCCTCGAACGATGTGCCTATCTAGGACGGATGGAAGGGAAAGGCACCTCAGGTCGATGATTCGCCCGAATGAATCAATGGGCAATTATCTCAAGGGATTTTGGACGATCCACTATGGCGACACTATACCCTACAAACGATCGGGGAATATAATGGAACGACTGATCCAGAGGATCATCTGATTAGATTTGACAACACAGCCACACTCCATCAGTACACCGATGGAGTGAAATGCCTAGTCTTTCTCACCAACCTCTCAGGATCAGCGCAACGCTGGTTCAGGCGACTGTTGATCGGATTAATTCAAAACTTCATGGACTTTTGAGCGGCATTCTTGCATCATTTTTATTACAGTCGCCATCACCAGAAGATGAGCATTAATTTATTCACGGTAAAGCAAGGGCCTAAGGAGGCACTAAGGGCCTACATCAAGCAGTTCAACCAGGTCGCCAAGGATATTCCATCGGTGTCCTCAGAGATATTGGTAAGTGACTTCTCCCAGGGGCTTACAAAGGGGAATTCTTCCACTCACTCAGCTGGAAGCCACCAAAAGACTTCGATCACTTGCTCAGGCGTACAACCAAATATATAAACGTGGAGGAAGCCTAAGCTGCATGAAGGAAGAAAGTTCCTGCCGAGCATACTACTCCCCCTGAATGGTGGCTAACCACCAATCATCAACCACTAAAAGGCCCCCGATCAGGAGTAGCACAGTCACAACAGGAGCTCCGAACACATGTCGTGCAGCACGTAGCAACAGGTCGACCCAAAGTTGCAAAAGGCAAGACTTGGACACCATTGTTTTGTTCATTCTATCAATCAACGATGCACAACACTTGAGACTGCCACGACTTGAGGCCGATTTCTAGTCGACCGGCTCCTCCAGGATACCATCATCGCTCACCAACTCCCGATCGACGACATCAACGTCGGTCGGATGGATAAAGAGAAGAAGAGAGACCGGCGAACGAGCAGCGCCATCGCCAGCCTTAGCAAAGGTGAAATGCAAGTCCTGCCCAAGCTTCAGCTGAGCAAACCAGATCCTCAGCTCAGGAGGAGGAAAACAGAAGCAACACCGCTCAGAGTGAAATCAGAATAATTGCTAGGGGGCCAACCGGCGATGATTCCAACTGAGCAAGGAAGTCGCATGCTCGGCGATTAGAGATACATGCTGTGGGATGCAACAAGCAAAATGCTGAGAGACCGGAGATCAGCTTTGTTTCTCAGGACCTAGAGGGAGTGGAGATCTCTCATGATTACACCGTGATAATCTGGGCTGTAATAGCTAACTATACTATTCACTGAACTTTTGTTGATATAGGTGGCTCAGTGAATATAATCTTTAACAAGGCATTCAACTAGCTGTAAATCGATCGGAGAGAACTGCAGCCCATGATGACCTCACTTTATGGGTTTACAGGCAATGAAGTTTTGCCGATCGGCCAGGCTCGGCTGGCCATATTGCTCGAAGAGGATCCTCTCAAAAGGACCATGACCATAAATTTTATTGTGGTAGACGCGTCGTCCTCCTACAATGTCATATTGGGTCGACCAGCCCTGAACGAGTTTTCGGCTGTCCTATATCGAGTGGTCAAAACAGAGGCAAGGTTCTGCACGGAAGATTCGGCTTTTGGAGGTGAACACCATCATGAAAGAACCTCCCATGCTGGTTTATGAGGAAAAGAAGGAGGTTCAGATCCATCCGAGCCGGTCTGAAGCCACAACATTTGTCGTCGTCGACCTGACAGACGAGAAGAAAGTAGAATTGGTCACCTACCTTAGGAGAAACCATGATATGTTTGCCTGGTCGACACGCGAGCTCCTGTGCATCTCTCCAAGCATGGCTCAGCACGAGCTTCATGTCCGACCATACGCTCAGCCAGTGAAATAGAGGAAAAGGGACTTCAGCTTAGAGTAGAATCAGATTATCCGAGCGGAGATAGAAAATGGGTCACATTCGCGAGGTATAATTTCTAAGATGGTTGGCCAACGTCATGCTGGTCTCTAAGCCAGGCAACAAGTGGCGAGTCTGTATTGACTTTGATGAGCTAAACAAAGCCTGCCCAAAGGGCTTCTATCTCCTGCCCTGGATAAATCAAATGGTGGATCCCACGACGGGTTGTGAGCTGATCTGCATGCTCGACGCGTATTAGGGTTACCACCAACTATCGCTCGCCCATGAAGATCAAGAGAAGGTCAACTTCATTAGGGCTAACAGGACATACTGCTATAATGTAATATCATTCGGACTAAAGAATGCAGGTGCCACTTATCAAAGATTGATGAACAAGGTGTTCCGATAGCAGATCAGTTGTAACATAAAGGTATATGTTGATGACATCTTGATAAAATCTCTCTAAGCCGCTAACCTTTGTGCAGATATTGAAAAAACTTGCCAAACTCTAAGGGCATAAGGAATCAAGCTAAATCCAAACAAGTACCTGTTCGGAGCAAAAAGTGGCCTCTTCCTCGCCTATATCATCACCAAACGGGGGATCGAGGTAAATCTGAGCAAGGTGAAGGTGCTGCAGGACATGCCCCCGCCCCACAACTTGAAGGAGGCCCAATGGCTGACTAGATGAATCACCGCATTATCAAGATTTATCTCCAAATCCTTCGACCGGAGTCACCCATTCTTAAAGGTGTTGCGCCATGCGACGAAGTTCCTGTGGGGCAAAGATTGCGACAGGGCGTTGGAGGAGCTTATGAAGTACCTCATCTCCCTATTTGTATTGGTAAAACCCAATGTCAGCGAGCTACTCTAGATTTATTTATCATCCACAAAGCATGCAGTTGGCTCGACGTTGGTGCGGCAAAATAATTCTGAGTAACAGCGGTGTATTTTTTATGTCATATATTAAAAGATATAGAATCTCGCTACACCAGTCTCAAAAAAATGGTGTATACACTAATACTCACCATTCAGGGCTTCATCCATATTTTCTCTCACATCTGATCATGGTGATGACTAATAGCACACTGGAAAGAGTTCTCCTTAACTTGGAAGCATCCGGATGACTGATCAAATGGACCACCAAGTTGATCAAGTTTGGCATACAATATTAATCGCGGATGGCGGTCAAGGCCCAGGCCTTAGCTAATTTTGCCACCAAGGTCCAGAATGCCGAGTCGAATGCGGCTTGGAAGATATATATAGATGGTTCATTCACTCTCAAGGTAGCGGGATCGACATCCTCTTGATATTTCCACAGAAAGATAGGATGCAATTGCCTTTACAGCTGGATTATCGAGCTACAAATAATGAAGTCGAATATGAGGCCTTGATAGCTAGCTTGCAGGCATCTTGGTATGTAGGAGCCACAAGAGTCTTCATTCATTCGGATTCTCAGCTGGCAGCTCAATAGCTATTGGGCACGTTTGAGATAAGTAACACTTGGCTCAATCTATACACTGAAGCTTTCGAGAAGTTGAAGGTACGTTTCCAAAAAGTGATTGTACAGAAGATCCCCCGGTCGGACAACCAGGCCACGGACGAGTTGGCTAAGTTAGCTAGTTCGTTATCATTGATCGTCATTGATAAGTCGATCGAACAAGTCTTATTGGTGGCACACATCGATAGGATGACTGAGATAAACTTCCTGAGTGACTGGAGGATGCCCCTGATAGAATTCCTCTAAGCAGACACTACACCGGTCGATCAGGAGGAAACTCGTTTATTAAAAAAGAGGGTCAGGCAATTCACTTTGATTGGTGACTAGTTATATAAAAGAGCTTTCTCAAGGCTACTGCTCAAGTGCATCAGATTGAAGGACATTGAATACATCTTGCAAGAGGTTCATCAAGCCTCTTGCAGTAGTCATCCGGGTGGTAGGTCATTAGCCCGTAAGATCTTATTAGCTGGGTACTTTTGGCCCACATTGCAAGACGATGTTGCTCGGACGGTGGCCACTTGCTTGTCATGCCGGAAGCATCATTGTCACGCCCCCAAAGAAGTTCCTGTCAGACAAAAATCCGGCAGAACCTCCCCTGTACCGGTGACAATCTGAAGCATCACTACAAGCAAAATACATCAGCCACATGCGGCTGGAATATTTTTATACACAACCACGCAGGTATAATAACAGCCCACACGGCTGGAATGAAACAATCACAACCACGCAGTTATATATAAAACAGCTCACACGGCTGTACTAAAAACCAACACAGCGGAAAAACGAAAACGGAAAGCCCAATACAACACAATCAACACACTGCTAGCCGGCTAGGCTTATACAACAAATACAACACCCAAAACCATAAGATAGCCACACGGCTATACACAAATACAATGCCAAAAATAAGAAAAGAATATACAAAAGAAAACAATCACGATCTTCGGATGTGACGTAGGACCCGGCAGACAGGATACTCCGAGCGACACTCCAACCATCTACCTGAAAACATAAATATATACATGCGGTGGTGAGTATAGGTAACTCAGCGGGTAATAGAAAAGATAGTGCATGGTCTATACATAAAACATGGAGATCACAAGTATACAGTCTCAGTAGGGAATATGAACATGGTCATACTATCATAATCAATGCATCTGAACATACCTGACATAATAACCTGACATAAACTGTACAAAGCACAACTAACATAATGACAGATACAAACCCAATCTGGACATCGACCCATGGTACAATGATCAGTAAACTCACCGGATCTGCAACAGATATACCCGTGACACCTGTGCAATATAAGTACGACTGCATATACATGTAAAATAAATGACATGTATGCAGCATGGCAACCAAATGCAACAATCATATCGCAAACAAATGCAACATACCACAAACACATGCAACTAGTATCTAGTAGGCATGTATGCAAATATAACCCCCAGATGCACCGTGCATCATATGCAAAAGTGCATGCATGCTCCATGGTCACCCCCGCCACCTCTCCGAACACCACGACCCCTGTATGGCCGAGAGGCTTGGGTCTGTGACGACTGTACTACCCTCCAGCCCACTATATAGTGGTCGAGGCGGACAGTCCGCTAGTAGCTATCTAACTACATAGCATCAGGGTCCCTGACTGCTCACAACGCCGGATCTCACTAAACCTCGTGACCGGGTGGCACGACAGGACTAGCAGCAACTGCTCCAACTACCACTACCCATGAGTGGCCGAGTGTGCGGTGCTATTCCCAAATCAACTGACGACTCTCTCACCACAAGGGAGACAATGGTCATCAGATGCAATGAATGATGAACATGATATATATATATATAATCATCATCTATGCAACAACCCCAAACCTCATAAATACCTCCAACATGAGTATAATCGTCATGATACCTCCCCGTATCCCACCAAACATATGTACCCGCTACACATGTATAATCAACCAAAAATCTCCAACAATCCCACCAGACACATGTACACAAAAATATAAGTACAATCAACATGTATCCTCCAATAAAAACACCTCAGACCCGTGTATAAACCATAAACACACAATCAACACAACTCCTCCAAAAGTACATAGTCAAACCCGTGTGTACATACAACATGCAAAAGTAGGGTCAACATGATGACTCCTAAAACACATACCAAGCTACACACAATCCACATTATATACCCAATCAGCATGGTAATACTAACAGCCCAACAATCCCTATAAGACATACTCTACACGTGTCATCACAACAGAGTAGATATCAAGAGTGGAGACTGTATCAGAATTAAAGAGATCATCACAAGGGTCAAGCATAAGTATCATGCAGGAAAAACAACAACCGATCATGATATAAGATAAAGCAGCCTAATTCATCCAATAATAACCATGCACTAAGTACAAGAAAAACTACATAGAGGCACAGGAAGAAATACCCGCCTTAAATCTGTCGATCGTGATAAGATAAATCCCACCCGCGTCGAGACGCTCGCCTCGAATCCAAGTCCTGCGATCACATAATATATTTAGCTAATTACATACGAAGTAATTAACTAAACAACTTCCCCCAACCTAATTAGAATAACCCTAATCAAACATGATTATGGATTAATCCCCCAACTAACCTGAACCATAATACAACCTAATTAGATTGGGTTATACATGATACATCAACACATCATTTAATCCAATAATAAATCCATTCTCTTAATTACCAACCCACCACATAATGATATCAACCACAAAACCTATCATAAGCTCAAATCTCCATCATAAATCCACATCAACCCAAACAACCAAATCATCAACCTACCTCATCCGATAATCCAATCAACAATCAATCCAATGATCCTAAAAATGATCACATAATAATCTATATCAACCAAAACCTTAATCCTTAATCCACAATAATTCATCCAATCCACATCACAATACTCATAAATCTAAGCAATACAAAACCCCACACAACCCATAGAAAACCTAATTACGTAACACACTACTGATAAGAACCAAAATACCTCACTGTAAAACACTTACCTTGAGGTATGACCACAATCAAGAGGTCACATCTCCTACTAACCTCGGCCCACAGCCACCAAATCAAGAGCTCACATCTCCTACTATCCTCTGCCCACTGCCACCAAGAACTCTTACACTAATTCTTTCCAAGATCAATCCCGGAAACAATTGCACAACAATGCATTTGCTAGAACTCTAACAAATAAGACAACATGTACCTCAATTGAACTCTTACCTCTTCACCCGAGGCCTGCACAGCTTGAAGAAGTAGAACTGGCAATGGTCGGCAACAAGGAAGGTCCACCACATATTGATCCAATGCTTCCTCTATTCCAGGACAGCAAGAAGAACAAAAATTGGAAACAATTAAGGCAAGACCTTGATTTCTTATGAATTCGGATGAAGCTTACCAAGGTTGATCACCCGATTCAATCCATCTGGTGGGGAGATACAGAGCATACACCAGTGATCGGATCCAGGAGGAGGATTGACGATGGTCAATCGGCTAGGAGGGCGTTGCGATCCCAAACCTTGTTGTGCCCTAAATCGAATCCCCCCCCCCCCGATCGCTGTCCACCGCGCACAAGGAATGGTCGAGAGGCCGAGAAGGTGGTCGCTCCTCCAGAGATGGTTGATACCGTCGAGATCCGATGCTCTCCCTCAGGCGACTCGACGAGAATAGGATCGTCAGGGAAGAATCTCTCCGTCGGTGTCGGATTCATCCGCACGAGAGAGGAAGGAAGAAGCGTCGGGGAGAAACGGACCACAGCGGCACGAGAGAGAGACGGAGAGGAGGAAAGCTCAACCGAGGCACGCTGGAGGAGGGGATCGTTGCCGGCGATGAGTCGATGGCAACCGGCGATCGCGCGAGAAGAAATCGCGAGAGAGGGCTCGGGAGAAAGGAAAACCGCGTGAAGGAGGAGGAAATCGGGAATTAGGGCTTAATTAAACACTTAGGTTTAATTTAATTAAACTCAAAGTTTTCTCCTTAATCAACTCCCACTTAAATGGTGTTCCAAACAGGACTCCTCTGTACCCGAAATCCATTCTCTCAAAACGGACCATACGGAGCCCGTTTAAATCCCGAAAAATTTCTAAAAATTTCAGAAAAATCCAATACGATTTTTCGTCCAATAACATTTATTATTTAATTTTACGGTATCTTACATTCTCCCCCACTAATAAAAATTTGGTCCCCAAATTTACTGGTCAACTCAGGGACCCTCCTCCAAGGTAACTACCAATCCACATACTCATATGCCACTCATCCAAGTATAATAACCAAACAGCATCCTCATCTACTACTCCACCCTAGTTTCATAAACATATCTCCAAACATGACAATCCATCTCCAAATGAATAGTGACGACTCTGTGAACTATGAACTCACCCTACACCCGCTACTCCCACTCTGCAATCTAGCCAACTGCGGGATAAATCAACTACTTCTGAAATCCAAAATCCACTATCAATAAATCCTCCAACACCTGTATAGAGCGCTCAAACTATCCATCAGTCTGAGATGAACATCTATACTAAAGTGCAACTCCTAATCCAAAGTCTGTTGTAACCATAATCAAAACCATGACATGAAATCACTGATCTCCATCCACAACAATACTCAGAGATACATCATCCAGTCCAGTAATCCCTCTAGAGTATAATCCTACTACTCAATCCCAAAAGAATCTATCCTACAAATCGATAGCTAGAAAGCTAAGTCATCATCCAACAATGATTACCCAAACTCTTATATCCTCTCCATGTCCTGGAAAATCCCACAACAAAATCCATCATAATATGCTCCCAACTCCACTCTAGTATCCAAATCAATGGAGACAATCCCATAACATACTAATCCTGAAAATAATCCTGATGGTCTCCGATGTTCAGCCTCACTGATACACTAGACATCAAGCTACAAAATCCACGATGTCATTCTTCATACCGTTCCGCCAATAAGAATGCTCCAAATCTCCATACATCAGGTGTCACCCGAATGTATCGCAAATCCAGATCTAGGTGTTTCCTGCAGTAACTCCTCCCGGATAAGAAGTAACTCGGAAACATGCATAATCTCCCACGGAAATAAAGAATCCAATTCTCATTACACGATAATTCTAACCACTGGCACAAAACTACTCTGCTCATGCCGTATCAGAACTGTACCGACTCCCAGAAACGATACATCTGTGTAGAGTACAAATCCGTCTACACTAGAAAGTACAACTAAGACAGTGCAATTAACAACTTCTCGTTTCAACTCCTGAAACTGAGCTCGTAAGCGTCTATCCAGGAAAATTCCATATCCTTCCTAGACAGTCCGGTCAACTGTATAATGCTGGGGAAACCCTCAATCAAACTCTGGAAATATCCAGCAAAACTAAGGGAACAACGAGTCTCCGTATAAACTACGACTACTCCCAACTGATAACAACCTCTATCTCCTGTAGATCCACAGATATCCTCTACTAAACACAATGTGTCTCAAAACCTCGTAAAAGACAATCATAATACGTACTACTAACTTCACATATAGATGTTCCCGTCAAAACATCTCTAAAACTATAAGAAGATAGTGTACGTAATCCACATCGGATCGGGAATAGATCACAACATCATTAATGAAGATAATGAAATCTAATCCAACTCCCTAGGAATATCAAATACATCAAGTCCTTAACAACATCTAGGGTACTGTAAGCCTAAACGATAAAACCATAGGCTCATAATATCCGTACAACAAACACTCTCAACCGTAAAGTCCCCAACAAATCTGTGATCTAATCACCAACCATAAATCACCAAATCCGTAAATATCACTGACATACCAAACTCCATGTCACTATCAACATCCAAATAATAAATCATCAAGTCATATATCCACTAATAGATCATCAAAAGACAACCTACCACCACACCTGATCTCCCAGTATTCGCCCATCAAAATCATCCTCAATATCAATCAATCATACTACATAGTCTCCTAAACAATGATAGAGAAAAACGAAAACATCCAACCCTCAACACCTACTGCCAACAAACTAAATGTATCTAAAAAGTCTGTCAAATCTCATCATCTCATCTTTTCTAATAATCAAATATCTACAGTAGAGGAATGTCAATCCAAAGTCAAAAGGTCACACAATCTCCTGACTAAAAGTCTACCCATCAAGAGAGTATCTCCACCACCCTCATAATCATCCTATATATGTCCCTCGACAACTACCGATAAAAGGTCAAACCCTCTAATATGAGACATAGACTACAAGATCTGGTAAAATGATCACGTGGTCAAGGTCTTAAGCCACCTGATAGAGACCATGTTAGCTGAGTCGTATAACCATTATCTTGTACCCCATCATACTGTGATTGCTCCACCCTGAGGTTCAGCAACCTCCAGTATCGAGCAATGAACACAAAGATAAAGGAATGCTACAACTAAATAGCTGATCAAAATATCCGTCAATCGACGCTCTACCCCTCGAAGATCATCATATAAAATTATACCTAGTTATGATCAGAACTCCTAGGTATTACTCAACTAATACCCCTACCTCCGCACTATTGCAGGTATATATCACTAGGTACATCAAGGATATCTAACTACATCCGACAGCTCTATGAGTCAGGATCTCCCATGGAGCAACGTTAGACGAGTCTACTAGTCATCCCTTAAAATCCATCGGGCTGACGAAAGAAGTAGAGAACTACTCTCTCTCCAAACACCTCAAGGAAATCACTAAGTGATGACCTGATCTCCAAAAAAACATTTTCGACTTCTTCCTTCACGTGGTACTGGGTCATGTAAAGGTTAAGCAGCTAACTTCAACTCTCTCCCACCAGAACAAATCATATGTCCGAAAGTACTCTCCAACTCATACACCATAATAACGGTTATATCTCATAAGTGTTAAGCATGTAGCTTTACACTTTTCCACATCAGTGGAGTATCCTATCCTAATGTACCTTCTAAGTCACCCAATCAGGTACAGACAATCCATAGTCAAAGTCCCCATGGAATAGGATGCATCGATCCTCTATAGACTGCCTAAGCCGATAATGGTATACGGCCAACTCAGCCCTTTCTACACCGGTACGAGTCATGTACTCAAATGTATCTCCCAAATATCTAACCAAGCACAAGTAACCCCAAGGATAGGAATCTCTAAAAATAGAGTAAGTTGATCTCCTACCGATCGGATCAACATAAACAAATCGATCAACTACTATATGATCCAACAAGAGTATATCAATACGTCACTGACAAAACCAACTAAGATAAGTCAATCCTCAACTGTCCAAGTCAACAAGGGTAATAAGTCAAACCATAACTACACAAGTCAACCAAATAACTCAAACCTCAACAGGAGTAACCCAGTACTCTACTAACTGAGTCAATATGAGTATACCAACACCATCAACTACCCAGCTAATAGTAATAGAGAATGGTATGTGACTCTAACTCCCAACCAACTCGTAGTAACAGAACCTAAAACTACTAGCAGTATGATATGGCAAATCCCTTGAGACTGTAATCCTTGATCTCCATTAGGTCAACCGTGATCAGTGATTGACCCAACACATGCAATGCATGCTACAATTAATAAGACAGGTACTAGCAAAAGAGTACTAACATATGTCATAACAACTATCATGGACAACAGTACATATACCAAAAAAATGTATGATAACAATATGCATGCATACCTCCTATAGCCTGGAGATGTCCTGCTGCTGCTGGTCCCAAAACTCGAAAAGTCACATCAAGAAAACCGAAATACGAAATCCAAAACACGAATAGCAGGCATCGTACCTGCTCTGATACCAAAAATTGGTATCAAATAAATCCCGAAAAAACCAAAACGCATAGCAAGTATCGTATACCTGCTCTGATACCACTAAATTGTCACGCCCCCAAAGGAGTTCCTGTCAGACAAAAATCCGGCAGAACCTCCCCTGTACCGGTGACAATCTGAAGCATCACTACAAGCAAAATACATCAGCCACATGCGGCTGGAATATTTTTATACACAACCACGCAGGTATAATAACAGCCCACACGGCTGGAATGAAATAATTACAACCACGCAGTTATATATAAAACAGCTCACACGGCTGTACTAAAAACCAACACAGCGGAAAAACGAAAACGGAAAGCCCAATACAACACAATCAACACACTGCTAGCCGGCTAGGCTTATACAACAAATACAACACCAAAACCATAAGATAGCCACACGGCTATACACAAATACAATGCCAAAAATAAGAAAAGAATATACAAAAGAAAACAATCACGATCTTCGGATGTGACGTAGGACCCGGCAGACAGGATACTCCGAGCGACACTCCAACCATCTACCTGAAAACATAAATATATATATGCGGTGGTGAGTATAGGTAACTCAGCGGGTAATAGAAAAGATAGTGCATGGTCTATACATAAAACATGGAGATCACAAGTATACAGTCTCAGTAGGGAATATGAACATGGTCATACTATCATAATCAATGCATCTGAACATACCTGACATAATAACCTGACATAAACTGTACAAAGCACAACTAACATAATGACAGATACAAACCTCAACACCTGGTACAATGATCAGTAAACTCACCGGATCTGCAACAGATATACCCGTGACACCTGTGCAATATAAGTACGACTGCATATACATGTAAAATAAATGACATGTATGTAGCATGGCAACCAAATGCAACAATCATATCGCAAACAAATGCAACATACCACAAACACATGCAACTAGTATCTAGTAGGCATGTATGCAAATATAACCCCCAGATGCACCGTGCATCATATGCAAAAGTGCATGCATGCTCCATGGTCACCCCCGCCACCTCTCCGAACACCACGACCCCTGTATGGCCGAGAGGCTTGGGTCTGTGACGACTGTACTACCCTCCAGCCCACTATATAGTGGTCGAGGCGGACAGTCCGCTAGTAGCTATCTAACTACATAGCATCAGGGTCCCTGACTGCTCACAACGCCGGATCTCACTAAACCTCGTGACCGGGTGGCACGACAGGACTAGCAGCAACTGCTCCAACTACCACTACCCATGAGTGGCCGAGTGTGCGGTGCTAAACCAAACCAACTGACGACTCTCTCACCACAAGGGAGACAATGGTCATCAGATGCAATGAATGATGAACATGATATATATATATAATCATCATCCATGCAACAACCCCAAACCTCATAAATACCTCCAACATGAGTATAATCGTCATGATACCTCCCCGTATCCCACCAAACATATGTACCCGCTACACATGTATAATCAACCAAAAATCTCCAACAATCCCACCAGACACATGTACACAAAAATATAAGTACAATCAACATGTATCCTCCAATAAAAACACCTCAGACCCGTGTATAAACCATAAACACACAATCAACACAACTCCTCCAAAAGTACATAGTCAAACCCGTGTGTACATACAACATGCAAAAGTAGGGTCAACATGATGACTCCTAAAACACATACCAAGCTACACACAATCCACATTATATACCCAATCAACATGGTAATACTAACAGCCCAACAATCCCTATAAGACATACTCTACACGTGTCATCACAACAGAGTAGATATCAAGAGTGGAGACTGTATCAGAATTAAAGAGATCATCACAAGGGTCAAGCATAAGTATCATGCAGGAAAAACAACAACCGATCATGATATAAGATAAAGCAGCCTAATTCATCCAATAATAACCATGCACTAAGTACAAGAAAAACTACATAGAGGCACAGGAAGAAATACCCGCCTTAAATCTGTCGATCGTGATAAGATAAATCCCACCCGCGTCGAGACGCTCGCCTCGAATCCAAGTCCTGCGATCACATAATATATTTAGCTAATTACATACGAAGTAATTAACTAAACAACTTCCCCCAACCTAATTAGAATAACCCTAATCAAACATGATTATGGATTAATCCCCCAACTAACCTGAACCATAATACAACCTAATTAGATTGGGTTATACATGATACATCAACACATCATTTAATCCAATAATAAATCCATTCTCTTAATTACCAACCCACCACATAATGATATCAACCACAAAACCTATCATAAGCTCAAATCTCCATCATAAATCCACATCAACCCAAACAACCAAATCATCAACCTACCTCATCCGATAATCCAATCAACAATCAATCCAATGATCCTAAAAATGATCACATAATAATCTATATCAACCAAAACCTTAATCCTTAATCCACAATAATTCATCCAATCCACATCACAATACTCATAAATCTAAGCAATACAAAACCCCACACAACCCATAGAAAACCTAATTACGTAACACACTACTGATAAGAACCAACATACCTCACTGTAAAACACTTACCTTGAGGTATGACCACAATCAAGAGGTCACATCTCCTACTAACCTCGGCCCACAGCCACCAAATCAAGAGCTCACATCTCCTACTATCCTCTGCCCACTGCCACCAAGAACTCTTACACTAATTCTTTCCAAGATCAATCCCGGAAACAATTGCACAACAATGCATTTGCTAGAACTCTAACAAATAAGACAACATGTACCTCAATTGAACTCTTACCTCTTCACCCGAGGCCTGCACAGCTTGAAGAAGTAGAACTGGCAATGGTCGGCAACAAGGAAGGTCCACCACATATTGATCCAATGCTTCCTCTATTCCAGGACAGCAAGAAGAACAAAAATTGGAAACAATTAAGGCAAGACCATTATTTCTTATGAATTCGGATGAAGCTTACCAAGGTTGATCACCCGATTCAATCCATCTGGTGGGGAGATACAGAGCATACACCAGTGATCGGATCCAGGAGGAGGATTGACGATGGTCAATCGGCTAGGAGGGCGTTGCGATCCCAAACCTTGTTGTGCCCTAAATCGAATCCCCCCCCCCCCCCGATCGCTGTCCACCGCGCACAAGGAATGGTCGAGAGGCCGAGAAGGTGGTCGCTCCTCCAGAGATGGTTGATACCGTCGAGATCCGATGCTCTCCCTCAGGCGACTCGACGAGAATAGGATTGTCAGGGAAGAATCTCTCCGTCGGTGTCGGATTCATCCGCACGAGAGAGGAAGGAAGAAGCGTCGGGGAGAAACGGATCACAGCGGCACGAGAGAGAGACGGAGAGGAGGAAAGCTCAACCGAGGCACGCTGGAGGAGGGGATCGTTGCCGGCGATGAGTCGATGGCAACCGGCGATCGCGCGAGAAGAAATCGCGAGAGAGGGCTCGGGAGAAAGGAAAACCGCGTGAAGGAGGAGGAAATCGGGAATTAGGGCTTAATTAAACACTTAGGTTTAATTTAATTAAACTCAAAGTTTTCTCCTTAATCAACTCCCACTTAAATGGTGTTCCAAACAGGACTCCTCTGTACCCGAAATCCATTCTCTCAAAACGGACCATACGGAGCCCGTTTAAATCCCGAAAAATTTCTAAAAATTTCAGAAAAATCCAATACGATTTTTCGTCCAATAACATTTATTATTTAATTTTACGGTATCTTACAATCATAACATCCCGTACCAATTCACAGAGGAGATGAAAGCATCTGCCATGTCCTACCCGTTTGACCAGTCGGGTATGGACATTGTTGGATTATTTCCCATGGCGATCGATCAACGAAGATTTTTACACATCATAGTAGATTATTTCTCAAAGTGGGTGGAGGCTGAGCCACTAGCCAAGATAACCGAGTATATGGTTATCAAATTTATATGGCAAAACATCTAGTGTCAGTTCAGCATCCTTCGTCGGCTCGTTTCAGATAACGGAAGGTAGTTCGCCCGGCGGAAGCTCAAGGAATAGTGAGAGGACTATGACATCTTGCAGGCTTTCACGTCAGTGGCTTACCCCCAAAGTAATGGCTAGGCGGAAGTCACCAACAAGAAAATCCTCAGAGGGTTACGGGCTCAGCTCGATCACGCGGAAGGTAGCTAGGTTGATGAACTCCCAAGCGTGTTGTGGGCTTATCGCAGGACCCCTAGAGAGGCGACTAGCATAACTCCGTTCCAGCTGATATACGGTAGTAAGGCAGTGGTTCTAGTCGAGGTTGGAGTGGAGTTTGACTGGGTGAAGCTATACGATAAGGAAAACTTCGATCGGAGGCTCATGAAGCTCGACTTGGTAGATGAGGCATGGGATAAGGCCTCCATTTAACTTACAGCATATCGACAGCACATGAAGCAAATCTAAAATTGGAGGGTGATTCCGAGGTCATTCTAAATCGACAACTTGGTATGGAAAAAGAGTGAAGTCGGTCGGCGACATCACCAAACTAGAAGTTCCATGGGGAGGACCCTACAAAATCATTCAGAAACACTTTTCGGGAGCTTACTATATGCAAGATAGAGATGGGAGAAAGCCCGATTAAATTTACATACACTTGTATAAATGTATATCCTATAAGTGTAGGGGAACGATGAATAAAATCCTAAGTGTCCCAGACTCTTGTGTCATTCGACCAAGTTAAAAGTTGAGCGCGACTATAAACCCTTGATACAAAATTATTCAAGAAAAATACAACAGTCGAGCAACGACTATAATCTCTTGAGTTAACGAAATCAACAGCCAAGCGGTGTCTATAAACCCGAGAGTCTATGCCAACAATAGTCAAGCGGTGACTATAAACCCCTTGAGTCGACGAAAATAATAGCCGAGCGGCGGCTATAAACCCTTGAGTCAATGAATCAATAGTCGAGCAGCAACTATAAATCCTAGAGTCTATAAATCAACAGTTGAACGATGATTATAAACCCTTGAGTGGAGTCTATGAATCAGCAGTCAAGTGGCGACTATAAACTCTTGAGTCTATGAATCAACAGTCGAATGACGATTATAAACCCACAAGTCGATGAATGCACTAACCGAGCGGCTGCTAAAACTTGGGAGTTAGCACCATAACAGCCTAGCGGTGGCTATAAAACCTATTGAACATCATAAAACACAAGTGTTGGATGCTCACGATCCGACTAGGCGTTGTTGGTGCGGGAAGCATCCGACGATCGAACCCAAGTTTTGATAATGGCAAAGGGTTTAAAGTTAAATCGTGTTGTTATCTAACATGTTGAATGAGTGTTTCAGGAAAGTCCTAACTGCGGTTAGGCAGGTGAAAACCTTAGGGGGCGGTAACCCTAGGTCCTAGGGGACGGTAACCCTAGGCGGAGAAAAGTCCTAGCTGCGGTTAGGCAAAGGGAAAACCCTAGGGGACGGTAACCCTAGGTCATAGGGGGTGGTAACCCTATGCGGAAAGTCTTGGCAGGTCGATGGCTTCAGGCAAAAATCCTAGGGGGTGGTAACCCTAGGTGGAAAGTCCTGGTGTCGCAAACCAGGTGAAAGACTGGACTAGCCGAGAAGCGGATGTCCAGCAAAAAGTCCGGAAGCATTGAGTGTTGAGCAAAAGTCCAGTCGATCTAGAGGATCGTACTGGCAACAGGTAAATCTCCTGAGTGGAGTAGGTGAGGACGCGTTCCCCGTAGAGGGAACAATAGGCGTCGGGTCGACCTAGGGTTTCCGGTTGGAAATCCGAAGTCAGACTCAGACAGTCTGGAGACTATCTTTATTATTTCTTCTATTATGTTTTATGTACTAACTTTGTGTTGCAGGATATTGTTTGGGACTAACATGTCTTGCAGGTACAAAATAACGAAGCTTTTCCTCGGATGAACAGTGTCCGAGGCGCCTCCATGGAGCTTGGAGATGCCTTGGGTGCAAAAGCTGACCTGGCTACGAAGCATCCATGGAGGCGCCTTGAAGGGATTATAAGGCGCCTTGGAAGGCGCCTTGAGCAGGGTATAAGGCGCCTTAAGCAAATGAAGTTCGACCAGCTCAAGCTTGATCCACGGGGAGGACTCGGCAGCATGGAGGTGCCTTGAACTGTTGGGTTTTTCGGGCCGCGAAAATCGCTTTTTCACGTCACGGAAACCCCGAATCACCCTAGCCAACGGATCTCGTGCGAAGAAAAGATTTCAAAACAAAATTACGAGTACGAGTTTCTACTTAGATCTACTCCTAGATCTACATGAAACGAGTTATACCTTTGAAGTGAAGCCCTTCGCGTTCCCGCTCGTCCAAATGGTGCCGGATCTCAAGAGTATCAAGATAGATACTCCTCTAGAAGTATCCACACAGACTCGTAGGTGGAGAAAAACACACAAAGAGGTGTGCTAGCACCTATGTGTGGTTCGGCCAAGTTGAGGAGGAGAGGGAGAGGAAGAGAGCTCCAAGAGGAAGAAGAAGGAATCATGCACTTGAATGAGGAAAATCAATTTGATTCCCATTCAAAAGTGGCCGGCCACTTTCAAGTTGTGTAACTCCCAAAAAATTGCATTAAGTGCAATTAATGTGAAGTTATTAAAGAAAATGGCTTTGTAACTTCCATGAGGTGGCACCCATGATGATGTGGAGTAACATCATTGGTCCACATCAATGCCAACTCACCAATGAGGTGGCATAAAGTCAAGTCAAACTTGACTTTCTATCTTCCTCTCAAGTCAAGTCAAACTTGACCAAATCTCTTCCATGGTTGATCTAATCTAATCATTTGATTCAAGCCAACTTAATATAATGAATCTAATTCATTAAATTAAGTTGATTTAATGAGTCATAATCTAAATTAGACTCATTGAATACATGAATCCACTTGAGTTCAACTCAAGTTAGCCCAATTAGGATTACTCTTAATCCAATTTGATTCATCAAATGAATCTAATCCTCTTGGTTCATCATATGAACCTAATCTCCATCTAATTGTCCTTAGTGTGTGACCCTATAGGCTCTTGTAACGTTGGCAATGCCCTAAACCCATTTAGGAGCATAAGTAATGAGCGGTATCTAGCAACACATCATTACTACCCAAGTTACAAGAATATTGAGATCCAACATCACCTTGTGACTACTAATTGTGACTCCTCACAATATATGACAAGTGTCCTTCTATCCTAGACATCTAGATTGGTCAATGTGAGGCATAGACCGTGTCATCCTCTGACCAATCTAAATATTGAACTCCAAGTAGACTCACTAAATCAAATGAGCTCAATATCCTATATTGACTCATTTGGGCATGGCCATGCACTTCGTGGTCTCACTCTATCAAGAATACCGATGTCTCTCCAGTCATATAGGAGGGATAGATCCCATCTACATCACTCACATCCCTCTGCATAATTTGTTATATACCCAGTAATCGCCTTTATAGTCCACCCAGTTACGGGTGACGTTTGACGAAACCAAAGTACATAACTCCTTATGTAGGGATCTATGTTGACTTCAGGTCTAAGGACTAGTAGTCATACTAATAGCCACATGAGAAAGTATATGACACTCATATAACGATCCATGATACTTTCTCATGGCGGGTCATTCAGTATACATTCTCTAATGTATACCTATGTGTCAACTTGATATCTCTATATCCATGACTTGTGAGATCAAGTCATCGAGTTGATCTACATGCTAGTCTTATTGCATTAACATTGTCCCTGAATGTTAATACTCGACTAGGAATGATTAAGAGTAGTGTTCCCTATATCATCTCACTATCGGTTAAACTAATCGATTGATATAGGTGAGAACCGTCTACTCAAGGACATTATTATACTTAGTTTATTTGGCACCAATACAAGTAAGTATAATAACCAAAAATCCAAATGCTTTTATTTATATAGAATATGATACAATAAGTCCAAAATACAATCATCAAATGATTGGCTCTAGGGCTCTAGCTAACATGAACAGCCTTCAAGGCGCCTTGAACACCCTTTATAAGGGGGTTTCGACCAGCACTTCAGATCATCAAGTTCCAGGCTTTCTTTCTTCAACGTGCTGCTAACAAAACCATTCCGAAGTGCTGCTGCAAAATTTCGACGACCCGGAGCTCTGTTTTTCTCTTCTTTAAGTTGTCGGTACAAAGTTATTTTAATACTTTCATTGTAATTTGTAATTCTTATCGAGCTTATAGTTGTTGCCCACCGGAAGCGATCAAGGATCGCGGGCCTTCGAGTAGGAGTCGCCTTAGGCTCCGAACGAAGTAAATCCCTTTGTGTCTTTGTGTTTATTTTATTCCGCTGCATTTTAATTACTCCGATAGTTTTTCGATAATCGAACGAAATAGCCACGAGCGCTATTCACCCCCCCCCCCCCTCTAGCGCTTCTCGATCCAACAATTGGTATCAGAGCGGGGTCACTTTGAACTGGTGCAACCACCATTCAAGCATTTTTTTCGTGGCTTTGTCGTTTGTATAGGTTAAAAATAAAACCTTACGCCTTTCGTTTTTTCCCTCCAAAACTATTTTTGAAAAATTAATCTTCATCTTTTCACCATTGGTTGGAATTAGCGAAATATTGCGTTTTCAAAAATTTGTGGTAATATATTTTTTTAATATTATTTTAATAATATTTTATTAATTTTTCTCCAAATTCCTGAATTACTATCTTTATTTCTCTCCCGCACTACTAATCCAAGACTAAGTCTTGGAACAAGTTTTATTGTGTTTATTTTGCGAGATTATCTTTCTAAAATGGCCCATCAAGAAGGCTACAACACTGCTCGCCCACCGCTCTTCTCCGGAGATGATTTCGGATATTGGAAAGGCCGAATGGAGTCGTACCTACGAACCGAGTTCGATGTCTGGATGATCACCAAGACCGGGCTCAAAATACCAACTGACAAAGCGGGCATGCCACTACCGTACGAGAACTAGGACGGGAACCTTATCAAAAAGGTAGAAGCAGACGCAAAAGCAACGTATACACTTCAGTGCGGCTTAACGAATAAGGAGCTAAATCGCGCCGGCCCATTCTCAAGCGCCAAGGAGTTGTGGGAGAATCTGATTCAGTTACATGAAGGTAGCCAAGTAAGTAAGCATAATTTAATAGATGATTTATTTGAATTAGATGAACAGCATGATACTACTTCGGCCGAGGAAGGTATTACGTTGGTTGCAGGTATAAGCAAGACAGAGGAAGCTAGAAAGAAACAAATGATGAAGGCAACATGGTTCGAGTCTTCAGACGAATCCGAGACTGACGAAGAAGAACCAGCAAGCTTCCTCGCACTACCGGTACTAGCATCTGTGGTGGAAACTGAGTCCGAATACGAGACAGATACCGAGAGTGAATCCGGATCCGAGTCCGAGAGAAGCCACGGATCCGTATCCGTTTCTAAAGGACCCAAAACCACTGTAAGCTCTTTAATGTCTAGTATTGACTTAGAAAATTCGGAAAACTTAATTCCTTGCCTGCTTAAGAAATTGGCTAAATCCAACATCCGGGTCAAGTTGCTCCAAAAGGAGGTAACAGCCCTTAAGGAAGCGACTGACTTGAGTGCGTTAACTGAACCAGTTCAAATTGGAAGTTCGACTCAAGTCCAACAACTTGAGGAAGAAAATTCCAATTTGAAAACTCAAGTTAAAGAACTCAAGAACATGTTGGAACAGTTTACTTTGGGTTCCAAGAATCTGGATCTGATTCTTGGAAAATAACGAGTCGTTTACAACAAATCCGGACTTGGATTTAAAACTAAAAGAAAATACAAATCGTATTTATCATTAGTAAATAGAAATAATAGAAAGGTAGTCCAAGCATGGGTACCTAAGTCCAACTTGGTCAATCAAGTTGGACTTGGTCAATATTGGGTCCCCAAGGATCAAGTCTATTACCTTGATAGACCTTATCGAGGCTATGATCTAGGGGGAGCAAAAAGAAAAACGATATTAATAAAATGAACAAAATTCAAAATTCAAAATAAAAAATTCAAAATTCAAAAATCAAAATCAAATTAAAAATTTGAAATTAAATTATAAATTCAAAATTCAAAAATCAAAATCAAATTAAAAATTCAAAATTCAAAATTAAATCATAAAATATAGATGGAGGATCCATAATAGCTGGCACCCCCACTGAACTACCCGACAGGGTAACTGAACTTAATCTACTCGAAATGGGTAAAACAAGAGTAGATTACCCGGCAGGGTAATTAATGTTAGATTAAAACGGGTCAGGTTTAACTTGACCCACAGTACTGGTGAAGTTTTTGGATGAGAGTACATTAAGGAAGCTTGGGCATCGCATGTCTAGGAAGATATGGCTTCGACCTGGTGCATTTGGCCAAGTGGAACTGACCGAAGCTACCCTTAAATGGATCCTAACTAGTTAGACCAAGGATTAGTATTAAGTTCAATGGGTAGGACTATTTGGGAAACCTCGAAGGTATGGTTACTTTAATGAGTTCCTTGTGACTCACCATAGCCTAGAAGTTTATCCAAAGAATGCTTACTTGTTGAACCCAAAGTTAAACCTGAATCTAACACAAAGTTAAACAAGACCCTTAAATTCAATAATAATTCATCTCACAACAACTATAGAGTTCCCTGATTGACAATTTAGATCAGGTGAGATGACTAAGAAATTAAATTATGAAAATTGACTTGAACTTAAATCAAGTTAATTAATAATTAAATTATCTTTAATTAACTTGAAACTAAAATTATTTTAAAACTCAATTTCAAAATTATTTTAAAAATATTTTCAAAAATCATTTTAAAAATCTTTTCAAAACTCATTTTAAAAATCTTTTCAAAACTTAATTTCAAAATCATTTTAAAAATCTTTTCAAAACTCATTTTAAAAATCTTTTCAAAAGTTAATTTCAAAATCATTTCAAAACTTATTTTCAAAATCATTTCAAAACTTAATTTCAAAATTATTTTAAAATCTTTTCAAAACTTAATTTCAAAACTCATTTTCAAAATCATTTCAAAACTTATTTTCAAAATCATTTCAAAACTTAATTTCAAAATTATTTTAAAATATTTTCAAAATTAATTTCAAAATTATTTCAAAATCTTTTCAAAATTATTTTAAAATATTTTCAAAATTAATTTCAAAATTATTTAAAAATCTTTTCAAAATTATTTCAAAAATCTTTTCAAAATTAATTTCAAAATTATTTAAAAATATTTTCAAAATTAATTTCAAAATTATTTCAAAAATCTTTTCAAAATTAATTTCAAAATTATTTAAAAATATTTTCAAAATTATTTCAAAAATCTTTTCAAAATTAATTTCAAAATTATTTAAAAATCTTTTCAAAATCAATTTCAAAATTATTTGAAAAATCATTTTAAAAAAAAACATTTTAAAAATCTTTGAAAAACTTATTTAAAAATCCTTTGAAAAATCTTTGAAAAAACTATTTAAAAAATCCTTTGAAAAATCTTTGAAAAATCTTTGAAAAATCATTCTCAAAATTATTTGAAAAATTATTTAAAAATCATTTTAAAAAAAACATTTTGGATATTCAAAATCACTATCTACAAAATTATAGTTTTTTAAATTATAATCAAATTTCAAGTTATTAAAATTTTAATTCTTTTCAAATTATGATTTCAAACTTAATTATTTGAAAATCTTCAAAACTTTAAATGTTTAGTCTTTTGAAACTCTAAGTTACTTTAAATATCAATTAAAGTAGAGTTAACTCCATCTCACACTCAAATGCTAAACATGCTTGTTAATCTAGATTGAGTGAGATGGAAAATTAGGAAAATAATTTTTTAACCTCTCATGCTTGAACTCCTGAACTCAAAAATTTATTAAGGCATTAATTAAGGGGGAGTGATTTTAAGTCGATTTTAAAATTAATTTTTCTTTAAAAATTTTGACTTGACCTCAAAATTAAAAACTATTTTTGGCATATCTTCGAAAATCCAAGTTATTTTTAACTTAGCTTTAAAATTAAAATTATTAATGACCTGACTCTTAAATTATAACTCCTCTAGAAGCTAAATGTTTTTAAAGCTAAGTACTTAATTAAGTTTTCTCTAACTAAACTTAGTTAAATTATTTTCTAAGCTTAGCTACTTGGCAAGATATTTTCTCAACACAATCATGTTTAAGTTGAAAACATAGCTAAGTATTTTCAAAGTTAGCTAAATATATTTTTTAAAAAAACATTTAGCTAAGTACTTTTTAAAGTGTTTTAAAAAAAACAATTAGCTAGGTGTCTCTCAAAGCAATTGTTTTCAAATGCTAAGTTCTGCTGAAAATGCTAAGTATTTTCCAAAGTATTCTCAAAATTTCATCAAAACAGTTTGTTTTGAAAAACTAAATCTTTTAAAGGTTAAAAACTTAACAAAACTATTATCTTCATAAGTTTAGCTAAAAGTATTTTAAAAAGTAAAAATCTTAGCTAAACTAAGTCTTGATCAATTTTTTTAGTTAAACTCCCTCTTTAAAAAACTAAGAATTTAAAGTGTTGTGATATCACAAAAATTTTCTTAGTTACTTGGTAAAGGCAAAAATAACCTTATCTCAGCTAAAAGTATCTCTCAAACTAAAGGAAATTCAAATATTCGGGTTAAGCATGTTTGATCTTTAGGGCTCTGATACCTCTTAAAGTCAATTTATTGAACTTGACTCATGCTTGGACTTAAGGACCAACTGACTTTGAATAAATAACCTAAACCAAATTTTTAGCTACTCTACTCCCTCCTTGTCCTAGAATTTAATAAGTATTGTTTAAAATTAAGCTAAGTTTTTAACCTAAGCTATAGCTTTCAAAAACCACTACTTGCAAAGAGCTTAGCTAAGTTCCAATCTTTATTTTCAAAATTTTAAAACTTAGCTCACTTTGAAATCTAACTTTGTAAAGTCGTAAAGCACAGTTTTGCAAAATTTAACTCAGTGCTTTCAAAATTTTAGGTGAAAATTTACTTTTCAACTTAACACTTATCCCGTTTTTGAAAAATATTTTCAACTTGCTTATTTTTTTTGATAAATGGCAAAGGGGGAGAGTAGGAAATTCAAAAGTAAAAAGTAAAAATTCAAAAAGGAAACCCTGTAATAAGGGGGAGCTTCACAAAAGTTTAAGTGCTAGCTTAAGTTAGGCGTTCATTTGAATTTATATACTTAAGCTTGCTCACTTAAATATACTTATGCATTTGTTTTACTTAACTTTGAATTTGGGTTGCCATAATCAAAAAGGGGGAGATTGTTGGTGCGGGAAGCATCCGACGATCGAACCCAAGTTTTGATAATGGCAAAGGGTTCAAAGTTAAGTTGTGTTGTTATCTAACATGTTGAATGAGTGTTTCAGGAAAGTCCTAACTGCGGTTAGGCAGGTGAAAACCCTAGGGGGTGGTAACCCTAGGTCCTAGGGGCGGTAACCCTAGGTGGAGAAAAGTCCTAGCTGCGGTTAGGCAAAGGGAAAACCCTAGGGGGCGGTAACCCTAGGTCATAGGGGGTGGTAACCCTATGCAGAAAGTCTTGGCAGGTCGATGGCTTCAGGCAAAAATCCTAGGGGGTGGTAACCTTAGGTGGAAAGTCCTGGTGTCGCGAACCAGGTGAAAGACTGGACTAGCCGGGAAGCGGATGTCCAGCAGAAAGTCCGGAAGCATTGAGTGCTGAGCAAAAGTCCAGTCGATCTAGAGGATCATACTAGCAACAGGTAAATCTCCTGAGTGGAGTAGGTGAGGACGCGTTCCCCGTAGAGGGAACAATAGGCGTCGGGTCGACCTAGGGTTTCCGGTTGGAAATCCGAAGTCAGACTCGGACAGTCCAGAGACTGTCTTTATTATTTCTTCTATTATGTTTTATGTGCTAACTTTGTGTTGCAGGATATTGTTTGGGACTAACATGTCTTGCAGGTACAAAATAACCAAGCTTTTCCTCGGATGAACAGTGTCCGAGGCGCCTCCATGGAGCTTGGAGGTGCCTCGGGTGCAAAAGCTGACCTGGCTGCGAAGCATCCATGGAGGCGCCTTGAAGGGATTATAAGGCGCCTTGGAAGGCGCCTTGAGCAGCGTATAAGGCGCCTTAAGCAGATGAAGTTCGACCAGTTCAAACTTGATCCACGCGGAGGACTCGGCAGCATGGAGGCGCCTTGAACAGCCTTCAAGGCGCCTTGAACACCCTTTATAAGGGGGTTTCAACCAGCACTTCAGTTTATCAAGTTCCAGGCTTTCTTTCTTCAACGTGCTGCTAACAAAACCATTCCGAAGTGCTGCTGCAAAATTCCGACGACTCGGAGCTCTGTTTTTCTCTTCTTTAAGTTGTCGGTATAAAGTTATTTTAATACTTTCATTGTAATTTGTAATTCTTATCGAGCTTATAGCTGTTGCCCACCGGAAGCGATCAAGGATCGCGGGCCTTCGAGTAGGAGTCGCCTTAGGCTCCGAACGAAGTAAATCCCTTTGTGTCTTTGTGTTTATTTTATTCCGCTGCATTTTAATTACTCCGATAGTTTTCCAATAATCGAACGAAATAGCCATGAGCGCTATTCACCCCCCCCCCCCCCCACCTCTAGCGCTTCTCGATCCAACAGGCGTAACATAGGAGGGTGAAAGAGGGATCTTTGCATGAAATTGTCCGAATTGGAAGACACTCAGCCCGATCAAGCCAAGCTCCAATTCTTATCTTCTATAACGATGTGCCACTCGGCCGCTGCTTGGGAGTTTCAAAATATGGCACGAGTTAACTACGTTAAATAAAGCGTGATAAATTGCTCGAGCAGAGACCCAATGAATCGTACACAGAAAACCTCGAGGAGGAAATTCTATATGCAGCCGAGCGAGATGAAAATGATTCGGACAGACTTAAGTAATTAGTGCAAGATACCATACCATCCAAATGAGATAACATTGATTCGTACTCCAAAATTTTTACAAAAACTCATAAGGAGGGCAAAAAGTTGACAAGAAATTAGGAGAAAAGCTACTCTAGATCTGTAACAGCTTCCTCAAAGAGCGAAGCCACAAGCTCATCCTTTCGAATATATTCAATGATAATGTCAGTAGATAAGTGGTCGTCATCCTTCAATTATTGGATGGTGCCCGCTACGCCCAAATCACATAGCCATAGAATCCGATCGAAGAAGAGTTGGTTGAAGCCCTTCGAGCGGAGGTATTTGGCCCAGAAGTCCTCGAGCCGAGCAGGCTTGTCCTCCTTATACTTGGTCAATTGGGGCTTGGATGCCTCCAGCTCAGCCTGTAGAGACTTCAGCTCAGATTCTTGATCGACGATTTTTTACTGCTCCGTCGATCGTCTCAATTGCTCTTGGTCCAAAGCTATCTATGTCTCCTTAAGTTTCTTGTCCAAGGTCCAAGCCTCCAATTTTTTCTTCTCCAAGTCCTCTATTGCATGAAGGTTTTGGGTGTTCACTAATCAGATCTTGGAGTCAAAATCCTTGGCTTGCTTGTTGAGTCGCTCGAGCTACTGAGCCTGCTCCTAGCTCTTAGCCTTCTCCACTGATAAAGCCCGCTTGGATCCCACCAATTATTTGGAAGTCTTCTCTAGATCCTCCTTTAGCTGAATGACTTCAGCGGAGAGTGCTTGTAACGACCCAACTCCTGGGTACTAAGCTGTGAGCCGGATCGCTACATTAACTACTGAAACTGCTGTGCCGTACTGTGCGGAAAACTGGGTAGAATAAAATTTCTCTAACTGACTCTATTAAACTGACAACTGGTACACCCATGCTGTTATAAGGAAGGGTTCAAGACCTTCCCGGTAGGAGTATATGTGCTAAGGAGGATACTTGACCTCCCATCTGAGCTAGAACTAAACCCTAACTTCCCAGCTAGCTGCTGTTCGATCCACGGACCGATCAAACTTGCCGTGATTCTGTGCCCTGCTGGATCGGTCGGCAAGACCGATCCAGGTGTGTCTGGATCGGTCTACAGACCGATCCGAGCACCCCCGAGATCAGGTTTACCCGATGCGGATCGGTGGACCGATCCAGCACTGGTCATCTTCTCCGAGGCTATCAGACGAGTCGATTGGTCGGTGACCGATCCAGAGGATACGAGAGCATTTAGATTCACTGGATCGGTCGGCCGACCGATCCAGAGCCAGACCGATCGGTCCGGGACCGATCGATGTCTGATTTCACTCGAGTTCGATTTCAGACTTTGGCGTGCCAAACATCACACAACAGTTCTAAAACAATGGAGATACATTCTAGCATGTAAGTACTAATGTTCTAAACATGATAAACTAAACAAGACATAGTTACTAAGCTAGAACAATTAGTAACAAGACTAAGTATGAAACTAAACATGTTAAGTGCTAAAACTGAAATAAAAGCGCATAGATCCCAAGGATCTTTATTCCAGACCCCTTGCACACACACATCATCGTAGCATCGTCCTCCAGCCTCCGCTAGTCCACTTTTCTTTTACCGGTATCTGCAGTATAAGAAAAATAGTATCTGTAAGCCAATAAGCTTAGTAAGAAACCATCTACCTCACAAAAACATGCAACGATGCAAGTATGGTTTCAAAAACATGCTATTTGAAAACTGAACTGAGAATGGCAACATGGCATGGCATACAAACATGTACTGAACTGATCATGGCATACAAACAAACTGAGCATAGCATACTGTGTCTGAAACTAAGCATACATACTGAACTGGTCATGCATATACATCTAACTGGTCATGAACTCAAATCATGAAACTTAACTGAGATAATCAACTGAAACTGAAACTGAAACTAAGTTAGTGTTTCCATCACTGATTACATATTTGGAAAACTATATATAATAATAGATGAAAATACTAAACATGCTGCTGGGGCCCTGGCAACTGTACTTACTGTGCGCGCATCCCTACGAGACCCGGGATTGCAAGTTCCGAATCCAGCAGGGTTACTAGGTTATCTGAACCTAGGGACGACTGTGGGAGTCCAGCCCATGGATATCTGATCCAAGTACAGTGCCAACTGAATAAAAGTAAAATACTGAATACTGTTTTATTTTACTTTGCTGTTCTAGGTTATCTGAACCTAGAGCTAGGTTATCTGAACCTAGAGGCTACTGTGGGAGCCTACCCAATGGATATCTGATCCATAAAGCTGTAATAACTGATAAATAACTGAATAAAATGTTTCTAATATATTTACATGCTGTTAGGACGCCTACTAGTGCATCCTTCTGAACTGGGCATTCTACCGAATGCTTGGTGTGCACTAAAAGCACACCCTAAAACTGAGAACTGTAAAATTACTGAACTAACGCCAAAACTAACAAGCGAGAGCAATTATACTGCAGGTGAGGGGTTTCTTACCTCAATCGCAAGGTTTTCTTACGATTCTATCCGTTAGGTTTTTCCGGAAAACTGCTCCGTTCGACGAACCGCTTACGTCCTCGCGTTCCTCTCGTGGAGAAGAACCTCTTTCATGTTGGAGTCATCGCCGGAAGATGATCCGAGAGTCCTTGGGTTTGGGCACCGAGAGAGGAGGAGGAAGAGGAGTGGGCGGCGATTTTAGGTTTCGGGTGAGGAAAAGCTACGGTGAGAAATAATCTAAAACTTCTCACTTAAATCCTTATTTATTTTTATTAATTAATTCACCCAAAATCAATTATAAATATAATTGATTCCCTCTTCTTCCAGCACGGCCCTGCTGGGTTCAATTGGTTACTAACATTATCCCTTAAACCATAGGTCTGGGGTTCGATTCCTGCTTAGGCCGTTTTCGTTTATATTTATTTTTGCTACTTCCGCTACTCGGAAAATTCCGGAAAAATATCTAAAAATTCCAGAAAAATCATAGAATAATTCTAAAATAGTTTTGAGAATTTTCGGGCGTTACAGTGCTTCAGTAGCAGCTCGAGATGCGCTTTCTCCGCCGGGCAAAGCCCGCAGCAACTTGTTGTCATGCTCGAGGAATGCTAGTCTCTGGCACAGTGCCAAGCTCTCCACCTAGTCCTACACAGGGCATGAGTTAGAGTGGCCTAGTACAAGAGGATAACTATACTCAGAAAGCATACCATGGTGGATTTCCATATAAAGTCATCAGCTAACTCCCCGGGTGGGATTGTCAATGTCCTATGTTGGGCATCCACCCAAGTTTGAGCCAAGGGACCCTAAATGTGGATCATGTGCTCGAGCGCCCGGGGCATGTCGTCCTCGGTGGAACGCCAGGTGTCAATGGATAGGCGGATCATAGTGGAGATGTGTCGATAGCCAACCGGATCATGGGGCTCTGAAGTTGCCTAGCCTTAGGAATTGAACTTTGAGGAACATATGGTGGAGACTAGGGTCTCCAAACTGGCCAGTAGTGGAAAGAAGGATACCGGCTGTGCCAAAATGGGGCCGATCGGTAGTTCCAAAATTGTTGGAGTCCGATCGGATAACGGGGGCATTGGTAAGACAGCGGTCCTCTCCGGAACGGCAGAAGATGATCTCTCGCCCCACTCAGATTGAGGCCAAGAGGTAGGCACTTCCATGTGTGCAGGTGTCAAGGTGCCCGAGCGGGAGGTCCCCTCTGAGCGGAGCCTTTTCCTCCTCTATCTCTGAAGTAGCGGTTCGCCTAAACCTACTGAGTTGGTTGATCGCGACTCAGAAGGTACGAACATCGGAACCATGGTGGGCCGCTCAGACGGAAGCTCACCAGTATTAGCGGTTGTACTACTTCTAGCCGCTCGGCTCGTCTCATCAGTCTGATCCACTAAGCTGCCAACCGTCGCGAGCCCGTGGTTTTCCAGCTCAGCGGCACTATGAGCGTTGATCTCAGTGGTAGAGAGTTTTCTCTTGCCGCTCAGTAGGGACTTCGGCTGCAAAAAAGAAAGTAAAATTAGTTAGATTTTAAGGCGACAGAGGAAAAAATAGTTTACCTAATGAGCTAGGCGACCTTGAGTGATGAGGACTCAATCCAAAAATATATAGAACACCTTCATGTAGCAGCTTGTGTATATGATATTTTTGATTGGCTAGATGAGCGGTCACCTTTAGGTAGGTCAGCTCCCAGCAATACTTGTGCAGAGATGGAGACTTCATCAGCTCCATCTTCCAGCCGGTTGGGAATGATGGTCGCTCGGGAAGGTGAACAAAAAAGTAATGCTCCTTCTAGTGTTTGTTGGAAGAAGGCATCTTATCAAAGAATGCAAAGCCCACTCAGGCCTATAACAAAAAGGTCCCCTCTTCGGAAAGTTTGGGGTGATAAAAATAATAGAAGATAGGAGGGATGAGCGGGATGTCGTATAGACGGAATAAGATTAGTATCCCATATAGGAGCCTAAAGGAGTTTTGCACTAATTGGGGTAAAGGAATGTGGAAGTATCTACAGATAGCAGAGAAGAAGGGGTGGATCGAGAAGCGCAGACTAGCCAAAAACTGGTCTTTAAAAAAAGGTAAGGCAGTCATCTGGCGACGTATATGGTCAGGCATGTGCAATGGGGATGATTATTTGATGGCCATTAGGAATATCGAAGGATATTTGCATTTGCAATATCTCGTCGCCATTAAAGTCAGACTCGGTGGATGTATACCATAGTCCGGCGATTGGCGGAGGAGGAGGAGAAGTGGCGGCCATGGAAAAAAGCAAGAAATAGAAATAGAAGGTCGACAAAAATCAAGGAGCAGACGGAGGGGGAGAAAGAGCTTACTACGGAATATCGATGGCGAAAAACTACGAAGAAGGATGACGATGAAAAGCTTGCACGATGGAGAGGAGATACGGTGCAGGAGAAATACAACGGTGAAGAAGGGTTTATAAACCTAGGGGAAGGCCACTCTAGGTCGTCTGATCAAGGGTTACACAAAACAAAGTCGAGATCTGACTGTTGAATTCAAAGCGGTGCTTGTCACTTCAACCGCGGATATCCACCTGTCACATAAATGTGCGATGGCAGAGATCAGGACACGTGACAGCTAGCGACAGGGAAGCATTAATGAGGCTTAATTAAAATGCATGGATGGCATGCTCAGCCATAATGACCTGAGATTTGCATAGTCTTTTAAAAATCGGGAGGGCGTCAGCAGCCAATAAAAGGCGCGCGTCCACAGAAGCGAAGGGAAATGGAAAAATTACTAAGTGCCACCGCCAACCATCTTGGCCGACATAGATATCTAACTAATTAATAGCCGAGCAGTGGCTTTAAACTCAGGTGTGCAAAGGATAGACGAGCGACGGATTTAAACTTAGGCGTGTCAAGGATAGCCGAGCGATGGCTTTAAACTCAGGTGTGTAGAGTATAGCCGAGCGGCGACTCTAAACTCAAGTGTGTATAATGATAGTTGAGCGGTGGCTCTAAACCCAGGAATATAAATGATAGCCAAGCGGCGGCTCTAAACTCAGGTGTGAAATTAATTAGCCGAGGAGCGGCTTTAAATCGGCTTCAATGTTCACCATATCCGAGTTGCGGCTCTAAGATCAGGTCTGTAAGATAAAGCAGAACGGTGACTATGAAGATGATATGAGCTGATCAGAAGCTTGGAAACAGAGAAAGCCCGATCAGGGGAAGGTCACTGAAGACACTACTTGTCCAATCAATTGGACTTACAGCCTCCTTCGAACTTGAGAGGAAGGCTTGTGATGTGGCAATAAAGGGAGCCCACCAAGTGTGGGTCAAAGGCGGAGACAGCAGTCGACGTGGAAGTCAAAGTCAAAGTGGTCAACGGTGGTCAATGGTCCCACCAAAGATGGCCGAATAGAAATCGACACCAACTGTCGATCGGGCATGAAGTGTCTGATCGGCCAGGTTGCTTGTCTGAGCAGAATGCCCGTCCAACTAGGAGCACTATAGCAAGAACATTAGATGCTCATTACAGATCGGAAGAACGTTAAGGTGACCAAAGCGCTTGTCCAGTCTAGCAGAAACAATCTGTTGAACCAATTCACTGTGGGGAAAAGCAACAGAGGTCGATCGAGCGAAGGAGTCCATGCCGAGAGGCTACCTAGCTCAGCCGAATAGTGGGACCAATCCCGTATCTCTTAATATCCCTTTAGGAGGTAATGCTGCTGACAACAAGGCATGATCAGCAGGTGAATCGTATGATTGAAGCTTCTATTATCTCATCAGGGATTTGCATGCCTTGTTAAGGTATGGTGTCAGAGATATTTTTTTGACATGTCCTTTCATAGGATGGTTGGGAAAGTGTGTCCATGCCTTGAGGAGCATGCACATCGACCACTGGGACACTATATAAAGGCGGTCCATGCACCGGTGGAGGTATGTACTATTCACTGTTCACGCTTATGCTTTTACTATTGCTATGTTGCTCCGTTTTCTACTGTTCCAATGACTGACTTGAGTGTCAGAGGACCAATGCCAAGGACCCTTTCCTTGGCTCAGCACTGACGTTTCTTGCATTACAGAGCGGAGGGAGTCTTCACGCAATCAACCGAGGAGCCACATCCTCAGCCAGCCTTCTTTCACAATTTTCGGACAGGATCATTCCAGAATTCAAGAATTTAAATTTCAAAATCATATTCTAAAATTAATTTCTAAAACTTGTACAATGCAGAAAGTTGATTGTGGTATTTTGCTTGGATGGTGTTGGGTTACTCTAAAGCTGTTGATTTCCAGGATCTGCTAAATTTATGCAGAACTAGAATTGTTGATATTTCTACAATGCTAAAATTGAGAGCTGAGAACCAATCATCCAATCTGATTCTTTAAGGTGTTGAATGCAGAGGTTGAACAAGATCAACCTTGTTTACTTCTTCAATCATACAACAGAAGGGTACTTCCTCTGCCAACTGAAGGGTAAGAATAGTTTTTGCTGTAAAGAAATCAGGGAGCTACAGGAATGAATAACTTGATACTTGAATGTATAGAGATAGTGTCAAACAATGTAATTGCTCAGGATGAACAAAAGTTTAAGTGTAGGGGAAGTATTTAGTGTTTGGGAGCCTTTGGATTAGTTCTCTACTGGATGGAAACTCATTTAATTCTGATGAATATTTCAAAAAGGGCGTATTACCTTTTGTGGAAGTTTTTGAGGATTACTTGAGTTAAGTTTTCAAGATTTAAGATGAAATTGCGTAGAAATCTCTAACTTTGAACTTGGATCCAAATTTTGGAGGAGTATTGAAGGCTATTAAATTTCTAGATGATTGTAACTAGCTACATTGTAGCTGCAAGGAAAGAAAACTTAATGAAATCAAAACTATGAATGTGTCAAAACAGAATGGAAATGAAAGAAATGCTGGAATTTCAGTAATTTGAACAAAACTGTTGAATAGATGATGAATGGTAATTTTTTTTATCAACAATAATTGAAGATTTGAGTTTAAAGGTAATGGGTGTGTTATTTCCAAAGAGAAGAGAAAAGAAGGAAAGGAAATTCGAGGGATGGCACTAAAAGGTGATTTCTAAAACTCAAGCTGCTGAAATGCATAAATAGTGAGCTGTTAGATCTACTGGGAACTTGATTAAGGATAAAAATTCG
Organism: Zingiber officinale; assembly: GCF_018446385.1. Lineage (NCBI taxonomy): Eukaryota > Viridiplantae > Streptophyta > Magnoliopsida > Zingiberales > Zingiberaceae > Zingiber > Zingiber officinale. Next base: position 141,422,930 of record NC_055990.1, on the reverse strand, counting down.
AACTACAATTGGGGAGTACCATTTCACTCATGAAGCACTTGAAGATGGTATCATAGAATCTGAAAAAAAAAAGAAGAAAAGAGTAGTACTTGATACTCAAAATAGTGAGGTGAAAAACTAGAAATAGAATTCAGTTTTAGAGTTGTATTGTAGCTGCTGGTAATCTGTTTTGGGAGTAGGATTCGAAATTGATTTAATGAGCATCATTCCACCTATGAAGTACTTCAAATTGAAACATTATTTCTGAAGAAATGAAGACAATCACAGCCAATTGATACTCAAAATAGTGATGAAATTCAGAAATGGAAAGCTACTGTTTGGAGATCAAACCTGTTTGATTTCTGAATTAAACAGAATAAAATCATCTTCCAGCTAACCAAAGGAGGAATACTAATTGCAAATGAAGAAAAGTTACTGGAAGTCCAAATGTTAACGCTAAAATCTGTATGAAATAGAAACATAAAGTAAAAGCTGACGGAAGATGGAAATTGCTCACTAAAGAATTCGTGCCAAATTGTTTATTGATCTTTCTGAGATGAAATCAATTGAATTCAAGCTGTAATTGATTAAGTGTTAAATGAGATGTCCTACAAAAATTAAATGTTAAATCTTGATTAGAAATCAGTGAGATCAGATTTCAGAATTTGAATTGATGTTCAAAAATTTAAAATTCCAGCTTCTGTGAGTTTCAAATCTGAGATAGAATCTTTGATCTTTATTTCTAGAAATTCCATCAAAGTAAATGAAGGAACATATAAGGGTTTGATTCAAAAAATTTTGGAAAGAAATGTCAATTCATTAAAGTCTGAAACTAAAATAGAATGCAAATTGTTGAAATTGCAAAATGCTGAAAAGGGAGACTGTGATGAACTGTATGGGATGCTATGATGGAATTTAAGTTGTTTGATCTCTGAACCACGCAAATTGTGATCCTTGTCCAGCTAACCAAGGAAAGTGTTACTTGTAGAAGAAGAAAAGCTGCTCAAATTTGTACTAAATAGTGAAGAAATAAGAATGAAATAGTGAAAAATGTGCCAACTTGTAAACTGAAATTCTGATCTGAAACAAAGTGAATTTTAGCTCTTATTGGTTGCATGCTAAATGAGATCTTTTATAAGGACTGAACTTCAAATACTTGATCTGAGATTCGAAGTAGATCAGAATTTAAAATTTTAGCTGAAATTTTAGAAAAAAAAAATTCAGAATTTGTGGAGTTTTAAGATTGAGTCTAAATTAATCTTTTGAATCTGTGAAATCTAGGAATTAAACTAGAACAAATCAAATGAAGAAGCCTTTATGGTGGATTACTTCCTCAAATTTTTGGAAAAATAGCAAGTTCACTGATGGCAAATTTGGAAAAATATAGTACATGGAATTCAAGTTCAAATCCATTGAGTGCTAAATGAAACTTTCACGCATTTGAGTTTCTGTGACTAGTTGCATTGAGATGAACTAAAATGAAGCTAGAATTGGGAAATAGAGTTAAAGACTTTGACATAGGGTGCTAATTTGAATGATCAAAATGGAAAATTTGCTTCAACATTGAATTCGGAAGTGGAAATGACAAGTTTACAAAATAGAAAATTATTCCAGCCATTCCAGATTTCAAAATTAAACTTCTAAGAGATTTACTTTTGTATATTGGTCAGTAAGTTCAAAGAAAAGGAGAGGAAAATATGGTCAGAATTCATCTATATAGCATTCTTTTGTATCCATGTCTTCCACTATAACTTTGAATTTTATCTTCCTCATTTCTTTTCTTGCACACAAACTCTCATTTGATTTGATTCATGCTTTCTCTTTTATCATTATAAACCTTCATAATTATGCATTCTAATGCTTGGGATAGTGGTGAAGAGTAGAACATAAGCAACCATATGGTAGTGCATGAAACATGAGTAGCTTGAGTGATCTCCACTATTTATTACATTTGAAATTAGGTTGAGAGCCACAAAATTTACCTTGTAAGATTTAGTTTGTGATATTATTCTCAGTTTATTCATTATAGATTGAAATCATTATGTAGTTAAGCAAGCTTAGAATTGAACCCACCCCATGAATGCTTGAATTATTGGAACTTGACAATCCTAGTTAACTTTCTTTCTATATCTTCTAAGAATGATCGAGAATTGTTAGGGGTATCATCTTTAGTTTTTTTTTTTTTAGTTTTGTTTACTTGCACGGGACATGCAAGAACAAGTGTGGGAGATTTGATAATTCATTTATTTGGCATATTTCTTTTGGTTGATAATGGATGATTTTGAGCTATTCTATTTGTCTAATTGACATTTTTAAGACTTTTTACAAATTGAGAATCATTTTGGGCTTAAGTGTTTTTTCCTCTTTATTCATGATGTATTCTTCTTAATTTGAATTTGGTCTTGTAGGATATTAAAATTGGTACATGATTAAGTGAAGAAGCCCAAAACCCTACTTGGGTTTAATTTGATTCCAACCTATTTCAAGGAGCACACCCATCGAGTTCAACGTAATTCCAATCCCCTACCAAATGCCCTAAAGTCTCATTGGACCATACCTAAGCCCACAATTGAACCCAGTTTAAACCTAAGCTATAAAAACCAATTTGTGGCATGATGAACAATGGCTTACGCTACTATTCATCGTGCAAGTCTCCTTCCACACAATCACAATGCCTTGTCCTACCTTCAGATATGCAATTCTCGTCATCTCCATCGACATAGAAGTTTTCAGCAACCGATGGCCAGCTCCCAAACATTTGGAATCGCCGGCGAGAGGTGTCGCAGTGGTACTTATGGTTATCGTGATTCTATATTTTCACCACAAATTGACGGTGTTCTTCCAATCCAATGGTTCATCTCCATCTCAGCAACACGAGCGGTGTTCCTTCAATGTCATTGAACTCCTTCCAATGACAAATCGTCATCAACAGCTTCCCACTTGTCCCAAAGTTTCGAGTCTCCAGGAACCCAGATTTTCATTAGTTGATAATGTTTGAGTGTTCTTAGTGCAGCTGGAGATGTTTCTTTGATGCACTGATCTCTCCAGCAACTAAGTCTGTAGCTGAGGTTTCTTCTCTGACATCGCGTGAAGTGCTCTATGTGGTTCTTTGTGTGATGCAAGGAGGAGAAGATTTGAAGTGTGATTTGGGTTTAGAGACATTTTAGCTTAAATTCTGTGTTCCAGTTCTTTAATTCCTATTTCTTCACTTTTGTTATAGCAAGTTAGATCAGCATTTAGTTTCTTTTATGCAATTTTGTTCACTACAAGGTTGTTCTTCAAATACGTGTCTCAGTAGTTCCATTTCTGCAATACTTTCCCTACACATGTTATTCCTGTGAATTCCTTCTTTTATGTTCTTATTAGTTTTGGAAAAACAATCTTCGTAAGTTGATTAGTTGATTTCATAATCTAGCATTGCTTATTTAGCTTAAGTCTAGTTTAGTTGTAATTTCTTCCTTAAGTGCTTTTAACTTTAATTTTGTTAACGAGTAGTTTAGATTAGTTAGTTCCATGTTCATTTTTAGTTGCCATTAGGATTAATTCCTTGCTTTAGTTCAAAATTCACTTAGTTGTAATTAGCTTCCCCTTATTAGCATTGCCATTTATTTACTAGATTAAGTTTCATTTAATGCTTTGCTCTTTCATTCCCTAGTTTAGGGTGCAATCATAACATAGAGTGAAATACGTTGTGAGATCATTATTAATGGGTAGATAGGATGTTGCTCATTTTATTAGGGTAAATTTCATACTTGTTTTGCTATCTCATTTGCTAGATTTTAATCCAAAAATCAAACAACCTCCATTTTTATGATGAAAAACCCCAAAATAGTTCTAAGTCTAAGATAAACATCTGATTGTTAGTTACTCAAGAAATTTGACCCTAGGCTCTTTATTATATTATCATTGTGTAGTTAAGGGGTTCATTAAATATAAATTATTAATTTGAAGTCCACTCATGACACTCAGTTTGGATGAGTAATCAATTACCTCCTCCTATGTGTTGGAACCCCAAGGTTGTTTTGATGTGATCAACAAGTTAAGTTAGGTCCTATGTGTTTCTAACCTTGTGTCTAAGTGTGCAGGAGCTTAGGAACACAGGTAGTCGAGCGGAAGACGCAGCTAGCGAGAAGGACGGCAGCCCGAGGGACGAGGTGCTGCGGAAGAGTACACCGACGGACGAGAAGGAAGCGTGCGGTGGTTCCGAGGGACGAAAGCCGGAGCAGAAGATTGCTCGGGGAGCAAGAGACGCAGCTAGCTAGAAGGTCGGCACGGGGTGCGACCGAGGGACGAAGACTGCCGGTGGATGAGAAGGAAACATGCGGCAATTCCGAGGGACGAGAAGCCGGAGGGAATCCCGCTCGAGAAGACCGAAAGTTGGGTTCGGGTGAGTCCTTTTCTGGATGACAGAGATCACCCAAGCAAGCGGATCCGGAGTAGAAGAACCGGACTGAGGCGGGACTGAACCGGAGAAGAGGTCCCAGATGAAAAAGTCAACATCTATTGACTTTGGGCTCCGGGACGCCTGGAATGATTCTGAGCGCCCGGAGCAGTCCGGGGCACCCGGAATGCTTCCGGGTGCCCGGACCTTAAATGTTGACCAGATCGAGATTTATCTCGATCTGAATATTGGGGGATAAAATTTATCCCCCCAGGGCACCCAGAACCCTTCGGGGCGCCTCGACCAAGGCTATAAATATAACATTGGTGCAGAAGCTTTTAAACGAACTCCAAGTAATCATTTTCAACGCTTGTGTGCTTTAGAGTTGTAGTTGAGCTTCTGTCTCTGTGTGTCAACGTTGTAAGAGGCTTCTCCGCCTGAAGGAGTATTCTAGTGCTTTCAACTTCCTTAGATTAACAATCACATCAGTTGTAACCAAGTAAATATCTTGTGCCTCATTCTTTATGTTTTTAATTTATGGCTTTGCTTTATTTATGCAAGTGTTAGCTTAAAGAGTTCGAGGAAGGGTTGTTTGTTTTGAATTTGCAGGACTATTCAACAACCCCCTCCTAGCCGGCCGCAACGATCCTACACTATGTTGGATTGTAAAGTCGCTAGAGGGGGAGGGGTGAATAGCGTTTGTCGAAAATCACAAGTTAAAATAAGTTGTGCAGCATAAAAGGGAAATAAACAACACAACGCTAACAATGCCAAGTTTTAATTAGTTTAGAGCCTGTGATGACTCCTACTCCAAGGTCCGCAATCGTTGATCACTTTCGTTGGGCAATCCACTAATAATTTAAAAAGATACAATAATGAAGTGCAAGAACTATAAATGAAAAGTTACCGACAACAAAGAAAACTAAGTAAAGCTTGATGTCCTATTATCGACGGAGCGTTACAGCGTCGTAGGAGCCTTTTTGAAACAGTATGTAGGAAGGAAAATCATAGCAGATGATGTCCTAAAGCTATATGCCCATTCCGAGCGCCTGAACCCCTCCGGGCACTTGGACTATGCTAACGTTGTGACCTCTTGTCCAAACTTCATCCGTGAAGTTTTATCCATCTCCAGACGTCTGGACCGTTGACATGGGCTCGGCCAGCCGACACGCTCTAACTCAGATTTGGGATGAAATTTTTGGTCTAGGTGCCTGGACCAGCTCCAGGCACTTAGTCCGGCTTTGGGCACCCACGCCGCCTGGGTGCTTGGCGCTCGCCAGGGTGAGGCTGGTCTGGGCACTCAGACCGCCCAGGTACTTGGATCATTTTTGAGCGCCCGGACTCCCCTTTTTCACACTTCTCCTTCCTGCAAAAAAGAGTTAATCCAGACAAATAAAAATATGTTTATCTTGTAAAATAAAGTTAGCACAACATAATAAGATATGAGTAGTAATTAGTGTTGGAATCCCAAGGTTGTTTTAGTGTGATCAACAACTTAAGTTAGGTCCTATCTTGTTTTAACCTTGTGTCTAAGTGTGCAGGAGCTTAGGAGCACAGGTACTCGAGCGGAAGACGTGGCTAGTGAGAAGGACAGCATGGGGAGAGAGCCGACGGGCTCGGTGCGTCTGAGGGACGAGGTGCCGCGGAAGAGTACCCCGGTGGAGGAGAAGGAAGCGTGCGCTGGTTCCGATGGACGAGAAGCCGGAGCGGAAAATTGTTTGGGGAGCAAGAGACGCAACTAGCGAGAAGGTCGGCACAGGAGAGAGATGACGGGCTCGGTGCGACCGAGGGATGAAGACTGCGAACGAGTACGCTGGCGGACGAGAAGGAATCATGCGACGACTCCGAGGGACGAGGAGCCGGAGCGGAAGCCTGCTCGAGAAGACCGGAAGTTGGGTTCGGGTGAGCCCTATTCCGGATGGCAGAGATCACCCAAGTAAGCGGATCCAGAGAGGAAGACCCGGACCGAGGCGGGACTGAAACGGAGCAGAGGTCCCGGACGAAAAAGTCAACCAGAGTTGACTTTCGGGGTCCGGGGCGCCCGGAGCTGACCGGAGCGCCTGGAACCCTTCCAAGCGCCCGGACCAGCCTTTTGACCAGGATCGAGTTTTAACTCAAGCTGATCGTTGGGGGATAAAGTTTATCCCCCCCAAGGCGCCCAGAACCCTTCGAGGTGCCCCGACCAAGGCTATAAATATAGCCTTGGTCCAGAAGCTTTTCAACAATCACGAGCATTCCATTTCCAAACACTTGTACGCTTTAGTTGTAGTTAAGCTTCTGTTTCTGCGCTTCAACGTTGTAAGAGGCTTCTCCGCCTGAAGGAGTTTTAGTGCTTAATCTTCCTTGGATTAACAACCACATCGGTTGTAACTAAGTAAATCCCTGTGCCTCGTTCTTTTTAATGTTCTATTTACTTTCTGCTTATTATTTATGCAAGTGTTATCTTAAAGATTTCGAGGAAGGGTTGTTTCTGTTATTTTATAAGACTAACCAACAACCCCCTTCTAGCCGGCCCAACAGTCCAACAAGTGGTATCAAAGCCGAGACGCCTCAGAAGGACTAACCGCCGTCTGAAGCAACAAAACGATGGCCGGAGCTAGTGAATATCCACCAGCATTCGAGGAGGAGTTTTCTTCATGGAAGAAACAAATGGAGGTATATCTAAACTCTGATTCTGGTATTTTTTTCAATAATGAAATTTGGTTATGAAGAACCGAAGAACGCGAATGGAGAAGAAATCGATTTACGCCTCTGGACCAACAAACAACGTAACGAATCGATGGCAAACGGACATGATTAATTTCATCTTCTAACCATAATACCAAATGAAGATCTCGACAGAATCGGCGAATACAAAAGCACAAAAGAACTTTGGGAAAAGTTCTTAAAGCTCCACGATGAACCAGCTGAAGTCGAGGATGAATCCAACACCGATCCGCCATCTGAAGAGTTCGAAACCGAGGTAAGTACAGCAACAGCCCCAACAGCTGAATTCCATCCCGAAGCCACAGAAAGATCATCCCAGACGAGCATCGTTGAAGAGGGAGAGACTTCGGAAGAAAGCAACTCGACAGGGGGAGAATCAACTACCGAAAAGGTAAGTCAGGTATGGCCTTCTGAACAATTGACACAATCAATTGAAAAGTTGCCTGAAAATTTTTGCGAATCAAAAATTCAATCATCGAAAAAGTTTTTCAGTTTACCAATATTATCGAAAGAATTTTTCGAATTACAAAATGTTTTGATGAAAGATTCTTGCAAACTAGAAATATTATCGAAAGAGTTTCTCGAATTGCAAAAAGTTTTGACGAAAGATTCTTGCGAATTACAAATTATTTTGTCAAAAGAATTTTTCAAATCAGAAATATTGCCAAAAGATTCTTGCAAGTTACAAAATATTTTGTCGAATGAATCTTGTAAATTAGAAAAATTATCAAACGAATTTTTACCAATTATTTTGTTAATACAATTTCTTGCATGTTTAATATTTGTTGCTTTAAAGTTGAAAGAAATAGTCTGTCGATTAAAGTATCTCGACAAACTATTAACAGATATTAACATAATACAATTTTTCGCATGTTCAAATTTTCTTACTTCAAATTTGAGAAATTGTAATAAGTTAAAATGGAAATTTAAAACCTTCTAATAAAAACATAAAAAAATGATGAAATAAAATTAAAAATAAACACATAGATTTTTTTATTATTTCTACATGTTTCAAAAAAAAATTATACATAAAGTTTTCTACTGAGAAAATTCTTAATTTTTATGATGAAAACTTAGAAATTTTTCAAAAGTTATTTTTAACTTAGAAATTTTCTCTGATATTTTGAGATTGCTTTTGTGGAAATTATTATAAAATTTTCAAAGTTCTCAAAATTTTCTAAAAGTTCTTAATGACTTAGAAATTTTTTGAAATTTTCTTTGACTTAGAAATATTGTCTAGAAAATCAGTGAAATAGATCTTTATAAAGTTTCTAAGTGTCAAACCTTAGATTTTTCTTGCAACCCCAATTTTTTATGTGATCAAAGGGGGAGAAGAAAAAGTATAAGTCTAGAGGGAGGTAGGTAGAAATTGAAAAATTAAAAATGGAATTTAATTTTTTCTATCTTGTTGAAAAATTAAAATGTTTAATTTTTATATCTATTTTTGTCCCTAGCTTAACTTGGGTTGATCACATCAAAAAGGGAGAGATTGTTGGAACCTCAAGGTTGTTTTGGTGTGATCAACAACTTAAGTTAGGTCCTGTCTTGTTTTAACCTTGTGTCTAAGTGTGCAGGAGCTTAGGAGCACAGGTACTTGAGCGGAAGACGCGGCTAGCGAGAAGGACGGCACGGGGAGAGAGCCGACGGGCTCGATGCGTCCGAGGGACGAGGTGCCGCGGAAGAGTACCCCGGTGGACCAGAAGGAAGCGTGCACTGGTTCCGAGGGACGAGAAGCCGGAGCGGAAGATTGCTCGGGGAGCAAGAGACGCAGCTAGCGAGAAGGTCAGCACGGGAGAGAGCTGACGGGCTCGGTGCGACCGAGGGACGAAGACTGCGGACGAGTACACTAGCGGACGAGAAGGAATCATGCGACGACTCCGAGGGACGAGGAGCCAGAGCGGAAGCCTGCTGGAGAAGACCGGAAGTTGGGTTCGGGTGAGCCCTATTTCGGATGGCAGAGATCACCCAAGTAAACGGATCCGGAGCGAAAGACCCGGACCGAGGCGAGACTGAAATGGAGCAGAGGTCCCGGACGAAAAAGTCAACTAGAGTTGACTTTCGGGGTTCGGGGCGCCCGGAGCTGACTGGGGCGCCCGGAACCCTTCCGAGCGCCCGGACTAGCCTTTTGACCAGGATCGAGTTTGACTCGAGCTGATCATTGGGGGATAAAGTTTATCCCCCCCAGGGCGTCCGGAACCCTTCGGGGCGCCCCGACCAAGGCTATAAATATAGTCTTGGTCCAGAAGCTTTTCAACAATCATAAGCATTCCATTTCCAAACACTTGTATGCTTTAGTTGTAGTTAAGCTTTTGTTTCTGCGCTTCAACGTTGTAAGAGGCTTCTCCGCCTGAAGGAGTTTTAGTGCTTAATCTTCCTTGGATTAACAACCACATCGGTTGTAATCAAGTAAATCCCTATGCCTCGTTCTTTTTAATGTTCTATTTACTTTCTGCTTATTATTTATGCAAGTGTTAGCTTAAAGATTTCGAGGAAGGGTTGTTTCTTTTATTTTACAGGACTAACCAACAACCCCCTTCTAGCCGGCCCAACGGTCCAACAATTAGATCCTGTCTCCTCAAGATCAAGATCTAGTCAAGGTCTCAGCTTAGGTTTCCCAAATGGACCTAAGCTGGACTGACGCCTAAGTTCCCTCAACCGAGAATGCATCCTCACTAGATCTCTCCTCTAATATAATTGTTTATCTCTTACTTACCAACTACAGTCGCTTGACTTTCCTTTGACCTACCAGGTCTTCCCACCAGTTGTCAGGTTCGCAGACGCAATTAGACTTCAGCCGGTTGTCAGGTCTTGCGGACTCAACCGAACTTCCCGTCATATATCGAATCCCGTGGACCTATCTGAACTTCACACCAACTATCAGGTCCCACAGACCTAGCTAGATTTATCCTAGTGTCAGGTCCTCCAGATCCATCAACTCCTGCACACTTGGTTACAATTAGATCACAAACACTCTAACTTTAATCTATTTGTCATTCAGCAAAACCTGAGTTAGATCATTAGTGCAAATTGCACCAACACCCTAGGTTGCCTAGCTTCATCCACTAGGACTTCATTCACTAGGCTTTCACCATCTAGCTTCACTCATTAGGGCTTCCATTGCCTAGCTTCACTCACTAGGACTTCCACCACTAGGGCTTGACTTCACTCACCAGGGTTTGACTTCACTCACCAAGACTACTACCTACCTAACCTCCAGTTAGGGCTTACCCTTACTAATCAACTAGTCTGAACTAGACTTCTCTCTTCTAAACATCAAGTCCTTAGCCAACCTAACCAGACATTGATATATTGTCAAATATCAAAATCCTAGAGGTCAATTATACCAACATAAAGAACCATAAGTTTTTTTTACATAATAATTTTTTATGTGTGGCTTATTCACAAGGAAAACTAATTATAAGGCATTCCCCCACAAAGGTTGATGTTGAAACTCAAAGCTTCTGGAAGAGGATTCATGTGGATATTTATGGATCTATGTACCCACCATGTAGACCATTTCAATATTTCATGGTGTTAGTTAATGCTTCAACTAGATAGTCACATGTTAGTTTGCTTTCATCTCAGAATATAGTCTTCGCTAAACTACTTGGGCAAATCATTAAACTACTAGCTTAATTCCTTGATTATTCAATCAAGGCAATTGGCCTTGATAATGATACTAAATTTAAGTCACAAACATTTGATGGCTATTGTATGTCCATCAGAATTTCAATTGAGCATTCAGTTGCCCATGTTCATACACAGAATATACTAGTAGAATTATTTATTAAATGGTTGCAATTAATTACTAGACCACTACTCATGAAAACAAAACTTTCATCTTCTATTTTGGTCATGACATAATATATATTGCATCATTGCTTTGTGTAAGACCAACTAATTATCACCAATACTCATCGTTACAACTTGCCTATGGTCGAGAACCTGATGTTTCTCACCTCCGAGTATTTGGTTATGCAGTATAGGTCCTTGTCACACCTATACAAAGAACCAAAATGAGTCTACAACGTAGATTTGGGATCTACGTGAGATATGATTCACCATCCATTATTAGATATTTGGAGCTTTTGATAGGTGACTTGTTTACTACAAGATTTGTATATTGACACTTTGATGAAACAAATTTTCCAACATTGGGGGGAGGAAAGTTATATCCTAAAGAAAAATGAAAAAAAAAATATTGGAATGAAAAAATATTATTTCATTTTGATCCCGGTAACAATCAATGTGAGCGAGAAGTGGAAAGAATCATTCACTTGCAAAGAATTGCAAATAAATTGTCTGATGCTTTTGTTAATAAAAAAAAAATGTGACAAAGGCATACATACAAGTAGAGACTCCAGTAAAAATCGATGTCCCTATAAGACCATCAATTACTCTACCTACAAATGTATCTACATACGCTAGAAGCATGGTCAACCAATTGGCTTGAAAGACACTATACCTCAAAAAAGAAAGATACAAGAAAAGAAAGAATCGAAAACTTTAGAAGATGCAATTCCAGATGATAAAGTAAGAGAAATCAATGAATCAGATGCCGATAATATTGTTTCTGAAAAATCATAGTTATATGAAAATAATGAGATTTCAATAAATTATTTGATGTCTTGTAAAATATGGGACTGAAACAATACAACCATTGATGATATTTTCACTCTTAATGTGGCCTTTGACATCGTGCAAGGTAATAAATATTCTGAACCACAATCTATCAAAGATTTTCAAGAAAGAAATGACTGGCCAAAATGAAAGGCTGCTATATAGACTAAACTAGAATCTCTACAAAAATGTAAAGTATTTAGGTCTATAGTTCGAACACCTAAAGATGTAATCCTAGTAGGATATAAATGAGTGTTCGTATGAAAAAAAAAGTGAAATTATGAGATGCAAAGACAGACTTGTAGCTTAAGGTTTCTCATGAAGACCTAGAATCCATTATAAGGAAACATATTCACCTGAATGGATGTCACTACTTCTGATTTTTTTATTAGTTTGGTTGTATCAGAAAAACTATACATGCAATATATATATATATATATATGTGTGTGTGTGTGTGTGTGAAAATCCCTAAAGGATTCAAATTATAGGATAGGAAAGACGCTGGAAGGGGGGTGAATAACGATCGTCGAAAATCAAAAGAGAATTAAAAACAAGTACACAACGGAAGAATAAAAGACAATACTAACATAAGTAGTTTTACTTGGTTCGGAGCCTTCGACAACTCCTACTCCAAGGTCCGCACTCGTCAAGTGCTTTCGTTAGGCAATACACTAATAGTTCGAATGATTACATAGGTTAAGTACAAGAACTAAAAGCAATGTTACCGTCAACAAAGAAAATAAGAAAGTCTTGATCGTCGGTTGTTGAAGGAGCTTCATAGAGTCGTAGGAGCTTTTTCGGAGCACCGAGCAAGAGTGAAAGTCATACCAGTTGTTGTCCTGAAGCCCCTAGTCGAAGGCCTTTATATAGGCTAATTCCGGACGCTTGGAACCCCTCCGGGTGCATGGACCATGTGACTCAGTAAATCGACGTGCTCCACATCAGCTTTTGGATAAATTTTTAAGTTTGGGTGCCTGGATCGACTTTGAGCACCTGGACCGCCCGAGCGAGCCTGGTCTAAGCGCCCGGACTCTCCTTTTCTTCAGTAGATTCTTCCCTGCAAAAAGGTTAGTCCAGGCAATAGAAAATATATTTGTCCTGCAAGACAAAGTTAACACAACATAATAAAACAGCAATAGTAATTATTCTGTCTCCTTGAGACCAAGATCTAGTCAAGGTCTCAACTTAGGTTTCCCAAATGGACCTAAGTTGGATAGACACCTACAGTTCCCTCAACGGGGAACGCGTCCTCACTGGATATCTCCTCCAGCTGCTTACCTCCTCAGTTACAAACTGCAATCACTTGACTTGCCTTTGACTCACTAGGTCTTCACGCCAGTTGTCAGGTTCGCAGACCCAACTGGACTTCGACCGATTGTCAAATCCCATGGACCCAACCGGACTTCCCGCTAGATATCAAGCCCAGCAGACTTATCTAAACTTCGCACTAGCTATCGGGTCCCACAGACTTAACTGAATTCCAGTCTGGTATCAGGTCCTTCAGACCAGTCAACTCCTGTACACTTGGTATAAAGGTTAGATAAGCATCACATCTAACTTTAATCTATTTGTCATACATCAAAATTAAATGATTAGTGCAACCTGCACCAACACAAATTACTAGAAACAAATGATGTAACTCCCTAAGATCATGTTCTCAATAAAGTTGCAAAAAATCATTATATGGATTAAAGTAATCAGGGCACATGTGGTACAATCGTCTAAGTGAATAATTATTATAAGAAAGTTATACAAATAATATTATTTGTCCATGCATTTTACAAAAAAGATGGAAGAAGGTTTTTCAATTGTAACAGTATATGTAGATAATCTAAATTTACCTTAGATTGCAAATTGAACATTTACTATAAGTAATATTTGTTCATTAATCCTCATACACACAAAGAAAACTAAAATACTTTTATAAGGATAATGAACATGCATTGTTTTCACCAATAGTTATTCGATCACTTTAAATTAAAAAAATAATAATTTTTTTGTCCACTCAAAGATGAAGAAAATGTTATTGGTCCAAAAATACCATATCTTAATACAATTGGTGCATTATCATATCTACCAATTACACTTGCCTAGATATTGCATTTTCAATTACCCTTCTAGCAAGATGTAGCTCTTCTCTAATTGGAAGACATTGGAATGGTGTAAAACATATATTTCGTTACCTTCATGGTACAACATACATGGGATTATTTTATTCAATAAGATCATATTTATCTTTAATAGTATATGTAGATGTAGGTTATCTTTCAAATCCACATAAAGCTAGATCCCAAATAAGTTATGTGTTTACACAAGGAGGCATTTCTATATCATGGGAGTCAACAAACAAGCTTTAACAGGGACATCGTCAAATCACTTTGAAATTATTACAATGCATAAAGTAAGTCAAGAATATATATGGTTGAGATCTATGACTCTACATATTTAAGAATCATGCAAACTAACAACAACTAAAGGGAGATTATATTAAAAGGGATAGAATAAAATATATTTTATCAAAGTTCTTCTCCACACATCAACTCCAATAGAAAGGTGATATTGATGTCCAGTAAAGTCATTCTAGTGACAATGTAGTTGATTTATTCATAAAAGCATTGTTGACGTCGATACTCCAGTAATTTGTGCATAAGATAGGGATGCATCAAATAAAAGATTTTTAGTGATTAAAATTTAGGAGTATCAACTGTTGTATTCTTTTTCGTTCGTTCAGGTTTTTTCCACTTGATTTTACTGACAAGATTTTATCAAGGCAGCGTCGAATTCTCTATCAATCATCTAACGGGGAGCGTTATAATAGATGATTAATTTGATTTGATTGTTGATTAAAATATCATTGTATTCTTTCATTTATGTGCTACTCCACCTATCTTATAAATATGGGTATTTAGTAGAACTATTGAATAAAATAATTCTCTTCTTCTACTATTAAATTATAATAAAATTAATTTACTTTGATATTAATTAAATCACAGAGGATTATTTTTAAATTTATTAAAAAATATTTTAAAGCACTCATATTTAATCTTAAGGGTAATTTATTAAAAATACACCCTCAACATTAAAAGAGTCAAAATATGTACCTAACTTTGATAAATGACCGTTCACCTTAATCTATTTTTTTTAATAATAATTAAAACAACAAAATAAGATTTTTTTTTTTTTTTGTTACACAAAACACCTTAATATATTTTTTATTTTAAAAATATATTTACTCTAATATTATTATCATAATTATAATCATAATTATTATAATATTTTTAATAATAATTGATGCAAATATTTTAATAATAATAATTTTAATTAAATTAAAAAAATTTATTTTATATTATAATAGTTTTTGAAATCGTATTAATTATAATTTTATTGAAATTAGAGTATTTTTAAAATGATAAATATATTGTATTATATTTTATAAAAAAGAATTTAAAATGGATTAATTTTTATTTTTAAAGAAATATTTAATAAAGTTAGATGTGCTAGGGTCGTAAATGAACCGAACGTTCGTTCTTGTTTATGTTCGTTTAATACACATAAAATCAATTAAATAAATAAGTTTGAACAACTTCGTTAAACTAAACAAATAAGTTTGAACACATATGTGTTCAACTTGTTAATATTTATGAATAATATTCGTGAATAACGTTCGTAAATAATATTTATAAAAATTTTCCACTTGTAATTAGGATAAATAAAAAGTACTTACAACGAATGATCTATTAGCTCAATATTTTTAGGATGATTCTATCAAAAAAAAAAAAATATAAAATTATCCATTAATTAATAATACAAACTAAGACTCGATTTTTAAATGTCTAAAAAAATAAAAAATTGAGATGGGCCCTACTTTCCTCTTGGCCAATGGGAGTAGGGGATCAAATCGTATTGATATACATTCATTTTTAATCCATAGAAAGTTTTGACTTCAGAAATGCAAATAATGTAAATTTTGGCTTCAAAAATAATAATGTTATCACAAGAAAATATTTTATTTTAACGTTCATACATAGTGGCATATTATCTTATTAACTTTTCAATTTTATTGGAATTAAGAGTATTTTAAAATGATAAATATGTTATATTACATTTTATAAAAAAGAATTCAAAATGGATTAATTTTTATTTTTAAAAAAAACTATTTAATAAAATTAGATGTGCTAAACACATATATGTGTAACTCGTTAATATTTATGAATAATAGATCTATTAGCTCAACATTTTTAGGATGATTCTATCAAGAAAAATGTATCCATTAATTAATAGAAAATAGATCAACGTTTTTAGGATGATTTTTTATTTGATGGTTCTATCAAGAAAAATATATCCATTAATTAATAGAAGCTAAGATTCAATTCTTAAATATCTAAAAAATAAAAATAAAAAATTAAAATGGTGCCCTAATGGGAGTAGGGGATCAAATCGTATTGATATACATTCATTTTTAATCTACAGAAAGTTTTGACTTCAAATAATGTAAATTTTGGCTTCAAAATAATAATGTTATCACAAGAAAATATTTTATTTTAACGTTCATAGCATATTCTCTTATCAACTTTTAAATTGTGAAATTCATACAAATTAGCATGAAAAAAATTATTTTATAAATTTCTAATTAATTTGCAAAAATATACATATTTACTCGATGATGTTGTTCTATTACAATAACTACCAAACAGACTACATGACAATCACTGCCTCAACTTAATACATGCACAATAAACTAATTGACATGTTCCCATGTCCAATATTCTTGGTCTTCCTTTACTCTTCGCTGATAAATGATATCTTTTATCCTATATAATCTAAATTAGAAATCTTCTAAATCAATGTCAGAATTTTGATTCAGATCTTCACTCTTCAGCTTAGAAGTGATTGCTTCAGCTTAACGCAAATACAATAGATAAATTTAACGATATCCCCATCTCCAGTCCTCTTGATCTTCCTCTTCACTTTGATCATATTCTGAGTCAGCATCTTCAAAGTCAGACTCTTCATCGCGATAATCATTCCATGGATTGTTCTCAGCTGCAAATAAACAAGTATTAATATTTACCAACTTTAATATGAGTCAAATTAAAAGGAAAGAAAAGATATAGTCATACCATTTGAATCATCACTTTCATAATCAGATTGTGACAGACCATCATAATAATCATCCTCTACATAAACTTGCACACTGTAGCAATCATACATAAACATAATGAATATCAAAATTAAATTCCAATTGTTAGTTCAGATTAATCAAATGTCCAAATTCATACAATGGATATTCATCAATGTTATCCGTGTCTGTGTCCACACCAACGCCCGTGGTATATATGTCGTAAACAAAGTTATCTATTCAAAAGAAATAAAAGGGGCAATTTAGCGGTGAGCAGATCATAAAGAATCTCACAGAAGATCTTAAACTGCATATAAAGTTAATCATAGTATGCAAATTGGATTTCTTGTTTCCAAGCATAAAATATAACATAAGTTGTCATTGGAAGATTTAAAGATGGGGGAGAAGATGGAACCTTCTGTAGTTGCTCTGTCATGTTCAATCTGTTCAGCTACTTGTGGAAGGATTTCCCATAGAAGTGGTAAATACTTATCCAAAATTGCACCATCAGCCTCAGGAGCAACTCTGCAGCATTCAAGAATCTTTTATATAAACCAGAAAAATATACTAAAGAAGCAATAGAAACACTAAATATTAAACATACTTGGACTTTGGCATCCTTTGGTGAGTTTCATCTTCGGCATCAACTCGAACAACATCATACAAATGACACTTTTCATGCAAAGAGCATTCTTCTGCATCCATGCTTCCCCTCTTCTTCCATATTTGTTCAAATCGAGCACTTCTAGCAAGATCCTATAAGATTTAATAGGCCTTAGCCACATTATCTTGGGAAAAAAAAACATCCAAATTCAATGTTTCATAATTTTAGCAATGAATTGATAATAAAGCATCTCATGATAAAACCAATTAAATGCGCAAACAAACAACTAATAGTCAAAATCATTCCAATGGTCTCGTAATGTTCAAGTTATTAATTGAGCAATTGGTTTGGCTGGGAGGAAATTAATCTATCAGCTCTCAGAAATAACAATTAGACATATGATAATAGAATGTGAAGAGTATATAAGAGTAAAACTGTGCTTACATTTACTCGCTATAACAATGAAAAACTCTTTCTTATCACAAACACATTATTGATCTTGTCATGTGCATAACTGGTGCATCTACATAAAATTATTTAGGTTGCATATTTCCAACAGACTGAATCTAAATATGTAAAATGATAAAACCTAAGTCCAAGATATGTAAAATAAATGTTACATTAGAAGACATATAACACAAAAATATAGATGTGCATGTTTCATGCACCGCAAAAATTGCAATAACAATTCAATGACATGAAAGAGTAATAATTTACCTCATGCTCTTTTATAGCCTTGGCCCGCAATTGATTATGTTTCTGTTGGCACAGGAAGTACAACAAGAATGAATATATTATTTGAGGCAAAAATAAAGCTAAATATTCTAGGATTAAGTAAAGTTATAAACTAGAAAAAATAATAATGGAATCAAAGTAGGCAAATCAAGAGCTATGCATTTTCCAAAAAAATTTGAAAGGCCAGGGATGATAACAAAAAAGAGTCCAATAATTTGTTTTTGCAAGTGATTTTAGAAAACATGCTCAATATCATTTGATAGAATAATTTACTCAGCTCTTTGTCATGTGAATTTTACAAAAGATTAATAACCAATTCCCTGTGAGAATTATGAGCTGGCAAAAACATCCTTTCGGCAATTTATGGTTTAGGAATCATGATATAATAGATGGCAGAAATTACATAAAATTGTGTCATTTTAGCAGTGTCGATAATAGAGAATATAAATCAAAGGGAAAATGCAGCAGTGAAATGGTAAATAATTCTGCAAGATTAGGTTAAGATAACATCTTTTCATGGATAATGTAACATAAGAAATTGAAGTGATAACATTACCTTATCAGGTTTATACAAACTTCTACGCTCCTTAGATCTCCCCTTAACTTCTTTTATATTTCTGGAAGGTTGCTGCTGGTTGAAAAGAGAGAGAGAGAGAGAGAGAAAAAGAAGATTACTAACAGATTCAACAGATGAAATCTAAACCAATGACCATATCAAATGACATAGGAGTATACAGAGAGTAACAGAGATTAGGTGTTAACCAGAAAAGAATGCAACACATCTTTGACAGACTGGGAGTGCCCAACTGTCTCAAGATGCTGAACTAACATCTTCTCACTTGCAAGCTCATTGAGAACTGCATTTTAGAAGCATCGTTGGTGAGAAATTTTCAGTCATATATGTTCACAGAATAGGCAGCCAATCAAAGCTACTTATCAAAAATTACAAAGAAAAACACAGAACATGAGGGGCTATCATTTTTTAAACTTAGTCAATTACAAACTTATAAGAAGGAACTCCTCAGGCCTTTCCAGTAGCTTTATATTTACATCATTGGACATTATACGAGAGTTCATGATTCCCTTTCAACAAAACAGAAAAACTCAACCCATGTGAGTTTTCAATCATATATGTTCACAGAATAGGCAGCCAATCAAAACTACTTATCCAAAATTACAAAGCAAATCACAGAACATGAGGGGCTATCATTGAGAACTGCATTTTAGAAGCATCGTTGGTGAGAAATTTTTAGTCATATATGTTCACAGAATAGGCAGCCAATCAAAGCTACTCATCAGAAATTACAAAGAAAAACACAGAACATGAGGGGCTATCATTTTTTAAACTTAGTCAATTACAAACTTATAAGAAGGAACTCCTCAGGCCTTTCCAGTAGCTTTATATTTACATCATTGGACATTATACAAGAGTTCATGATTCCCTTTCACCAAAACAGAAAAACTCAACCCATGTGATTCAGAAATTACAATTTACAAGAAGAAAAGTTGAAACACGAAGACAAAAGGAACTTCATAATGCTATACAAAGATCATTTTCTTTTAACAATGACATGATATCTTCGTGGTTAAAACCTAATGAACAAAACATTCACAAAAATCCACCACTCTAACTGTTCTGTCAGAATCAAGTTTCCGTCATTTATCTAATGTTTAAGTGTATGAACACAGCACCACTGCACCCGATTCAAAGTTCTCAATGAGTCATTTCAGCATCATGATTACAAAATTCATAGTTATATTCAATATCATTTATAAATTAATATAAGCTACAAGCAGACAACTATATCATTTATAAATTAATATAAGCTAATAGCAGACCATTGATGTATGCTACCCCACTTCAGTTTGACTCATTGTTTCCATGTCCCTAGCATATAAAGAACATAGATTATATCTAGAAACCATTTTCGAGTTCCTCCATTTTCAAGTAGCAACAACTCAATAAATGCATGCATTGAAATTATGATAATCCCATTAAAAACAGAAAAAAGAAAAAGTGAAGGTTATACCTTTTCCTGTGCCGAAATCAGATATGGAGAGATTTCCAAGACCCAAGAATGCTTTTTTATGTGGCCTTTCATTAATCTCCAACCCTGAGCGCATAATAAAAAAACACCTTCATCTCCCATTCTAATATTATCCAAAGAGGGAAAAAAAAGAAGAAAAATAACATACAGAAGGAGTCAAGTTTTGATTGGGAGGCCTTCCGTTTAACCCTTACGATCACCGGCTTTCCAGTGATCGAACTCAGTGGAAGAGGCTTTCCTGTGAACAAACTCAGCGGACGTGGGTTTTCTGTGATCAAACTCTGGGAAGGAGGGTTTCCTGTGATCAAACTCAGTGGAGGAGGGTTTCCTGTGATCAAACTCAGCGGAGGAGGGTTTCCTGTGTTCAAACTCAGCGGAGGAGGGTTTCCTGTGTTCAAACTGAGCGGAGGAGGGTTTCCTGTGATCAAACTCAGCGGAGGAGGGTTTCCGGTGATCGACGGAGGAGACATGGAACTCAGCTGAGGAGACTTTCCAGTGATGGAACACAGCGGAGGAGGCTTTCCGTTGATCGACGGAGGAGACAGCGAAGGTTAACGCCCGGAGAATAAGAATCGCCCAGAAAATCGCCTCCAGAGAACAAGAATCGCCCGGAGAACAAAAATCGCCGGAAGAAAAGAATCGAGGTTTCGGTGAATTAGGTTTGTGAGAAAAAAAGACTCCGTGGTCTACTTATTTATAGGCTAGCCCACCCGTGTAAGCGCGCCCGGAGAGATACATCAGAATTCAGAATACATGGGCCCCAACTGGAATTCTCCTACTCGCCGAGGGGATAAATGAAAAGGCTCAAATAAGTTGCAGCAAGGCCTATTTATTCTGATGTATCTCTCGCTAGCCTTCGAATGAGAGGTCCCTGACTCCCTGAGGGGAGATTTTATCAATTAAAATTACTTTAAGGGTGATTTTCAAAAATTCTTCCAATATTTATTAGTTATCGTTAAAATATCACTAAAAAGTAAAAACGTATTTTAGTATTTAATTATCACGAAATACTGGAGAAAAAGAGGGAATATTTTAATAATAAAATAAAATAATTAACTTCTGATATTTATTAAATCATAGAGGATTTTTTTAAATTAATTAGAAATATATTTTAAAGCACACTTATTTAATGGAGTCTCAATTCTTAACGGTAATTTATTAAAAACACGCATTTGATAAGAGATCAAAATATGTTACCGTCCGCCCCAACTAAAGCGTGGAATCTATTTTTTTTAATAATAATTAAAACAACAAAATAAAATACTCTTTTTTTTAAAAAAAAAAATAACACCTTAATATAGTTTAATTTTAAAAATTTATTACTCTAGTATAATTATAATTATTATAATATTTTAAAAATAATTGATAAAAATTATTTTTAGCATAATAGGAATAAAAATTTAATAAAATTAAAATATTTTTATTTTATTTTATATTATAATAGTCGTTGAAGCAAACCAGTTTTAATTTTATTAAAATTGAATTAAAACATGGGTTCCGTTTTATTTTTTATATTTTTTAAAATTAATTTTTATATTTATCTAAATTTCGATTCAAACTATAAATCAACCTCTCTGCTCCTCTCTCTCTCCCTCGCTCACTCTGTCTCTCTCTATCTCCTTGCTCCATCGATCGGGTCTCCACTCTGGCGATTCCATCAGGAAGTAACAGCAGCGAGAAGGAAGAGATAGCTAAAAGGGAGAAGCGGGCTCCATTCTTCTGCGTTGGATCCGAGACCGCGCCTTCGTTTGCAAGAATCACTTCTCCGGTCTTCCCCCAAATGGTCCGCCTTGGAGTTCCAGGGGTCGACAGTTTGGGCTACCAGAACTTGATGGTCAATGAATTTCTAGACTGCTTTAATAGAGACGATCTTACTCCAGGTGTCTTTTCTTTTCCGATCTAATATCTTCCACCGCCATTCTTTTTCCGAATCTGGTTTTCTCCTTATTCGATCGGGAACCCGAGCTCTTACCCTAGTTCTTGGCTTCCAAATTGAAATCTTTGCAGAAGATTTGAGCATCTATGAATTCAAAGTGGATGGGATTCCACAGCCTTTAACCTGCCCGTACTGCAACGCGCCCCATGATCTTGGTTCCCTGTGCTCTCACCTTGCCCAGAAGCATTTTTTCGAATCTAGACCTGCTGTGAGTACTGTTCATTCCAATCTATTCTCGACAAGATTTTAGACCATTTGTTCAAATTGCTTCGTTTGCATGATTCGTTGTAAAGGTAGTCTTACAGTTGATCTTGCTTTCTTGTTGACAGAAGTAGCTCCAGTGTGCTAGGAATAATTCAAATTTTTGTTTACAGACTGAATTTGTTCTCTAGTTGGAAATATGAAATTTTCTCAATTTGCCGCATTCAAACTTTAGGTTTCTATCCCTAAACTTCGATTCTGTTAGAGGCTTTTCATTTTAGGTTTATATTTCGTTCTGTCTTTTTTTCTTCTCCCAAAGTTACTACAAATATAATTTCTTTGAACTCTATGCCTAAAGCCATCAATATCCTCAAACATTTTCACCTTGTGAGCAAGTGAGTATTTCATCCAAGAATTGGATATTTGGGGACAAATTACTAGATTGAAAGAAAATGGTATAAATCAATATTGCCATTTCACAAATAGTACTAAACATGGATGTGCCTTAAGCTTCAAAATATATATATATATATATATCCTCTTTGCACTTATGTTTTTCTCTTCTGCAAATTTAAGATGAATTTATGTTTTCATTAAAAGAACTCTGAGATAAAAACTTCGATTAAATTTGTTTGCATCTTTTTCATGTCCATCTAAAATTTTCTACTTGTAGATTGGATTGTATTTATTGCAAATGTGCTCGACTTTTTAGAAAATGTAAGTCCTTGAATTTTCATATCTTGCGAGCAGGAGTCTGATTGCTGATCTTTTTGTTCATTTTTGCAGGTTTGTCCTGGCTGCGATTCGAATCAAACACAAACACAAATGCTTTATCACATTGTAGAAGCTCACCGATCCATGTTGAGGATATCCTTTTTTTCATGGCATAAGTCAGCCAACTTTTGAACTATGATGTTTATCCAATTTGGATCAGGAATCATGTCAAAATTTGAAAAGGAGATAAATTCTTGGGCTAGATTATTTCTATGTTTGTGTGTTTTGTCTCTTTAACTTTGCATTACATTAGCAGACCTAATTATCTGCAATTTCCTCCCATTAGCCCCACGTTCATGAATGCATTATCTCAACAAATTAAACAATCATCCGAATTCAACATGTCAGACTCTCAACAAGCACTCTTAATCAGTAAGGAATCCTCTATTCAAACACTCCTAGACAGGAGTAAAACCCATCTGCAAAGTTCAGTCCCCAGGGAAGATATGTTGAGGAACGACATCTCAGTTGCCTTAGATGATTTTGTGGCTGCATCTAACGCTGAAGATACACTGACACCTTCTGCTTGCGAAGCAGAAAACAGTAAAGAGAAAGAAGAGACGTACTTGCTTCATTGTCCTTGTCTTTCTCATTGGTATATTTTATTGGTATTCATTTGTATCGTTTGTGATCGACATGAAAATGACATTAGGTTTTTGCGTACATTTATAATTTCATAACATTCTCTCATTCAAAATGTCAATTAGGATGAGCAAATATGCAGAATTTTCAAAATCTATATCTCGTGTTAATGCTTGTTTGATTCAATTTATCTCGTGTTTATGCTTCTCTGACACAACTTTTGCAACTATGATTAACACCAACCAAAAGAAAAATAGCACTTTAGGATTACAGATGTTGAAAAGTTGAAATGGATATGTCAAAATGATAGTGGAAATTTGATTTCTGGGCTTGTTTGGTAAAATTGTGATGAAAGTACTATGAAAGTATTCATAAGTTATTAGAATCATCAGTTTATCAATACAGCAATCAATGTAGAATAGTTTTCTTTCCTCTCTCATATTATTTGCATAGAAAAAAAGTATAATGTAATTGTTAATCCACAAAGGATCAGGTATGTACTAACACCCTCCATAATCATAAACTTATATCATCTCTCTTTGTAAATTATAGTAGTTATTATTTATGAGAACTCTGAAATTTCAAGAGATCAATTTTTCTAGGAGCACCTTGTCAATTTTTTTTCAGAGTGATTATTTGAATATGAACTTAGTGTTCATGTCATTTTTATAAGATGATACTTTTATCCATGTGAAAGCTCAAAAAGTGTTTCTCATATACTATATGGTTCAAATTTGTTTGATATATATGACGAAGTATGATTGCTATTATTTGTCTGGAACCCTACCTCTAATCCAAGTTATTCTTTTTGGTATCAGTGATGCTTCATTGACTCCTGAGCAGAGGGAACAAAAGCAAAAGCGAGCAGAGTTTGTGCAAGAATTGGTTATGTCCAGTGTTTTCGATGATTAACAAAATTTAGCTTACGGAAACTTGACAGTGAATAGATGACTAGGAACAAAATATGAAAATATAGATAAAGAGAGAGAGAATTCTTTTAAAGAGAATTGAGATCTTGAATTTGTTCTTTAATACAAAAAATCTCTACTAAGGAGTAGAACGTTTGACCTTTAAGAGAGAGAGTTTTTTTCTTTGGCAATTATATGTTCTGGAAGTTTGATTGGAGCAAATGTAGGTTACTATCTTATATACATCACTGAGAGTTTGTATTTCTTCTGGATTTATCATATTAATGGTGAAGCATAAAATTAAAAAACAAAAAATAGGTACTAAAATTGAAAATGTGTTATCCACGTTAACTTCATGTAGTTTCATATTGATTCAATTTGCTAAGGGTTGAGCACTACAAAATTATTTTAGTTCACTGACGGATTTTTCCATTGGAAATTCATTGGTATATTCGCTCACTGATGGCATTCCGACGGAAACTCATTTGTCGAGAGATAATTCGTCGGAAACGGTTTAGCCGACGGAAATTAAACTTTCGTCGTTATAATTTTCGACTAAATGCATATTCCGTTGATAAATTCAAAAAAATATTTACCGACAAAAATATTTCTGTCGATATACAACGTCAGAATGACCAACAATTATCGACGGAAAATATGATTTTCATCGAAAATTATCGACGAAAATAGTATTTTCGTCAATACCCAATAAAGAGATATATTGATAGAAATCACTATTTTTGTCAATAATTATCGACGGAAATAATATTTCTGTCAGAAAATATCGACACACAGTAATGATATGAAATAGTGTTTACTGACGGAAACAGTATTTCCGTCGGTATTCTGTCAGTAAACAAATAAATTAAAAATAAATATTTTGTATTTGGGATCTATATAAAATCATCACAAGCGATAACATTTCATACATATAAACATTACATTTTATAATCCATACATATAATCACATTTTGCACATTCTAATAATCCATAAATACAAACAAACTAATACAATTATAACAATTCATACATCCTAATAATTCATATATCGCAGACACAAATAAACACAAACAAACAAATAGTGTTGTGGATAGAAACAAATAGAAACAAACACAATCTAAAAAATATACAAACATAATAATAGAAACAAAAGACAAACACAATAATAGAAATAAATATCCATATCTAAATTTAAAGGTACATAATCAAATATATAAATACATACCATGATACGAAATACTCCAAATAATACTAGTAATATAAAATCTATAGAAAGTCAATTATGATAGATTATGATCATATTGATGTATAATTAAAAATTTTACATATATGTATAACTAATTTTATATGTAATAAAAAAGATACTTGTATAGAAAGATGATGATAATGATAATGATAATTAATGCAGTGATAATGTGGGGCCCACTAAATGTGGTCAAAGGACGAAGGTCACAGCTGGTGTAGAGGTCAAAATCAAGGAGGTCAACGCCAAAAAACCAACGGACTCACCAAATGGGGCTGAGCGGAGCCCTCCTAAGGTGGCTGATCGGGCATGAACTGCCCGACCGGCGCTCATCACAGAGTAAAGGAACGTTGGGATAACTGGAATGTTAGTCCAGTCGGATGGAAATAAGCTACCAAGTCATCGCAGGAAAGAGCAGTCGAGTGACGGAGGAGTCTCAGCCGAGCGGGTATCCTACTCGGCCGAGCAGAGGGATCATTGATGTATCTCTTAATATCCTTCTGGGAGATAGTGCCATTAACACAAGGCATGGTCAACAGACGGATCGTACGGCGGAAGCTTCTACTGCCCTATCAGGGATATGCATGTCATGTTAAGGTATGGTGTTAGAGGCACTTTCCTGACAGGTCCTTTCATAGGACAAATTGGAGAACATGCTCATGCCTTGAGGAGCGTGCATGTCGCCCATTGGGGCGCTATATAAAGGGAGTCCATGCACCGACAGAAGTATACATTTTTCACTATTCACGCATGTATTTGATGTTACTCTATTTTCTTCCCTCTTTCCGGTGACTGACTTGAGCGTCTGAGGGCCAACGCCGGAGACCCCTTCCCTGGCTCGGCACTAACGTTTCTTGTGTTATAGAGCGGAGCGTGGTCTACATCTAGTCAACGCAGCTGTCATATCTCCAACTTATCATCTTCCTAATTTTTAGACAGGATCAATAATGATCATGATCAATATATAAATAGAGACTCATGAAATATATAGTAATATAATATTTAGAAATGAGCAGATTAGAATATCAAAACAGAATAAATATATTTTGCATGGTTTATGTATGATAAATAAAAAATTAAGTTGTAGTTGAATAAAACTCAGAAAAAGCTAATCACGATAGTCAAATGGGTTTTGAGTCTCTTGTGACTCAAAATCATGTGGTGTCTGGGTCTCGGAGAAATTAGCCACGACTGCTGATCGTATATGGGCAAAGAGAGCTTCATTATTCACGTTATGTTCGACCCTTTTCCGATCCTCCTCGGCTCTCCTCTGGTCATCAGTGGTCCTCCTCTACTCCTCAACGGGCCTTCACTGATCCATAGCAGTCATCCTCTGATCCATTGACTTCAATTGAGTGCATAGTTCATCATTTTCACGTCTTAAAGACTACACCTCAGTAGGAGAAGAGGAACTAGGACGACCCCTATGAGTCCTCAAATGATCAAATGTAACTTTGGTTTGAGAGCCAAGGTCGTAGAGGGTGGAGTTTTTTTGGCCTTCCACCGAAAACATTATAATAAATCTCATTTAGCGCATTAGTTGATAGAGGCTGTGACTCCCTCCTCCTCAATGATGACTGAGATGCCTGAGTCACTCTATCTGTCATTTGCTCTTGTGTGTAAAAATATAATATGATTAATATCTAATTTAATCACAATTACTAAAGTTAATCAAGATAAAAACGAACAAATATAATAAAGTTAATAATCTTACATGTAGGATCTAGGATCAAGAATCGACAAATGTCTCATCCTTCTTGTGAGTCTTAAGAAAGGCCTTCATACATGTGGGTTGTCGAGCAATATCATGTTTCTGCATACACAAATAATTTGAGATAAAATTATACAAGTTTGGTAATAAAAACAAAATTTGTTACAAAGTATAACTTTAAATTAAATTAACCATATCCATAGCATTCTCAATAATAGATCTAGATCATGACGTATGTCAAGCGGTTCCAGTGCTCGGGCCACCTAACTATGTATTTCTGGTTAATCGAGCCTTTTCAATATTTTCTAACCACCTTTCTGTAACTCAGGTGGTCATCCATGCACTCCATATCGCCTCAGAAATATACGTCGGTCTAGTTCCCTTCTTTCTTATATAGTACATAAGGTCTCTATAAAGTTTGACACGGTAACTATCATATAGCTTTAAATTGTTATTCTTGTCATTCTTTCCATGTATATTTTTTCTATAATTATAAGTTGAAAATTTAATATATTAAAGGATAAATATATTATGGAATAACAAATATATTAAATTTAATTATTAAAATTTATTATAATAAAATGTCTTCATTTCTTGGTCTACATACCTCTATGTAATACTAGAAGTGCATATTCATTCTTTAAATTTTTCCAGTGATATAAGTGGTAATTCGGTGGCTATCAAGAATAAACTACAAGAAAAAATATTAAGGTATGAAAATTATTAAAGTAATATATGAACTTGAATTACTAATAATAAAAAATACTTACGAGTCTCTGACAACTTTAAAAACATTGTAGTCACGGAGTACTACTGTCTACTGTTCTACCATAATAATATCTGTAAAATAATATTACAATATAACATAATAAAGTATACAAACATGCATGACATAAATACAAACAATATGAAAACATAACTTACTTGATGAACAATAATGCTAATATTTAATCATCATTAATATATGACTAATCAAGATTAACAGTTTCTAAGTCCTCATCTCTGGACTCTGTTAGATCAACTTCATCCTCACTATTGGGCATTTCTCCATCATCTATCCCCTTATAAATGACATTAACATCTACAAGTAATTGAGATGTGAATTGGAGTTATGAATCAACTGAATGTTTCTTCACTTCGTCATTCTGAAATATATCATGATTTTGAGCAGTGATTGTGTTCGATATTTCTATAGTCGAGCAAGGCTTCATTCGACTAACAGACAATTATTCACTACATCTTCTCTTCGTATGGTATTCAAAATAGAAAAATTGACCCGTTTGTACCCTAAGGCTTCATGTAATACTAGAAGTGTATACTCGTTCTTTAAATTTTTCAATGATATAAGTGGTAGCCCGGTAGCTATCCGGCATAAATCTACAAAAAAAAAATATTAAGGTATGAAAATTATTAAAGTAATATATGAACTTCAATTACTAATAATAAAAAATACTTAC
Organism: Zingiber officinale; assembly: GCF_018446385.1. Lineage (NCBI taxonomy): Eukaryota > Viridiplantae > Streptophyta > Magnoliopsida > Zingiberales > Zingiberaceae > Zingiber > Zingiber officinale. Next base: position 141,393,926 of record NC_055990.1, on the reverse strand, counting down.
GATTCTATGACAACTCTAAGAACCTTCTAATCACGGAGTGCTACTATCTATTGCTCTGCTATAATAATATTTGTAAAATAATATTACAACATAACATAATAAAATTTACAAACATGCATGACATAAATACAAAACAATATGGAAACATATCTTACTTGATGAACAATAATGCTAATATTTAATAATCATTAATATCTGACTAATCAAAATTAACATTTTCTAAGTCCTTATCGTCATACTCTGTTAGTTCAACTTCATCCGCTCTGTTGGGTATCTCTCAATCATCTATCTCCTCGTAAGTGACATTAACATCTACAAGTAATTGAGATGTGGATTGGAGTTGTGAATCAACTAAATGTCTCTCCACTTTGTCATTCTGAAATACATCATGATTTTAAACAGTGATGGTATTCGACATTTCTATAGTCGAGCGAGGTTTCATTCGACTAATAGACAATTTTCACTACATCTTCTACTCTTCATATGTTATTCAAGATAGAAAACTTAACTCACTTATACCCTAAAAATGGAAGGTTCAAACTTATTGAACCTTTTGTTTGCATTAACCTCAACTAAATTATAGTTTGGATGTATTCTGGTATCTATTCTTGAGGTAGGATCATACCATGATCATTTGAATAGCACACACTTTTTTATAGGTAATGCAGAATATTCAAACTCTATGATTTCCTCAAGTCTACCATAGTAATCAAATTAATTGTTATTATTATCTATAGTGTTGGTACAATATCCCCTAGGTCAGGATGACCAAGATGACTAAGCTTGAATGAGCTCAAGCTTGAGTCTTGATGTTTGGGTTTCGATGTTTGACAATACATGGAGATTCCAGATGCAATCGTCTGTTTGGAGAGATTGTTGATACAATTCCCCTCTGGTCAAGGTTGACCTGTTAGTTGTGAAGAAGAGTCAAGTAGGTCAAAGGGTTGACTGGATACTTGACTGGGAAAGTCCTAATTGGAGGTTCAGCAGATGGAAAATCCTGGTGAGTGAAGTCAGGTGAAAGACCTAGTGAGTAAAGCTGGGCAGTTGGAAAATCCTAGTGTGTGAAGCTATGTGAAAGTCCTGGTGAGTGAAGCCAGACAGTTGAAAGTCCCGGTAAGTGAAGCTGGGCAGTGGAAAGTCTCGGTGAGTGAAGCTGGGCAGTGGAAAGACCTAGTGAGTGAAGCCAAATAGGTGAAAGTCCCGGTGAGTGAAGTTGGGCAGTGAGAAAATCCTAGTGAGTGAAGTTAGGTGAAAGTCCTGGTGAGTGAAGGCAGGCAGATAGGAAGTCCTAGTGAGTGAAGCTAGGCAGATAGACTTGGTGAGTGAAGCCAGGCACATGGAAATCCAGGTGGGTTAAGGTTGATCGAACATTTGGTGTGAGAAGTCCAAATAGGTCAAAGGGTTGATTGGATACATGGCACAAGGAAATCCAGATGGGTCAAGGATGACTGGACATCTGGTGGAAGGAAGTCCAAGTGGGTCATGAAGAACCAGACACTTGGCACGAGACGGTAAGTCCAAGTGGGTCAAGGTTGATCGGACATTTGGCACAAGGAGAAAAGTCCAAGCGGGTCAAAGGGATTGACCAAACACTTTGTGAAGGAATCCTAGTAGGTCAAGGTTGACCGGATGCTAGGTATGATGTTCTAACAGGTCACGGTTGACCAGATGTTGGAATTGGGGACCCTAGACTTGGTTTAAGCAAGTCAAAGGGAGACCAATCGATCAGCCGATCGATTGAGGCTGTGCTGTGACAAGCAGTGGCCCAATCGATCGGCCGATCGATTGGTAGTTTATATCGCGCGCACAGAAGCGTTCCCAATCGATCATCCGATCGATTAGGCACCTCCAATTGATCAGTCGATCAATTAGGCACCTCCAATCGATCGACCGATCGATTGGGGAATTAGAAATCGCGCACAGAAGCTGAATTGATTGGGCGATCGATTCAGGCTAGTTCTAGAGAGCACAGAGGCATTCTGAATTGATCAATCAATCGATTCAAAGCCTCCCTAATCGATTGAGAGTCATTCAATCGATTGGGATCCGACCGTTGCGCAGGTTATAGCCGTTGGCGAGCGTTTTCCTTCGCAGATCTTCGCCTCCGACTCTCAGTGATTCTCACAAGCTTCTCCACACTTCTATAGTCAGTTCTTGAAGGCTCTTGGAGATAAGTGTAGTTACACTTCCAAGGTTCAAGAGGCAACAACAAGCAACAAGTAAGCAAGAAGAAAGAGTTTTTCTTTGTATCTTTGTATTTTCTTCTTGCGTGTGTTGTATTTTTGTTGTGTGGGTTTGTACGAGGCTTCTCCACCTCCGGTTGTAATCGAGAATGAGTATTTCATTAGTGGAGATTGAGTTATGTGTGGATCCTTGGATTAGTCACCTCTTCTTGAGGTGGATACCAAGTAAATCCTTAGCGTTAGCATTGTGAGTGTGTTTCTTGTTGTTTATTCCGCTGCACATCATCGAAGAAGCACATCACCGAGCGCGACAAGCTATTCACCCCCCCATCATATTTTGACCCTAACGTATAGATCCTTTTACACAAACACCAGAATTATAGGTTAAGCTCCATGAATCTCGTTGTGCTATGTGAAATTTGAGGCCATTCACATAGTAACCAAAGTAGATATTTATTTTACAGAAGAATTTTGATGCAAGATTTATTATTCTATTATCTTGCACATTTGATATTTTATGGTCTTTTACCTATAAAAATAGTATAAATTAGGGCACTTCTTAATACACATGAACTAAAAAATTTGATAAATTATCTAACTTACATATATTTGAAACCATAATGCAAATTCGGCCTCTAACTTTTCAGCTACCTCACTTGCACCCATTGATAGATTTTGTAGATATAGTGTTATTCGTACAAGCTAGGAAAAAAGGTAATTTTGAGATAATAGGGATATCAAGCAAACAAATTAAATGAGGGATAAATGTTAATTAGAGAAGTCAACTTATTTTATGTATGATTTGACCTCATCATAGTTTAAAAGTATGTATGTTCTTATAGCATGATATTCTTTTTGAGTTAAGAATCAAAAATAGATGCACCGATTGGCTTACTAGGAAATTTGAAGATAGAAAGTATCGATGGGTCTATCAGCTGAGCATCATCATAATTTCTAGGGCACTCGCAATATCTAATTTTCACATTATCAACAAAATAATAGGAATAGATAGAAGATGCTTCTTCAACCAGATAAGCATTACATATTAACACCTCAACTCTTGCTTTGTTACAAGCATTATTCTTTAATTTTCTCAAAAATCATTCGAATGGATACATCCATTTGTACTACGGAGGACCAACTATTTGTATCTTGTATAGTAATATACCAATAGATGTTCCATTGAAATAAAACTAGATGGAAATATACGCTTCAGCTTACATAGTATGAGAGGAATGTTTGTTTCTAGCCAAAGTATATCATCCATCATAATACATCTCACTATCAAATCCCTAAAAAATAGATTCAATTCTATGAGTGCTTGTCAAATATTACGAGGAAGTAAATCACGGAAAGCTATTGGAATAAGTGTTTGCATGAATAGATAATAGTCATGACTCTTCATTCTAAATATTTTTAACATGTTCATATCCATGCATCGAGCTATATTTGAGGCATACCCATCTGAGTATTTTATTTCTTTCAACCAACTATATAAAGCTTACTTACCATCTTTGTCCAATGTATAACAAGCCTTTGGAAATTTATTGGTTGTTTTATTTTGATGCAACTTTAGTATGTTTACTAGTTTTTTAATTTCTCACATGATTTTATAGTATCTTTAGTTCTTCTAGGCACGTTCAGCACAGTGTTGAAGATATTATTTAATAAAATTTTCTCAACATGCATGACATCTAAATTATGTCGAATGAGTAGATACTTCTAATAGGGAAGCTCCCAAAAAATGTTCTTTTTCTTTCAACCACACTTGCACATCCTAACAATATATTTATTTATCTCATCGGAACCAGATTAAGATATTGGTAGAAATCTATAACTGTCTATTTGTTCAATAATTGCTTCACCTGAAGCATGGACTGTTGGAGGTTTAACTACAATATTCTTTAGAATTTTTTTATTTCGCCTAAAAGGATGATCAACATGTAAAAATTTATAGTGATTATCAAACCAAGTTACTTTCCCACTATAAGGTAATGAAAATATATCAGAATATTTCATGTAGTGGAGGCATGCTAATCTACTAGTCATGCTACATCCCGATAACATTGAGTATGCTGAAAAATCACTGATCATCCATAATAATACAATATGCAATCTGAAATTAGTTTTACTTGCAACATCATAAGTGACTGACCCTACATTCCATAATTTATTCAACTCGACAATCAGAGGTTGCAAGAAAACGACCAAAATGAATATTGTTGTCCTAACTGGCCAAATGGATAAAATCCATCTGCGAAAAGTCTCAATCTCTCATTATGTGGTTCCATTGCATAGGAGGAAAATATAGTATCAAGATGTTTCCATGCAAGGGAATCATAAGGATGACACATAATACCTCCTTCGTGTTAGGGTTGCAAGGTTGCAAACATAGTCCCACATTAAAACCACATGGGAAAGATCATGAGTTTATAAGAGAAAAGATATCTCCATTGGCATGAGGCTTTTTGGGGAGAGCCCAAGAGCAAAACCATGAGGGCTTAAACCCAAAGTGGACAATATCATACCATTATGGAGATATCTAAATTATTTTCGATCCTACAATTGGTATTAGAGCACAGACTCCCAGAAGGTTTAACCGCTGACTGTGCACAAGAGCTATGGTCTGATTAAGCCATGTGGGTGCAATATTGACCTCGAACAAAGAAAGTGGGGACTCCTATGTTCGGATCAAGAGGACCAGACACCAAGCAGGAAGTCATAGTTGCGACTAGGCAAGGAAGTCCTAGTAGGTCAGGTGGACCGAGAGGCAGGAAGACCTGGTGGGTCGAGGATCGGGCGTGGGAAGGCTGTGGTCCTTTGTTTGAGGGGAGGTTGTTGGGGTTGCAAGGTTTCAAGCATAGTCCCACATTAAAAACACATGGGAAAGATCATGAGTTTATAAGAGAAAAGATATTTCCATTGGCATACGGCCTTTTGGGGAGAGTCCAAGAGCAAAACCATGAAGGCTTAGGCCCAAAGTGGATAATATCATACCATTGTGGAGATATCTAAATTCTTTTCGACCCTACACTTCGTACTCATGTTCATGATGTCACATCAAGTGGCAAGCTGTAGTAGCAGATGCATACAAGCGTTGAAGTCTTAAAGGAAAGTAATACATCACTTTCCAAATAATATTTTTCTTTCTTCTTCTTTGGTTTGAGAGTACGATGCTTATAATGAGGATGAGTACAGATTTTGCATTCACTTAGCTCTCCGTCTTCATTCCAAAATATCATGCAATGATTTATATAGCAATCAATATTATCTTCAAACAAACCTAAACCTCTAACTAATTTAATTATACAGTAGAAACTATTAGTCATTATATTATTAGTAAGGAGCAACTATGACATCAATTAACATATCTCATCATAACATTTTTCTAAAAATGATTTTCTACTTTCATATTCAATAACCTTGCAGTAGTTGATAGTTGAGAATGACTAAAAGGAATATCTTTTTATACTTCTCTTTTACTAGCCTTTAACATTTCATATAGTTGCTGATATTCAGGTGTTGTATTTCATCTATATTGGAATAATCAACTACATTCATCGCATCGTGAACCATTGATTGCATTGCAATATCATTAGTTGATGATTCCCAATAACAGTTGTGCTAGACGACGAATCACCAGAAGGCCCAATTGATTTATACAAATAAGACTTTTCATAACAATATCAATTGTAATAATTTGACACAAAATCATTTCTACATATATATACTTTTATGGTATCCTCATCACGAAAAGCTCTATTTCTACATTTCGAATAATTGCACTGACACCGTAACTCGGCATCATTCAAACATTTTGGATGACTCTTAGCAAAGTTCACAAACTATTCAACTTCAGCAATAAAATCATCTCTAATAAATATATTTTCTAATCGATTGTACATTCTAGCTTTGTTCATATACATTGTCACCTAATGAGAATACAACTTCATATAATTTATTACAAAGTACATGAGTTGCTAAAACTATTAAATTGAGAATTAAAGATTATCTTAGATGTAAATATACCAATACTAAAATAACAAAATGACGATATCATGTTATACATCTAAATTCATCCCTATAAAATAGCATATATATACTATTTAATAAATTATATTTGAAAATATGTAGTCCAACTGAAGAGAATACAATTTCATACAATTTATTACAAAGTACATGAATTGCTAAAATTATTAAATTGAGAATTAAAAATTATCTTAGATGTTAATATATCAATACTAAAATAACAAAATGACTATATCATGTTATACATCTAAATTCATCCCGGTAAAATAGCATATATATACTGTTTAATAAATTATACCTGAAGTGTGTAGTCCAACCGAAGAAGAACAACAAATGCAATATACTACAAAATAAACAAAATTTAGCTAAAATTAATCACAAACAATGACAAGCTAGGATAAATTCACGATAGGTCCAAGCTAGCAATTGCAAGCTCACGATCGGCAAAGCTAGCAATCGGATAAGCTGCCGACCGACCACGTGCCAGTCGTGACTAAGCTGTTAGAATGTATACTAAAAGTCCAGCTTTTTGTATAAACACTTAGTTTGAAATAAGAATCACATTGGTCAAATATCTGCATTTATGTTAAATGCAGTTGTCCATTTAATTTATATTGTATATAACATGGTGTGAGGTGTCATACAGAAGATCATGTTATCAGTTCCTTATAAATTATAAATAGTAGCTCACAACCAAGATGGAACGGGACAAACCATTGAAGTGGTTGTAGTGTAATTTGGTATTAGTTTATCTTAACTATAAAATTACACTAGTACACTAGGTGTGTATTGAGCATGACCATTTGAGATAGTTCTTTTTATACTAACTTAATAAAAGAACAAAACCTCTGTTATTATGAAAGTGTATGCTCTTAATCCCGATATAATAACAAGCACGTATACTTAGTATTTATTTCTTTAATTTATCAATGGGTGAGATTTAGTTCGATAAATCAATAGGTCCGATAAGTTGAAAAATAATATTATTTATATGGTGTGTTATTGATTATAGAAGGAAATTGTGTCCTAGTAATCTAGGTTGATAATGTCCCCTTGAGGAGCTCATAAGGAGTGTCATGTAAACCCTACAGGTGGACTTAGTCCGACATGACAATAAGGTTGAGTGGTACTACTCTTGGAGCTAGATATTAATTAAGTGAGTTGTCAGTAACTCATTTAATTAGTGGGCATTCGATATCTTAAACACAGGGAGATTAATGCACTCATAATAAGAAGGAGCCCATAATGTAATTTGGCATTGGTGCGGCAGTTCAATAATAACTTTTTAGTGGTATGAGTTATTATTGATGAACTTGAGTTTGGTGTTCGGGGCGAACATAGGAAGCTTAAGCTCATCGGGAGACCAAAATCAATTTCTCCTCTCGGTCCCTGTTGTAGCCTCTATAAAGCCTTGTATCCACAAAGTCCACTTCTTACCCAAGTAATGGGTCGGACATATCCTTGCTTGGAGCAAGGGGGTCGACCAAGCATTGTCTTGGAGCACATGTAGTGGTCGGCCAAGCCATGCTTGGTGACCAAGCATGGGGTCGACCATAGGAAAAAGGAAGTTTTGTTTAAAACAAAATTTTATTAAAATCTTTCCTTATTTGTAGTTATCTACAATGGTTAAAAGAGAAATTTTATTTTGTTAAAATCTTACATTTTTTGTAGTTATCTACAATAGTTAAAAGAAATATTTTAATTTCCTTTTATAACCATCTTCATGGTTTTAAAAGAAAGTTTTAAATTTTTAAAATCTTTCCTTTTATAGCTATCTACAAAAGATTAAAGAGATATTTTAATTTTGTTAAAATCTTTCCTTATTTGTAGTTATATATAATGTTTAAAAAGATATTTAATTTTTGATAAAACGTTCTCTTTTTGTAACCATGATTTAAAAAGGAGAAGTTTTAATAAATCTTTCTTTTTTTTGTAGTTGTCTACATGTTTTAAAAGAGAGAGATTAATTTTAAAACTTTCCTTTATTGCCATGTACAATAGGAAATTAAGAAAAGAGAGATTTTAATTGTTGTTAAAATTTTCTTTTTTTAAAGGGGGACCACAAATAAGGAAGTTTTAATTATGCTTAAAACTTTCCTTTTTTGCCATGACCAAAGATTATAAAAGAGAGGTAGAGGTTGCCTTATGGATAATTAATCTCTCTTAGCTCCTCTCCTTTCCTTGGTGTGGCCACCCATCCTCTTCTCCCTTCCCTTTTCTTTGTGGCCGGCGGCATTAAGGAGAGAACCTCATCCTTGGTGGCCGGTTGTATAGAGAAGAAGAAGAAGAGAATGAGACATTGTATCCTAGCATCCCTTAGTGGTTAGTGGCCGGATTTTCTCTCTTTTCTTCCTTTCTCTTTTGCTTCCTAAGGGTCAGCGGCACATCAAGTTGGCATCTCCTTGGTGGTCGGCTACTTGGAGGAAGAAGAAAAAGAGGAGTTTCCTATTTTGGCATCCCTTGGTGGCTCGAGAGTCTTGGAGGAGAAGAAGTGGTTCAAGTGGATTCCATCTTGGTAGATCGTTGCCCACACAACGTTCAAGAGAAGAAGAGGAATACAACAGAAGATCAAGAGGTCTTTAGCTACAAAGAAATGTATAACTAGTTATTTGTTTCCGCATTATAACTAGTTCATGTTCTTTGTGTAGATCTTGAAAAACCAAACACAAGAGGCTATCAATTTTAGTTTATCGATTTTATTTTTCGATTTCATGTTTCGATATTGTGCTTCTATTGAGATCTCTGTAGTTAAATCTAGTTTACTGTAAGAAGTTAAATATCGGTTTTCTTTAAAAAGCTTTGTCTAGGAAGTGGTGGATGATCTCATACCCAAGAAGGCCTAGTGTCTCGCTATGTTTAACCTGGAAGTCGATCTTTGAAATAGATATTTAATAACTTCTGTAATATGATTTAACTTAGGAATATCACATCGGTTAAACTTGGAGTAAAAATGTTAAATATCGTTTCCAATCCAAGTTTAACTTCTGAAGGACAATTTGGATTAATAATGTTAAGTATCGTTTGCAATCCAAATTTAACTTTAGTAGAGCACATGGGTAGCTAGGTTATGTTCTATGCTTGTACAAATTTTTGTACAGGGGAACTAGAACGGTATTCCGAGTAGCAACCAACACAAGCTACTAGCCGTAGCTAATAGGTGGTGGTCGACCACATTGCTAGCCACTGCCGACCGCCCAACCTACGTGTTGGCAGTCAGCACAACCAGGTGCTAGCTGCCGGCATAGCCGCATGCTATGTCGGCTACCAATCATTATCGGCGTCAAGAAGAGGGAGAGAGGGGGCGGAGAGACTTACTGGAGAATCAACGGAGTGCTGAAGATTATGGATGACAACGAATCGAGTTTAAACTTGACCCCGTATTAAACCCACCCCGTTCGGGGCAGATTTAAGTCCGGTCAAACATATTATGGGACGGGTCTAAACCCTTTGACTGAGTTTAGAAGTGGATTCGGGGCGAGTTACGGGTTTCAATGAACCCGTCTCGTGTGTATATATATACAATAATAATAACTTATTGTTATCTTGTATTTTTTTTTTAAACTTAGCAAGTTGGCGGGTCCAACCTGTTAGATTTTGAGCAGGGTCGGGACGAATTGAAAAATTAGGCAGGGTAGGTTCGGGTCTATTTTTCCTGGCGGGGCGGGTTCTGAGATTAATCAAACCCGATCCGAACCCACCTCATTGCTATCCCTATTGAAAATTGGGGGAGAAGAAGCCGAAGCCACGCGTGAGGAAAAGAAAAATCGGGGAGGCCTAATTCTGATCGGACTTACCAACGAAATCTTTAAAACAATATATTATGTCCTAATTTTAAATTCAAACAATTTGATTAAAAAAAGCTATAAATACCATGTTATTTCATAAAACTTTGTGAGTGTAATAACTCGGCACAAACATAAGAGGAGTTCGATGTGGCATCCGAAGAAAACATCTTCAATTATATAATGGAACCTTTAACGTAGAGACATCTTCAAAATGTTAAATAAAAAAGAAAGTTACATTATTGATAAATTAATAGTTAATATTAATTTGCATTTTGACTCGATCATTAAACACTTTATTTACCAGAAGAATAGATACAGAAGGCGGAAATTCAAGAAGAAATATGCTAAACCTTCTTTTTAAAAAAAACTTTTTTTTTGGATTAAAATGAAAATAAGGAGTGCATTTTGGACACTATTTCTCACATCACGTGACAAGCATTAGGATTCTCGTCGCTGAACATGGCCGCCGCCCGCGTCGGCGGCTGGTAGTAACCGTAATAGTTCCCCTGCATCGCCCGCGCGTCGTCGTATCCATGCTTGTAATAGTTGTACGACGAGGAGGCGGCGCCGGCGAGAGCCGGGTGGTGCTGCTGGTTCTGGTGGCTGAAGTCGTACTCTGCGCCGCCGCCGCCGTACTGGAACGGCCACAGCACGGCCCTCCGCCCCGTCCGCCGCACCGCCTTCAGCACCTTCTTCTGCTCCACGTGCCCCGTCACCGTCACCTTCTGACTCGCCATGTCGATCTCCACGCCGTCGACGCCTTCCAGTTTCTGGATCGCTTTGCGGATTTTGCTCTCGCATCCCGCACAATCCATGTGTACGCACATCTCTACAATCTGTTTTTTTTTTCAAAAAAAAAACTCATTTATTAATTTAACAACAACAGCTAACAGATCTAATTTTAAAGAAAAGAAACAGTACTATTACTCACAGTCATTTTTGAAATCTTTCTTCCTCTTTTTTGCTGAATTATGAATCGCTTCTCCTGTGAACGACTCAGTGTTGTTGGATTGAGCAAGTAGCAGTGGCTTTAGTGCATATTTATAGAGCGGAAGATTGCGATGCAAGTATGCGTACTTTTTTTTAAAAAATATAATTATTTATTTAATACTTTAGCACCGACTTCGTCTCGTTCGATTCCAGCCCAACACATAGATGTCTTGTATGAGTGCCCGGGTTTTATGCGGACGTTTTTCTAGTTCAGTGGAGGACGACACGTGTCTCCGTCTTCTTTTTCCTTGAAGTAGAGGAAGCGTGGGAGGTGCTGGGCTGTTTTGTTTTCCGATTCGCTGTCATTATTTACACACGAATTTAATTTACAGTTTTTGTTATTGGATTAACTACAAATGAAAGTTTGCCACGTTCACGGAATGCGTGTTTGCTGTTTTAAAAAACAACAGATCAAGTTACGGAATCTCGCATTGTGAGCCAGCCGCGCCGGATCCTGTCGACGGGAGCGTACGTTTGACTTGACTGACGCATACCACGTGTCATAAAGTTATTTGTTTGTACGGTGAGGTCGGCAGGGATTGGGGCAACTCTGCTATCTTTCCTGGGACAGCAATCATAATAGGCGAAAGATTTATTGGTCTAAATTCAAGTAAAAAATTGCCATGTCATCTATGTTCGTGTTTGCTGAATGAGACGTTCGCGGTCGACGGTCTGGAGAGGCACGTGGAAGGTTGGCCCCGACCGAAAGCTATGGGTCTCCTGATGGCGCGGATTATGGGCGAGTTGTTGGCAGTTGGAAAATGGGATGAATAAAAAAATAATTGAAATTCAGTTTTAAGTTATTAAGAAATAAGTGACGTGACATAATTGTTTTTTTAATTTAAATGCATTACTTAGTAAATAATTCAATTCATGTTTCGGATGAATGAAACAATAAGATGATGATCGTATCAAATATTTATCCGTCTAAATTTAAAAGAAAATTCATATTTTAGAAACATCATATGAAGATATTTTTTAAAATTGATGTTCAAATATTTTTAATAATGAAGTATGATTTTGTAGCACTTAAAAATTGACAAGGAGCTAAAAAAAAAGAATATCTGTGGACCAAAAAGGAACAAGCTGATTTTGTAGCGAATGGACAAGTAGAATTTCACCTTCTAAGCGTGCTACCGTTGCAGGAAGTCAATAGAGTCGACTCCTATGACTCGGCAAAAAGACTCTGGGAGAAGTTCATAAAGTTACGTGAAGGAACTTTGGAAGCGAAACTTGCAAGACGCGATATGCTCAAAAACTAACTCATCAACCTTCGGCTAAAAGGAGAGTACGTCGCTTAACTACACGTCAAACTGAAGGAGTTCATCACCGGACTCACAAATCTCGGAGAAATAGTAACAAACCGAGATTCACAAAGGTACGCATTGAATGCTTTTCCGAGAACACCTGAATGATCCTCAATAGACGCCTACTATATTTCTATGGATCTAGAGGTAAATTCATTAGAAAGTTTATTTTCTACTTTAGAACTTTACAAATCTAGATGTGTAGAACTAAGGAATGAACCAAATCAAAACATTGCCTTAAGGGCAAAAATGGACGAACAAGACTCTGAAGCCTCTATCAACAAAGATGAAGCAGCCTTAATGGTAAGAAACTTTAGTAAATATCTCAAATCTAACAAATTCAACAAGCTGCAGGATAGGAAATATGTGCGAAGCAAAAGGAAGGTACGATGCTACAATTGCCAAGAAGAAGAGCACATCAAGGACGACTGCCCTAAACTAAAGAAGAAGGAGAAAGAAAAAGACAAAGGGCCCAGACAAATGAAGTACAAAAACTTAAAAGTTATGTAGGATGAATCGTCACCCTCTGAGTCTGAGATTGAGGCCTATACCGGACTGACACTAATGGCGGATCATCATAAGGACGAAGAAAGTACCTTAGAAATGAGCATCAACGGAGGGGGAGAGATGTCGAAAGAAAGCAACAACAAAGGGGAGCATCAGATAATGAAATCATTACGGTAAGTAAGGTATCAGGGCCGGTCCTAAACTCTGAAGGGTCCGGTGCAAAAAAAAAAATGGGCCCTTTAAATTCAGATAAAAATAATAAAATCGATACTATATAATAATTCATCAACAGAACACATTAACTAAAATTCATAATAATGAAAATATTATATTCAATGTTGCTAATACTCAGTATTAGAAAATGAAAAAGAATTATTACAATTAACTATGAAAAACTGATCTTCTTGTAGTTTTATTTGCAAAGTCATTGATCAATTTTTCATAATTGAGTTTTTCTAAAAACTCACTCTCAATCGAAATCATAGCTAATGCATTCAATCTTGTTTGGGTCATGGTTGATCTCAAACAAGATTTCAACAACTTCAATTTAGAAAAGCTTCTTTCTGCAGATGTGACAGTCACCGGAATAGTTAATAATATCCTATATTCAATGAATGAATTCGGGAAACAATTCATTCTTTGCAAAAAAAATTAGTATTTCACTTGTTGTTTTTGTTTCCTTTGGTAGAATATGTTGTATGATTTTCAATTCTTGATATAAGTCATCTCCATCCAAATCTGAAACATCTTGTCTTGTACCATTTTTTCTTTGTAGTTTCCTTTCAAGATTCTTACAACGAGCTTTCAAGTCCTCATCCATCAATGAACTCAACTTTTCAACTATGAAAAGAAATCCAAAAAGATCTTCATATTCCTCATATTGCTCAAACCTTTTCTTCAATGACCCAATTGTTTGATCTACTATGAACAAGAAATAATGAACTCTAAAAACTTCCTCAGCAGATTCTTGAGGTAGAGGTAGTTTCAAAGACTCATATGTAACCTCATCAAAATGTCTTTTTCTATATATTTGTCTTTTTCAGGAAAAACGGGATCAATCTCCATTGTTGAAGCAAGTTCTTTTGATGTATTGATAGCTTGTCCAAATTCAGATTCTCTATACTCTTCAAAAGAAGCAATTAACCCCTTAATCTTGGTCATAGCAACGTCAATAAGCATGTTTTCATATTGTAAGCTTTTGCTAACAATATTAACCTTACCCAATATCTCATACCAAATAATCATACCCACTAAAAACTCAAAATTTCCAAGTTCAAATGTTGCTAAAGACTTAGCTTCACTTCTTATTTTAGAGTCAGTGTCTTTTTCTTCTGCAACTTGAAGTAAAGCTTCTCTGATTTGTTGAGCTTGAAGTACCACTGCTTTTACACTTTCAGTACGACTTTCCCATCGAGTGATTGACAATGGCTTGAGAGTTAAACCTTTTACCGTTACATGATCTATCAAAATCTTCCATCTCTTTGTAGAATGAGAAAATATTGTATAAATCCGTTGTACTACTCCAAAAAAGTCTTTCGCTTTTCCACAGGAATTTGCAATATCACAAAGTGTTAAATTCAAACAATGACAACCACATGGAGTATACAATGCCTTGGGATTTATATCCAACAATTTTTTTTGTACGCCTTGGTGCCTCCCTTTCATATTTGCCCCATTATCATATCCCTGTCCTCTCACATTATCAATATCAAGATCAAAACTCTTCAACACATTTTGGAGTTCTTCAAACAAGCCTTGTCCTGTTGTATCATCTACTTTTAAAAATCCCAAAAAGTATTCTTCTACTTTCATTGGGCTTGTAGAAACATCAACACATCTTATAACTAAAGTCATTTGCTCTTGGTTACTAACATCAGGAGTGCAATCAAGTATTACAGAAAAGAACTTAGCTTTTTTAATGATTTCAAGAATAGAACTCTTTATTTGAGAAGCTAACAAGCATATCAATTCATTCTGAATTTTGTGGCTAAGATAATGATGATGTGTATTTCTTTCAATATGTTCCCTCATCAGTGAGTCCCACTCAGCAATCATCTCAACAGCAGCCATAAAATTTACATTGTTATCATTATAAAGTTTCTCATTACTACCACGAAATGCTATATTTTGTTTAGCCAAAAATTTCACAAGTGAAATTAATCGATGTAATACCTTCCTCCAATGCTCTTTTGCCTTCTTGATTTGATCTTGAATAGCATGATCAATTGTTGTACCCTTCATTAACCTGATACGCAACTCAGACCAACTAACATAATAATTGATATGCTCAATACTTGTCTCATGTTCTTTAAGTCTGCTACTAAGATGCCCCCAATCACAGTATCCCTCATTTTCTAGTTGACTTGGTTGAGGCCCCCTTTTGAACAACTTGCAACAAAAATAAAATGCTTTATCTCTATGGTGCTTTTGACCATTTAGCAAAATCCGAGTATAGAAATCTGAAGAGAATCGTCTATTTGATTTATCTTTGGGACCTTTCCCTGTTAATACATCTCTTATAGGGCCCTTTTCCATTAATTGATCCTTCCACTTGGGATCTAAATTCTCCCAATTTTTAGGATCAAAAATGTCAAGTGGAATTGATGAACTTGGTTCTTCATTCACTTCATTAATAGCATCATTATCACTTTCAGAATAATTATTTTTAAAGTCTAAGTCATCACCACCTTCATTGTCTTCAATCTCATTCACATCTCCCTCTATATCATTTTCAATGGCTAAGCCTTCATGTAATTCATTATCATTGTTTTCTTGTTTTTCTTCATTAACCAAATCTTCAAGTGATGAATTTTTCGATTCTTTGATAATAAATTTGTCAATTGCCCCTCTTTGAGACTCAATAAATTCTTCAACTCTTTTTCTTTTTTTCCGCTTATCATGTCCTGATAGATACTTCCTAGTATCAGACATTCTAATTTTCTACAAAAAAAAAAAATCAACATATGAGAAGTAACTTTGTAGATTCATATTAACATATTAACATGGAAGAAAACAACATGCTAATTGCTAATTAAAACATATGAGAAGAAAAATTATGATTCATATGAAGATACAATAGTCCAAATAGAGGGGAAATTGGAAGAATTGAAAATCAAAAAATTTACCTTGATTATCTTGTGAAAATTCTTAAAGTTTAGCCTAACAAGAGATGTCTCTAAAAAAATTGTAAAACTGCAATACTGCATCATCAATAAGAAGAAAGGAATTGCATAACTTTAACTTATAAGTGTGCTGTAACAAAAGAAAATCAAATATTTGCATGATTATGCATGCTAATTGCATGTCATACTACAATTGAACATGTAAATAATTAGCTTTATTTAACAGGTAATATTAGTATGTGTCGAAATTAGAAAAAGGCGAACAGCAAAAGCAAAAGCAGAAAAATATCCGTGCATGAACTGACCTGATTTAATTGTTGACCTTGAGCCTTCGAAGTTCGGACTCCGGCGAACAGCAAAACTGCAAAAGCAGAAATTAGAAAAAGGCAAACAGCAAAAGCAAAAGCAGAAAAATATCAGTGCATGTGCTGAGTGCTAACCTGATTTAATTGTTGACCACGTCTCTGTTGAGCCTTCGAAGTTCGGCGAACAACAAAAGTAGAAAAAGGCGGCACCTTTAGGTTTAGTTAGCGAAGATGGAGGAAGAAGTATCGTTATTTTTTTGGCACTTTTACAAAAAAGCCCATAGTAGTTTATAATTTATAAGTAGGTCCTAAAATATATAAAAAAAATTAGGCCCTCTAAGAAATGGGGCCCTGTGCGTCAGCCCCACATTGACCGCATCAGGGCCGGTTCTGTAAGGTATGCTCCCGATCTCCTGAAGAGTTATTTGAATTTATTAAAATGCTTTCTAGAAACATGTGCAAATTAGAAAAATAAAAAGTTAAAATTAATCTCAACAAATGCATATCCCCTAGAAAATGTTTGATAAATTGAAAATTAAAAATGATAAGCTAAGAGAGCAAATAGAATTACTAAGAAAGAATGATGCATGTTCGAATTTTTCAATAACTGAACAACGATAACTGATCTCAGGAGGCTATAAAAAGTTCCTGGAGTTAGAAATTATTAAATAACTTAACAACAACTTCTGTATTCATTTTCTAGCTAATATCTGAGCTTTTTAAAGAGTGTAAGAGATTTCTCCATCTTCAACAAAAGAGATATTTTTAGTAGAGCTTGGCATCTGTTTTGGATTAACAACCACCTAGGTTGTAATCAAGTAAAAATCCTTTCCTTCTTACTTATTATTTTTATAACTTGTTATTTCTTTTATGTTAATTATTTTTACTTAATTAAATTATGCATCCTTGCTTAGCAAAAGCAAGAGATTATTTCTAACTTATTTCAGGCTATTCATCCTCCTCTAGCCGACTTATGTGGACCTACAACAATTTCAAACCATATAAAAATATCTATTAATATTGTGTTCATTGTTTATGTTGCAGTATTTCCTATGTTTGAATTACTAATAAAAAAAGATTTGAATATACATGTACAACTACCCAACATAATATATGTGTTCTTGTCTAAGATCGCTATCGGGTGAGTCAGCGAAGAGCAATTGTCATGGAGAAGGTCGTAGGTGATATGATGGCAGGGGAGACACAAAATTCCTACAAACGCTCAACAAGAGGTTAAAAGTAGGCGTTGAGGTTGGACTTGACATGACCACTCCGACACTTAAGTTAGCACAAGGGTTAGAGAAAGAGAAAAGTCATAGAGGAGAAGAGTTTGAATGTCTATTGTGCGTACTTATGCCCATGGAAGCCGGTGACCTTTTAAAGAGTTGTAAGTGTGTGCTTATGTTACCCACATATGTTGGCCATGCCTTTCGAGAGAAATGACTATGTTGTCCATGTCCTCCGAGAGAAATAACTATGTTGCCCACATTATTCGAGAGAAACGATTACACAACTGAGATGATCCTGCTGCTTCCTTATCCAAACACCTCCTATGTTTTCAGCAAGCCACATAGGATGTAAGCCCCAACCAGGTGTGGTTGAGCTGAAAGAGTTTACTGACCAAGTTGATGGAGTCAGGTAACCAAGCTGAAAGAGTCAGGTGACCGAACTGCCCTAACTAAGGGTGGTTGAGCTGAAGGAGTCTGCTAACCAAGCCTAAGGAGTTGCATGACCAAACTGAAGGAGCTGGGTGACCAAGCTGAGGGAGTTTGATGATCGGACTGAAGGAGTCTGATAACCAAGCTGAAGGAGTTGAGTGACCGAGTTGAGAGAGTCTAGTAAACCAAACTAAAGGAGTCGGGTAACTAAGCTGAATGAGTCAAATGACCGAGTTGTCCCAACCAAGGGTGACTGAGCTGAATGAGTCTGTTGACCAATTTAAAGGAGTCATATGACCGAGTTGAGGGAGTTCAATAAATCGAGCTAACGAAGTTGGGTGACCGAGTTGAGGGAGTCTGATAAACTGAACTCAAGGAGTCAGTTAATTGAATTGAAGAGGTCGAGCTATGTTAGGTTCGCCTGGACCAAGTTTGACTTTTCTACACCCTTTGAGTTATAACTCTGCTTGACTTTTTACCCCCAATTAAATTTTGGATTGACTTAGAGATGTCACGTGTATTCCTATTTACTCGATACATCAATATGTAAAATTTATAATTCAAGAAAAAAAAATTCATAATCAATAATGATGTTAAAATAGAAAAATATTTCTATTAATTTGGCCTAAAATATTACATAATTCTAAAAAAGAGTTTACACATGAGTAAATGGATAAGCCATCATGCAACACGTATGTAAATATATCAGTATACAGTATTCGATTGATTGAACTATGGTTTATATTTTTACCCAAAGTTCACAATTACAATTCAATTAAGAGCCATATTTTTACTATTATTTAGACAGAAATAGATTCAACCAAATAGACTGGAAAAGGCGTATCTTAAAATTTTAAAGAAATAGATATATAATTTGATAAATTTCAAAATAAAGTGTGGTATGTGGATATTTTGCAATTTTAGATATTTTTTTTAAAAAGCTTTTTAAACATTATTAATTTGGGCCGGTTCAGGGCGGCCCAAAAAGGCATCCCCGATAAGATATTGTCGGGTAACACATGGACGCAGAATTGACACACTTCTCGGTTCGCCATCGTGCATTGTTTTTCACCAAAGTCATACCCGCCAATCACTAATGACGAACTGCGCATTATACAGACGGACCCACATACATTCTACTTCGTAAATGGAGTAAGGGTTCACAGTTCACTGAAGGCGTCATTTGCTTTCCGCGTCACTGAAAGCATCACCAACGCTCTCCGCAGCGCCGGCGATGGCGGTGCTCACCGCCTCCGCCTGCTCGACCTATCGCCTGGTGATCCGTTCGGAGGCGCACTCGGTGGAGGAGGACCCCTCCCCGACCCTCCCCACCCGCATCGTCCTCCCTAAGAAGAAGCCAGTCAAGTGGTCCACCGGCGTCGCTCCCGGCGAGTACGGGGGCCCCCCGACAACCACCAAACTCAGGAAGTACTGGGGCGGGGGTGACGAGGATCCCGTCACCGCCACTGATGACTTCATCTGGAACAAGGAGTTTCTAGGCCGCATGCAGCAGCTCCTCGACGGAGACCAATCAAACCCTAATTCTGTTCCTTCTTTTGTAATTTCTACCTTCTTACCTCGAATATACCTACGACTCTCATGATTTCAGATTTAAATTCACATAATTTAACAGAACAAGGAGCCAGATTCAGGATTCCTAAGCCTCAATCGATCCATGAGCCTTGACAGGTTTACCATCACATCTTGTTTTCCTATTGAAAAACTATTATTATTGTTATTCAGTCCTATGGATTGAGAGAAAGTGTGCCATTTGCAGCATGGAGGTCGATCTTAGCAAAGAATTGATGCCACCACCAAAGCCGGTGTTGGAGCAGCAGGTAGAAGCCGCAAGGAACGGTCTTTCTTTCACCGAAGTGAGTTTTTTTTTAATCTATCTTGATGTTAAAGTGAGGAACTTGATTCATTGAATTGATTGATTGAATTATTTACTTTTTCTTGTTAGATCAATAATGATGCTTCATCACCGAGATGGAGGTTCGTACCTACACGAAGGGAGCAAGCAAAGTGGGATAGAGCGACTAAGGCAGCCACCGGTGGTAGTGTAAGTAATGACAATTGTTAAGTTCTTCCCTTGATTAGTGTAGTGTATTCATTGTGCCTTCAGAGTTCAAAATTTATGTAGGTATCACAAGTGTCTCTAGGATTGCTGAATTGGTTAGAGATTGCTCTAATGCAATTTGTAATTTTCTAGAATCCATCCCCACAAATCATACACTTGTACATTCAAATCCAATATCTCTAGAATATGAAATAATTTCAACCATTGGCTTACATGATGAAATCTTTGTCCCCATTGGTAGAACAAAACAAATACATATAACAGAAACAATTTTGTGTGCTTCATTCTAAGATTATATCTTCAAAGAGAATCCATATCTAGGTAATATGAAAGAAAAAATTGAATTAAAAATTGGGCAAATCATGGTTTACACATTGTACTAGATACCTCTCAAACCTTTATAGGTTCTTCTCTCAACATAGATCCAAAAGTGAAAAGCCTCACCTTTAGTGTTTTTCTGTTATAAGTCTTTCATCTCTTGTAATATTCAAATGTACCTCACAATGTCTTCTAGGCTTCTAAGCACACCACTTGTGAAAAAAGACATTTGTTATAACTAAAGAAGCACAACTACAACTAAATGTGAACATCTGCTGCAATTAAACGAAGACACTTACTGTAATTAAATCAGAAGAATGATATGACTAAACGAGTGCATCAGCATTCTAGTAAATTTTCCTTTGCCAGAATGATGGCATCTGCTATAATTAAGTGAAGGCATTTGCTATAATAAATGTGAAAAAAGACATCCACCTCATTATAAAATTAATAATAATGCTTTAAGATTGGTGTTGCCAAAATTGTGTAGCACCAATTCAGGCACCACCCTTCACATATCCAGTACATGATGGGTGCCTTTATGTGTAAATTTTATCCATACTTGTGTACTTGGCCCCATATTCCATTTCTATTCCTCCATCAAAAGATAAATTTTACTGATTTCTACTTTTACTATGAAAAGGCCATAAATTGCAAAAAAAAAAAGAAAAAGGCAATTCCATTTTTTTTTTCTCCATATGATTTTGTAAGATTCTAAAACTTTGCAGGAACTTATTTTGCGTGAGTCGAGACGGGAACGAGGTGATCCAAAGATATTGGCAGTACAATCACGACAGCAGTATCTAAAGGTAAAACTCATTAAAGAGGAATACATAAATGATAAAACTCTTATGTTAAGCATACTGTGTTCCTTTAATTCTTTATTAGATCCACTATTATTTGATGTAGCAGTTATCTGTTAACCTTCTCTAGACATTGTATTGCTGTGCTGTTCTTGCAGTTGAAACAGAAGTTACAAATTCTTACTGCCAGTATAGGTGGAATTGGAGTTGTATCTGCATATTTTACCTACACTCCTGAAATTGCAGTTAGGTAAGACAGCATCACAATCATCAATTTTTATCTGTTCATGAATCGTCTCCATCACTATGATGCCTGTTAATTGTGTTATAAGTCTGAGAGAGCTTAATTCAACCTAAAATCCATGCAGTGATGTGGGTGACAACCCAAAAGACCCTCTTTTGTATTAAACATATTATTAGAACTTTCATTTAGAGATGTGAGATTAAGTGGAATTTTACCTCATACTTTTTATTATCTTTAAGTTGCCTCCGTAAGCTCAACAACATTAGAAAGTGAGGGGCTGACTCTAATATCATATTTAAGTTCAAGAGGGAGCTCAATCTAATCCAAAATCTCAGGGCACTTAGATAGGGTACCTTTATGCATTCAAGCATGTTATAATAATCCCCATTTGCAGATCAGGGTCTAAAGAGTTGGTGTTTTGTCATACACATCACTTGTCACTTATCACTCATCTTCCAAGAGATTCATTTTTCCCTTGTCTGGTTTTGATTGTATTATTTTGAGTGGAATTACATTGATGTAATTCAGTAATTAATTTCTTCACCCTTGCTATCTTAGCTTATTTATGCCCCTCTTGAAACTATTTCTTCTCAAATTACGTTAAAAAATATTTGCTAGCAAGTTTTATTTCTAGGATCGGAAATTTGACAATTTTATTGCTTCAGCTTCGGTGCAGGATTGATTGGTTCATTGGCGTACATACGGATGCTAGGCAATACGGTTGACTCAATGGCTAATGGTGCAAAAGGGTTGATGAAGTATGTGGCATCAATATGATTTTTTTCCCTAGTGAAATTAAGAACCCTCTACATGAAAGTAGCCACTACTCACATCTCTATCCATTAATAGGATGTGTTCATGCTTACTCATGAGGTTGTAAATCTTTGAGTATTGTGGCACAAGAAATAGAATAGACAAAATATTAACTATCCATTTGATTTGATCGACCCATTTGACTCACTGCACTTGATTGACCCATCCAATTCATTTGCTTGATCTCTTTTTTTTGGTCAGTTAGCATGCTTGGAAACTCAACCAATCCGAACAACTAATTTGGTTTAACCAACTCAACTTCCCTCCTTGATCCACTTGACCCAACTTGTTCAGCCCCTTGGTTCCATCTAGTGCAGTCGACATGGCTAGTGCATTTGGCCATACGATATGTCTGAGCTATGTTTGAACAACTGATCTTGTTTGCCTAGCTACTCATGCCCCACTGAGTCGCTTGATTGAGTTGACCTAATCAATCCATTATTCTATCATCAAATTTAAAAATACCTCCAAGGTTTAGTTAATCTCAAGATGTCTAAGGTTTCTATTTGGTTATTAAGATGCTCTCTCTCTCTCTCTCTCTCTCTCTCTCTCTCTCTCTCTGACAATTGGTAATTTAGAATGATAAAATAGATTAGTTTGGCCTTGTCATATCATTAACAAAATTAAAACTTGGGAGTGGCTTGGAGTGCTGACATTACCAAAAATTTTAGTATTATTTAAAAAAAAACATTAAACTTTGAAGAATATTTTAATAATTCTTCTTTTTTCCATGGGCACTAACGAAATGTTTCCTGGTTGGCAGAGGAGCCGTTGGACAACCACGGCTACTGGTTCCAGTTATACTAGTGATGATGTTTAACAGGTGGAATGAGTAAGTTCCTTGCACCTCAAAAAGTATTTTTCTCAATATGCTACATTAATTTTTTATTTCTGCAAATTTTTCATGTAAATAATTTTTCCTCTAGTTATGAGTACAAAGAATTGAATAAGTTATTGATCAAAATTTAGATGATCAATATTTAGTCTGATCCAAAATTTTCAGGATAAGAAAAATTGAACCAATAAGCTAAATCTGACCCAACTCGAATCAGGTCAATTAGATCACATCAAAGTAATTATTAATATTAATAATTTAGTTCTTGTTCAAAAAAAAAAAAAATCTAACATTTTAAGGTAAATATCCATAACTAAATATATCAAAAGACCTCTGTAATGTCAACTACTCATAATCTAAACACATAACAACAAAACATACTAATCATACAGGCAATAGTCACCAAGACTTTACTCAAGAATTCTTAATTTTTTAATAGGACTGCTTTACTATTAAAGTTAATTATGTACAAATCTCACTCGACAAATCTCTCCTATTAAAGTTAATTAGTCATAGAGTCGACTAACGAGTGATTTTACAATGCAGGTAACTAAAATTTAAGTTATTTAAATGTCTGTATAATTAAACTTGTAGCAGGTTGAGTTACTTGGTATTTTGAGTTAGATATCCATATCCCACTAAAATCCAAAATACACTACATCATTTTTATCTCTGAATCTACCCATAATCAAAATACTATAAATTTTTAGATAAGATATCCATCGGTTTAGATTTTCTGTACATGCCATATTTTTTTATTAACAAAAGTTTTTTTCCCCCTTGTATCATTCAGGGTATTAGTACCAGATTATGGTTTTATCCACTTGGAGCTGATACCAATGCTGCTTGGGTTTTTCACCTACAAGGTTGCTACTTTTGCCCAAGCGCTCCAGGAGGCCATTGACACAGTCAATAGTAAGAGCTAAGCATGAACAAGAAACATCACCGACTAGCAGTTGCTTTTCGTAACGAGTTTCATTATTTATTTTTCCTTCTTTTGGGTATCTTTGATTTATGTAAACAGACATTTAATGTCTTATAAGGGGCGAATGGTAGATGGAGAACACAATTTCTCAAAGAAATTTCTCTATTTAAGATCATTTGTAAGATGCAGAACAAAAAGGAAACGAAGTAGCAAAAAAAATCAAAGTGTACGTTTGCTCGTGGTATTGTTTTTCTTTTGCTCCTGTTGATGGCCTGTGGATGGAGCATAAATAGAATGATACAGTTGCAAAACAATAAAAACCCTCAGACTCAGAGTCATTCATTCCGTCATGATGAAAGGATTTCTTGATTTAACTGCACCTTACAAGTCAACATGTTCAATTTAACATATTTAATTTATTTTGGATAAGTTTATTCCTATCAATTAATAGAGTAAATTGCTAATCCTAATTTTATGCGACGACTTGTGAACAATTAGGATACATAGGTATTTGTTTCCATATAGTTAATTAATTAATTAATTTCATTTAAAGGAATTTTTCTATATCATCAATAGAAACCCAAATTGACAATTGTATGAACAAGATCTACATATGCGATGAAATTTCCCCGCCAATCCGTCCCAAGGTCAACACGAAGAAGGTAAATCACGAACGGCTACTAACTTTTAGAATAACGACTAGCACATAAGAGAGGTATTTATTTCGACTTTGTCGAAATTTGAACCCCAAATCTCATGGTGGCAATCCTTCATGCGCTAGCCACTAGACCGTCTCGAGGAGACATTTCGTATATTGTCAATGATTTGATTACAAGATGAGATGAAACATGAAGCATTTAATTTGAACCCCAAGTTAATGTAGTGATAAACACACATTGGGACTCCTCGTGCACCTAAGGGGTGCAAGAAATTCACCTCTCGTATTTGACTCATTTGTTCGTCTCATTGAGGCTGGCTAGGGAGGGATGAATAATCCTGTAATTAAAATAAAAACTTTTATTGCTTTCGACTTACAATGAGCACACGTTAGTTAATTAGAAATAAAAGTATAAAATGAAAATAAGATACACAAGGAATTTATTTGGTTTGTAACCAGAGAAGTTGCTAGTCCAAGGCAATGGAAGTTCATTAAGATTCTCCTTCGATATAGACAAAGAAACCTCTTACAAGCATTGAAAGTACGAACAACTAAAAATACGATTACGAAAATGAAGTACAGGTGTTGTGTTAAACTCCTAGGACTAGGGCTCTATTTATAGCCTACTAATCGAATTTGTCTGTTGGCTGACGTGGCAGCTCAGGGCGCCTGGAGCAGGTCCGGGCGCCCCTAGTGGTGCACTTTATCTGCTTCGCAACAGCTCTTCAGCGGCTTGATGATAATATTTTATCCTCGCCCGAATGCGTCGATTGGTGTTGACGTGGACTCTGAATGTCGATGGGGTGCATGTGCTAGCCCAAGGTGATCTAGGTGCCCAAACTAGTCCGAGCGCCTAGAGTCCGAGTGCCTGGATAAGTCAACTTCGTGTTGACTTGTCTGGTTGTTCCGGTCGCTTGGGTGATTCTCTAGCCATCCAGATTTGAGCTCACCCGAATCCAACTCTGATCTTCTCCTTGAGCCCTCCCTGACTTCTTGTTCCTCGGAAGTGTCGTGAATGTTCTTCTAGTTCATCGGTGTACTCTTCCACAACTTATCATCATTCGGATGCATCGAGCCCATCAACTCGCTTCTCGTGTCATCCTTCTCGTCTGCTGCGTCTTTCGCTCGACTTCTATGTTCCTTAAGTCCTTTCACATTTAGAAACAAAGCATCAAATAACACAAAGTCTAACTTGACTTAGTTTATCACATCAAAATCAACCCGAAGTACTTATATTATTGGGCTATTGTGTGAAATGCCACTTACGCTTTAAGAACTGCTCTCCTGCGGAACGCTGCATGCGGAACGGTGCGGAATGCTGACCTGGATGCGCCACATCAATTGTGTTAAAGTAAAAAAGAAACATTAAAGCAAAAAAAAAAAAAAAAACATGCGACACACCATTTCTTCACCGCTCTCGCTGAACTAGGGTTCCACAGTCGCTCCTCCCTTTCTCGCGGCGCACTCCTCTCCTCGCTGCTAGCTCTCTCACATCAAAGCGCTCCTCTCCTCTCCGCGAGCTCTCTCATGGCGACGCGCTACATCCTGTCAGGTTAAACAAATTTTCTCCAGTGACACCTTGCTTACAAAACTGCTCATTGATGTTATTTTTCATTTCGCAACAGCTACAAACATAAACTCAAAAGTTGTTGAAGATTTCCACAAAAGTTGGAATAAAACTGCTCCTTAAGACGGTAAACTTGATATAATTTGTTTAGTACCTGCTATGGCTTTGTAAATTTCAACAAATATTTGATACATCAGTCTTAGCTACATGAGTATTGTTTGGAATTTATAAAATCTGCATTTTTTTAGGGTAATGTGCCCTACTTTAGATTGTTTGTGTTGTTAAACATTTCTGTATATTTGTGGGAGATTGATTGTTATTGTTGTTAAATAGAAACATTTATTAATTGTAGGGAAGCTAATAACCAATAAAATTATATTTTTGTGTTACAAATTTGTGTTTCAAATTTGTTTCTGTTTAACCAATAAAATTTACTTCTTTATTTTTTTATCAAGTAGGAAATTTTTTCATGTCCCTTATAATGTCCCTTGTTTTCCTTTTTCAGATCTTTTTTCTATTTTATACCGGCAGGAAAAAAGATTATTTTGCTTTAGAAAACTATTAGTTTGCTTCTGTTATTTTTCTTTAGAAATTTCATGATTTGTATTGCTTTAGAGATTGCATGATTTGTTCAATCAAGTTTAGAGTTTAGTGTCTCTGTCAAGTTAATTGAAAAACTTAAGTTTGTTGTTTATTCTAAAATAAGATATAGTATTTATCTATTGTCAAATATAATATGAGGGGGCTAGAAATGGAAGAAAAATAGAGTTGATGATTAGGAATTCATTCCCCAAGCTGCAGATGATCAAAAGCGAAAAATTAGAATGGAATAAACATCACTAGAGGATGCATATTCATTCTATAACCAATATGCACGAGAAGTCGAATTTAGTTGAAGGAATAACACGAGCAGGAAAAACAAGATAACAAATGAAGTGGCGTAGAAATAAATTGTATGCTTTAAAGAAGGATATACAGATGTAATGTGGAACAATAAATATGCAAATGTTGATCAACAAACAAGGAAAAGAGCACGTGACGTAGTTAGAACGGATTGTAAGTCAAATATTGCATTTGTCAAGAAACAAATGAGACTTAATTAGGTTGTCAGTAATTTTATAGAAACCCGTAATCATCGACTCTCGACTCTATCAAAGGTGCATTTGTTATGCTTGCATCGTAATGTTTCAGCAACAAAGAAAACATTAACAAAATAATTTTCAGAGGTCAATGTACCAACTTGTCAACAAATACGATTATTGAAGATGGAGTATAGAGTCCCTGAGTGAGTTGGTTGCTTAGAAAAAGATATTAGAAACTTTGAGAGAAATCTAAGGGATGAATAAAAGGATATTGATGCTAAAACACGGATTAAGTTATTTACATCTGAACAAGAGAAGAATTCTTCTTTTTTTTCTTTGATCATGAGACTGATCCAGATAATAGATTTAGTAGGTGTTTTTGGGCTGATCATGTATCAAGAAGAGCGTATATTGTATTTGGCGATGCAGTTGTATTTGATATGCCATATAACACCAACAAATATGGCTTGATTTTTGCACCATTTGTAGGAGTTAATCATCATAATCAGACAATTTTTTTTGGTTGTGAGTTTCTAAGTGATGAGAAAACTGAGTCTTTTGTTTGGTTGCTTCCAAAGTTCTTAGAAGTCATGCCTAAAGGTGCACCAATTATTTTCATCACTGATCAGGATCCTGCTATGACAAATGTCATTGCACAAGTTTTCCCTCAAACAGTACATCAATATTATTTGTGGCACATATTGAACAAATTCCCAGATAAATTAGACCTTTTGACTTTTCGAAACCACTATAACAGTGTAAAGAATGTTATTATAAATTCTACAACACATGATGATTTTGAGAAGTCATAGGAAGAGACTATCAAGTGTGCTAATTTAGAGAAAAATGATTGGTTGTCCTTGATGTATGAATTGCGACACAGATGGGTGCCAGCGTATTTTAGTCATGTATTTTCTGCAGGAATGTCAAGTAGTCAATGATCTGAAGGTTCACATGTATTTTTCAAGAAATATGTCTAAAATAAGAACTCATTAATGAATTTTATCATCCATTTTAATAGAGCACTGAAATGCCAAAGATATAATGAGTTAGTTGTAGACCATATTGATTTGAATAAGCGTCACAAGATTAAGACAACCTGACTAATGGGAACTCAAATGGTTAAGCTGTATACAAAAAAAGAAATGGCTGGAGTCTCAAAGTGAAATGACCGAGAGTCATAGTTATTATGTGCAACAGACATTTACAGGATTTGCCTCAGCGGTTTACCATGTGATGAAATTTCAAAGTCCTTCTTCCTCAAAATCAAGAGTGCTTACGCATGACAAACAAAGGGACTACATATCGTGTAGTTGCATGAAATTTGAGTTTGAGGGCATTCTATGCAGACATATGTAGTTTTTTTTCATATCAATTAAGTGTTTCTTTTGCCTGATACGTATATGCTCAAACGATGGACACGAAATGCAAAAGTTGGAGCAATATATATTTTAGGGGAGAAAAATGTCATTAATGATCCAGATTCAGAAAGGTATCTAATGTCGAGGGACTCGAGGTTGTCCTATAAAGCTTCAGTATTAGTTGATAATGCATCTATGAATAATGAAAGGACAACATTCTTAGATGAACAATTTAATTGTATTTACAACAATTCAATTGTATCTATAGCAAAATAAAAGAGATGTCCATTAGTACAACATGCAATGATAGAAGTAAAAAAAAAATCCATTGATGAGGGCTTTGGTATTAGTGATCCTTCTACAGTAAGAACTAAGGGATGTGGAAAGATATTGAAATCATCAAAGGAGAAATCAACCTCAAATTTCAGGCTTTGTCGTGGATGCGGACATCGAGGAGTGTCACATGACAAGCATAACTGTCTAAATTTACAATAAGCATATGTGTCATTCTGCATTTCTATTATAAGTTTACTTGCAAACACAAATTTATTTTATTACATTTTGTAAATATAACAATGTGTCAATTAGCAGATCAACTGAAGATAATAATCTTAACAATGTTGATGACACATATAAACTGGATTTGGGATCTATAGCTAGTACTATCAAAGTTATAATTTGTTAAATTATAATGGTTTATTGAGAAAATTAATTTAATAAATTATTTTTATTGTTGCAAGTTCTAACAACATGCTCTAGGATGTTAGGATGCTTGTATATTGTATATGCCCCTTCTATCTCTACAAGAAGCAAGTTGTGATTTTGAATTCTAAAGTTCAAGCTTGTTGATGTCAGGATGCTTATATACTGTATTTTGAATTGTGAAAAATTGGCTCATGACCTGTTGGCTGAGAATTTACTAATCAAGTATGTCAGCAAACTACAGAAGAATGGGTAGTGGATGAGACTCCAAAAGGATCACTTCTATATGCTCCATAGGATTAGTTGTTAGTGTATACAGTATACTTGCATATATTACTGCTTCTTGTTTGCATCCAGTACTGCTTCTTGCTTGCATACATGTTGTTAATTTAAATTGCCTAAATAATGTTGTAGGAACCAGCAGTGCAAGCTGGAAATGCAGTTCTTGGATATAGCAGTGCAAGCTAGAAATGTAGTTCTTGGATATGGCAGTGCAAGCTAGAAATGTAGTTTTTTCAAGCAGTGCAAGTGGAGAAACAATGGGAGTTAATATGGTTTTTTTTTGTCTCACAGGATCAACATTATTATCATTTTGTTAAAGTTAGAATGCAATGGTGTATGCATAGTAATATTATACTGATGTTCTTGATAAGAATTAAGTGTTGTAGGCTATTAAAATTTGAATGCAGTGGTGTTATATTAATATCATTTTGTAAAAGCTTAAGTTGGCTCAATTTGGTCTCATAGGATCATCATTAATATCATTTTGTTTGAAGTGTTCCATCTTTCAAAGTGTTATATCATTTCTTGGGTTGCATTGTTCACTTTTTTCTCTCCCCTATTTTCCTTTCTTTCTTTCTTATTTCGGTTGTGTCTTTTCTTCTTTTTCATTCAATATTAAATTATTTTAATTTAATTGTTTTCAAATATTGAGTTTTGGTGATGGTTTCATACTGTAGCATACTAACAGTACCTCTAGGAATTTGCCTCAATGATTGTTGATGAAATTATGGAAATAACAAATTTCATTGATTTCTTCATTTACATCATATCATAAAGCAAAGAGCTTAATTGATTTCTTGTAGTGTACTTACTAAATTAAGCTCACAATAAGTTTAAGTTCTTTCGAATACAAAAGTTAGTAGCATTAACCAGAGCGGACTGTCCTCCTTCTCAAGTTAAAATCTTTACTTCTATTTTTTAAACAATTTACTTGAGTTTTAGCTACAATTTGCATGATTCATACTGATTTACAACTCCAAGGTTTTAATGGTTGTTGGAACTTCTATGCCTCAGACTGATAGTATTTCTCAAAATAACAATTAAAGGTTCCATCTCAGATTTGATGTAGAAATTAGTCCAATCATCTAACTTAACCATTACTCAGTAGATAATGTGGGGGGCTGTCAATAAGTAAAAGGATAAACTTGCATATGTTGGCTACATGAAGTTCAATTTTGCTCACAAATTTTTGTCCTATTTCCTATTCCTAAGAAGAGAGACCATGTTGCCAAGAAAACCCGCTAAATGCATAACCATATACAACAAGGTGGTTCTTCTGTCTATTTTGTCGGTAATAGGACAATTTTAAAGTTGTAAGAACAAAACAAAACAAGTTACATCAGAAAAGAAATTACACCACTTAGAGTTACATCACAATGTCAAGTTACATCAAAACATAAGTTACATCAACCATATCACCATCATCATAATCCAAGTATACACAACTACAACAATAGCAACTCTAAATTTCCTATTCAATGAACATATCTCATCACTCAACTGTATAGTTACATGATTGTTGTTCTCATCATCCAGAACATCATTGTATTCAACTGTACCTTCATAACTATTATATTTCTTCAATTCACTAATTTCCAACATTAATTTTTTGTTATTCCTCTAAGTCATTCCATAAGAAGAAGTCACACCCGTTTTGCTGAATTTCAAATCAACTTAATCAAAACTCAATAATTTAAAAACTCACAAAACCATGTTGATATAACAAAAACTTACTCTATATTTTGAACATGAAAAAATCATCTTCCTAGATTGGATTCCGTCCATGATATCTAGAGAGTAGCTCGTAACCCACAATAACACAATATGTGAGGAGCTTCACATTGCTCATCGTTCATACATCGTCGAGTGAAAGGTGATGCTGTTGAAGAGCCGGCTGCCATGATTTCTCTTTCCTTGTACCTGAATAGCACCAATATGCGAAAAAGATATAAAATCGATTAAAGCATGTAATTTTTGACGAAAAAAAGTTAACAATACCCCCAACGTGCATAAAATGCCTCAATTCAATCCAAGAATGTGAAACTCGACATTACCTATCCATCGTGTAAAACTTACCCCATGGACCATAAAGTTATATAGGTTGGAGATATTCAGCCTAATTTGATCAAATTATGTCCCAAGAAACACTTACAAACAAATCTACATACTAGTTCTTTCACAATTTAAGAACATCTAACAAATTTCATATGTAACACATCTACATATTAGTAAAAAACTAAAATCAATTGCATAGAGCATTCTCAAACATGTTTATCTTATGTAACAGAAACAAATTTGCAACACAAATTATGCCTACTACATATAAAGTTTTAAACTACAATGCTACTTGCATCTCTCTATGTCAGCAATTGTTCCAAGGATTTGTGGATTTGTGATGGATAGTGTTTACTTATCATTTGTTCTTAAGTATTTTTGCAAAATTTTCTTTTTCCATATGAGAAACTTTGCATGGAATGAACTTGTATGAACTTGCATGGTTAAATAGAAACAAAATTTGAAACACAAATTTGTAACAAAAAAGGTAATTTTATTGGTTATTAGCTTCCCTACCATTAATAAGTATTTCTGTTTAACAACAGCAATAATCAATCTCCTACAAAATACACAGAAACGTTTAACAACACAAACAATCTAAAGCAAGACACATTGTCCTTAAAAGATACAGATTTTGAAAATTCCAAAGAATACTCATGTAGCTAAGACTAATGTATCAAATATTTGCTTAAATTTATAAAGTCATAGCAGATACTAAACAAATTATATCAAGCTTACCGTCTTAAAAAAGTAGTTTTATTCCTACTGTGAAATCTTCAGCCACTTTTGAATTTATGTTTGTAGCTATTGCGAAATGAAAAACATCAATGAGCAGTTTTGTAAGCAAGGCGTCATTGGAGAAAATTTGTTTAACTTGACAGGATGTAGCGTGTCGCGGCGAGAGAGCTTGCGGGGAGGAGAGGAGCGCGTTGCAGTGGGAGGAGAGGAGCGTGTTGTGACGAGAGGAGAGGAGCGCGTCGCAACGAGAGAGCTCACGATGAGGAGAGGAGCACGTTGTGATGAGAGAGCTCACGAGGAGGAGGGGAGCGCTTCGATGCGAGAAAGCTCGCAAGGAAGAGAGGAGTGTGTCGCGAGAGAGGGAGGAGCGGTTCTGAAATCCTAATTTGACAAGAGAGATGAAGAAATGATGCGTCGCATGTTTTTTTTTACTTTAACACATTTGATGTGACACATCCAAGTCAACATTCCGCATCGTTCTGCAAGAGAGCAATTTTTTTATTTTGATATATATATAATTTGATACGTACTGTCATGCCAACATTTAATAGTGGTTTCAAATTTAAGCGGATAATTTGATAATTAGGCTTATTGACACTTAACCAATGTTAATCAGATTTTTAACGTAGTTTAGATTTACATATATCGTAAAATTTTCAAGTAAATAATTGATTTAATAATTTATCCAAAAGCTAGTCCATAACTATGAGATATTTTAACACAAGTAATTGCCAATTCTCCAACAAGTGGAAGGTAGATTTTGAGAAAAAAGTTTGATTAGAAAATTGGCATACTCCTTTTTTTTTTTTTTTTTTTTTATCAATCAACCCAGTACCATCGCTTGCGATTTTGGATAAATTAGTCTTAACTTTTCTCTTTAGACCGTTTTGTTTTTACCATAGACTAATTCCCACATCTTTTAACTATCTCCATTGCAACTGAAGCTTGAAAATACAAAAGAATTTGTTGAAAAATAGAAACCCATATGATAAACTGTCCTTGCAAGTACATGTGCAATTATTTTCTCAAATTTGTCGGTATTATAACTAAGCAAATTAATGTAAACATGTTGTTATCATGTAGATAAATCGACTGACGTTGGTCACATCACCGACTTAATAAGCTAAATTCAAAGACCATAAACATTATGGTAGATTTAAAATCCCATGGATTATGATCAATTGATGCATTAACGCCACACTAAACTTGACCGGATCAGTTCAAATCAATTAAACAGAAATCAAAGAGCAATCCGGTTCCAATAACATAATGAAAGAATAAACGCTGCATGAGTCTGTATATTAGAACCGCAAAAAAGAAGTAATCAAATTATTAATCCATCAAAAAGCCAAACTATCTGCTGAGTTCATGGCCCAATGAATAAACCCTCCAACATTTCACTTCAAAATCTCAAACAAGTTGAGTTACTACCAGGGTTGAACTATATCATATCCAAAATCTTGTTCACTATTAGTGCGATAGGCAACAACCTGATCAAAGTACTAAACGTATCGAGAAGAAAGATAGATCATGTCACCTGAAATAGATCAAATCAACAATGTCTTCAATGATGGTGTGTGGATGAATTATTTTTGCAATCACCCACTAAATTCCTGCCTAGACCTTCCATTCTTTGACTAGACAAAGAAACAAGAAAATTGTTATCAGATATCTTTATGTGATGTACAACAAGCTTCCTGACTACCAAGATGCTGAAAGGTCATAGTTTTTTTTTTTGGAAAAATCATATTTCTGCAGGTATAAAGATATCAAACGGATGCTGTCCTCGTGTTAAACGAGCTACTTGAATAGCATATATACTACACTAAATGGGAAATCATTAATTTTTAACGATTTGACCCTTGTATGGCCCTCTTTGGACGACAAAGCTTTCAGGTGGTTGACACTCTTCCAACCAAGCCACTTCTGAAGCATCTATTCCACTAGGCAAAACACCTTCAAGAAATTCAAATAAAACATGCATGTGATGAGATCTTGAGTTATTGTGGACTACCAATGATGCAAGTATGTATTTGATTCATTCATAAAAAATTTGTACCAGATGAACTTTTTCTCGACTTCTTGAAATAAGTGCAATCACGTCCATCATTTGATGAGTATGGGGGTGATAGAATATCGAAGAGAGCGCAGGGAGTTATCGCTTTAAAAGAATGAATGTTGCCACCACTTGTAGGGTAGAGGATGGTTGTGCCACAGGGCGCAGTCATCTGGTTATCTCTAACGAGCTTTGCTGGTCTAGCTGAAAAATGTTAAGAGCATGTACATTACATTTAATTCTCAATCAAAATTAAGGCCTCTAACCAAAAAAGAAATTGTGCTCTACTGTGGTGGATATTATCATACCATGGAACTATAAATGCAAACAATTCATGAATCCTACTTAACCTGAAAATTTTGAAAGAACACACACTTCTCAAGTAACCCAATGGAAGTTAAATGGCCAAGTAGTTTTCTCATGCTTGATATATCCCCAAATGAATCCCAGTTATTTTAAGCAACAAACAAACCTTTCGGATAGCTGGAGAGATCATAGGGGTCGCTCAGATGAAAATGGTAGAGGATAAGTTTTAGTCATATCAGAGACCTAGGTACCTATCTCATGTTTTCTCTATATAGGTATTGATCATTGACAAAAAAAAAAAAGGTTACAGTACAAATACATCCTAGAATGAGCTACTTCAACAATCAACTATTAGAAGATAGATGCACAAAAGTTTGATGCCATTTCTTCAATAGACTCTTCAATAAACTCAAATAGGCTAACAATGAAATGAGAAGGTTCAAAGAGATAGCCAAGTTCAGAATCAATCACAAAAAGTCTTTAGCAGTAAACCTCAGCACAAAGACATGTCTTCCGAAGTTGGACACTTTTCGTAGGGTCTATTCTAACACCAAATTGGGAGTATCTTCACAATGACATGAGCAATCTATGTTGAAAATCTCACTCTTTTATTGCCTAGGAGTATTCTGTCTGCATTGCACATGGGACAAAATTCATCCTCCCTCATGGAACTAAGTCATCCTACCACAGGGAATCAACTTATGATCAGCAGTAGAAGAATATCTTTTTTCTTCTTGTTTTAGATTCACCAAAATAGACTGAATCTATGTTGAATTGGAGATCATTGGAACTTTATGAAGAAACGCACAAAAAGGTCATCTTGCTCCCTTTAGTATAACCCTTATAAACATAATGTTTATTTACTGCTACAAGCATTTTCTAATCAATGTATGCTTGCCTGGAAGAGTTTTTCTTATAATAGGTGAGAATGAAGAGGAAGTAGAAGAAACAGGATATTTCTTTACAGTGAAGCTTTCTATTCTTCAGTTCCAACTTGATCATCTCAGAAGATGAATACTTGCTTATGTACATTCAAATTACTTCCTCGGGGCAACTTTTTAGGCCTAAGGCTTACTACGTGGGTTGTCTTGATACTCTCATGCCTCTATGATAATGTTTTTATTTGAATTTCATTGGGCAAAAGTGCAAAATATGTAGCTCAATCGACATGAATCAGAAATACAAGGAAAAAGATAATTAGATAATCAAGAGATAAGCTAGAAGAATACAATGGAATTAAAGATAAAGGAAAGATAAAAAAAAAACTAGTGGTTTAGGAGTTGAAATAATGTGATGTGCCTGATCACTATAATTCAACCAACTCTAACCCTGTAGCAAATCCTACAATCATTTAGATAACCTTAGAAAATATTAACAGGCCTTTTTCTAAGTTACTAATGTTTAAATAACCTAGAAACCTAACAAACTGAAACCTGCACATTATTGAGCAGACTTTCAAGCAGTTGATAAACACAACTAGCCACTACCTAAGATGTTCCTCAGATTTTTTATCTATTGTTTAACCCAACAATACATTTCAACTGCAGCTCTTCTGTACACTAGTATAAGGACCCAAACCAACCTAAATATCTTTCTTTACGTTGTCTTAAGCTCCAATGCTCTAATCTTTTTCTTTGTAAGTCAACTATTTGTAGTCAGAGAGATCATAGGCTTCTAGCTGTAAGTTCTAGTTTCCTTGAATCTCTCTCACAAAGCTATAGTCTGATGTTCAAGCGCACTATGAGCATCAAAAGAAGTTTTCTACTAAATGAGCATATTCTTAAGCTCTGTACATTTTGTTGTTTTTTTATTACTTGTGTATGTCTCTGATGATTATGTTGTTTCATCAAAGATCAGCTCCATCTCTATCTCTTTACTTGATGAACTAACTAATCATATTCAAAATATACACCTTTGGCGTTTGTTATACAATATTGTGTTAATTGATAAGAGTGTAGTTATATTAAGTTCAAAGCCAGAATTTGGGAGACAAACTTTTGAAAATAAACGTTTCAAGTAGAAAAACCTGAATACATGATGTGTAATTTTAGTATAAGAAAATAATTAGCAGAATAGTTAAGATGGATGAGCATTAAATCAGTTTTAGAGTCCTAGATCTACTATCTAACAAAATGGGGAATCGATGAATATATAATTGATAGGACCAAAAATAGGTTAAAAGAAAACAAAACCATATAAAGTTAGATATAGCAGATGTGAATGCTAGGATGGATGTGTAAACTTACTACTACTACTACTACTACTACTAATAAAAGAGCAATCAGGTGGAGCTCGAATAAATGAGAAAATGAGAAAAATAGGTTGAGATGGTATGGACATGTTCAAAGACAATCGATAAATTCAATATATAAAAAAGTTACAGCTTTTATAGTGGAAGCTGCAAAAGATAGAGAGGAACCAAATGAAATATAGTCAACGTAATGTTGCCTTACATATGGCTCAATAAAGGAATAAAATTCATGTACTTGGCCCAAAATAGTTGGGGCAAGCACAGAACAATGATGATGATGATGTGCATGTTTCTTATGAAGAGATACGTATGAGTTTATTCCGAATCAGGAGACAATGAATCTCACCAATGAGGGAATTGTCCGGATGATCAACTCAAATCAAGAGCCTAAAAAACAGAGAGTATTGTCAAGTGAGGTTGAGCATTGGGGTGATATTGTTTGGTCAACAATAATACAACAAAGCTCAGGGGCCAATTATGTAATTATAACCTCAAGAATAATAAATTTTTATTGTGTAAAATCAGAGATAGGGAGCATGCTAAGGATGAGTGATGGTAAAACCTCTATAAATTGAATGCTATATTGCTTGTGTACTTGGTATCTATACTTTATTGTTTGCATGTTAACATGATCATATCTAATAAACTAGCTCACTATTGAATAGAATTCACATATTGATTACTATCCTCAATTCAGTGGTGAACTAGATCATGTAGCCATTATTGAACCTCTCGATATCAGAGCTATGGTGTTCTTGTTTGTGACTATTTGCTAGAACTTGCATGCTGAGTAGAATTCGCAAATTTTCTACTATTCTCAATTAATTAGTGAACTAGGTGATTTGACACATTGCTTAGAATGAGAAAGCACATGATGCACATGTTCTAATCAAACACTGCCTCAACCTCCTTTCCATCTTTTTCTCTTTGTATCGGGCAAACTCCTTTTCAAGCTCCATCAGGTCTTCAGTGAGTATATTTAAGAAAGACAAATCGTAGATCACTCCAAAAACTAACCCTTTATCTCTTGTGGAACAAAAAATGCAGCAATGCCACAATGTTTTACTAAAATGATTTTTGATTTTCTAGTTGGTATAAATACATCTTATTCAACTATAAACCATCTGTTACCCTTTTCCAGTTGTTCAAACTGGTAGCTGAGATCTCTATTTCCTCTCCTTTTTGTCAATCTAAGGCCTATATTCAGTGCCTGTCAAAGTAATATGCATTCCTAAAACAATGTGACTTCTAAGTAGTTGCCAGCTTTTGTCCAACTCAGTTTCTCTCTCTTTCCAGTAAGTTGACATTTCTTATAGTGAACTTGGCATATGTGATTTTAGTAAGAATATTAAGACTTTTTAGGATTTACTAATACCAAATATTTCAGAAGATAACTGACTATTCAAGAAGATAATTACATTACATCCATGGGAAAGCATCCCCCCAAGAAACACATGAATCTGGTGAAGAGAAAAAACTTGCCAAGCAAGAGAAATATAATTGATTTATCTATATAACAAACAAGAAACTACTTACAAAATAAGTGGCACAAACCTTCGGATGGATCAATGGGTTCCTCAGTACCAACCCAGTCAAATGATTTGATGAGCATTGTCCCATAAAGAAGCTTGCTCAGCACTGTCATTCCTGGATGGTTATGAAGTGGAATAACAGATGAAGGTGGCATGCAGAAGATCCCAATCTGCACCATAATGAGAGAAGAATCAAGATATTATCACTTCATCTACAGTTATAATTCGTTCTTCAACATAACTTCATTCTGTTCAAGATAATAGACAGAAATAATTAGAATGGGTTAGAAAGCTGCAGGAATGATGCACTCGAAAATCAAATAACTCGTACACCTACTATGGCAAAGGATTAAATGCTTACAGAAAAGCTTTCACACTCATGCACATGGAGATATTTGATAGGAGGTGGACACTGATTACTTCCACTATGCCCTCTTCTTCCATTAGAATTCGTGGCACCTTTCCACCCTCGTGCTATCTGAGCCTCCTTTTCAAGTCCCACATCAGAAGGCTTAATATCATCTGAAATAGTAAAAGTGAGAGGTTGAAGGAACTCAAGTTGAAAATGCAAGACTCACTACAAGGAAACAATCCCATTAATTAAATTGATGATACTGGGAAGTATAACTTGGTAGGAATCTCTTCCCCACACATACACATTACATCCAAACACCTACTGGATAAAAAAGAGACACCCCTGTCTTTTTGTATGCTTCCATAAGATATGCTAAGAGGCATCAAATCTTTATTTTTGTCACTTCTTTGCAAATCAGATCACCTGAAGCCACCTGGTTAAGTGTTTCATATATTTGGTCTTATCAGCAAAAATCATGATGGCATCATTGTTAGAATTTGAGGGATGTCCTAAGGCAATCGTCTTACGATTTTTTCTATTTATTTGATAAGTATAGATTCACTATTTGAGTGCATATTATATGTTTGATTGTCTTAAACTCATTTACTGAATGTCCGTAATATAATTCATAACATGAGAGAATTTGTGATTGGATCGCAACTAGTGATTATCTTTACATATGCAATTATGAATATATTGAAATTTTCCTAGTCGTCGAATTGATGTATTCGGACACTATCAATTCAGTAAGACTAGCACTGGTTATACTCCTTGGTTCGGCCAAGCAGTTGTTTTCTCATTGTCTAGACAATGAGATGTCGAGAGTTAAACGTGGATGTTGGTTATGGTAACTAGTTCATTGGAGTGACTCGCTATAAGACTTCATATGGTTCTATATATATATATATATATATATATGTCTGTGAAGTTCTTACTGCAGCACGAGTGTAAGTTTCCTTCGACTTGAGGTATACAAGTTATCTTGGTTATGGAGACTTATACTTTGACATCTTAAGCAAGCATCTCATTGAGGTGTGGACCTGGGATGCTTGGGTATAAGTTGAAGTGCCCGAAAGTGTTTGGATAGTCCATAGAGGATTAACCACTCCTTGCGAAAAGACGTATATCCTATGGCCACTCGTTAGGATTATTATTCAAAGTCTTTGGTCAAAGCATCACATGTTAAGAGTGCGAGACTCTTATACACATGTACGAGTAATTTGAATCTGCAAAACGAGGAAGTATTACTTGGGCTAAGTGTGACCTAGTCAACCTAATGGGGACAAGACACAGACCATGTCCTGAACCAAGTGGGTATAAGACGAGTGAAAAGAACGAGGCACGACTCACTTCGCTGGTGGCTAGTAACTTCCAAAGGAGAGGTTTGTACTCAAGGAGTTGTTTTGAGGAGCTCGGCGTGGATACGAATAGAGGTGAGGTTCGACAACGTCGCTACGGTTGATAGCCTTCTCGTTATAGGTCATCCGTAAGGTACACCTAGAGTAAATTTACTTTCCGTAAAAATTTAATTATGCGATCATATTTGGCATGTTGTATTCTTGTCTGCATGTGGTGCTTGTGATGTAATAATTTGGAATTATTATTGTTTTATTTTCTACTGCGCATGTTTACGAAACGTGTTTTAGCACACACCGTATCGAGCATATCCCAACAATCATAACCCCCGACAGTAAAAAAATTGTAAAAGTCATCTCACAGAGAAGGTTGATTCACTGGGTTATTTTGCTGACAAGGATAGAGAAACATAAGACAACAATATTTGTCAGCATTTTTCTTAGAATGGCAAGTTCAAAAGATGTGCTGGTATTTCCAAATAATCTTAGGTTTCTGGTTAAATATCAGAGAGATCCCTCTAATCAATCCGGATGATTATCATTGCCAGATTTAGCCAAACTTACCAAGAAAAAATATTCAACAAAGTAAAGATGCAAATTTTCAATTATTCTTATAATTGGAAAGAAGAATAAAACCTAACTAGTATATCAAATAGTAGTTACATCCATGCACGAAGGTTTCAAGACCTTTAAAGAATAAGAATCAACAACTAGACCTTGTTGAACGGCAAGAATCCACATTTACTGATGTAAAAAGTGCATGCAAGAACACAGAAGGATGAATTCTTATTCATGAAAAATGTTGGAATGATCAAAGCATCAGCAACTTGAAGAATACCAAGGAGAGTTTTGTTGGTGCAGTTTGCACTAACGGTCTAACTCAGGTTTTGATGAATGACAAGTTAAGTTAGGTTTGTTGTGATCTAACCACTTTATTAAGTGTGCAGGAGAAGTCCAGATAGGTCGACGGGCTGACTGGATATCTGGCAGGAAATCTAGCTACGTCAACAGGCCGACCAGATAGCTGGTACGAAGTCCAGATAGGTCAACGAGTCTAGCAGAAAATCCAACTAGGTCAACGGGCATACCAGATAACTGGTACGAAGTTCAGATAGATCAACGGGATGACCAGACATTTAGCAAGAAGACCAGCTAAGTCAACGGACCGACCGGATAGCTGGCATAAAGTCCAGACAGGTCGACGGGCTAACCGAATGTCTGGTAAAGTGGTAAGTAAAGGTAAGTCACTGGAGGAGAGTGACTAAGTGAGGACGCGTCCCGGTTGAGGGGGCAGTAGGCGTCGGTCCAGTTTAGGTCCATTTGGGATCCCTAAACTGAGCCCTGACTAGTTCCTGGTTACTACTCTTTATTATTGATTGTTAGTGTCCTAATACTTGTTTTGCAGGTTATTTGGACTAACGTTATTTTACAAAAGAAAAAGAAAAAAAAAATAGCAAATTGGCCTTCGGATGAACAGTGTCCGAAGGCGCCTTCAAGCAGTGAAGGTGCCTTCGTACTATTCATAGAAGGCGCCCTCCATGGCTATGGAAGGTGCCTTCCGTAGGATGAAATTTTGACTTCACCACGGTTAAATGTCGGGCTATTCGGGATCAAATTTGCCAGGTTGAAGGCGCCTTCAACTACTATAGAAGGCGCCTTCCATGCCTTATATAAGTGGGTCTCGAGAAGGCTTCAACACAGAACACATATACCAGCTACTATGCATTCGATTGGGCCTCCGACTGCTCTACTTCCTGCTGTTACTCTATAAAGTCTGTCTGCCTTCGAGCTACGCTTCCGGGGCGTCCGAATCTTCTCCGGCAAACCAACAGCAACACACCGATCTCTCTAATTTGTTGGTAACCTTTTTATTAGTGCTGTACTCTTAATTCTACTGCTTTAAAAAGGAAATGTAGGTTGTTACACTATCCCTATTCTTGTATTCGATTCCCTCTTCTGGAGGTACTGGAAGAGGCTTTTAGTGGATTACCCATCGATAGGTTCGCGGGACCTGGGTCTTGGAGTAGAAGTCGTCGAAAGCTCCGAACCAAGTAAATCGACTGTATTTTCTTGTGTTCTTTGTTCTTGCTTTCTTATTTCTTTTTCCGCTGCGTACTTTAAATTTTAAAAAGAAAAGACGAATTTTTGAAAACCACGTGATTCAACCCTCACGTGCGTATCGATCGAACAAGTTTCATATCATATGTTAGAATATTTTGATTGTTGGCTTTGCAAATATTGCTAGAAAGCAATCAAATGGTTAGGTCCCTGAATATCTAAATATTTTGTCACCTCATACTTTAAAGTGAAAGGTCAATGGATAACAGACAAATCATATAAGGATATGCAAGTGCTAAAGAGTAAAGTCAACTGGAAGAAAGTGCAGGAAGCTTAGTTTATTGAAACAAAACAAGCATAAAAAGGATAAAAGATGAATCCTAGAGCGTTATGCATAATATATAAAACAGTGTATTACAAAGTAATGAAATCAATGAAAGCTATTGAGCACCGGTATATCCACTAGCAATACTCTCAAAAGCGAATACATAGAAAGATAGGGATTTTCTTATTGCAACTTAGGTCATTTTCATATTTTTAATTTACACAAAATACGAAAGAAAAAAAAAAAGATATTTGAACGAGGATATTGTCATGTAAACAAAAATTCAACCGGGAAAAAATTATCACAAGGAGAGAACAAACACAACTCTGAAATTTTACATAAAAAAAAAGAGAGGGGGGGACCATCAGTAGCTTAAATACAAAATTGTTCATAGGTGCATGACAAGTTGATGACGCTTTGGTTTCAAATACAGATATATACCAAGCAATATTTGTCATTTTGACTGTCAGCACCCTGTAGTGTGCTAACTATTGTGATTTATTTACCTAAAATTCCCATAGAATGAGTGATATTAGCTGCACATGCATTCTCATTTATTGATACCACATTCAAACAATAGAAAACAGTTTAAAACTTAAAATGGAAATCAAACTAATACAAACTGTATGAGAAATATAGGCAACAACATTTCAGTATTCAGCGATTAGATAATGATAAAAAAATCCAAATTTCACAAGGAACTATTGAATAACCACCTGTGCAGAATTGACTTTCTCAGTTTCTCTCTGTGAGGATAGACCAGAAACTACCCCTTGATAAGATTAACTTGCATGTTTCAACAATTATCAGCTCCTAAATCCATTAATGATTAAAAAAATCAAGCAGATCTGTCCCTCCATGACAATCATATTGTGTCAATTGGAACATATGAAACAGAATTTGAGATAATTTATGTGTGCATAAAATAATAAAAGATTATGCGCCTTTACAATCCAAACACATTGAATCCCTAACTATGACAATGAGAGGTAAAAGAAGGAATTTGAAAGAAGCTAGAAATGCCGTATAACAAAATGGAAGCTCAATTTTACACGTTTAATCTCATTCAGCAATGGAGCAATCATTTGCTAAAAGAAGCATCCTACATCTGGTCTAGTTATCATACTTGCTAAAACACTAAGTTTCTTTTTGATGACAGAATCAAACTACTGTACTCATTTCATCAGTTACTCTAACAGTCTACTTTGACGTGATTTGGATGTGCATGGTTCATTCTATATTCAATCATGTTGTGTCCATTGTAAAATATGATTTCGGAGGTGCTATAATAGTCCATTTTCAATTCTTCTTTTACAAGAAAACATGGCATAAAAAAGGATGAAGATTCATGGGCAGAGTAGACTGCTTCCAACAACAAAATTCAAATTAACATAGTACTTCAGCCAAAGACTGAGATAAAGGATGTAAGAAAGACAGGTAAGTAGAGAAAAGGTGTGTTTCTCACCTAAACAAGAGCGTACATTTTCAAGAGCTTCAACAGATATGGGCCCACTATTAGAGAATGATGCTTTACAGACCTCATATAGCCTTTTCACTCGAGGCATACTTCAGGAAGGGTTAACTAGATAATAGATCAATTGACAAAGGATTCAACCCTTACAATGTATCAATCAGAGATTTGAGGTCACCCACCCTTGATCAAGAGGTATCAAACAAGATAAATCCTGTAGTCATGAACAACAATGTTTCACTTCAATGCAATATACAAGAGCACATTTTGTTTATAAAAGCAGCAATTTACATCCATTGTTTTTTTTTCAGAAAATACGAAATTAAAGAAGAAATTCTATCAACAAATTGCATAAATATCCAAAATTCTGAAAAGCCCAAATCAGGTCCACGTGTCACAGAACATACAAAAAATGGAAATCTAATTTATGTCTAGACCTACTGAGTATCGAATATGAAACTGAAAGAAATAAAATAAAACTGCATTTTGCCATCGCTTCATTCACATTTCTTATTCCT
Source organism: Zingiber officinale (assembly GCF_018446385.1). NCBI lineage: Eukaryota > Viridiplantae > Streptophyta > Magnoliopsida > Zingiberales > Zingiberaceae > Zingiber > Zingiber officinale. The sequence continues at coordinate 141,349,347 of NC_055990.1, read as the reverse complement.
ACCGTTAAAGTATAAACGTTCTGTACCTCAGTAAAGAGGCAAAGAGAATTTGAATGATTCTACCAAAATTGAAGAGAAAACAGAAACTTCATATAGCTCGACTATCCCATCAGGCTTTGAAAAGGCCACCGACTGGTGTCTATCTGCGCCATGTATTCCCTTTAAGAAAATGGAAAACACTCTCCTCTTTGTCCACATAAAAGGTCCGCCATTGTGGAAAAACACGAGAATGACAACGAAAGAAATCAGCAGAATGCAATCAAAATCCTGCACAGAACAACCTTACCATTCCAACCCTAAAACAGTACGGTCTCCCACTGTTGCAGAAACCCAACTAGTCGGAGTATAAAAACTAGATAAGTTCGTAGCAATCCCAAACCAAATTCATCAGAAGAACGTAAGAAAAACACAAGCAACTACTCGCAATTCAGCGGCAGCCACCCAAAAAATAAAAATTAAGGAATCTAATCAGTAGGAATAGAGAGATAGAGCGTAACATGGATTGAAACTGGAATCCACAGGGTTGGTGGCTCTTACCTCGCGACTAGGGTTTAACCGCGGCTCTCCCGGTGGGCGATCTGAGTGATCGAGAGATCGAGAGAACGGAGAGACCGACGCCTTTTTAAGTGCGTCCTAGTTAAAATCGAAATGGCCAATAATTAACCAACCGAAGAAAAATCATTTCGACCCTTATAGATTGCTTCTATCTTCACCTTAGTCCTTATACTTTCAAATTTTTAGTGAAATAATCTCAATACTTTTGGAACTCTAAATCTCTATGGCCAAAATGAAATACTTAAAATAAAAGGATAAAATTTTAAAAAGTGTTTTTTTTTTTTGTTAATGTCCCATTTTAAAGAAAAAGGTTGCCTGTCATATTTATAACCTAAAAATGCCTATTTTAACGTTGTTGTAAGTCACATCTTTTATAATATAAAAAATACCTCAGTATAATTAAAATTACAACGTATAAAAAGGACAAAATAATTTTAATTAAGTTAATAATTTTTTAATATAATAATTTTAACTATTAAGAAAAATAAATTTTTTTTTAACATATTATAATAGTTAAAAAAATTTAGATGTTATATGATGGTGTCTTAAAGCTGGGAAGATGATTAGTTGGACATTCCACTCTATTGTTTATTGAATGAAGATTTCTCGCTATCATGTGTGTCACAAGAAACGTTAATGTCGGGTCAGAAAAGAGTTCTTTAGCATTGACCTCCAACACTCAAGTCAGTGATCAATTCTTGTAAAAGAATAGTGAAAAAAACTATAATAATGAGTGTGTAGAAATATATAACATCGCATATCTTCGTTTGTAGATAGAGACTCTTTTTTATAATGTCACTATTGTGTTTATGTACGAATACGAAGTATTTTTCAAAAAAGAAGCAGGTCATAAAGTGGCTGTGTTTCTAAAATGAGCTCGCAAATCTCTATGATTGAACAGGCTAGCCTCTAAAGTGTGATTTGTCTATAGAATATCTTCTGTCCTCCGTAGCACAAAATGCATCATCCGTAGCACAAAATGCCAAAAAAACCTATTAATTCATTGGGCTAGGATGTGGGACCCATCACATGCTACTTTGACCAACTAATCACATGCTACTTTGACCAACTAATCACATCACATATATAATGTGGCCGACCCTTCTTCGAAAATAGTATTCGGCCCGTATTTATGAATGCAATGGGTGATTCAGGTTTTGTTCGGCTTCCTTATTTGACCCGTAAGCAACCAAGCGGCTAAGGTGTCCGGTCGGACTATATGTCCAATCGGCTAGAGCACTCGACTAGGGCAACTGATATTAGGCTTCACGTTAGCATTATTTAAGAAATCCGTCTTCGAGGCCCAATCGGCTGGAGAGTTCGATCGGATGAGCCCCTGGTTTAACCTTCCACATGCGCATGAGGATGGAAACTGAGGCTCGGTTGGACCAGATGTCCAATCAATCCCATCGGCCATTCTTTTGTTCTGAATGATATCAACCACCATTTGACTTTGACTCTCGTATCAACCGATCTTCTAGACTTTGATTAATTCTAGAAGGATCCACCTTAAACTCTGTATCATTATATATTACAGTAATTATAACTATAACTTAGAGTTTTAAAAGGATATTTAAACAAGAGAGAGTTCTTTTTAATGATAATGAAAGTATGGTTTTTTTTTAACTTCGCCTAAAATATTTATTTTTATTGAAATTTTGAAGTGCTTTAATAAAAAGCATATTCTAGCGTAACATTCGCCTATCATCTTTGATACCAGTTTCATCGTGTTAATTTGCAGCCCCACTTAATTTAAGGACAAAAATAAAAGTGTCAAAAATGGATTCGCCTGCCATTCTGATTCAAATCGACCTAAAAAATATTAGATATGAGTTAAAGATTTTTTTGATCCAGATGAAAGATTTTTGGATTTATTTGGATTCAAGTTAACTCGAGTTGATTTGAATTTAGGAATTTTTTTAGTTAAATTAAATTGTATTTTTAAAATTAAGATGTGTATATGTACATAAATAGCAAAATGTTAGTATAAGAATGATGAAATATTAAGATAAAATTAAAAATATATATAAAGAAATAATAATAAAAGTTTTTTTTGGTCAAACGGGTTATTCGAATTGGTTGACTTATCCAGGTTTTTATTCAAGTTTAGAGTTTTTAGGTTAAATTTGAATTCAGGTTGAGATTTTTTTTGTAATATTCTTGCTTCGATTCGACCCCAACTCATCCAACCCATTTGAATGGGCACCCAAGACAAAAATCAAAAGAGTGCCACTTATTTTTGAAATCATCAAGATGGCCAATTTTATTTTTTTTTTATCAAAAGGGCCCCCAACCTTATGTACAATTACCCAACTACCTTCCACTACATTATTCTCATTATTATGTCTCGCTTATATCTAAATCATAAATCCAAAGTGCATTGTAGCAACTACGAATCCATAGTTATATCAGATATAGTTTCATAATTGTTATGAATTGTCACACGTTCATAATAGCTACGGTTCCGTAGCTACTATACAGTTGTAGCAGCTACAGTTTCATAGCTACTACACAGTTGTAGTAGTTACGAATAGTAGCTATTACAATGTGAATATTAAATAAGTTTTGAGGGACCATAACTTTTAACTTTGATTGAATCATAAGACACATAATATATCAAATCGAAGTTTGTTTAAAGATCCATATTGGTTACCCGGTGTAGCCCATAACGATCGAGTCTTAAGTCTAAAAACTATCGTTAAAGTCTTTTCAGAGACTCTGAAGAATGTTAATAATTTTTTTAAAGTTATTTTTAATATTGTAGCAGTTGTGAAACTATAATTGCTATAATTGTTGTAGTTATAACAGATACGAAACTATAGCTAGCTGTTACAACTGTTGTAGTTGTAATTGAAGGATAAAAAAAAATGAGAGGGAGAGGGGGTGATTCTCATTTTTAAAGCTTTTCATTTTTCGAGTTTAATTTAAAATATTTTCGAAAACACAAGTATGTAGCAAAAATAATGACAAACAATTACAGGAAAAATAACGAGAGTATGCGAGTTAGTTTTACTTGATTCGAAGTCTTCAACGACTCATACTCCCAGTGCCGGACCTGTAATATTGGGGCCTGAGGCGAGCACAAAAAATGGTACCCTCAAAGTTTGACATTCATATATTTTTCAATCAACGTAAATATAACAATATTTTTAATTGTAGAAATAAAAGATAAAAAAATATATCATCCAAAACAATATGTCATAAGCAAATATTAATAAAGTCAAAATGATCCAAACAAAATATAAAATTCATCTTCCAAACCAATGTATGTCACTTAATATTGCTCGCCTCGCAGTTTTAGAAGTGAAAGTATTGATTAAATGGGGGAGGGGGAGGCCAAGCTGTCAAGGCGAGCGGAAGAAGGTGAATCAACAGTCGTTGAGTCGTTGATGGGAGCAATAGCAGTGGCGTAGAGCCATAGAGGTAGAGCTGATGGCGAAACGACGAAGGCGGCTTACAACACTTCTGCCGTTGCAGAGTGGCGAACAGGATGTGGTATACGGAGAGGAGAAGCAAGAGCGTTTAGGACTATATATATATATATATAATATATATATATAGTCTACTGCGCGACTCTCACAGTTGCGAACTGTGCGGTTTGCGCAGTAAATAAGATTTTATTGTTTTTTTAATTTTTTTTTTTAAATTTTGAATTAAAAATAATTAAAATTTTATTTGTAGAGTTCAGACTTCCTAATTGGGTGATAATTTTTAAGCTAATTTTCCTTTTTAAGATTTTACCTCTAAGATTCAGGTTTCCCAATTGGATTATTGTATTTAGTTAAATGAAAAATTAAAAATTAAAAATTAAAAATGAAATAAATTTAAGTATTCACGGAGTATTATAATATGTTGAGTGGATATATTAATGTATTAGGGATTTATATAAGGAAATATTGATTTGTTTAATTCAAAATTTCTTTGTTTTTTTAAATTTTGAATTAAAAAATAATTAAAATATTTTTTAAGATTTATTTTCTAGGGTTCAGGCTTCCCAATTGAGTTATAATTTTTAAACTAATTTTCTTTTTTAAAATTTTATCTATAGGATTCAGGCTTCCTAATTGAATTATAATATTTAGTTAAAAGAAAAATTAAAAATAAAATAAATTTAAGTATTTACGGAGTATTGTAATATGTTTAGGGGATATATCTATGTATTAAGATTTTATATAAAGAAATCAAAATCTTTAAAATAAAATAATTTATATATATATATATATATTAGTTTTAAAATTTTGGTGCCCCTAAAATTTGTGGGTCCGAGACACTTGCCTCATAATTTACATTAAAGGTCCGGGCCTGCTGATACTCCAAGGCCTACAATTCCTTGGACCGTATTGATTGGGCAATCCTCTAAATATCCTTCAAAAAATCTTTGGACAAAGAAGTTGAATACACAGATGAGGAAAGTATAACACCTAACACTTTCCTATGCAAATAGAACAATAAACAATTTAAATCGTTACCAACACTAGTAGTAGTTTGACGATTGTAGCTCGAGGTCGGTGTCACTCTGACTATAGTAGTTGGGCGTAGCAGTGTCGTAGCATAACAGTAACAGAAGTATGACACAGCAGAAGGAGCTTGACAGCTTATGAAGATGTTGTTAGTTAGAGCCCTAGAGCCAATCATTTGATGATTGTATAGACTCATGTATATCATATTCTTGTTTATTAATAAAGGCATTTGTTTGGTTATTATACTTATTTATATTAGTTCCAAATAGACTAAGTATAATAGCGTCCTTGAGTAGAAGGTTCATACCTATATCAATCGATTAGTTGAATCGATAGTGAGATGATATAGGGAACACTACTCTAAATCATTCCTAGTCGAGTATTAGCATTCAGGGACAATGTTAATACAATAAGACTAGCATGTAGGTCAGCTCGATGACTTAATCTCACAAGTCATGGATATAGAAATATCAAGCTGACACATGGGTATGCATTAGAGAATGTATACTGAATGACCCGTCATGAGAAAGTATCATGGATCGTTATATGAGTGTCATATACTTTCTCATGTGGCTATTAGTATGACTATTAGTCCTTAGACCTGAAGTCACCATGGATCCCTACATAAGGAGTTATGTACTTTAGTTTCGTCAAACGTCACCCGTAACTGGGTGGACTATAAAGGCGATTACTGGGTATATAACGAATTATGTAGAGGGATGTGAGTGATGTAGATGAGATCTATCCCTCCCATATGACGGGAGCGACATTGGTATTCTTGATAGAGTGAGACCACTAAGTGCATGGCCATGCCCAAATGAGTCAACATTAGATGTTGAGCTCATTTGATCGAGTGAGTCTACTTGGAGTTCAAGATTTAGATTGATTAGAGGATGACACGGTCTATGCCTCACATTGATCAATCTAGATGTCTAGGATAGAAGGACACTTGTCATTATTTTGTGAGCAGTCACAATTGGTAGTCACAAGGTGATGTCGGATCTCGACATTCTTGTAACTTGGGTAGTAATGATGTGTTGCTAGATACCGCTCATTACTTATGCTCCTAAATGGGTTTAGGGCATTGCCAACGTTACAAGAACCTATAGGGTCACACACTTAGGACAATTAGGTGAAGATTAGGTTCATATGATGAACCAAGAGGATTAGATTCATTTGATGAATCAAATTGGATTAAGAGTAATCCTAATTGGGCTAACTTGAGTTTGACTCAAGTTGATTCATGTGTTAAATGAGTCTAATTTAGATTTTGACTCATTGAATCAATTTAATTTAATGAATTAGATTCATTATATTAAGTTGGCTCGAATCAAATGGTTGGATTAGATCCACCATGGTAGAGATTGAGTCAAGTTTGACTTGACTTGAGAAGGAAGACCAAAGGTCAATTTTGACTTGACCTTTTGCCACCTCATTGGTGAGTTGGCATTAGGTGGACCAATAATGATGTTCCACATCATCATGGGTGCCACCTCATGGAAGTGATAAAGCCACTCTCTTAATGGTTTCATATTAATTGCAATTAATGCAATTAATGTGATTTTATGGTTTCATATTAATTGCAATTAATGCAATTAATGTGAATTTTGAAAAGTGGCCGGCCACTTGGTTTTGGGTGAAGAAATTCATTTTTCATTCACTTGTGTGCCTCTTCCTCCTTCTCCCTCTCAAGCTCTCCCTCTCCTCCCTTGGCCGAACCACATAGGTGCTAGCACACCTTGGTTTTTGGTCATCTCCATCTAGTGTATCCATGTGGATACTTCTAGAGGACCGGCGCTTGACGGTCTTGAGATCCGGCATCATTTGGACGAGCGGGAACGCGAAGGGCATTGCATCAAAGGTATAAATGATTTATCCTTATGTAGATCTACTGTAGATTAAAGTTTTCAAACTCGTACTCGTATTTTCGTTCGGTTTTACCTTGCACGAGATCCGTGGCTTGGCGATTCGGGGTTTCCGCGACGGGAAAATGCCCGAAAAACCCAACAGTGTATCGAGCCACGTGCAAGGCTTGTACGAGTTTGTTTTATTTTATGAAAATAAAACCTTCTGTGATTTTCTGTAAAATTAGTTTTTATGATTTTATGGGTAATTTTTCCGTGAAGCGAAGCACAAGTGTCTCGGCACTTGAAGACCGGAAAGATCTTTCGAAACCGGCTTCGTTTTGCCCCAAATCCATTTGGGACAGCGGGCTTGGGTGCCATTAGATCGCAAAGGAGCAACTCACGATGGTTAGATCGTGGGTAGGGGTACTTCCCCTAACCCCGCAAGGGGATTTGCTCCGCGATCGCACCCGAAATCGCTAAAAACGAACCCGTCGGGAAGATTTTTCCGAAACGGTAATGTCTCGGCCCAAATCGTTTTGGGACAGCGGGTTTAGGCGCTGTTGGATCGCAAAGGAACCCTCACGATGGTTAGATCGCGGGTAGGGGCGCTGCCCCTGGGTCCCGCAAGGCGATCCGTTCCGCGATTGCGCCCGAAACCGCTAAACGGGACCGCCGGGAAATTTTACTTGTAAAAATTGTAAAAATTAATTTTAAAATTATAGAAAAATTATGAAAATATATAATTTTGAATTATATATATTAATTTGTGATAGTCATGGCCCAAAGCCCAATATGATTGGTTGTGTTGTAATTCATAATACGGCCTGCGTGCCGTGATGTGTTTTCGCGTGTTGTATTTATTTTATTATTCGCGACCTGCGCGTCGTGCCTCGTCTTTTATTCTTGTTGTAAATTAGATTTAGACTCGAATGTAACTCGAGTTTCAAATTGTAATGTACAAATTGGAGCGGTGGAGGGTCCACACGAGACGGAGTTCCGAGGCGGGCACGAGCAACACAAGGTGGTCAAAGGGAGGCGCTTGGAGAAGCTGTTGACCCTAGGTTGACCAATCGATCTTCTCATTGGCTTGAGAAGATCGTAGTAGGGCCATGACTAAATCACAAATAGATTAATTAATTAATTATTATGTATTTGATGCATGTTTAATAATTAATTAATTAATTAGTGCCTTAACGATTAGATTAGATCTAAGTCGTGCACATGATGCACCCTTGCGATTAGATTAGATCTAAGTCGTGCACAAGATGCATTCTTCTCGATTAGATTAGATCTAGATCGAACCAACTCTAAAATGCCTAACCGTGCGTGATACCTATCACTACCTCGATCACATGTATTGTTGAATCTGCCAAAGCAGAGCAATACATATTATCTTGGTAGGGTACGGAGGGACAATCTTGGTCCCGTCTATCAACGCATGGGTGAATAAAAACTCAATTAGATTGAGTATTCATAGTTACTCGGTTGGATCGAGTCAACTATAGGCATTCTTCCAATAGTTGGAAAGATAGGTCAATATCACATCTATATTAACTCTCGGGCGTATTAGCCAAAGCTAACTCGAGTTTTAATATAAATGCGGATATTGATTCTATAAACAAGAGTTGCATAGAGATGTAATTGGTAATCGTTACCTACCGATCATACTAAGCCTTGGGCGTATTAGCCAAAGCTAACTCAAGGATTAGTATGATGTGGATCTTGTCCCACAAGAATTATAGAATTTAGTGGGAGCATCGTTTAATTAAAGGCCTAATTAAATGATTTTTAAAAGAATATGATATTTATTTCTGCAAATTTTTCTGTTGTAGATAACCATGACGTCAAATACGAACATTTTCTCTCTGCGATCTGTCCTTAAGAAGGACAAGCTCAACGGAGTAAATTTCCTGGACTGGTACAGGAATCTGAGAATAGTTCTCACTCAAGAACGTAAACTGTACGTTCTGGAGCAGCCCATTCCGGAGGCCCCTCCTGCCACTGCCATGCGAGCAGACCGAGATGCTTACAAGAAGCATCAAGATGACGCATTAGATGTGTCTTGTCTTATGCTCGCAACCATGAACTTTGAGCTTCAGAAGCAACATGAGTTTATGAGCGCTTACGATATGGTTGAACATCTTTGTCACCTATATCAAAGACAAGCAAGGCACTGGAAGAGGAACTCCAAAGAATACCTGGAAGATCTTAAGAAGAAGAGAAATAAGATTTCTACTTCAGGTATAAATGTAATAGAAGTCAACCTCTCTATTTCTTCATCATGGGTATTAGATACCGGATGTGCTTCGCACATTTGTACTAATGTACAAGCGCTGAGGAATAGCAGAGCATTGACGAAGGGTGAGATAGACCTACGAGTAGGCAATGGAGCACGAGTTGCTGCTATTGCTGTAGGAACTTATCATCTATCTCTGCCCTCTGGGCTAGTACTAGAATTAGACGATTGTTGTTATGTGCCTGCCTTGACAAAGAACATAATATCAGTTTCTTGTTTGGACAAGAGAGGATACTCGTTTATAATAAAGAACAAATGTTGTTCCATTTTTTTTAAACGATATGTTCTATTGTAGTGCACCTCTGATAAACAGACTCTACATTCTAGACCTAGAGAGCCCTGTCTATAACATAAATACCAAGAGGATCAAGTCGAATGACTTGAACCAAACTTACCTTTGGCACTGTCGCTTAGGTCATATAAATGACAAGCGCTTATCCCAGCTCCATAAGGATGGTTTGCTGGACTCATTTGATTTTGAATCATATGAGATATGCGAGTCATGCCTACGAGGCAAGATGACCAAGACTCCCTTTAGTGGGCACAGCGAGAGAGCGACTGATTTGTTAGGACTCATACATAGTGATGTATGTGGCCCTTTCAATGTCGCTGCTAGAGGCGGTTATAGATACTTCATCACATTTACTGATGACTTCAGTAGATACGGTTATGTGTACTTAATGACACATAAGTCTGAATCCTTTGAAAAGTTCAAAGAATTCAAGAATGAAGTGCAACCAGGTTGGCAAGAGTATTAAGGTACTTCGATCAGATCGAGGTGGTGAATACTTAAGCCATGAGTTTCGTGACTACTTAGCTGAGTGTGGGATTTTATCTCAACTCACTCCTCCTGGAACACCACAGTGGAATGGTGTATCCGAAAGGAGGAATCGTACCTTATTAGATATGGTACGATCTATGATGAGTCACACAGATCTTCCGACATATCTATGGGGATATGCTCTAGACACGGCAGCTTTCATACTCAACCGAGTTCCATCAAAGGCCGTGATAAAGACACCATATAGGATATGGACTGGGAGAGATGCCCAGGTGTCTTTCATGAGGATTTGGGGTTGTGAGGCTTACGTTAGACGTCAAGTCTCAGACAAGTTAGGACCCAAATCCGACAAGTGCTATTTTATTGGATATCCCAAGGAAACTAAGGGATATTACTTCTACATTCCCAGTCAGCACAAGGTAGTTGTGGCAAAGACTGGGGTCTTTCTAGAAAGAGATTTGTTTCTAGAAAGACTAGTGGGAGCGCGCTCGATCTTGAAGAAGTTCAAGATGCGAACAATAGCACTGATGCCTCGATGGAAATTGAACTGGAACCACAAAGTGTTGTGGATGATGTTGTTCCACAAAGAGTTGAGGAACAACAACCAGTTCAAGTAGACATACCTCTTCGCAGGTCTGATAGGGTACGTCGTCAGCCTGAGAGATACTCATTTCTCTTGTCTGACCATGATGACATTGTGCTCATAGAGGATGAGCCTACCACCTATCAAGAAGCTGTGTTGAGACCAGATTCTGAGAAATGGCTAGAAGCCATGAGATCCGAGATAGAATACATGTACACCAACCAAGTATGGACTTTGGTTGATCCACCTGAAGGGGTAAAACCCATTGGGTGCAAGTGGGTCTTTAAGAGAAAGACTGACATGGATGGACTTATTTATAAGGGTCGCTTGGTAGCTAAAGGTTTCAAGCAGATTCATGGTATTGACTATGATGAAACCTTTTCTCCAGTGGCGATGTTTAAGTCCATTCGGATCATGCTTGCTATTGCGACCTACCATGACTATGAGATATGGCGATGGATGTCAAAACCGCGTTTCGAATGAAACCTACTCGAGGATGTGTACATGACACAACCGAGGGTTTTGTAGATCCACAAATACTAGCAGTATGCAAGTTGCATAGGTCCATTTATGGACTAAAGCAAGCTTCTCGAGTGGAATCTTCGATTCGATTATGCAATCAAACAGTTTGGTTTCATCAAGAACGAAGATGAGCCTTGTGTCTACAAGAAGGTTGTAGGGACATAGTTGTCTTCCTCATACCGTATGTGGATGACATACTACTCATTGGGAAGGACATCCCTATGCTTCATCGTCAAGACATGGCTAGGGAGTTGCTTCTCAATGAAGGACTTAGGCGAGGTATCTCGCATTCTTGGGATCTGATCTATAGAGATAGATCTAAGAGATTGCTTGGCCTAAGTCAAAGTACATATATTGACAAGGTACTCCTTCGGTTTGCCATGCAGAACTCCAAGAAGGGATTTCTGCCGATGTCATATGGCGTGAGTCTTTCGAAGACTCAAGGTCCCTCTTCTAGAGAGGAGAGAGACCGCATGGATCAGATCCCTTATGCCTCAGCCATAGGATCGATCATGTACGCCATGCTGTGTACTCGACCTGATGTCTCGTATGCTTTGAGCATGACGAGCAGATACCAGTCAGATAGCGGTCAAGAATATTCTTAAGTACTTACGAAGGACTAAAGAATATTTCTTGATATATGGAGGCAATGATGAGCTAACAGTAAAGGGTTACAGTGATGCCAGCTTTCAGACCGATCAGGATGATTACCGATCGCAGTCAGGGTTCGTATTTTGCATTAATGGTGGTGCTGTCAGCTGGAAGAGTTCGAAGCAGGATACAGTAGCTGATTCTACAACAGAAGCCGAGTATATTGCTGCATCAGAGGCAGCAAAGGAGGCAGTTTGGATCCGCAAGTTCATCACTGAACTTGGGGTGGTTCCTAGCATCGCTGACCCAGTTGAGCTCTATTGTGACAACAATGGAGCTATAGCACAGGCGAAGGAACCTCGCTCACACCAGCGGACCAAGCACATACTACGGCGCTTCCATCTCATTCGAGAGATTATCGATAGAGGAGATGTAAAGATTTGCAGAGTACCTACAGAGGCTAACATCGCAGATCCCTTGACCAAGGCTTTGGCACAGAGGAAGCATGATGGTCACACTAGGTCTTTAGGCCTTAGAGCCTATACTGATTGGCACTAGTGCTAGTGGGAGATTGTTAGTTAGAGCCCTAGAGCCAATCATTTGATGATTGTATGGACTTATGTATATCATATTCTTGTTTATTAATAAAGGCATTTGTTTGGTTATTATACTTATTTATATTAGTGCCAAATAGACTAAGTATAATAGCGTCCTTGAGTAGAAGGTTCATACCTATATCAATCGATTAGTTGAATCGATAGTGAGATGATATAGGGAACACTACTCTAAATCATTCCTAGTCGAGTATTAGCATTCAGGGACAATGTTAATACAATAAGACTAGCATGTAGGTCAGCTCGATGACTTGATCTCACAAGTTATGGATATAGAGATATCAAGCTGACACATGGGTATGCATTAGAGAATGTATACTGAATGACCCGCCATGAGAAAGTATCATGGATCGTTATATGAGTGTCATATACTTTCTCATGTGGCTATTAGTATGACTATTAGTCCTTAGACCTGAAGTCACCATGGATCCCTACATAAGGAGTTATGTACTTTGATTTCGTCAAACGTCACCCGTAACTGGGTGGACTATAAAGGCGATTACTGGGTATATAACGAATTATGTAGAGGGATGTGAGTGATGTAGATGAGATCTATCCCTCCCATATGACGGGAGCGACATCGGTATTCTTGATAGAGTGAGACCACTAAGTGCATGGCCATGCCCAAATGAGTCAACATTAGATGTTGAGCTCATTTGATCGAGTGAGTCTACTTGGAGTTCAAGATTTAGATTGATTAGAGGATGACACGGTCTATGCCTCACATTGATCAATCTAGATGTCTAGGATAGAAGGACACTTGTCATTATTTTGTGAGCAGTCACAAGGTGATGTCGGATCTCGACATTCTTGTAACTTGGGTAGTAATGATGTGTTGCTAGATACCGCTCATTACTTATGCTCCTAAATGGGTTTAGGGCATTGCCAACGTTACAAGAACCTATAGGGTCACACACTTAGGACAATTAGGTGAAGATTAGGTTCATATGATGAACCAAGAGGATTAGATTCATTTGATGAATCAAATTGGATTAAGAGTAATCCTAATTGGGCTAACTTGAGTTTGACTCAAGTTGATTCATGTGTTAAATGAGTCTAATTTAGATTTTGACTCATTGAATCAATTTAATTTAATGAATTAGATTCATTATATTAAGTTGGCTCGAATCAAATGGTTGGATTAGATCCACCATGGTAGAGATTGAGTCAAGTTTGACTTGACTTGAGAAGGAAGACCAAAGGTCAATTTTGACTTGACCTTTTGCCACCTCATTGGTGAGTTGGCATTAGGTGGACCAATAATGATGTTCCACATCATCATGGGTGCCACCTCATGGAAGTGACAAAGCCACTCTCTTAATGGTTTCATATTAATTGCAATTAATGCAATTAATGTGATTTTATGGTTTCATATTAATTGCAATTAATGCAATTAATGTGAATTTTGAAAAGTGGCCGGCCACTTGGTTTTGGGTGAAGAAATTCATTTTTCATTCACTTGTGTGCCTCTTCCTCCTTCTCCCTCTCAAGCTCTCCCTCTCCCTCTCCTCCCTTAGCCGAACCACATAGGTGCTAGCACACCTTGGTTTTTGGTCATCTCCATCTAGTGTGTCCGTGTGGATACTTCTAGAGGACCGGCGCTTGACGGTCTTGAGATCCGGCATCATTTGGACGAGCGGGAACGCGAAGGGCATTGCATCAAAGGTATAAATGGTTTATCCTTATGTAGATCTACTGTAGATTAAAGTTTTCAAACTCGTACTCGTATTTTCGTTCGGTTTTACCTTGCACGAGATCCGTGGCTTGGGCGATTCGGGGTTTCCGCGACGCGAAAAGCGATTTTCGCGGCCCGAAAAACCCAACAGATGTGATGTACACTGCTCCGGTTGTACCCTCCTTTTAAAGGGTATTGAAGGCGCCTCGATTCAGCCAAGGCGCCTCAGGTGAAGCTCATCTACTCCGTGGAAGTCAACTTATATCTGTAAGACCGTTAGATTCGATAGAGGGGGGGTGAATATCGATTCGAAAATCTCGAGTTAAAACGCAGCGGAAAAGTAAGAAAGTAAAGAGATGAACACGGTTGATTTTTACTTCGTTCGGAGCCTGTGACGACTCCTACTCGAAGGCCCGTACTCCTTGAGTACTTTCGTTGGGCAATTCACTAGCAATTCGAATAATTACAATTTACGTACAAATATTACTAATGAAAGAAAAACAAAGCTAGACCGACAAATAATGAATTAAAAGAAAACCGGAGTGAGTCGTCGGAGCTTTGTGAACGTCGTTGGAGCGCAGAGTAGCAGAGTGATTGAACTCAGAGTTCTCAGAACACAGATATCTTGAAGCTCCTGCCTGGGGCTTCTTTTATATGCTGCTCCGGGCGCCTAGATCCCTTCCGGGCGCCTGGAATGTGACGTAACACTCCCAACCAGCATGCTCCAAGTGTCAACGTCGTCCTGGGGATAAAACTTGCCTCCGGGCGCCCGGACCCCTCTTCTCCAGAAAGTCTTTCTCCTGCAAGAAAAGGTTAGTCCGAGGCAAATGTACCCTGCAGCAAAGATTGTTAGCACAGTTTTATAGATAAGCAAAATATGACTTAGATTCCGTCCTTCTGAGACCGGAATCTAGTCACGATCTCGACTTAGACATCCGAAATGGATCTAAGTCGGATCGACGCCTAATGTCCCCTTCCCGGGAACGCGTCCTCACAGTCACTCCCTTCCAGTGACTTACCTTTCTTACCTGCCAGACGTCCGGTCAGCCCTTCGACCCGTCTGGACTTCTCGCCAGCTATCCGGTCAGCCCGTCGACCTAGCTGGACTTCTCGCCAAGCGTCCGGTCAGCCCGTCGACCCGCTTGGACTTCTCGCCAGCTATCCGGTCAGCCCGTCGACCTAGCTGGACTTCGTGCCAGACATCCGGTCAGCCCATCGACCTGTCTGGGCTTCTCCTGCACACTCGATCAGAGTGTTAGACAACAACAGACTAACTTAACCTGATTTGTCATTCATCAAAACCTGGGTTAAATCGTTAGTGCTAACCGCACCAACAATCTCCCCCTTTTTGATGGAATGACAACCTGGTTAAGTTAGTGAAAACATATGCAAGAAAAAAACAAGCACAAGCATTTTGTTTGTATTTTCAATTCTGGTTTAGCTAGCTAACTTAACCACCTAACCCTCCCCCTTTGGCATTCATCAAAAATAAGCATGGATTAAGTAAGCATAGACTTTAGTAAAAAAAATGTTAAGATAATCTGGGGGAGTTCTAAATTTCAAAATCAAATTTTAAATTTTCAAGTTTCAATTTTGAAATGCTTTTCAAATAAGTTTTCAAAAATTCCAAGACTGAGTTTGAAAAATTTATTTTTCAAAACTGATTAAAAAACACTAGAAAAGTTCAGTTTTCTAGAATACTAGAAAAGTACTAGTTTCAAAAACTATGGTTTAAAATACTAGAAAACAAACAATTGTGAGTTGATTTAAGAAATTTTTCACAATTTTAAACAGGTTGATTTTGAAAATTAATTTTTAAACTTTGATTTTCAAAATTAAGTTTAAAATTCGATTTGAAAAATTGAATTAGTTTTATTTCTCCCCCTGAACCTGACATAAAATTTTGAAAATATTTGCTAAATATATTCAAAGTAGAAAAAAAATTGAGGTAGAATTTTATAGAGAGATTTTAAAGAGAAGATTAAAAAATAACACTTAAGGAGATAATTAAAAACCTCCCCCTAAATTTGATACTCCTTTAATTTATTAATCCTCCTTATTTATTACTCCCCCTTAATATAAAATTTTACAACCGTAACATATTTTCGTACCTAAGTGTTTTAGGCGATTGTATAATTATCTTTATAAAATTGTTCATTTAAATTTGACTAAACGTAATTAACGTTATATTTAGTTGAAATGAGTTAACCTTTAGTGTAATGTTAAGTAAGATAAGTTGTTATTAATTCAATAATTAATCAATATTAATAATTTATTGATTAAATTTTGCTTGATTCAATAATTTAATATAATCTAAATTTTGTATTAATTGATGAAGGTGTTAGTTATAATTTAACTTTTCATTTACTTCCTTTTAAGTTGGATTAACTTAGTTTAAAGTTGGTAGTAATTTGAAGTTAAACTCGTTATTAAACAAGGTTAAGGAAGGTTCAATTTAAGTCAAACTTTATAAAAATAATTAATATTTTAAATGTTGATAAAAAAAATGAGTTAGAGTAATATTTTTACTAAGGTTAAACCTAGGTTCTAATCAAATCAAGCTTAGTTCTCAAATAAAGTTAAACTTAAATAGTTAAGTTCTACTTATTAATTACATAATTAAGTTTAAAGTTAAAGTTAACGGAATTTAAGCTTTTAAGTTAGGTGTCTAAGTTTTAAATGAATTTAAAAGAATTATAATTATTATTATTTTTAAGGTATTTCTAACAAGATTTTAAAATAATTTTTATAATTATTTAATGACAATTAATATACGTTCAATTCAGTTTTGATTTTAGATTAAGATTAATATTAGTGATTAATTTAGGTTTAAGTTTTAAGTTTAAGTTAAATTTTTAAGTTTTAATTTAAGTTTTAATTTTCAGTTAGGTTAAATTAAGTTGAAAAGTAATGTTTAAATTAAGTTTTAATGAGTTTTAATTTGAGATCTAATTTTCAGTTAAGTTAAATTACAAAAATAATTTTAAGGTTAAAATGATGTTTAAGATTAAAAATGAGTTTAAAGTCAAAACAATAATTTTTAAAATGAAAATAGTCTATAGAAATAATTTATTATTATTACTAATTTTTTTTTAAGTTAAAAGAATTTTATTATAGTGAAAAAAATAAGAAGAATTTTTCAAAATGATACATAATTTTTAAAATAGTTTTAAAATGATTTTTAAAATAGTTTTTAAATGTTTTTTTTTAAAAAAAAGTTTTTAAAATAATTTTTAAGTTAAAATAATTTTTATGTTAAAATAATTTTTAATTTTTAACAGGTTTTAAAAGAATTTTTAAAAGAATTTTTAAAGTTTTTAAAATGATTTTTAAAAGAGTTTTTTAAAATAAATTTTAAAATATTTTAAAATAATTTTTAAAAGAATTTTTTAAAGTTTTTAAAATGATTTTTAAAAGATTTTTTAAAATAATTTTTAAAATAATTTTTAAAAGAATTTTTTAAAGTTTTTAAAATGATTTTTAAAAGAGTTTTTAAAAATAATTTTTAAAATGTTTTAAAATAATTTTTAAAAGAATTTTTTAAAGTTTTTAAAATAATTTTTAAAAGAGTTTTTAAAATAATTTTTAAAATAGTTTTTAAAGAATTTTAAAATAGTTTTTAAAGAATTTTTAAAATAGTTTTTAAAGAATTTTTAAAATTGTTTTTAAAGAATTTAAAAAATAGTTTTTAAAGAATTTAAAAAATAGTTTTTAAAGAATTTTTAAAATAGTTTTTAAAGAATTTTTCAAATAATTTTTAAAATAGTTTTTAAAGAATTTTAAAATAGTTTTTAAAGAATTTTTCAAATAATTTTTAAAGAATTTTAAAATAGTTTTTAAAGAATTTTTAAAATATTTTTTAAAGAATTTTTAAAATAGTTTTTAAAGAATTTTTAAAATTGTTTTTAAAGAATTTTTCAAATAATTTTTAAAGAAATTTAAAAATAGTTTTTAAAGAATTTTTAAAAGAGTTTTTAAAGAATTTTTAAAATTGTTTTTAAGAATTTTTAAAATAGTTTTTAAATAATTTTTAAAATAGTTTTTAAAGAGTTTTTCAAATAATTTTTAAAGAAATTTAAAAATAGTTTTTAAAGAATTTTTTAAAAAATAATTGTTTTAAAATGATTTTGTAAAAGGTTTTTTTTTTTAAAAAGAATTTTTAGGTTAAAATAAAATTTTAAGTTAAAATTATAAATTTTTTAAGTTAAAATAATTTTTAGGTTAAAATAAATTTTTACGTTAAAAAAAATTGAGTTTAATTTTTAAAATAAATTTTTAAGTTTAAAAAAAATTTAATTTTAATTTAATTTAATTTAATTTTAATTAATTTTAATTTAATTTGAAATTTTAATTTTAATTTGAAATTCAAAATTTAATTTTAATTAATTTTAATTTAGTTTGAAAATTAATTTAATCCTTATTCATCTCACCCGATCTAGATTATCAATCAGGGAATCCTATAATTTTGTGAGATGAATTAGATTTTATTACAGAGTTTGGTTTAACTTGTGTTAGATTCAGATTTAGCTTTGGTCTCCACAAATAGGTATTCTTCGGATAAACTTCTAAGCTTGGTGAGTCACATGGACATCATTAGTAGTAACCAACCTTTCGAGGCTTTCCGAATAGTCCTATCCACGGAGCTTAGTACTAAATCTTGGTCTAACTGGTTAGGATTCACTTAAGGGTAGCTTCGGTCAGTTTCACTTGGCCAAATGCACCAGATCGAAACCATATCTTTCTAGACATGCGATGCCCAAGTTTCCCTAACGTACTATCATCCAAAAACTTCACCAGTACCATGATTCAAGTTAAACTTGGTCTCTTTTTAACTAATCCTAATTACCCTTACGGGTAGGTTGGTTGGGGTTACCCTTTTCGGGAAGGTTGGTTAGGGTTACCTTGTCGGGTAGGTTAGTTTTGGAGGTGCCAGCTATTCTGGAACCTCCCCCTGAATTATTGGCCATTAATTTAGTTTTTAGTTCTGGGTTTATTATAGTTAAGTTTTGGTTAAAATCTAATGTTTAATTTATAATTTAGATTCAAGTTTTTAATTTTGAATTAATTAAATTAGTCAAATTATCTTTCTTTAAGAGAATGTATTTAATATTTAATTTTTCTTTCAATTTCACTTTTATTAGGTTAATTGAATTATCTTTCTTTAATAGCTTATTTTTAAAGTTTAAGTTTTTATTCATTTTTAACTTTGAATTAATTAAATTGTTTGAATTATATTTCTTTAAGGGTTTATCTTTTAACTTTTTATTAATTGTTAATTTTGAATTTTCTAGATTATTTTTGTTTAATATGTTATCTTTAACATTTAATTTTAAGTTTGTTAACTTCCGTTTTGATTTTATCAAAGTGTTTGATTTTATCCTTATATTTTCTTTACCTTTTAAGTTGATATAATTAGTGGAATTTATTAAATAAGTCTTATCATTAAAATTTAATTTTTTGTTAATTAAATTATCTTGGATAGAATTTTCTAGATTGATATTGTCTAGATTATTAAACAATTTATTAATTGTGTCTAGATTGATATTGACCTTGTCATCCTTTTTGTTTGAATTTTCAAATTTGTTTAGGTTTAAATTCGAATTTTTAGATTTATTAATTATTTTCAGATTTTCTGTATTTTCTAAATTAATTATATTTGTTTTATCAGAAAATATCCTAGGGGTATTTTCTGTATTTTCTGAATTAATTATATTTGTTTTATCAGAAAATGTCTTAGGGGTATTATCGCAAGTATTGTCATGTACACTATTTTCACATATACTTTCAGATATATCCAAATTAACATGCACATATTTTAAACTACTACTAGCAAGGGTGTTTTGGTAAATATTACTAACCTTGAGCGCAACCCCTAATTCAGCAGGCTTCTCCGTTGGATCTGACTCGAGTCTGGATTCAACTTTAACTTGATCTTCTAGCTCCATTGGCGTCTCGTGAAGCTTGATAATATGCATTCTTGTATTTTTCTAGTCTGCATATGATATTGTTAGGTAAAATATTGCAAATAATTTTACTTACGTTTTTATTCAGTTCCGAGTTCTGAGAAGGTTTTTTCAATATTAGCATATAATCGATATCTATGCTTCCTAAGAAGCATTCCATTCTTCGCCTCCAGTAGTTGAAATCTTCATCGTACGGTGGTGGTTCATTGGGGTTCCATCCTTCTTGAAAAGACATTGTTCTTGCACACAATGAAACAAAGACAAAATCCCAAGACTTGGTCTTGGATTAGCAGTGCTGGAAAAAATAATATTTCACTAAATTTTTTTTTTTTAAAAAAATAATAAAATATTATTAAAATATTAATAAAAAATATTATCTCAAATTTTTGAAAATGTAATATTTTGTCGATACTAAATAATAGTGAAAAGATGACGATGTATTTTTCAAAAACAGTTTTGGAGAGAAAAAACGAAAGGCGTAAGGTTTTATTTTAAAAACGAACGATATATAATTTTTCTTTAAAAAGCCCCCCTCTTTGTCTGATTGGTGGTTGCACCAAATCAGAGCGGTACCTGCTCTGATACCACTTGTAAGACCGTTAGATTCGATAGAGGGGGGGTGAATATCGATTCGAAAATCTCGAGTTAAAACGCAGCGGAAAAGTAAGAAAGTAAAGAGATGAACACGGTTGATTTTTACTTCGTTCGGAGCCTGTGACGACTCCTACTCGAAGGCCCGTACTCCTTGAGTACTTTCGTTAGGCAATTCACTAGCAATTCGAATAATTACAATTTACGTACAAATATTACTAATGAAAGAAAAACAAAGCTATACCGACAAATAATGAATTAAAAGAAAACCGGAGTGAGTCGTTGGAGCTTTGTGAACGTCGTTGGAGCGCAGAGTAGCAGAGTGATTGAACTCAGAGTTCTCAGAACACAGATATCTTGAAGCTCCTGCCTGGGGCTTCTTTTATATGCTGCTCCGGGCGCCTAGATCCCTTCCGGGCGCCTGGAATGTGACGTAACACTCCCAACCAGCATGCTCCAAGTGTCAACGTCGTCCTGGGGATAAAACTTGCCTCCGGGCGCCCGGACCCCTCTTCTCCAGAAAGTCCTTCTCCTGCAAGAAAAGGTTAGTCCGAGGCAAATGTACCCTGCAGCAAAGATTGTTAGCACAGTTTTATAGATAAGCAAAATATGACTTAGATTCCGTCCTTCTGAGACCGGAATCTAGTCACGATCTCGACTTAGACATCCGAAATGGATCTAAGCCGGATCGACACCTAATGTCCCCTTCCCGGGAACGCGTCCTCACAGTCACTCCCTTCCAGTGACTTACCTTTCTTACCTGCCAGACGTCCGGTCAGCCCTTCGACCCGTCTGGACTTCTCGCCAGCTATCCGGTCAGCCCGTCGACCTAGCTGGACTTCTCGCCAAGCGTCCGGTCAGCCCGTCGACCCGCTTGGACTTCTCGCCAGCTATCCGGTCAGCCCGTCGACCTAGCT
This sequence comes from Zingiber officinale, assembly GCF_018446385.1. Taxonomy (NCBI): domain Eukaryota; kingdom Viridiplantae; phylum Streptophyta; class Magnoliopsida; order Zingiberales; family Zingiberaceae; genus Zingiber; species Zingiber officinale. The sequence goes on along the minus strand of NC_055990.1, from coordinate 141,327,952 downwards.
GGACTTCGTGCCAGACATCCGGTCAGCCCATCGACCTGTCTGGGCTTCTCCTGCACACTCGATCAGAGTGTTAGACAACAACAGACTAACCTAACCTGATTTGTCATTCATCAAAACCTGGGTTAAATCGTTAGTGCTAACCGCACCAACAACATCTACTCCAAGGCGCCTCCGGAGGATTTGAGGTGCCTCCAATGCACCGACTTGGGAGTGCCTCCATACAAGTGAGGCACCTCTATTGCTGAAACTTCATCTTTGAAGTTTATTTGTTTTAAGGCGCCTCCAATGTCTCACTCGGGATGCCTCCAATCAGCTGAAATGCTTTGAGCACTATTCATTCGGACTTTAATTTTGCTTTAAGCTCTTGCAAAAACATGTTAGTTCAAATAACATAATTACATGCAAAATAGAGTTAACACATATGCATAAATTAATTTATGAATTAGATTCTGTCTTACTAACACTAAGATCTAGTCTTAGTCTCAACTTATATTTTTAAAATGGATCTACGTTGGACTGGCGCTTATACTCCTATACGACAAGTTCACTAGATCTCTCTTCTTTAGTGGTTTACCTTATTTACCATTTATAGAATCACTTAACTTGTCGTCTGACTCACCAGGTCTTTTTACCAGATGTCCCATTTGGACTTCAGATCCTGTAAATTCAACTGGACTTCCTACTATATATCAGGTTCTCTCTTGACCTATTTAGGTTTCTTGCAAGTTATCATATCCTCCTAATTTAATTGGACTTTAGCATAGTATTTTAGACCCGTCAAATCTTTTACTCTATACACTTGGAAAATACATTAGATCACACATAATTTAACTTTAACCATTTATCATACATTAAAATCTGAGTTTGATTATCAGTACTGACTACACCAACAGTAATAACTACGAAATCATAACTGCTACACGTAGTTACGATTTCATAACTTTTATTATGCATCAATCGATTAAAATTTAGGCTAAAGATATAGGTAACATAATAATAAAAATAGTACTGAATGATAGTTGTCATTTTAAAAATGTGGAGTGAAGTGTCCTTTTAATAAAAAAAAATAAAATGGAATGGTCTTTTTATGATTTGAGAAAAAACAAACTCGTTTGGCACGTACATTTGTGATTAAAATGTATATCCATGCCAAATATTATGTTTATCTTTGTGTTATAAGGTTTAAAATATTTGAATAAAAAAATACAATGTATTAATTATATATTTTGTTAAATTTATTCATTAACTGCCATCGCATTAACTAAATATCCTTTGAACTTTGATTATACACGATTCTAAATTCAGATTTATTATTTTTAAATAAATATGCACATTGTACAAGTGAATTTTTATTAAATAACTTATACATTATTTTCCAAATAGTTTATTTTTTTCTTAAATTTTAATCTTGAATCATTTAATATCATTCATATCACCAAAACAAAATCTTTAATTGTTACAATTAAATTATTTTTTTCAAATAAAAAAAAAACTTTTACCTTTTGCCCTTTTCAATATTCCTTAACGATCCTCCATGTTTTCCGGGCCATATTTCACCCTCAAACCTCTTCCACCATGAAATCATCCACTTCATTTCACCAACTCATCTCCTAATCTTAAATCTCTTCTTTTAGATTCTCCTATTCATTCCTCTCTCTCTCTCTCTCTCTCTCTCTCTCCCCTTTTCATAACCTTTCTTCCCCACCTCCGAAGACATGCGCTCCACCTCTCTTCAACCAATCCATTCCATCCCCTTTAATTAATCTCCTACTTATTATTGCTTCCATTGGTTAAACCACAATCTACAATCTAAACCATCATTGCAGTCTTCATCATCTTCATCCAAGAACAAACTTCCACCTTCATGGTCGAAGCTGAAATGGATTATATTCACGCTCAAGCAGCCATTGAACCATTTACATTGAAGAAGCAAGCCGGCATCATCATCGGGAACTCGAGGTGCCGAGCATAGAGGTCCCAATCTTAAAAGCATGGCAGAAGGTGAACAATCATTGTCGTTGGCGGAGGATGAGGCGCTGCTCAAGAGCGAAGGCCCGAACAACCTAAGCAACAATTCCTCCTCTGAAGGACAACAGATTGAAACCAAATCAAGATTAACAAAAAATGAAGGTGAAACACCAAAATATGTTTTCAATGGCATTTCTTCTTCTATTCTTTTTGTTTTTTTTTTAATTTATTTATAAATTTTAATTTTGTTCAGATGTGGAGATGTTGAAGGAAAAATTTGCAAAGCTGTTGCTTGGGGAAGATATGTCAGGGAGAGGCACTGGAGTCCCCTCAGCTTTGGCTCTCTCAAATGCCATCACCAATCTTGCAGGTTTTCAACATATATTAATAACTTTTTCCTTCTTCTAAACTTAATTACAAACAAATTCTATTTAACAAATCAAATTCATATAGATTGTAAATTATTCTAAATCTCTTAATAACTTCGAAATCTAACTAAACAGCCATTCCTCTTGTTACAATGTTTAACAAAATCTTTAACATTCAGCTTCTGTTTGGGGAGAGCAATATCGGTTAGAACCCATGTCGGCGGAAAGGAAGGCGAGGTGGAGAAAAGAAATCGATTGGCTCTTATCGGTCACTGATTACATTGTTGAATTTGTGGCCTCCCAACAAACATTGGAGGATGGAAGAAGCATGGAGGTAAGTGCCCTCTTGGTTTTGTTAGCAACATCTAAAAACACCAATGTATATGATATATGCTGTTTATTACAGATAATGATAACTCAGCAAAGGAAAGATCTTCGCATGAACATTCCGGCTCTACGAAAGCTCGACGCAATGCTCATCGTAAGAAAAATGCACACAACTAGTATTTGCAGAGGAGATTCTAACACTTCACCGTGACCATGCAGGGGTACCTTGACAACTTCAAGGACAAAAAGGAGTTCTCGTATCTGTCAAGGGATGCTACCGAGAGGGGGAAGAGGGCCGACGATAAGTGGTGGCTCCCGACCGTAAAAGTCCCAGAAAATGGTTTGTCCGAGGAATCCAGGAAATGGATGCAACATCAGAAAGAGCTTGTTAACCAAGTACTCAAAGCTGCTATGGCTATAAATGCTAATGTTATAATGGAAATGGACATTCCAGAAGACTACATCGAAAATCTTCCTAAGGTAACAATTTCAATGCCATTATCAAAAATGGAATCTATGTCCTGACACTGATCAATTTCCGTGACACAGAATGGAAGGTCAAGCCTGGGAGATTCACTCTACAAATTTATCACAGATGAAGGATTTGATGCAGATGCATTTCTTGAAACACTAGACTTGTCGACTGAGCACAAAATATTAGACCTCAAAAACCGTATCGAAGCATCGGTGACCATTTGGAAGAGGAAGATGAACAACAAGGATGTCAAATCATCATGGGTTACAGTTGCAGGGGTTTCAGGTGTTAGTCAGGGTAAGCGGGAACAATTCGAAGATCGAGCAGAGACTATCTTGCTCATTCTTAAGCACAGGTTCCCTGGTATCCCTCAATCGGCACTTGACATAAGCAAAATTGAATTCAATAAGGTATATGACGATAACAAAATGATCTAATTTGTCAGTAGTGATCCAATATTGACCTCCTGAGATTGTTAAAAATGTTTTAGGATGTTGGGTTAGCTATCCGGGAAAGCTACTCAAGGGTTCTAGAAAGTTTAGCCTTCACTGTGATGTCGCGGATAGAAGATGTTCTCCGTGCAGATAACCTTGCTCGGAACCCACCAGATGAAGACTTGAAGAGAAAGTCACCAAAGATAGAAGAACCAGAACCAGTTAAAGCAGAGGAAGTTATTCAACTTCAGAAAATTGAGTCCAATGATTCCATGACCCTCTCAGATTTCATGGATTGGCAGATGGATCAAGAAGCTCAGGAAAACAACGAAGACTCAGGTATCGGGGACAATACCCCAGGGCTAGACAGTGCAAAATCAGGAAAGAAATCGCCAAAAGTTGCGCCTAACAAGAAATTCTACTACTTAGAGAAGCTAGTGTACTGGGATGCTTAAGCTGCTCAAAATCTTGCATCGAACTACTTTGTAAAAAATCATCGATGTCAATCCCAAGCCCTGATGAAAAAGATTGAGGTCTACATTAAGTTGCCAAACAACATGGAACACATGAATATTTTATGACTGAATCCATCAAAACTTAGAATAATTTCATATAAGTTCTCATAATTTTAATTTTCTATTTATGTTCTACAAATTTTCAACTTTTCACAAATCAAGCAGACCTTAACCTTTGTTTTCCTACAAAGTTTAACGCATCCAAATTAATAAAATTGACGACAAAAAGAGCAATCCAAGTGCACCTTGATTGGACTACTACAATTGCCTACTTCCGGTCATCTTTGGACGACCATCAATCATCATCGAATCACAATAAGACCGCCATCGCCATTCCACATTATGGTACCTTTCCAGGCAAGTGCAACTAAAGTTAAAGAGTTGAGATGACATTGCCCACTTCATCGAAAACTCCCCTCTCCTCCTCCCCTTCTCTCCTCTTCATCGACCCACCATTGACTCCTACCAGATCCAACCATCAAACCCACAACAATACCAAACCACAATCAGACCACTACCAAGCATAGGTGCACAATAAGTGAACCACTACCACCGAACAATGCCAACCATCATTGAATCATGACTATAAATGAAATTAAAGTTTGAAGTAGAAGTTTACTAAAGAGAACCATTCATTATCCTCTCTTCTCTTCATCCAAAAATACAACCTTTAAAATAGTCTCTTCTACCCTTCTCTCCCAACAATCCATACTTACTTCCCTCCAAGCTTGAAAAGTAAAGCCAAATATATAAATAACATCAACAGAATCAGGTCCTTTTGAGACTAAAAACACCTACCGACCTTGTCACACTTCAAAAGCATGCTTTCCATGAGGAAACCTATGAGAAAAGAAAACAGGAAAGCAAACAATATGTTAGAAAGATAATACAGTTCGAAGAAACATATAGAAAGGATGATATATACTAAGTCTCTCCATTTAATTTAAGATAGTGTTGGGAGTTATAGGCATACAGAAATAATAGTACAAAGTCTCTGCATTAAATTCAAGATGTATATATATATATATTTTTTAATAATGCATAACAGAACTGATTCAAAAAGAACATTAGATAACAAAGTAATGAGATGTTACTACAATCACCCAATGTCAACCTCTTCGATTGTTTGCTATGGATCACGTTGTACCTGTTCTTAGTGCCAACAAGACTAGTTCTGTGCTGAACCTTATGGAGTGCTGGTGAATGATGTCAAGCTTGTGTTATTTTCTGGGTTAGCAGTATCTGCACTTGCATGTTGAATGAACTCATCGGGGGACATGTGAGAACCATGGCAGGCACAAACAATCTTGACTTCGTTTTTGTTATACTTGTAGGTGACACCAGATATGGTCTTACCTTTAGGGGCAGGCCCAGTTGCCGAGACCCATGGAAGGTCAGGGCATGAGCCAGAACCTCCAAATCTCACGTTCGATGCAACACCAGGTTTTATGGCAGATCCTTCATGAAAAAAGCCTTCGATAGAAGAGGTTGCAATCTCCTTCTGCCGGAAAGTAGTGGTACTCATAACTTCCTCGGCACGGGATGAGAATGATGTTCCAGTCTCCACGATATGTTTACCATTCCCTTTTGAAGGATGGATCTGAAGAGGGACTGCATAGACATGAGATGGAAATTAAAGTTTGTGAATAAACTTTATAAATAACAATAACTTAACAAGTTTAAAGTCATAAGAAAGGGAGGTCACGATAATTTGGCATGCAACATATCTAAGAAAGTGAGGTGCAACATGTTAGTGACTTAGTTATATTTTTTAACTAATGTTGGGAATGATGATGAATGCATAATCAAGCAACTATTGATTTAGGACCTCTCGGAATAAACTTGGCAAAGATGTTAAATGTAATCAAACACTGATGTTAAAATGTTGGCAAGGATGTTAGTGCATACCAAAAATGATTAATCCACTCTAACTAAGATAACTAGATCTCTTTAATTTATAGATGTAGACTCGTACATGAAATTTACTTGAAATCCACATATTAAAGCAAATTTGACAATTAACCGAATTTAAATCATCCACATACAAGTACTGATTCATTTTAACAAATATCGCACCTCCTTAAGTTTAAGCTGGTAAAATTGAGACACGAGAAGATATTACTTGCATACAATCTAGATTGTAACCATACAATTAAAAGAGTAACTGTTTAACTGTCTCAATAACTTATAGTGATGATTCAAGAAGAGCATTTACACATTAATAACAACCCCAAAAGTAAATTTCTTGGATGATTTAAGATGGTCAGTGCAGAAGGCAAGCACAGCTTCTGCCTGCACAACATACAAAAGAAGATAATAGATAAAAAAATACTATAGTACTGAAAACTACTCAGAGAACAGAAATTTTGTAAAGGCAATGGCAATAACAAAAGCAGAAACAAAGGTGTTTAAGTAGAGTATGACCGTTTGATCTCTTTGCATCATCTTCAGCGAGCTGTGAGTTCGATGTTCCAAGACCTAGGGAAGAGACAGCCTGAAGCTGAGAACCAAATGCCCATGAAGAACTTGTCTCAAGTGTTGGAAGTTGGATTGCTGAGTATCCAAAAACAAGCTTCTCAGCATCAAAATCTGTCCCTTTGGAAATAGAAGGATCTCCATTCGATGGAAGTGTTGGCTGCATGATGCATGGTGAAGGAGAGCTTGTAGGAGTAGGAGTGCCAACACAAGTTGGCTTAGGAGGTACTGAATAATCTACATTTACGGCAGTATGAGTTTGAAGAGGTGATGAAGCCCCAAATGTAGCTTTAACAAAATCACTGGATGTACTTCCTGAAAATAATTGTTGTTTCTGCCCTTGGAAACCAATTCCAGTTGGATCATTTAAGGCATGCTTAGAAGTTACTTTGTGTAGATCTGCGCGCTTGCTAGTGTTGACAGACTGTGAAACTAACCAAGAGCTTGAAACTTCTGCCTCAGATTCTGCAACACCCTCATTTTCACCAGTTGAACCATCACCAGTAGCAACAGAAAGATGTGACTTCTTCATGGGGTGATCCTTAGAGCTCTTGCCTGTTACCTCAGCATGGTTAACTACATTCTCTAGATTCTGAAAATTTATCTCAGATGATCTTGGTTTCTTGGAACATGAGTTCTCTTCCTCAACTTCATTGATTCTTTTATTTCCACTCCAAGGCTCTTTGTGTTTAGTGAACATCAACTGACTAGCCTGTGAGATATCATAACCTTCTGAAGACTTGCCAATGTCAATCCAGAAGTTCTCTTGTGGTGGTGACAGAGCTTGTTTCCCACTTTGGTCTGGAATTCCAACATTATTCTGGAGGAAGTTCTTGAATGGAACATCAGAAACTGTCACAACTCTGCCTATTGCTTGATTTGTACTTCCTTCCTCGGCTTTAAAATCCGAAGTGATGGCTCTGCCTTTAAGTTTGCCAGAAGATCCTCCAAACGAAAGACCCAAGCTAAGCTCAAGCTCATTGTCATCCTCCATTACAATAAACTTTCAAAACAAGTACTATCTTTGCTTATTTTGACACTTTATACATTGTTATTCTGTAGATTGATGGATCTGCAAAGATAACAGAATCTACATCTAAAAATAGAAAGCAGGAAACTTGAGGAACTTCTACAGATTACCAATTCAAAAGTTCTTAAAATGCAAAATTAAGAGAAAACAACTATAACATTAAGGTGCTAAGAGCATCCATATCAGAATCCTCATCCAAAACCTCAAAATGTAGGGTAAAAAAACTACTTTATTAAATTTAGATATCCACTTTTCACTGCACAATACGTTAGCTTCCCTATAATTTGCCATATTTATTTATTTTTTATTTTTCTCTTTCCTTCATATTTTTTATTATTTGATGGAGGAGAGAGAAATTTTTTTATTATTAGAGGGAGGAGAGAGAAATACTATTTTAATGTTTAGGGAATGAAATACATTTCCTAAATTTAGAGAACTACTATTCATAAAATGTTTATTTAGGGAATGGGTAAGGTAGCTGATGCAGATATTTTTTTTATGCAAAATGTAAAATTTAAGGTAAAAGTTTAGTTTAGGCTCTAACATAGAGGAAGAATTATTATATAAGAGCACACAAACTAAAGAGAATAGAAAAGAAATACGAAACTAAAAACTTGAACCCCATGAAACTTGAACTCTTTACAAATAAATAGATCTCTAAAGCTTTCATTGGGAACTGAAAATCATTCTTACACATTGCAAGCTGTTGAGAACAATATCTTTACCAGTGCAGATGAATCTCTAAATGAATCAACTACAAATCAATAATAGAATCTTCCATCAGTCATCAAGAAAATAAAAGTTGCAAACAGCCCCTCAAAACCACTTTTTGAAGTCTTTTACATAATTTTCAAGACTATCAAAGAGGGAAGAAGAACGCAATTAGTGGATCAAAGTATCAAATTAGTACGTAGCAAAGAGGCATCTGAAAGGTTAGTATGCTTGCAAGTTAAATACTTTGGCAATCACTTCAAGAAAACAACATTCATAGATCTATCAAAGGCCCAACCATCGATCAGAAGATAATCCACCAAAACATTAAATAAACGCAGCCCCGTCAGTTCACTAAGAGCAACCTCTATTTGCAGCGAATCATCATGGTTTCAACCAAAAGCGACAGCTTGAACTACAGATGCCCTCTCCCTCCCCCTAAAAATCCACATCAGCGTAAACTATTGACCTGGATCACGAAGCTCTCCCACCCAACCGAAAGAACCCTAACCTAATCGCACATCACCAAGGAATCCATAGATCGCAGCAAGAAAAAATGAAGAAAATACGAAGAAAAATACCCAACGGAAAATCCTAACTGCGTCAGGATAAGAAGCCACTGAACCGAAGCCGACGAGGCGGCGGTGTCGTCGTTATCTCGCCGCAGCGACGGTGGCATTGGTTCTGTCGACGAATGAAAGGGGGATGACTTAAAAGGCGCCAATCATGAAGCAGCACGAATCTCGAAACATAATCGACGTCGAACGTGTGAGATGCCCCGACATAAGGTTTTTTTTTCTGGGCTTTTTTTTCTCCTCCTCCTTAATTTCGTTATTTTCATCGAAAATCATGAAAACAATTAGGAAGACCACGTCATCTATGACGGATGCTGACGTGTCCAGATGGCGTATCTAACTGAGTCAGCATTTTTATAATGAACATCTAAGATTTTTTTTTATTGTATTGAAAGGAAATGTGCAGATTCTGATTTTTAGGAAACTACTCGATTTCTTTTCATTACTTGTGGCAAAAAAAACAAAAAAATTATTGTATTGAAAGAAAATGTGCAGATTCTGATTTTTAGGAAGCTACTCGATTCGCTCGCCCCAGTACCTCTCAATTTGCCCCTACATTTCTTGATGGGTAAGAATGTCTAATTTCATACCTCAATTTATTAAATTACAGACTTAGGTTACCAAATATATAATAATTAATTTTGATATTTATTAAAGGACGTATTTGTTCCCTAAAATACTTCTCCATCTATAGAAAAGTCACTCTTCTCTCCTCTTTCTAAGTATGGAATTACAACCATTGCCATGAAAACAGAACACAGAGGTTTTTCTAGTTTAGTCTAGTAATAAAAAAAAATTGATTCGATTTAATTTAGGGTCGTAATAGGTGGAGAAGTATTTTAGGGAACAAGTTCACCTTTAGTAAATATCAAATTTAAATACAAATTTTGAGTATTCAGTAAACATAAGTAGAAATTTATTAAATTGCCCTTTCTAATTTGATACAACAACAATAAAACATTTTCCCACCTATAGATCGGCTATATGAATATTTTTATGTTACTATATCATCATCTATATTTAAATAAATTTTATTTTATTTTATTGTTACTAACCAAGTCTTTTTTTGTTTTCCTCTTCCTCGTTTGATATGCATATTTATCATAGTTTTACATCGCCTAACTGAAGCATTTATTGGTTGTCTAAGTACATGTCCGTACCATCTTAAACGTGTCTCTCAGAATTTTTTGCAACTCCGACTTTCTCTCTAATGCTCTCATTTCTTATTTTATCCATCCTCGTATGTCCACGCATACACCTTAACATCCTCATCTTTGCAACTTTCATCTTCTGCTCATGTACTCGAGTCATAGCCCAATATTCAGCTCCATATAACATAGTAGGTCTAACTGCGATTTTATAGAACTTACATTTAAGTTTAAAAGGTACTTTACGGTCACACAAAACACTCGACGCTCTCCTCCATTTCACTCATCTTGTTTGTATTCTATGTAAGACATCTCTCTCAATTCCTTCATCGTTTTGTAAAAATGATCCTAAATATTTAAATCTCTCGATTTCGGACAACTCGTTCTCTCCTATCTTAACAATTGTCTCATTACTTCTAATATTGCTAAACTTAAATTCCATATATTCCGTCTTTAATCCACTAAGCTTAAAATCTTTCCCTTCTCGTGTTTCCCGTCAAGATTCTAGTTTAGCATTTACTTCTTCACATATTTCATCTAGCAAAATAATATCATCTGCAAATAACATGACACTATGGTACCGTGTCTTCAATGTGCGCTTAAAACCTTTCCCTTTCGAATTTAATAATTGCAAATTTTATAAAGGAGTCATCTATAAGATTTTCCATGAAGAAATTCTTTTTTAGTTGTCTAATTCAATCAACATCTTATCACTATTACTAAATGGTTCTTAATTAAGAGTGATCCTGCCACCAAGGCTATAGTGCAACGGTAAAATATTCAGGTTGTCACCTAGATACTCGTGGTTCGATCGACAAAAGTAAAGTAAGTTCAAACTCAAACAATAGGACTGATCTATGAATTGATTCTAGTTCAATCAGGTCAACATTCGGTTCAACTGGACTATATGAAAACTATGTCAAGGCCCAAACCTACCAATTCAGTTCACTTTTTTAAACAGTTTAAGCTATCTGCAAGCAGGTCTTTGCATTAGTTCAAAGGGATAGGAAATTTTATGATTCTAGGAGGAGCATTCAGCACAAGATAGATTGTCATTAGAGTTCCTTTTAGCAATAACTAAAGATAACAGCACACTCACAAGAGCTAAAGATTGCACAAAGAGAATCCACAAAGAGTAGCAATAAGAGCAATTCATTACAAAACATCTTTCAGCAATCTAATATACAACTATTACTAATCTAGCACATTGATTATGCATGATGATGGCTGGGGTACTAATAAATTTACTGACTAGAAAAAATCGAAGTTGAGATAAGAAGAATCACTTGGTTTACACTTGCTGCCTGGATCGCCACCAGTGACACAATTGAGTGCTGCTTTCTTCACTGGATCAATGGCTTCCTTGCCAGCAAATCGACTCATGTCGACTGGTTCAGGTATGTGAGGTGGTGTGGCAGTTCTCACGAGTGCCCAATTAACACCCTCAAAGAATGTGTGTTGTTTGATCTCAGCAGCTCCCCTTCTGTATCCAACTCTTCTGTGTGGTTCCTTCACAAGTAGGCCATGGATAAGGTCTCTTGCAGCAAAGCTCACAGCTGGTGCGTCTGGAAACATCAATGGCTGCCCTATTATGTTAAAAAGTGTAGCTCGATTTCCTGAACCCTTGAAAGGTGTTGTGCCATACAGAAGCTCAAACAGAAACACACCAAAGGTCCACCAATCAACTGCACTCCCATGGCCTTCCCCACGAATAATTTCGGGAGCCAGATACTCATGTGTCCCAACGAATGACATAGATCTTGCATCTACTGGCTCAGCCATCAATTCAACAAAAGATTTGTGTCTCAAACCAAAGCTTAATTTGGATTTGTGAATCTTCTTAGGTAGTATGCGTGGGAGAAACAAAGTTGGATGGATGCAACCACGGATAAGATTGTCACTCCATTGCATTTCTTGTGGGCTAGAACTGTCATCTACATCAGAGGATGAGGTATGGATAAGTGTTGGGTTGAAGGAGCACCGTAGTGACAAGTCGAAATCGGACAGCATTATGTGACCATCATCTCTAACAAGGACATTCTCTGGCTTCAAGTCCCTATATACTACCCCAAGCATGTGCAAATATTCAATTGCAAGCAACACTTCTGTAGCATAAAAGCTGTTAGGCCATGAGAAAAATAGAAAATGTATTAGGAAGAGAGAGACAAGAATATGATCAAGGTACAAAACTGAAAAAATATACTTAGATATTAAACAATAACTTAAAATTTGCCTTCCTTACCGGCCTACACCACAAGAGTGGAGAAAAAAAAACTAATGATCTCGGATAAGAAAAGTGGCATTGCCTAACTTTAGATAGCCATTTAATCAATTTAAACATTAAAGGATGTGTCTTTCATCACATAAGTGATGCACCTTTTAAGTTATAACACGAGAAAACTACATGTTTAGTACAAATAATTTGTTATAAAGGAAAGTAAATTATAAGGTTACCGAGCATTCTTCTCTGTGAAGTTTTTATTGGTCTGCTTCTGACGAAGAGAGTGAAGGTTACCACCACTGCAGTATTCCATGACTAAGCAATATAATTTTTCTGTCTCAAAATGAGAGTAGAGGGAAGGCAGGAAGGGATGGTCAAGAAGGCTAAGAATTTCTCTCTCAGTTTGTGCCCGTAGTAGCTTATTTCGACTAACAAGGGAAGATTTGTCCATCACTTTGATAGCAAAAAAGGTATTAGTTCCCTTCAGTTCAGAAAGATAAACAGAGCCAATATCTCCATGACCAATCCTTTTAACAAGCTTGAAGTGGCTTAGACTAATTGGGGAACCTTTGGAATTAACTTTCTGAATAGCCTCCCAGCGAAAATCTTCTCCTGTATGCCGCCTAGTGGATGCAGTAGAGTTGATATCTAAAACATCGTCCCTTGTGCTACTGTATCTACCTTGACTGTTACAATCGGAATCGTTGGACTTCATCTCCTTTGACCTTATGCATGATGGTGATCTTGTCGAGGATGATGTAGATGCTGAGGTAGACGTTGCCTCTGCTCTTACTACTTTTGAATTGGACATCCAGCTAGGATGAACACCTGAGCTCGGCCATAAGTCCATTGCCAAACTGGTGTCATCTTTGGAAATGATATTTGTTTTTTTCTTGTGTTTCGGCAAGTTCTCAAATGCTTTCTTTGTATTTGAAGCAGGAGGACCTTGACATGCAAAACGGGAAAGACCATCTCCAGGGCCAGGACTTCGGCTTCTAATTGCATCATCATTACTCCTGAATGTTGGGACAACATTTTTACTCCTGGATGATGCTTCACCACTCATCTGAAATTCAAGCTAACAACTTTATTCATTTGCTTTAGTGGATAATAAAATACAGAGATGGATAATAGAGATGCTTCGATGTTCATATAAATAAGCAGAAACAGCAAAATTTTAAAGATTTTTATAAATTCAATCAAACAAATGAAACAACCAAAAAGTTTTCAACTGTACACAAGATTGACAGTTTCTTGACATCTGAACGACAAAAAGATCAGAGACAAATGTGACTATTAATTGATGTTTGCTGCTCCATCTGCAGTACCAACTGAAATTCATGTTCATCAACTTGGAACTTATCTTGTTGGTCTAATCTTAAATCCTCTCAGCTTGTATCTCTATTTTGGTTTCTGACCATACTACAGGATATTGTCCCTGTCATGAGTACTCATAGAGAACAATCTCATCAATGTTGAATGACTTATCCCCTTCAACTTTGACATTCAATAGGAAAATGGGGTGGCCACTTGCTAACATTCCAATGCATATGATTTCATTCAAGCATTTGTATGCTACTAAAACATAGTGGCATAAATAATCTCTCTTTAAAAATATCTAAGCCACTTAAGATATACTTTCTGTTGGTTCAGTAAGCAACAGAAGGAATAATAAGACAGTTCTTAACCAAAAGAATTCAACTATTACCACATGTTTTATGGAATTGCAGTAGCTATTTGGAAGAAATAGTCAAGCTCGATTAGTTAAGTTGATCTCATTAAGGCCCTTCCACTAAAGTCAAAAAGATTTTAAATGAGTTCCAAGATATAACTAATGAAGAATTACCCAACAAACTCCCATCTATGTGCATGATCCAATACGTCATTGATCTGATTTCAAGATTATAATCACCCAACCTACCATACTATCATATGAATCTTCTAGGGGGTGCCACCATGAGATCTGGCCGGGGGTCAATTCTTGGCTAGTAGTCAGTTACTGTCCTCCTCCATGCACTTAGTAGCCACCCGTGATTTACCTCCTTTCAGATAATCTGGGGACGGGCTGGGACGCCTGGGGTGAGCGTTATCACCTTTTGTCACCATATGAATCTTCTAGAGTGTATTGAAATGTATAGGCAACTCAAAGGACTCTTACAAAAGGGTTTTATTAGGAAAAGCATGAGTTTGTACACCATCGTTGTCTTATTAGTTTCGAAAAAAGATGACTCCCAAAGAATATGTATAAACATGCCATAAATAAGATCATAACTAAATATAGGTTTTCCGTGATGGTAGGAGCTTGACTTAAGTAGTGGATATCATCAAATTAAAATCAGCATTAGCAATGAATTGAAAGACATTAGCATGGACTTTGTCTTAAGATTACATAGGACCAACCAAAGCCATGAATTGATTTTAGTAGTAGTAGACCAATTTTCGAAATTGCATATTTATTTCATACAATAAAACAAATGATGCATCATAAATAGCCAAGTAATTTTTTAGGTAAATTGTTTGGTTGCACGCGCTACCCATGCCTATAGTATTAGACAGGGATGTGAAATTTATTAGCTATTTTTTGAAGATCCTATGGAAATTATCAGGGATCCAACTCAGATGTTCTTCCATCTTCAATCTGCAAACTGATGCTCAGATGTGAGAGTTTACTCCTTTGAGAGTTTGAGTGAGAATCGTGCTTAGATTTAATATGTTTTCTTTCTCTAATTCTGATGTTAATTACAGCTCTTTTGAGCTTTTGAACACTGTATTCCTATTTCAAAGTACAACTCTTTTAGGTGTTGTCTCACTCGTTTTCAAACAAAAATAGTAAAAACTAAAAAAACTAAACCAGCAGAGGCATGCGATCAGCAACGCATGACAAGCATAACAATGTTTAAAAAAGAACCATATTCAAACAAGCCCCATAATATTACAAAAATAAATAAATAAATAATGCGGTGTCAATTTAATTGCAGCATCAGATGCAAGAGAAGAAGCATAAACACTCATGCTTAGGGTATATTTTCAAAGAAAGGAGATTGATACCGACCGACATGGAGAAATGCTAGCAGGGTTCCGATCCGATCAAGATACGCTTCCAAGATCTGACTTCCAATTCGGTCCAGCATGAAGTAGTCAGCACGAAGCCCTAATTTTCCATCTCCCTGCCGAATCCATCGGTCTTTTGTTTTCAGAGAATCGGAGGGTCCATGGATCTCTCCTGGAGCGAAGAGGGAGAACTCTTGAAATAAGGAAATGAAGGCGGAGACAGACGACGAGGAAACCAGGAGAGAATCCATAGCTAAGTTTAAAGGGAGGTGTCGCAGGGAAAGGGAGGGAGAAGGAAATCGTGGAGGGAGGAAAGGAAGGGCCGGAAGAAAGACGTGGGAAGCGCAATGAGTTCATGGCGTCCATTTATGCAGCTTGGCGCATAAATTCTTAGATAGTAATTTCACATATTTACTTTTATCGGCAGATAATTTAAATGTTCAAACATATTTGCTCATTAACAATTTAGAGGTCATCGATAAAAATAGATAAACTGGAGGCAGTGAAATAAAATTTTCCTTTCTAGTTTATCTACGCGCATAAATTTAACGGCTCTCTCCATCGCTTTTCCGCCTCTCGTTCCTCAATCCTCATCCTCGTATGCATTCCACACCCATCACCTGTTCGATCTCCTGTCCGTGAGAGCTCCGCCGAGGAGTGATGCCCCTTGCCGTCCTCTCCCCTCCTCCTTCCGCATCCGCAGCCGCCTTTTCTCCCCGCTCCCTCCACGGTCCCCGACCCTCCGCCTCCCATCGCCTCCTCCTCCTACTCGGCCGATGGACCTCGCCTCTCGTCGCCGCAAGCCCTAACCCTAGCTCCTCATTCGCCGCGAGAGCTTATTCCGACGGGAAGGACGGCGACGCCAGGGGCACGGAGGAGTCGAGCCCAAGCCTACTGAGCGAGGAGTTGCTTAGGCGGGTCTCCGCCGCTAAGGACGCTGATCAAGCTTTAGATATCGTAGCGGAAGCACGAGAAAGTGGGGTTTCTTCCGTTGTCGGAATTGATGACTGTCGAGTGATTATTGAGGCAGCTTTCGACAGGGGCGATGCGGATCTTGCCCTCTCCGTGTTCGGTGCTATGCGTTCAGGTTTCGATCGAGGTGACTCTCTATTTCGGTACCATGATCGGTTCCAGTTAAATTTATGACTTATTTGGGAAGTACGTTGAAATGTGCATAGGTATGTTGGATAAGATTTCAACAGTAGAGAGGTGGACTTGGGCGAGACCAGATGTACGCATTTACGCATTGATGGTTCAGCGGCTAGCAGCATTGCTACGAGTTTCTGATGCGATGAGGATAATTGCGGATGTTTCTCGGATGGGTGTATCTTCTGGGGAGGAGGTAATATCCCATTCTTATTTAGGATTTAGCTATGGCTGGTCTTATTATTTAATGCATTCGGTTATGTTTTATATCATGTTAAATAAGGGAGTCCAATATTTGGTTCAATCTGAAAAAATAAAGCCAAACTAAATTAAAATTTTGATTTATTTTGATCAAATCGGTTTGGTTTGATTCTGGTTGACTGAAGCATAAAATATACAATTTGATATGGTTTGACTATTTGCAAACCAAACCTAACCGAACTAAAAAAAAAAAGAATTTATTTTTTCAAATTATAAAAGATGTATTTGTAATTGAAACTCATTGTGAATAACTCAATGTTTATCAAATTTTTATCAAGAACTTACAAATACAAACTGAGTGTGACATATTATATTTTATAAGATCAAATTTGTGCTCCATAAACTTATAATTGAATAATAAAACTAAAAACTTATAGTGTTTCATGGGAAATTTAGTTTCACATGAACCAATCTGAACTAAATTGATAACATCACATACAGATGGATAATTCCTTTGGTCTCAATTTGGTTTGCATGCTTATTCACATCAGTTTCTAGAAAATCAATATAGAAAAATTGAGTTTGATCTCATTTCGGTTGATTTAATTCAATTTAAACTGAATGGGCACCTCTTATGTTAAGATTTTTTTTTAAAAAAAAAACAGAGGGTATTGATGCTAAGGTGGTACATGGAAGTGTGGTCACATAATGTGTTGTCCTTCATGTCATTTAGGTGAACTATCTATCTTGACTCAGGTCGGATTGAAGATGGCCAATCAATGATCCTCTTCCTGGCTAAAAGTTTGTACCATGGGACCACAGCCACATGTTTGATATAGGCATTCTTATCAACTGTGTTTTACTAAAGGTTGCTGGTTGCTACAAAAATAATATCTCGTTGTGAGTTGGTTAAAAGACAAAAGGCATTCCACTTCAATAAATGGGTAATAAAGACATTTCTTTTTCATATGACAAGCTAAACCTTGGATCATTCCTCCACTTTGATAAATGGCTAATAAAGACATTTCTTTTTCATATGACAAGCTAAACCTTGGATCATTCCTATATGATGGTTCAACTTAAATTTTGCACATCCTGCACAATTTGAAGCACGGGTTCATTCTTGACTTTTAAAGTTTTTGGCAACTTGATGTGACAGATCCACTAGATGTGATTGAATTGTATGAGGTAGACCATATAAGCAAGTTTTTCTTTATGTTCATCTATGTTTATAAATAATCTACCTCCTTGTAAAAATGTATGTCCTTAATCCATTTCCTATCTGTAGGCAACAAAGGCACCAAAGGGCCAGCTAGTGACGTAACTCCATCCCAATGACTCTTCATGTTCACATATGCACGCATACATATATAAATTCTCCCATCTCATAACCCAAAGTGTCGATCCTTTTACAACCAAATGCATTCCTATTCTCATGGTTGATGGTTCTAGCTGAAGCAATCCTCTCAAAGAATAGGTCCCCAAGGTTCCAACTTTGACTTCCAAGAAGCATAAGAGTTCAAACCCCTCTGAAGATAATTTTACTTGGAAGGCTTCTTTCAATCTGGTCCAAGTAAATTTGGCAATCACTCAAGAGCATCTAGAAGTAGGACAAGCGAAGGATAAGGGAAAGACCTTGACTGTTCTTTCAAGAACAATGTCATTATCCACATCAACACATTATTGTCAGTTTAGCCAGTAATTAGCCATGGGCTAGTATTGTGCTCTCAGAACTTGTGGTGAATAGAGTTGCCAAAAATAAAGAAGAGTCTAGTCCTAAAGCTTACAATTCAATCAATATTAAGTATAAAGAGTCTAGGCACTTTCAAATGGATCCAGTCGTCTAACAAATCATTCAGCCTTTGTTAATATAAGGTGGCTCAACTATCACTATCTCCTCACTTCAGCTTATTTCAGTGTGGTCTGGCTGCTAAGGAATTGAAGCTCTCAATGAGGAACTTTTGTATGTGTGTGCATGCGCTCAAAAGTGGGTGTATGAGTACTCTCTTTAAGGTGCAGATCACACTTCTGTTTGTAATTAATTTTTATTTTCTAATTTCCATCTATTTCTTTTAGCACTATTATCTTTGCAATTCAAAAACTCTTGCTTCCCCAATTAACCTTTCGGTTTCAATCACTCTTTGACTTTTTAAAGCGATCGTGGCATCCAGACTCACTTTAATCACTGTCATCTATCTTTAACCTTTGATACTTCAGATACTGGAAGTTTCATGGCATTTCTGCCTACCCGTAATCTCTTAAACCATCGTTCAAGGGTTGTGGTACTTTGGCCTACCCTTATGCACCTATCCTTTGTTGTTTAATGTCATTATCGAATGATTTCATGGCACTTCAGTGTATTCTAGTTGATTTAGGTCATTGTTGAAGGAATTTGTGATATCTATTATTTTAATTCATTGTTGAAGGACTTCATGGCACTTTGACTTATTTTGGTCTCGTACTATAAATTGCTTGAAGCTGTCATCTGGCTATTTATTTTCACATGTTCATCTATCTCCATTTCAGCATATACTTAACAATTTATGCATCTTGAGTTACTATTTCATGTTTTTCTTCTTTTATTAAATTCTTTTATAATCACTAGTACTTTTATATGATCTTTTAGGTTCCATTCGGAATGGTTGTTAGATGTCCAAGCTGTATGGTAGCAGTTGCTGTTGTACAGCCACAACATGGTGTACAGGTACAGCTGCACAGCATTATATTAGTTAACATCCTTTCTTATATTGTTTCCTTGAGAACCATAGCGCCATCCTAAAGTCATTCAGATAAGCCAGGATGCTATCTTTCTAAGACCTGAGGATCCAACTCAATGCCCTAATTTGTGGTGTAATATAGTTTGTTTTAGTGGTGTTAAAATGGGTTTACTGGGCTGGGCATGACTTGGATCCAGTTGGCCCATTCTGTGTCAGGCCGGGCCGGGCTTTGCATTAGTGGGCATGGCCCTCGACTGCACCAAGCTAGCTTTTTTTCTAAAATAAAATAATAAACAAATTTAAAATAGAAAAATATAAAATATAAAATAAATAAAAATATAGAAAATCAAAAATGCAGTTTTATATATTTTAAAATTATTTTCCTATTTTTAAAATTTTATTTAAAATTTATTTATTTAAAAATTTTAGGTTGGGCTCACTATGCAAGTCGTGCCTAGCATGACCTGGAGGCCAAGCCACTCCCGCCCAACCAAACTCGAAAACCAAGCCGGACCCAACATCACCCAACTCCTATTGGGCTATGCCTGGCATAACCCAAACTAAGCTTGGCAGTTTGGCCCAATTACCACCTCTAGTTTGTATCTTTTGTTAGTTTCTTTTCTCAGAGATAAGACTGAACAAAATATACAAGAATACTCAGGAAAGTAAACATAATTAAGCCCATGTTTGCTTTGTTCAACATCCCTCTGTCCTCATGCATCACTTGAAAATTGATCAATAATAATAATCACATTTTGATACTATCCACATAACGTGATACTTCATGTTTATCTGTAATTATTATACTACTACTGATACACTGATGAGGATGTCCCCTTACATTTCCCTGTTTTTTCTTATTTCATGTTTGTACTGATTTTCCTGTTTATGCGCAACAGGTCTTTATGTATGTTTATAAGTTCCTATTTCTTGTTCATCTTTACTTTTTCAGATTTGTCAGTCAATTAAGTTAGTCATGTGTTAATTTTTTTTACTTAAATAAACTATCGTACTCATGTGATGATTAGCTCACATTGCTATATTGGAATCTGTAATCTCATTCATTCGTTACCGGGTTGATGAATCTTCCTCAGTCTGCATCTTGTTCCCAATGTCGTTACCAGTATGAGCTTGTTTCAGGCAACATCATCAACATTGAGTCAGAAGAGATCAGGTTAGTGGATGAGTGAATGGGTTATTTCATTGTTTAATACCTTCAATTTCAAATTATTTTCACATTATCTTTCATGTCAATATTCAACTTCATGAAATTAAGTTTCAAATCATAAATGCCATCAAACAGGAAAATTGTTATCAATATTATGAATATTTTACTTTTACTGATTGAATCCTACAAACCAGACTTTCCACTTTGTTCAAGCTCATACTTTCACCTTCTTCCTCAAGTATGTTATTGTGCAGGAATTGATTTCAAATCTACTTAGTTTTTATTTAGCTTTGTTTCTTGTATATGTGTTGAAATGAAACTCATGTTTCAAATTCAACAACGTTCTATGTTGTTTACTTTTGCTATGCTGGTCTTATGCTAGTAAGTTTTCATTCTATATTGCTATGCTATTATGGACCTATGAAGCAAGAGTCAAAATATTGGTATATATATGGTTTTGATTGCAGTATTCAATTTGTCTAAGGAAATGCTCCTGACGAACGCAGCATTGACATTTCACCATGGGAGAAGGCTTTGAGATTCCTACAGATAAACAAAGACAGCATTCCTGCTGCTCTGCACTCCATTGTGGTACATAGCGTATATCACTTCTCAATTTTATAATAAGTTCAACATGATCTTTTTCAGTCAACTTGGTTTTAACTTGAAGCTATGATTACCGAATATATGCTTTCAGTATGCTTGATAAACATCTTTGTATGTAAAAGATGATAATTTGACATGTTATATGTATATCGAATCCGTTATCCATGGTTAATATGTTTGAATCTAGTTATAGCAACATCAAGAGATTAATCACTGAGTTATTCTTATTGTGTTATAGGCATCATTGGGTTTGCTAATACCTACTTGATGATCATGCTCTCTATTGAATAATGTGTCATTTCATCCAATTTCTAAAGTCACATAATGACAGGAAATCTTGTACATGCAGCAGCAATTGCAGGAATCCTTGCAAGGTGCAAAGGCTGTGCAGTCAGTTCTAATATTTGAAAACGGAATTCCATGTTCTTTTTATGTATTTGTTTTAATTAGTATCTATTGTGTGCTAGTCTAATAGAACAAGAATTTACATCATATATTTGTGCATGGGATTTTAAGTTGCTACTCATGTTTCATTTCATTTCTCATGCATTGTGAAACATATGGAGGATAACTAGAAGTAATGACAAATTTGTAACATACTTTTCTGAGATCAGTCTATATTCCTTGATGTGATATGAAAATCTGGTTTTCATCAGCTTTAATATTTATCTAACATGCGACAGATTTGCACTCCTTCTGGTATTGCTCGCACACATAAGTTTGCTACTCAGACTGTCGAACTTCCTGCCCAAGAAGGAGAACGAGTTACCATTTCCTTAGCAGCCCCACCAACTATTTACAAAAATATTGGTCCATTCAAGTTGAACACTCGACCTCCAGGATTCAGCTCAGGAGAGCCAATGTGTCTAACAAATCATATTAATGGAAAGATGTCTCGGTTGCTAAGAACTCCAGCCAAGAATGGCTCTTCATTTTTCATTAATCCATATATCCTGCTTCCTTCGCTTGCTCTGCTGTCTAGTGGAGATGCTATGCCTGCAATTATTGACCCCAGCCTTCCGAGACTCATTGCAGCAGCTGCTGTTGCATCGGTTGCTCTAGAAACTACCATGAACAGATTAGTTCTTCCTGAAATGCGCAAGGTGCACATGTTTTCCTATTTCTTGTATTGCATTGTTATTGTCTTGACTTGGGAAAATCAGTATTATGGATTTGTAATCTATTTAAGATCTGCTAAAAATCTTTAGGTTGGCTTGTTCCCTGTGCACATTCCTTAATATAACATGTCTTAAAAGAAATCAAAGATGATGTCAGTTTAAATGGTCAAAAATAAAAAGTTTAATTTTACATGTAACTTATTGGAGTGAAATTAAAGATTGACACCACATAATTATGGTGATCTATACTCTAGTGTGTGCACTTGTGATTTCTCCTGATTATTTTACCCACATGTTATTAACAAAGTTCCAATATCCAAATTCCTTAGCATGTGGAGCCAAACCTATATATATATAGATTAACTGTTTGCTTATTTATTTGTTTTTGTATGCTTACTGGGTAATGTATACTGCACAGTGGCGAAGCTTAATTTGTTGGCATTCAGTTTGAATATATTACTTGTAGAATTGTGATCTGATTGTCTTTCCTAATGAACTGTGTTTTGATGAAGATAATCACCATCAAATATATGTAGCCTAGAAGAAGAAAAGTGGATAAATTAACCATGCTATGGGTGTTAGACGAAACAATTTGTTGCCGGAGATATTTAGGATTTTAGTTGAATTTAAATATACCAAATTTAAATTCCACTTATTTGTTGAAATGACCTGAGCTGATAATCTCAGGCTGCCAGCAGGGGTTGATATCTGCCAAGTGTCGAACGAAGGCTGCACAATGGCAAAGCGGCCTAGCTCCCGAGCAAGCTTGAGACTGGCCGAGCGTAGTGACCGAGCGAGCTTACAGCCGGTGGGGTGAGTAGAGAGATCGAGCGAGTTGAAGGTCGGTCGGGTAGGTTAGCCGAGCGAGCTTGGCGATCGAGTGTCGAGCGAGATCAAGGGGTCGGGTAGATAGACCAAGCGAAGCAGCTAAGTGGTCGGTCGGGTAGAGCAGTAGAGTGACCAACTAAGCGAAAGGGCGAGCGGCCGAGTGAACTGGAGGCTAGTCGGGCGAAGAGGCCGAGTGAGCTGGAGGTCGGCCGGGCGAAGAGGCCGAGCGAGCTAGAGGTCGGTCGGGCGAAGAGGCCGAGCGAACTGGGGTCCGGTCGGGTGAAGAGGCTGAGCGAGCTGATCGACCGGGTGAGTTAGAGGTCGGTCGAGCGAAGACTAGAAAGTGACCGGACGAGCACACTTCTGAGCGACCGGGCGGGTGAACAGCTGAGCGAAGCAACCGGTCTAGAGTTGAGCGAACCGAGCCCTGCGATAAATGTAGTTTCCTTGAAATAGATTTGCCCCACCTCCGGCTATGTTCGAGGCTTTCTCGGGACGTTTGTTTCTCAGGATACAACGGTAAACCGTGATTCCACCAAACACTGGTGGTCACGGCGAACTGAGTGGTACCCGAACTATCACGAGCACTTCGCCGAGCAAAAGTTGCACGACAGAGGAGGAAGGAATGTAGGTGGAGAGCTTCTACTGCTTTTCTATGTGTGTAACCTTTTGCCTGGTCGCAGCCTCCTTATATAGGAGCCCAGACCAATGGCAGCGTTAATAATCGTTTAATGATCATTATTTGTCAGTTGTGTAACGCCAACGTTTCACTCAGCTGCATTAATCAGCAAAAAGGTTTACGTGGCAAAATGTTGATTGTTCCTCTTGGGCAAATTTTGCCCTGACTGGTCCGGCATTCGGCACGCGCAGGTCGTGCTCGCACGCGAGTCAACATGGTTCAGTGCAATCCGAGCCCGGGATTTGCATCCCTCCATGAGAGAGAGCCTCTCCCCATACATTTGTTCACATCCTCAATGCATGTGAATCAATATAAACCAACCTA
Organism: Zingiber officinale; assembly: GCF_018446385.1. NCBI lineage: Eukaryota > Viridiplantae > Streptophyta > Magnoliopsida > Zingiberales > Zingiberaceae > Zingiber > Zingiber officinale. Next base: position 141,303,867 of record NC_055990.1, on the reverse strand, counting down.
TTTGCCTTGGATCTCCTAATGTGGGACTAAAGTCCCATTCACAATGAAGTTTCATGCCTCTTCCACCTCTTCTCCATTCACAAATCTCCAACAATGGGTGCCCACTGTACTAAAAATGACTCTCCACATGTATTTCTTATTTAAAATTATGTTGTTGCATCTGTAAGACTTACCCAGTGATATGTGCAGGTCTTTCAATCAGAAATCCTTAAGTTGCATGCTTCCTTTGCAATCAAAAGATAAGTTTGTATTAAATAACAGAAATGAACATGAAAAGTGTCGAAGTTATTGTTGGGAATAAAGGCCTGAAATTCTAGATAACAAGTTAATGTTGTTTTACAATGGGTTCTCTAATCAATTCTGAATTTTCAATTTAGCCTTTTGTACAGCTATTACACTTGATCTTCTACTGATGAATATTATTTATAGCATTGTTTAAAAAATAATAATTGGTGTTATTATCCAGCTTCCTCAAAGGACGGTAGATGTTGTTGCTCTCAAGCAGCAGCTTTTATCTCAATATGATCTTCTTCAGGCTCGAATTAAAGAGCTTCGGCAGGCAGCTGAAAAAGAGGTCTGCTCTTTCTTTGTTGTCCTCTTAATAGCTTTCATCTCACAAAAACCTTATTGAGGGTTTGAATTTTTTTAGATTTTTCCAGTGTTCCTCAGTAAACTATCAAATGCACTTTTAGGACTTCAATCAGTTATATAATCTTGTGAAGATTTTTTTTTCAGGTTTGGATGTTGGCACGAATGTGCCAGTTAGAAAACAAAATTGTAGCCATCGGGGAACCTTCTTATCGGTATTCATGATGATCCCTTTTATCCTCTAGATTTCTTCCTCAGAAAAATTAATGAGTACAAAAGTGTTTTCCACAATGTCCCATGTTTTGAAACCATTTTTCTTTAGTGCCCGTCGAAGTAGAGTTAAAAGGGTGCAGAGAAGCTTGGAAGGTTCCCTTTCAGGGAGGATTGAGCTGATTGACAGCTATGCAAAAGTAGGTTTCACGAATAGAAATAAGTATTACCTTTTTGTTTTCATTTCTTTTGATATTAGAAAAATTGGACTAGTATTTACTCAATGCAGATATCTTCAATGATTGAAATTGAAGTGGAAATGGATTCTGATGTTCTTGCCGCTGAAGCAGTGAGCAATGCAGTCAGTATTAGAAAACAAACTATTTCTCATCAACCAGATTTCATTTAAATATTAGTAACTTCCATTTTTATATATTTCAATGTGTAGGAGAGCATCGCACAACAGATACAACAGATTATGGAGATAGAAAATCTTGAAGAGGCATGTAGCTCTCCTCTTGTGTTTGCATAATCTTGCAGCTAATATTCTTCCAATTCTTCTTATACTTTTTGTAGCGATGGCGTCTACAAGCTGAGGCAAATGACGAAGTGGAAAGGCTTCTTGGCTCTCAAGAAACATATACAGAACTTGTGTAATCGTATTCTGGTAAGGAATGGTGTTCTTTGCACTAAATATTATTATCTTGTTCCCTCAATTACTGATTATCAGCCAGGATCATCAATACATGCCTTCAGGTTTAAAGTTTCTCATAATGCCAATGATAGAGTTTGTTGTGATATCCTTCTCAGTTCATAGAGATGGATATTCAATTCTCTGTAATTTTATTATAGCTGGAAATGCCTTAAAGACCAAAATGAGATTGGCGAAAGGAAGACAAGGTTTAACTCGTAGATGAGAGTATTTCAGCTCTTTCTGCAGGAATCAATTAGTTTGGAGCAAAGTAAGAACCTGAGTGACAAGACATGCATGTGTACGCTGCAGGTTGGGGTGCAACAGCAACCTTTGGCTAACTTGCTAAACTAGAGGACAGTTGACTAGTGAGACAATGGAAAATTGCTATTATATTCTGTTGACCGACTTGAATTTAGAATGCTAAATTCCTGGAGACAGATTTGGATCATATTAGCTGGTAGGCTTGCTTCCTTGAAGGGAAGAAGAAAAAGGAAACCTTATAGGTATTGTTCAGTCTAATGAATTCATAGTAACCCATCATCTATGAACAAGATAAGGTGCAAGGTGCATTCCTCTATTTCTTGAACTAGGAAGATCTAGGATCTAAATTGGAACAATTCTCCTAGTTATGTTTATAATATATCCTTTCAACTCATATAGATGCATGACAAAACCAGATTAAGTATGATGTGTTCTTTAAGCACAATGATTTATTACTAATATCAAAGACATGGAAAATGTGGTAGCATGTCTTTGGAAGCAAGAACATTAATTAAAATATGAATTGCCAAAAAATGAAAAAAAAAAAAAAAGAAGGGAATATAGTCATAAAGAAAAAAAAAGGAATGCGATTATCAAAATCTGAAGGACCTTATACTGAATAGTTTACAATAATTATATGGAGTACTACTTCAGTGTTTGAGCAAAAAGTTCTTAGCAAGAGTATGTTTGTCCTTTCCAAGTTACTTATCTATACTTAGAAAAGTGGATGTTGTACTTTTAATTTACATTAAGTATCCTTCATGCATGCATTTTATATTAACATTGGATTTTGAACTTCCATGGATATACGATAGCAGCATTTGACCTAAAAATTTCACAAGCTCCAAATTTGCACCTTGAAAACGGAAGGTTCATAAGCATTTTCCATGCTTCTCAAAATTGAACGTTTAATTGGGAAGGCATGCCTCTTATTTCTGCTTAACTTTTCCAAGAATATAAATGTCAGCCTGGTAGAAGATATACTTTTCAATTGTTTGTTGTTTGTTCATTGATTTGTTTCACTCAGATAAACTATTTACTTGATTCATTTTACAAGAAACAGAGCTATTCCATGTTTACAGTGTCAGATTATGGTAAATCATCGTTGGTAGCTGCGTAGCTCATGCTGCAATTGCAATTGTCAGCAACACAGGAGGATGAGATGAGCCCTTATTAACGAGATTCTTTAGGTGAAACTTAAGGGAACCCTTCACCTCAAAGTTCAATGTACTACTAAGCCTTGCACATAGAATTCAGGTCAGTTTGTTCCAAGAGCTGTGCATCTTAATTTGATTTGGGACCCCGTTAGTTGTGATTTCTTGCAACAATGGCGTGTTTTTTTATGTTATTGCACTTTTTGTGAGCACTAAATTCAAATTTAGGTGCCAGAAAAGGAAAGATTTCAAAAAATGCCCTTCCTAATTTTGTAACTGTCAAAGTGCCCCTGATGAGTTTTATAACTGTTGGTACTTCACCTTCTTGTATTACATCACTTCCAGCAAGTAAAATATCAACGTCATTAGTTAGGGGTAAAATGATTAGAGTTTGAAAATATTAGTAGGTATTTTAATCAGGTTAAAAATCTGAGGAGCATTTTTTTTAAAAAAAAAAAAGAAGTAAACTTTGGGAAGTGAAATGGATTTTTTTTTCCTTATTCAAAGCCACATGTTTCTTAATCACTATTATTAAACTGAGTGCAAGGTTCTTGGTCTTAAACTTTGTCCTATTGAGAATGAAGCCAGATATACCTAACCCCTTTCGACTTTGTAGCTTCCAAGAAAGCTTCATCCCCCTGCCAGCGTACATTTTAACAATCATGCATGCACGTTTCCCTTTCCATAATGTTCAAAGCCAATTATTGAGATTAGTTAGCTTGAAAGAAAAAAAAAATGATTAATCAGATTGGTATCGTTGAGTTTGGGATGATCGATTTGGTCTTCCGAAAATTTTTTATTAGTCATCAGGATAAATCGGAAAGCGTTCGCAGCGCGCAACCCAGGAGTCTAATATTTTTTAGTTGTGTGCCTCGTTTGGAGGATAAATTTCTACAAATTCGTTATAGTTGAGGTTCGAACTACGGATGTTTGGATGAGGATAAATTTTTACAAATTCGTCATAGTTGAGGTTTGAACTACGGATGTTTGGATGATAACTTAAATACTCCGTCGTTGCACCATAACCTTGGGGCTAGTTAGCCTGAAAGAAGGATTATGAATAAGATTCCACCATGTTAATATAAATTGCAGTATATTATATTTAGTCCAGAAGATAAGCCCCAAAAGGTTCCCAACCTTGCTAAGAGGTGGCTGATGCGCATCATAGTTCAGCCTTTTGTGGCATAAAAGTTTATTACAGTCATTTTAGTCATTCACATGTCTTCAAATTATACGATGAGAAATAAATTATAGGATCAAATTTATAGTTAAATAGTTAGAATTTTTTTCAAAAGATATGCGTTCGTTAGAAATTGATCCTTTATTTCATTGTAATATATCTGTCAACTCCTAGTAAATTAGAGATTCCATGGGAACTGCATCATAGTTCACCCTTATATATGTGTTAGAGTCGCTGTCGCCGTGGGTCATACACATGATGGCCATCCTTTCCCCTATCAACCAGCAACATTAGAATCAACATTAAAGTCACATAACGAATACAAAGCCATGGCAATAAGGAAAACAATAATAATTGTGTAAGTTAGGTTGTACCAAACTGCTCGACAGGGCCACCTCTGGTCATCTGATGATCATCCTGCTGCCATCGAACAACGCCCTGGACCATGGCTAAAGCAACGGCTGGACCCCCATTTTCACAGGGATGATTTTGTCTCCGTGTCGAAGTCTCCAACAACCACCTGATTAAGGCAATCAAAGGCAACCATTAACTGTATTGGAAGTCGACAGTCCGGGCATACCTCTGCTATTAGCCAATTTTATATACAAAGATTCTTGTACGTTTGATTTGGACTTTTTATCGACTATGTATTCATATTGTATGCCCTATCATACATCCATAGCTTTAGCAGATATCTATTTTCTCTTTTGATCACATATAACAAAAAAAAATATATTAAGAGAAGATCATTTACCTACAGAATCAATCAAACAGTGATCGAATAATTTAAACTCTTTATCAACTATGTATTCATGTCGGATGTCCCGTCACACATCCATAGTTTAGGAGGACATCCATCTTCTTTTTTTATCACATATAAAAAAATATTTCATTAAGAGAAGACTATCTACCTACAAAATCAATACAAAACTCGAATAATTAGAACTCTTTTATCAACTATGAGTTGATGCCTCATCACATATCCATAATTTAGACAGACATCTACCTTCTCTTTTGATCATATATAAAAAAAATATTTTATTAGGGGAAAATCATCTACCTATAGAATCAAGCTAGAATAATTAAAAAATTTTATCGACTATGTATCACGTTGGATGTCCCATCGCATCCATAGTTTAAGCAAACATCTACTTTCTCTTTTGATCACATATAAAAAAATATTTTATGAGATACAAATCTCAAATAATTTGAACTCTTTATCGACTATGTATTCATGTTGGATGTCTCATCACATATCCATAGTTTAGACAGACATGTGCCTTCTCTTTTGATGACATATAAAAAAATATTTTATTAAGAAAAGACCATCTATTTACAAAATCAATACAAATTTCGAATAATTTGGACTCTTTATTTACTATGTATTCATATTGGAAACCCTATCACATATCCAATGTTTAAGATCAATCCAGTAAAGTCTGAATAATTCGGACTCTTTAGCAATTATATATTCATGTCGAATGCCCTATCACACCTTCATATTTTAGGCAGGTCACTTATTAAAAAATAGGCAAAGTCAAAATGATTTCTTTTTTTATCAAATCATCAAAGGGATGTTTTATATTGATTTTTATACCAAAAGGGTGTTTCATCCCTTGTAAAATGATAACTATTCTTTAATACGGTTTTCATTATTATTTTATCTACTGTCTAAATCAAGTTTAATGTAATAGATACAATTTCGTAGTTGCTATAACATGAAATTTTTCTTTAAGATAAATTATTCGAAACCTTCAAAAATGATTTAAATGATATTTTTTAGTCTAAAATGAGTTTCGATTTGATATCTTGTCAATCTCATGATTTAATTTAAATAAAAAATTATGACCTCTAAAAATTTAAAGTCTAATATTCACATTATAGCAATACAAAATTATAATTTTCTATAATGTGAATTAAATCCTAAACTTTTAGAAATAATAATTTTTTATTCATGTTAAATCAAACTTATAATATATCAAATTAGAAAAATTATATACTTAAGGAAAAATCTCAAGAAAAATTCTTAAGGATAGACACATAAATGATGAGACCCACAAAAAGTAAAATGATGGGTCTCATCATTTATCTATTTATCTTTAAAAATTTTCCTTAGATTTTTCCTTGAGTGTATCCAAGCTCATCAAATTAAAACTCTTTCTGAGATATTTACGATTGTAATGGAACGATTAAATTTCTATTTAGATAGAAAAAAAATAGAATAAAATAATAATCTAAATAAATTATTATTGTATAGTACAAAATAATTGAGTAATGATACTCATCATGTTAAAGACAAAACAAAATAGGATACTGAACCCTATTGATGATAAAAAACGAAGGGAGCGACTTTTGCCTTAAAAAATATCTTTATTAAAAAAAAAGGACCGTCTAGCTACCGCATCAATCGGGGCAAAAACTGACTGATATTATTAAAAAAAAATGTTTTTACACAGCTATATTAGATACTTAAATGCACGTTCATAATGGATATTTTCAAAAAAAAATCAAGGAGTTCTCCTCCGTTTACTCGGATGGAAGGAAAGTAGGCAAAGAAAGTTGAATTTCTTCTTCGCAGATGTCGTTTTTGTTTTTTCCCGCCGAAATGGTGTCCACCGCAAACCGTGTTTAAAAATGTTTATTGAACTGAGAATATCGACGGTTAGGATGAATTTCTATGTACATTATTTATTCAGATTTACCTGCTAATTAATTATTTTTAAAAAAAATGAATTCTAATTTAGTGATCTTTTTATCATGTTTTAAAATTAAATCAGGCCAGAAGAAAAACGGAGGAGAATAATTAGTTAATTATTCTTTTAGACCTACAATTTGCATGAGCAAATTAATCACGTATTTCATATCTTTTTTAGACTTTTCCAAAACATGTAATATTTTTTTAAAAAAATTCTTATGAATTTTATCAATGTAAGAAGTTTATAAAGTTTCCATTTGCTATCAAATTATATCAATTCAAAATTACCTAAATTAGTTCGCTAAATATTTTGATATTTATGAAATATTAAAGGTATTTTTAAAAATATATTGATTTTTATAACTATGGGGGGAATTATCTAAAAAAAGAATTAATAATTTGCTGGAAGTTATATTCGCTGACAGCGCACGGCCGAAGACCATGGCGGTAAGGAACCCACTGGTACACATACCTTCCTCCCTCCCCACTATATCCCAATCCCTTCCTCCTTCCCTCTCCTCCTCTTCGCAGCTCTCACCTTTCAGATCTCGGCCGTCTGCTGATACGATGCCCTCGCCGCCGTCCACTCAGCGCACAATCCTGGTCACGGGCGGCGCCGGGTACATCGGCAGCCACACCGTCCTGCAGCTCCTCAAGGGAGGGTACCGCGCCGTCGTGGCGGACAACCTCGACAACTCATCCGAAGTCGCCCTCGACCGGGTCAGGGAGCTCGCCGGGGAGTTCGGAAAGAATCTCTCCTTCCATCAGGTACCGGGTTGAGTTGACTCCCTTCGGTTCCCCGCCTGCAGACGGATTTTTCCAAGTTTAGACCTTTCGGTCTTGAGGGGGACTTTTCTTTTGGGATTTACTACTCCGGAATGGCTACTTTAGCGGAAAGATTCGGTTTTGATTCCTTCGGATGGTTCTTTCGAGATAATCCGGTTTGTGTTGATGACATTGCGAGTTTCGCTCCGGATTTCTCGTATGTTCCGGCACTCTTAGTTGATAGATTATGGCACTTTTAGAGTTGTCTTTTTTGTCTTCGAAGAGTGGGCAATGTTGAGATCTGAAGTATTGTAACTTTAGGGCTTTGTTAGTGATTCTTGCTGCTGCCCCATGACATCGTTTTCATCTAATTGAGGAAACTGCAGGCTCTAGTTGTTAGATCATGGATCTTAAATGCTGGTTGAATCAGAAAAAACTGGCCCCTCTTTCATGGATTTAGGAAGCATCTAGATGACAAAAGGAGAGTCTTAAAGGGCCCTTTTTGGGTCAACGATTTGATTTCCTTTCATCAAATTAGGTGAAACGTCAAGTTCTAGATGCCAAATCACGTACCTAAGTACTCATGTCTGTCGGTCCAAGTTATTTTGCTTATTCCTAACAAACTTTGTTTGCTCCTCGAAGAATGAAACATGGATATAGATAGATAGATTTGGATTCACTGTTTGTAAAAATGTTCTTGAGCTGGCTTGCCTGATATTTCAAAGAGTAGAGTAGCCTTATTTGAAGATTCATAAAACAAATTAAATTTCTGTAGTTGAATTTGATTTACAAAGCATGTTTGCACGTTTACTTGCAGATTGATCTTCGAGATAGAGAAGCATTGGAAAAGGTCTTTTCTTCAACTAAGTAAGTTTCTTTAGTATTGGTGACATTTTTTTTTTCTCTTTAGAAATAGGGTATCCAGGTCTGTCATATTTTTGCCCGTATGTGAGTGATAAAATGAACTAGCACAGCCAGTCATCATTCTTGAAAAAAATCATCCTACCTTTTCTTCCAGTCGTGAGGGGCTTATTATGGCTATGAACCAAGGGTTTTCATTTGGCCTTTTTTAGTTTATGTTAACCTATTTTCTAGAGGTGTTTACTGATGTTATAAGTTATAACCTCATGCTCTTATTTTTCCCTGCAGGTTTGATGCCGTTATACACTTTGCTGGAATAAAGGCTGTTGGTGAAAGTGTCAGAAAACCTTTACTTTACTACAACAACAACCTCATTGGTACAATAATTCTCTTTGAAGTAATGGCTGCTTATGGATGCAAAAAGGTACTGTGGTCTTTATACTTCCAAGCAATCTAATTACTGAGAGATTTGTAATCAGCATCTTGAAATGTTGTGGACAAAGTTAACCTTTACCAATTCATGGCTACATCTGAATATCTGATTCAACATAGAATAAATGGTACTTTTGTATGGAAACCTTTATTATTTTTTGAAACAGCTAAGTGATTAAAGCTGTTATCTATTCCTATCCCTTTGGAATGGCTCATTTCAGATTTGGTATCGTATAGTTTTATTCCACGATGCCATATCTTTTCAAAGAAAGGAATTTTTCAAGTTTTTTTATCTCAAACTATACAACCTCAGCATAAATGACACAATAGTTGGGTTACTCTCTGGTCCTCCTTGCGTCTATGCATGGTTTAAACTAAAAGAAATTTTTGATTCTTGTGTGATTATTAGGAGACTTTTGCATGAGAAGTCATAGTCTATATAAGAAATATTGGGTATAATCAAACAACAAATGCAAAAAAATTTATATCTTACCAAAAAACAGCTAATTTATAGCAGACATTGAAAATTTATATAACTTATTCAGCAAGTTGTTTGTAGATATTTTTTCTCTATAGTAATAAGAAGCTGTGCTGTGTTTACTTAAGTAAATAACTTAGAAAAGTCAGACAACTCAATGGTGCATATGATTCTGGTGTATCAATAGTCACCTTTAACTACTTGCTCAATTTCTTGTGATGGGGATGGACAAATACCCATGGATTTGTTCAATGTCCAAAAGTTTGTATTGATAATAATCAATTTTGAGTTGGCAGTTTGATTTCACCAGTGTATTTATCATGTATTGTGGCCTTACAAATTGTTTCGTCTTTTAGCTTTGCACTTCATCCCATATATTACTTTATGTAATATTTGTTTCGTCTTATTGTTTTCAGCTAGTATTCTCATCTTCAGCCACAGTCTATGGATCTCCCAAGGAAGTACCATGTACAGAAGAGTATTCTTTATCTGCAATAAACCCCTATGGCCGAACTAAGGTTTTTTTCCCCCTATTCTTTGCCTCTGTGTTTTATTCCAAATGTGCCTACTGTCTGAGCTACTGTTTCCTTGTATGTTGTTGCAGCTTATGACTGAAGATATGTGCCGTGATATGTGTAAAGGTGACAGCGAGTGGGATATAATTCTGTTAAGGTATTTCAATCCTGTTGGAGCTCATCCCAGTGGATACATTGGTGAAGATCCTCGTGGAGTTCCCAATAACCTCATGCCCTATGTGCAGCAAGTTGCTGTTGGAAGGAGACCTGCTCTTACAATATTTGGAAATGACTATCCAACCAAGGATGGAACACCAGTACTCGTCTTTACTCTATGAACTCAATTTTTAGATGAACAATCACCAGTATACTTGCTTTAAAAACATAAGTCAGGTGTTTCAAAGTGATTTTGGCATTAGCCTATAAGCACTCGCCTGACGCTGAATATATTTTGAAGAAGCTAAACATTTTATTGTTCATGAGGATGGTTTGATTTTGATGGAAAGATGAAATATAGTTCAATAATAAGGGAAGAAGTGAGCAAATTGTTAAGATGAATGAATATAGAAGTTTTATAATTAAGAGGTTTAGACATGTTGGATATATTATTAATTGAAGTAGTTGACTGAAATAGATATAATCCTTCATAATTTGATTAGTGCATTGAGCAATTAAGAAATATATTTCCTCAGTCAGGTAATAGTCTTTTACTTGACTTTTTAATTTGCTATCTTTTATATGCAGAATGCTTTTCTGTTTGCCTTTATGATTCAACATATCTTCTTATGGACACCAAACTGTTCTACCAGGTCCGGGATTATATCCATGTCCTCGATTTAGCAGACGGACATATTGCAGCTCTGCAGAAGCTCTTTGAGGGTCCTCATCTAGGTTTGTGCAATCACAATTTTATGTACTTGCAAGTCGCTGGAATAGTACCTTATAAGAAGCTATACATTTTTTCACATGCCCCCAAGAACTGGCATTTTATCTAATCATGCATACATCTACTAAATAACCTAGCTAGAAACACGAGAGTCGAGCGATAGTATTAGTAGGTAAGATTTTTACATGATGCAGGATGCGAAGTGTATAATCTAGCAACTGGAAGGGGAACATCTGTCTTAGAAATAGTTGCAGCTTTTGAGAAGGCTTCTGGAAAGGTGCTACTGACATTTTGAGTATGTGGTTTCATCTTTACTTGTTCTTCGGTAGATCCTCACCTCCAAAATCCTTGCAGAAAATTCCGGTAGTCATGGCAGGGAGGCGACCTGGTGACGCTGAAATTGTTTATGCATCCACTGCCAAAGCAGAGAAGGAGCTGCAGTGGAAGTATGTACTTTAGTCTACTTAATTTCATTAGAAGTGCTTCATTGAATAAAAAGTACCTTGTTCTTTATCGTCTTAATTCTCATCTTATAATTCCAAAAGCTGTGATGTAAGTCGCAAGGAGTTGTTGATTCTTGAAATTCTATGGCACGGCTAGTTCTTAATCCTTTGATGGATTATGTGCTTTCTGCAGAGCAAAGTATGGCATAGAAGAGATGTGCCGAGATCAATGGAATTGGACCAGCAAGAACCCTTGGGGATACAGGTCGCCACCCGAGACTGCTAATGGAAATGGAAAGTGCCCTACTTTGCATTCAAATGACATCAGACCTCCGGCAGACCGAACAAAATGATTCATTGATAACTCGATATAGATTTGGCATATGTCCAACTGATATCATTCTTCTATTAAGATAATTTTGTGAATAGGCATGGTACCAAAGATACAAAGATCCATATACTTTATGCTTGCTATTCTTTTTTCCACTCGCGATGAATATACGAGAGATTCAATTTGGAGGTTGATTCTTTGTTCATTGATGACCAGCAGTAGGTTCCTTAGCAGGCATTTGAGGTGGATCGGAAATGAAGAAGGGCGATCGATTGTTTCCTTATTGTATGTCAGATTTGATCGTCTCATGTATATGATGCTGAATTTGTTGTTAAATCTGATTCTATTGTTGGCGTGTTTTACATACTTCAGTTCAATATGATCTGTGTTCATTATTCTTGATCATATTTTGAAAATTTAGTAGTTTTGTAGAACAGGAAAAAAATCATTTATTTTCATTTTTGTGTTGTTTCTCCTCAATTGTCGTCTCAGACATTGCTCGCCAAGTTGGCGTCGGCGCTGCCATCGGATAGGAGAGGCGCGGCCGCATCCTGCTCCGCACAAGGATCATACTCAACGCCGGCCGTCGGCCGGTGGCACTGGAGCAAGAAGTGCAGCACCTCATTCATGGAAGGCCGTCGCGAAGGCAGTCTGGTGGTGCACATGATGCCCAGCTGGAGCACCATGGTCATGTCTTCGACTGAAGGCGACTCCTTGATTCGAGGATCTAACGCGTCGCGAAGGCAGTCTCCTCGCAGGAGTCGCCGCCACGCCCACTCTGCCAGGTTGCATTGCTCGTCGCCGCCGCCGTCCTGAGCTTCCCTTCCGGTGGTCAGCTCGAGAAGGATGACGCCGAAGCTGTATATGTCCACCTTCTCGTCTATTCTGCTGGAATGCCCACACTCTGCTCGAAGAAGCAAATGCCGATCAGAAGAAAAAGGATTTAGGCAAATGAGGAAAGTTGAGATCGAAAGCCTTGGAATTGCCTGGAGCCAAGTAGCCGAAGGTGCCGGCAATGGCGGAGACTAGGCCCTGTTCGCCGGCCTTCGCCATCATCCTCGCCAGCCCGAAGTCCGCGACGCGAGCGTTGAACTCCGAGTCCAGTAGGATGTTGCTCGACTTGACGTCTCGGTGGATGATCGGCGGCGAGCAGTCGTGGTGCATGTAGCACAGTCCTCTCGCCGCCCCGATGGCGATCTCCAACCGAGTCGGCCAGTCGAGCCCCCCTCCCGCCGCCGGAGACGACGGCTTCCTGTGAAGCCACCGGTCGAGGCTCCCGTTCTCCATGTACTCGTAGACCAGCAGCTTGGAATCCTCGCCGGAGATGCAGCAGAGCAGCTTGACGATGTTCTTGTGACGGATCGAGCCCAGGATTTGGACTTCCGATTCGAATTGCTTCTCGAGCGCAGCGTCAATCTTCTTTCCGCTACGAATCTTTTTGACGGCCACGATTTCGTCGGTGCGGTGGCCGACGGTGATTTTGTACACCTTCCCGGCGCCGCCGCTGCCGATTAGATTCTCCTCGTTGATGCCGCTACGGATGTTGGATTCCCTGAAATCCAACGAATGGAATGAGGTCAGTTTCCACGTGTCACCGTCGCCTTGTCTCTTCTTTAAGTCCCAGTGAAGGAAAACGGAGAAGGCCATAAGAAGCGCAAGCGCGCCTACGACGATGAAGAGGGCGAGGAGGCCGCGTGAGAGCCCTCCAGAGCTGCCTCTCGAGGCGGAGGAGCAAGCAGCGACGTCGATGCGAGAGTTGGACGCGCAGAGGCCGGGATTGGAGAGGAAGCTCCTGTCGTAGGCTGAGCTTTGTAGCCTCGCCGGGACCTCACCGGAGAGTTGATTGGAGGAAAGGTTCAGGTAGTTGAGGTTGAGGTTGCCCATCTCCGGCGGAATCTCGCCAGTAAGATCGTTTTGCGAGAGATCGAGGGAGTTCAGAACTGGCAGCGAGCCAATCGACGCCGGAATTTCACCGGCCAATCGATTGTTGCTTAGATTGAGCAGAAAAAGCGATGCCAGCAACGAGAGATCCTCGGGAATTGTCCCCGTTATCATATTTCCTCCCAGATCAATGGATTGGAGCCTCGAGAGACCAGCCAAGCTCGATGGAAGATCGCCGGAGAACATATTGTTGCTCGCTGAGAACACTGATAAATTTCCGGCGATGGACGGGATTCTCCCAGTGAATTTATTGTTCCTAATATCCAGCCGACTTAGAAACAGGGGAAGTCTCTCTGGAAGCTGACCGGATAGGGCGTTATCGCTCATCATCATCGTGGTCATGTTCTCTGCTAACCAAATCCCCTCCGGCACCTCGCCGGAGAACTGATTGTTGTAAATCTGGAAGTTGTCGAGTGTCGAGCACTCCCCGAGCGTCGCCGGAATCCTTCCCGTTATGTTGTTATTGAACACGACGATGGAAGTAAACCCACCGCCATCGCACAGCCCATCAGGGAGTTCGCCGGAGAGCATGTTGTTGTTCACCTCCACATTCCATAGCGGCGAATGTTTGCCCAACTCCAGCGGCATGGCGCCGGTTAAGATGTTGTTGAATAACCGGAGATCGGTCAAGGACGGAAGCCGGCCGATGCTGGCAGGAATATCGCTGGTGAACTGGTTGAAGCTCATGTGGAGAATAGAGAGGCTCTGTAGCTTGCCGAACTCCTCTGGAATCGATCCATTGAGCTGGTTTCCTGAAACATCCAACTTCTCCAAGTCCAGAGCTCTAATTTCTCCTTCGATTACGATGGAGCTGGATAAATTGTTGTTGTATAAATACAAAAGTTGTAATTTTGGGAGGCTCCAAATCCCGGCGGGGATTGCTCCGGTGAGTTCGTTATATGCCAAATCCAACTGAACCAATTCCATCAGCTTCCCAAATGACTCCGGTATCTCTCCTTGGAGATTCATGTCCGTCATCACCAAAACCTGTAGCTTAGTCAAATTGCCAAACTCCGGCGGAATCCTCGCTGGCGAGAAGGGGTTGTAGGCGAGCGTGAGCAGTCGTAGCTCTGAGAGGTTCCCGATCGCCTGAGGAAAGCTCCCGTCTAACAGATTACTATTGAGCAGCAGCTCTTGCATTGCCGGCAAGCGGCCGATGGCCTCCGGGACGTCGCCGGAGAAGTTGTTGGAAGAGAGGTCGAGGTGGGTGAGGCGGTGCGAGAGGCGGTCGAGGTCGGAAGGGAGGGCGCCGACGAAGCGGTTCTGGGAAAGGTCGAGGTAGCGGAGGCCGGAGCAGAGGAAGAGGCCGGTGGGGAAGCCGCCGGGGATGTCGTTGAAGCTGAGGTCGAGGAGGGTGATGTTGGGAAGGCGGCAGAGGGCCGAAGCGGGAATGGGACGGGAGATCTTCGGCCCTGCAAAGCCAGAGAGGCTGAGGTTGACGACGGCGCCGCCGGCGGCGCAGCCCACGCCCGGCCAGGCGCAGTGGGAGGAGGAGGTGGTGTCATTCCAAGAAGCCAGAGCCGGCTCGTCGCCCCAATCGCGCTTGATCTGGAGCAGGATTTGCTTCTGTTCGCGGATTGATGGTGCTTGAGACGAGACTTGGGAGGCCAAGAGATAGAAGAGGAAGAGGAGACCGGCGATGCCACTGTTCTCGGGCGCCATTAATGGCGGCTCGTGAAACTTGAATGGCGGCTCTACGTCTCTGTGGCAAGTAGTTCGAGAGTTTATATTAAAGCTGTCAATTAGGATTACGTTAGAGTTTATATTAACTGGTTGAATTAAAATTTTATTAATCTAAGTCCATCAGTTAATCCGCATTGGCCCTCAACCGTGGGTAGGCTTATAATTTTAAAATAATAAAAAAAATTAAATATAGATTTGATTGATAAAATTTTTTCAAAATAAAATATAGAATATATATATATATATATATATTAAAAATAATAATAGGTTGGTGAATTAATCCGTGTAATTTATTTTAAATTAGATTTAATTAGGGATTTTTCAATGCGATGAAGGATCGATCCAGCCTGTCCTATTCCCCACGGGTCGATCTGTCCTGTCCTTAATTGATCCGTTGACGGCTCTAGTTCATACGAGCAATTGCATACCTTTTAGCCAAAATTCTAAATTAAAGAAGAATAAATTCTGACGGTAAATTTTCTGAATCTGAGTGGGGTGAAGGACTTGTGGGTTCAAAATTTGAATGGTCAAAGTCAACAGTTTGACTTTCGGTTCAACTAGGCCAAAAGTTTCTATTATCTTGTCGCTTATGCCCTGTTTATATACTATGCTCTCCTTCTATTGATCTTCCTTTTTCCATAGTCCATTATCGTTGTCGAATATTCACGGTGTATCTTGAGTTTGAGTTTGTTGTCGAAAATTATCTGTGTTGATCTAATAACTTAGATCCTTTAGGTCAGTAATTTCTATTTTTTTTAAATTTTTATATAATTTGTACGTCGAATTACGATCGAAAATTTAATATGATCTTCCTTACATTTACCTTCCCATTTAAATTATAATTTTGAATCGAGTCAGACAACCGGAGGCTACCGGTGGTAGATAGACTGTATGGTACCGAGCGAGGACGCCCCCCTGGTTAGTGGTCTTCGACCACTTAGTTCGATTAAAAATATAATCTAAATGGAAAGATGAATTTAAAGAAAATCACAATAAATTCTAGTCAGATCATAATCCGAAGGATAAATTACAAAAGAATAAGAAATTATGCACTAGAATATCTGAACTCCATTATTTGTTGTTTATTATGCATTGTATTGTTTGTTGAATTGGGAGCACTATTTAGTTGAAGGGGCCTAATGTTGGGCAGCGGGGCCGGTAAGAGGGCGTAGCGTTTATAAAAGAAAAATAAATCTTTCTCTATTTTTCCAATTAAGATTAGTAACACTATCACAATAATTATAAGCTAAAAAATGAACAACTAACACAGTTAGAAGATGCTAACAGGTTTAACTTGGTTACAACCTACGTGATTGTTAATTCAAGGCGGTTGCAAAGCTCCACTAGAAATATCTCTTTCATGTAGGTGGAGAAGTCTTTTACAATCTTTGAAAAGTTCAGAAAAGACTAGGAAATTGATTACAGCAGTACTTGTTGTTGATTTCCTAGGTCCAAGGGTCTTTTTATAGCCCCTGGGAAATCTCATCCGAAGTTTGAGGGCGCCTCCAAAGGGCTTGGAATGCACCTCCAACGTGGCGCAGTGGATAAAGCTTTATCCACTACAAACGACTAGTTTGGCCAGGTCGAGGGCGCCCTCCATAAGCATGGAGGGCGCCTCCCTTGCTTATAGAGAGTGCTCTCCGCCTCAAGCAGGCAGAGGCGTATAGGGCGCGTCGGAGGCACCTTCAACCTCTGTTGAGGGCACCTCCAACATGTTTGCTCAGCTCCTTCCGCTCTCCTGCTGCTCTGATCGCCTGGGTGGTTGCGGCCAACCGAAATAGGGCTCACCCGAACCTAATTTCTGGCCTTCTCCTCGAGCAGACTTCCGCTCCAACTTCTTATCCATCGAACGTCACGCACGTTCTTCTCATCCACTGGTGTACTCTTCCACAGCATCTCATCCCTTGGATGAACCAAGTCCGTCGGCTCTCTTCTATGTGTTCCTTCTCGTTAGCCGCATCTTCCGCTCGACTTCCTGTACTCCTAAACTCCTGCACACTTAGACACAGAGATCAAAATCAAAAAAGACCTAACCTAACTTGGTTGATCACATCAAAACAATCACAAGGTTCAACAATCTCCCTCTTTTTGATATGCATCAAACCAAGTTCAAATTAGGGTAACAACAAACTAGTTATAAAAGAATTTACAAATAAAACATTTTAAGTATGAAGTTTGCAATAAAGAAATTAAGTATGAAATAAATTGATTTATCAAAATTCAAACTTATAAAATAGAGTTAGTAAAAATTAAAATTTTTGATAAAATTCTAACTCCCCCTACTCCTCCTAAACTTATACTTATTCCTCCCCCTTTAATCACATTAAAAAGAGGATAAAAAAATAAATTTTTTTTAGAAAATCAAACAAATAAAAGAAAATTAAAATAATTTCTAAGTTATGAAATTTTCAAATAATTGACAAACATTGAAAGCATTATCTTAATTAATTTCACAAGCTTATCAATTTGTCAATTAAATATTCAATTCAATAATCGGCTTCCAGATTGTGGCCAGACACTAGGCCTTCTTGGTTATTGGATCATCAACCACTTCTAGACAAAGCCTTTTAAATAATTTAAACATTTAATTTTTTTGAAGCCTTAAATCTAAAAAAAATGTTTAATCTAAGTAAGACTTTGGAACCCAATATACGTTATTTTCTACTAGGTTAATTAAAAATTTGGGGGGTATATATCTTCTGAAAATTCTTCTAAGTTAACTTTGGTGATGTTTAATATACCAATTTAATCTACTATACTTTCCATACTTTGATTTTTGACAACCGTTCAATTTCAAGATCATTCAAGCTTTTGATTTGAATTTTTAAATTATCATTTTGTAATTTTAAATTATCTAACTGTCTTTTTAAATCAACGTTATCTTTTCCCAATTTTACTAAATCTTTCAAAAATGCTTTAATGAACTGAAAAGAATGCTCGGGGTGAAAGAGCACATACTTCACTTATCTTAAGTTCTGATGCTCCCCCTTTATCGATGCTTTCTTCCCATGATCCTCTCCTTCATCTATGCTCATTTCTGAGCTGGTCTCATCTTCTTCTTGATGGACTGTCGTTAGTGCTAGTACAGCGTATGCTTCGATTTCATATTCTAAGGATAATGACTCGTTCCACGTGACTTTGAGATTATGTTTGGGTCGAGCTGGCTTCTTATTCTTTTCCTTGTCTTTGTTCTTCAGTTTCGAGTAGTCATCTTTGATGTGCCTTTCTTTATTGTAATTGTAGCATCAGACGATCCTTCTATTTCGAAGATGCTTTCTCGTTTGCAATTTAAATTTATTAGATTTAATAAATTTATTAAACTTTCTTACCAGAAGAGCCGCTTCGACTTCATCGATGGATGCTTCGGAGTCTTGATCTTCCGTCTTTGCTTTTAGGGCAACATTGAGATTTGTCTTTCTATTTCTTTAGGATCTACAATTCGAGATTCGTGAAGTTCAAAAGTGGAAAACAAATTCTCTAGCATACTTACCTCAAGATCCTTCGAGATGTAATATACATCAATTAAGGACGCTCATTTTGAAGTTCTTGGGAAGGCGTTGAGCGTATACCAGATTGAATCTCGGTTTGTTACCGATTCTCCGAGATTGTTTAACTGAGTAATCAGTTCCTTGATTCGTGCTTGGAGTTGCGCTACTTTTTCTCCATTGTTCATCTTCAAGTTTGTTAGTTGGGTTCGGAGTATATCTTGCCTTGCTAACTTTGCTTCCGAGGTGCCTTAGTAAAGTTCCAGAAACTTCTCCCAGATATCTTTGGTGGAGTTGTAGCTGCCGATTCGATTGACCTCCTAGGGTGGAAGAATGTTAAACAAATGGAATTCTGCTTTACCGTTCACCACGAAGTCGGCTTATTCCTTCTTCATCCACTGATATTCTTCTTTGTATTTTGGAATTATAAAATCATATTTTATTATTAATAGAATTTCAAAATCTATTTTGAAGAATACCTCCATCCGACATTTCCATTGTGAAAAGTCTCCCTCAAACTTTGGTGAGTGAATGCTTGTACCGGCCATCGTCTTGATCTTGTTGCTTCAGTCGACGGTTAGTTCTTTTGAGACGGTTGGGCTCTGATACCACTTGTTGGCGTAGCGGGCCGGTAAGAGGGCGCAACATCTGTAAAAGAAAAAAAAACTTTCTCTGTTTTTCTAACTAAGATTAGTAGCACTATCACAATAATTATAAGCTAAAAAATGAACTACTAACACAGTTAGAAGAGGCTAACAGGTTTAACTTGGTTACAACCTAGGCAGTTGTTAATCCATGGCGGTTGCAAAGATCCACTAGAAATATCTCTTTTGTGTAGGCGGAGATGTTGGTGCAATATTCCCTAGGTCAAGGTTGACCTGGTTAACCAAGCCTGAGTCTTGGTTTGAGTTTCGATGTTTGACAATATATTGGGTTTAGATGATATGGACAATGCAGGTGCAGTTGTTCATTTGGGAAGATTGTTGATACAATTCCCGTTTGGTCAAAGTTGACCAGTTAAGATTGTGAAGGAAAGTCAAGTAGGTCAAGGTTGACTGGATACTTGACTGAAAGTCCTAGTGAGTGAAGCCAGGCAGAAGGAAGTCCTGGTGAGTGAAGTCAGGCAGAAGAAAGTCCTAGTGAGTGAAGCTAAACAGAAGGAAAATCCTAGTGAGTGAAGCTAGGTGAAAGTCCTGGTGAGTGAAGCTAGGCAGGAGGAAAAACCTGGTGAGTGAAGCCAGGTGAAAGACCTAGTGAGTGAAGCTAGACAATTGGGAAAGTCCTGGTGAGTGAAGCCAGGCAGGAGAAATCCAGATGGGTCAAGGTTGACCAGACATCTGGTGAGAGTCCAAGTAGGTCAAAGGGATTGACCGGATACTTGGCACGAGGAAGAAAAGTCCAAGTAGGTCAGAGGGATTGACCGGATACTTGGCAAGAAGAGAAAAATCCAAGTGGGTCAAAGGGATTGACCAGACACTTGGTGAGAGAGTCCTAGCTGGTCAAGGGTGACCGGATGCTAGGTCTTATGTACCAACAAGTCATGGTTGACTAGATGTTGGTATAGGGGGCTTTGGACTTGGCTTTGGACTTGGCTTTGGGCAAAAACCAAGATCTGGATTGATCAGCCGATTGATCCAGCAGATCTGAATTGATCAGCCGATTGATCCAGCAGATCTGAATTGATCAGCCGATTGATCCAGCAGATTTGGATTGATCAGCCGATTGATCCAGCAGATCTGGATCGATCCAGTAGATCTGGATCGATCCAGCAGATCTAGATCGATCGGCCGATCGATCCGGTGAGTCCCCGCGAACAGAACTCCTTTGGATCGATCGGTGGATCGATCCAGAGGTCCCAATCGATCAGTGGATCGATTAGGAGCTGCTGTTTATGCGCGATAAGCCCTAGATCGATCCACCGATCAATCCAGGTTATTCCAGAAAGCACAGAGGCGCTCTGGATCGATCCGTGGATCGATCCAAAGCCTCCCCGATCGATTGGGAGCAATCCAATCGATCGGGATCCGACCGTTGGCGTCGATTTAAGCCGCAGGCGTTCATTTCCTTCGGTAGAACTTCACTGATTCACTCCAGATACTCTCCAGCACCTCCATAGCTCTCTCCAAGCTCCAGATCGCCAGTTCTTGAAGATTCTTGGTGGCTTTTCCAAGTCAAGAGGCGGATTAAAAACAAGAAGAAGTTAGGATTAGGGTTTTTATTGTACATCTTGTAAGCTTTTGCTTATCTTGTATTTCCCTTTCTTCTTCTTGTATTGAGAGTGTTGTAGGGCTTCTCCGCCTTTGGTAGTTACCATAAAGGAGTGTTATTCATAGTGGAGGGTGCGTGAGTAGGTGTGGATCCTTGGACTAGTCACCTCTTGTGAGGTGGATACCAAGTAAACCATCCTTGTTAGCGTTGTATGCTTTTGTTTCTTATATTTCCGCTGTATACCATCAAAGAAACGAGCAACGCCAACGACGAGCACGCGAAGAGCTGTTCACCCCCCCTCTAGCTACTTTTCGGTCCCAACAAGTGGTATCAGAGCAAGGTCGCTCTTCACCGGAATCATCGTCGGAAGGGGCAAACATAACAAGCAAAGCTAGAGGGTGAAGAAGTTGGAGCAAATTCATCAAAGTCAAAGATTTCAAGAAGCTCAACTTCAAGATGCAATTCCAAGATGGACTTGGATTTGACACAAGGGTGGCTCCACCATATGCTTCAACAAGCTTCGATTCTTGGAAATCAAGAATCGAAAATTTTCTTATGATGGAGATAGAGCAATGGCTTGCTCTTATGGAAGGTTTCGAAGCTCCAACAAATTCAAAGGGAAAAGTTCTCAAGAGAAGCAAATGGAGCCCGGAGCAAGTCCAAAGGTGTGAAGCAAATGACAAGGTAACCAAATTATTAGTTAATTTATTGCCTAGCACAATTCTATGCAAAATTGGAGAGTTCAAGGATGCCAAGGAGCTATGGAGCAAATTAGCATCAATGCATGAGATCCCCTCCACTGCACCAATCCAAGACGAATCCAAAGAGGGTGACTCATTAGAGCAAGACCAAGAGGAAGACTCCGAAGTTGAGAGATGCTCAACTTCCGAAGAAGAAGTCCAAAAAGAAGAAGCTTCATCTTCGAGGGAATGCAATGAAGAGGGCAAGGAGGGAGCATACTCCTTGTTCCATGTACAAGATGAAGATGAAGAAGCCTCCACCTCTAGGATTGAGAGGGAGCAACCTTCATTGACACCTAATCAAGAGCAAGAAGAATCTTCTACATCTGGGTCAAGAAGAGAAGAGGATGAAGAAGCTTCCACCTCCACAAGTCAAGCTAAATCAAATGGAGGAGCATCACTATCGGATCAAGAGGAAGCCTCTACATCATCACATGGAGGACCAAGTGTCATCCATACATGTGAAGGTATAAACAATTCAATTAATAATAAAAACCATATTATATGCTTTGAATGTAGGGAAAAAGGGCATTACAAAAGTAAATGCCCTAAATTGGCCAAGAAGAAGGGCCAAGTGGCACAAAAGGGCAAGGAGAAGCCCAAGGAGACCATCCCCATGACAAAGAAGAACAAGGAGCACATTGTATGCTTCTCTTGCAATCAAAAGGGGCATTACCGAAGTCAATGCCCTAAGGGGAAGAAGGTGGTCAAGGCTCTTGGAGAAAGCTCAATTCAAGGGGGAGCCTCCAAGGTAAAGAAGAAGGTAACATTTATTGAGCTTACCCCTTTACGTTATGGTAAACAGCATGATAGTTCTAAGCTTTATCATTTTAATGCTATTTACCATGAAAATAGGAGGCATGATAAGATTAATGAAAAACATATAGCTCTTCATGCCAAGACAACTCAACCTAGGTCTAGGAAGATTGATAAGAACTTAGGCAATAACTCTAAGGGCGTTAAGTATATGCCTAAGAAAAAGAAGAATCACGGTTTTAATGAAAAACCTAAGGTTGAAGAATTATGAAAGGAAAATCAAGTCTTGAGGTCAAGACTTGACAAATTAGAGAGGACTCTTAGAAAAATCACAAATATGAAACAAGGGTCCGAGAGTCAAAATCTAGGTCTAGGAATATCAAAGTCATCCAATGGCCATAGAGGTTTGGGATACAAACCTAAGGCTAAGAAGGATGTTATTTCCTACCATAGGGTTTCATATAGTTATGGAACCAACCCTAGGTCTAGTGAAAAATTCAAGGATACAAGGGAAGTCATCCCTAGAAGTATCTTTGCAACAACAAATGTGACTAAGACTTCTAAGAAGTCTAAAAAGGTCACTAACAAGGTCACAAGGGAGGCTATTCCTAAAGTTGACCTAAAAAAAGTGACCAAGGCTTCTAAGAAGCCAAACAAGGTCACTAGGAAGGTATCTAGGGAAGTTATCCCTAGTGAATACCTAGAGCATCCAAGGAGCACCAATAGGTGTTGGGTTCGTAGGAGCATTTTCTCTACCCCATAGATGGGTTAGAGAGTATCAACTCTAAGAAGAAGGGTAGTTAACCCAACTTTGAAGAAATTGACACTCGAGGAGCATTTTCAAGGTTATTATCAACCTTTGAAAATGAAATGGATCTGTGTTTACTCTTGGGAAGAGTAAAATGTGTCACAATTTGATAAATTGGATGATATTTAAAGTGACACAAATTGGGAAAAATCATAAGAACTACCAGGTTGAGATTTTGGTATGTTCTTAAGAAATTTAAGGTCAATCTAAGTCTTAATTTAAAGTGCTACTTTTGTGGAAAAATGAAATATGCCAACACTTGAGGAATATGCTTAATTTCAATTGGCATAAATTAATCAAGAAAATTAGAAATGCAAATTTAGGTTTTGGCATATTCTTGTAGCACTTTGGGTAATCTAGGGTTTAATTGTTAGGATTAACTAAGGTTAAGGATACTTAGATAGATAATCTAGGTATATGTTATTCATGCTAAACCTTGTCATGATTGTTTGACCATTATATGCCATGACATCATGATTATTGTTACACTCATGCCTTATTATGAAAACACAAAAAAAAAAAACCATGTCATGGCATACATACATCATGTAGTTATAGGAATCTTTCTTTTGAAAACTATTTTATTTTGATGTATGCCATAACATTATTGATCCGGCGGTTAGAACGGGGGACCCCCATTCTGAGAGGTCCATGACACGCTGGAGTCAAAAGGTCAAGTGGCCGACCGGATAGGCAGACCAACCGGTGAATAGCTGAGGCAATAGGCGCCCCGACTAAAGTTGGGGTTCCGACGCTCAATGAAACAATGTCTAAGAGCCGAGCGGAAGGCAGTCGCTCGGAAGTCTCCCCAGCATTTCAACGCAAGCGACAAGCGAGACGTGAGGGGCGTACCGCCCGGCCGGCGCAGGGGATGAAGGCCGTCCGGACGACGGTCTCCGTCCAGCCGGCCGGACGTACGTCTCGGTCGGCGGTGGGTAAAGGAGAACAGGAACATCTTCTGACAACCGTCAAGTCATATGGCTAAGCCATACTCCTAGTCTGACAACGGGGTGTCTTGTTGTCCCATCGAAGGCGCGATGGGACTGTTGCAGTATGGCGTCATGTGAGCTTTCTAACAAACACATACCGAGGTATGGGCTGCGGACACGTACGTGCCTCGATGGGCGTGTAGAGGCTCTTTTACCGCTCTATATAAAGAGCCGCAGACTTCGCCGGAGGTACGCGTTCTACAAGCTTTGGAGCTACTTTTTCCACCACTTGCTTACATGACTTGAGCGTCGGAGGGTCGCCGCCGGGAACCCCTTCCCGGCCCGACTTTTGTGCAGGTTCGCCGGAGCTTCGTGAGACTAGCCGGAGATCTACATCGGCGACCCGGAGAGCACCACGTGCCCAGCGTCCGTTGATTCAGCGTTCGGACAGGATTAGTACATTAGCTTTCCCAATGATGGGAAAACACATACCTATGTGTTTTGATGAACTCAAAACTTAAAAGAATGCACTAAATCAACATCTTGAGTTTTGTTCATCATCCTAACATCTCACTTGTATCTAAAGTGCACAAAACACATACAAGTCATCTTATAGGTTTTTGTGAGATGTAAAGTTTGGTTTTGCCCTAATCTAGGGATCATGCATATTTATCTAGGCATTTTGTAGATATTGGACATCCACCTAGGATGTCACTTGTTGATACACTTGTACCACTTGTTACCACTTATTGGTATCACTTGTTGGTACTTGTTGATAAATATAATTTGTCCTTAATTTTAAGGAATTAAAAATAATGCATGATAATTGATCCTGTCCGAACGCTGAATCAACGGACGCTGGGCACGTGGCGCTCTCCGGGTCGCCGATGTAGATCTCCGGCTAGTCTCACGAAGCTCCGGCGAACCTGCACAGAAGTCAGGCCGGGAAGGGGTTCCCGGCGGCGACCCTCTGACGCTCAAGTCAGGTAAGCAAGTGGTGGAAAAAGCAGCTCCAAAGCTTGTAGAACGCGTACCTCCGGCGAAGTCTGCGGCTCTTTATATAGAGCGGTAAAAGAGCCTCTACACGCCCACCGAGGCGCATACGTGTCCGCAGCCCATACCTCGGTATGTGTTTGTCAGAAAGCTCACCTGACGCCATACTGCAACAGTCCCATCGCGCCTTCGATGGGACAACAAGACACCCCGTTGTCAGACTAGGAGTATGGCTTAGTCATATGACTTGACGGCTGTCAGAAGATGTTCCTGTTCTCCTTTACCCACCGCCGGCCGGGACGTATGTCCGGCCGGCTGGACGGAGACCGTCGTCCGGACGGCCTTCATCCCCTGCGCCGGCCGGGCGGTACGCCCCTCACGTCTCGCCTGTCGCTTGCGTTGAAATGCTGGGGAGACTTCCGGGCGACTGCCTTCCGCTCGGCTCTTAGACATTGTTTCATTGAGCGTCGGAACCCCAACTTTAGTCGAGGCGCCTATTGCCTCAGCTATTCACCGGTTGGTCTGCCTATCCGGTCGGCCACTTGGCCTTTTGACTCCAGCGTGGCATGGACCTCTCAGAATGGGGGTCCCCCGTTCTAACCGCCGGATCACTTGCCTCCCCCTCGAGTCTAGTCGAAGGAGGCGAAGTCCGACTGACTGGACTGCCGATCTGATTGAGCAATGATCACTACATTAGGCCGCTCGGCCGGGCATAGGGATACTCATCCGTTCGGCGGTATCTTGTCCGTGCCTTGTGTTCTCTTGGAATCCATGTCCGATGCTCTCCCCTACTACCCATCACGTGCGCTGCGCACGGTAAGGGGAGCTCATTAAATGCGGCCAATATCCTGCTGACACGTGGCGATCGTGCGTTTGTCAGCGTATGGCGGTGGCGTCACTTCCGATGGGACAGCCGCCGTTTGAAATGAACGGCTGGATGATGACCTCGTTATCGTCGACCTGGATCGGACGGTGGAGGTTGCTCCCGGGCGGCGATATAAAGCCTGCGACTCCGTTTCCGCCGCATTGTTGCTTCATCCTCCTCCGGCGCTCCTCTGCTCGTTTTCTTCTCCGGCGACCTCGCCCCTCAACTCTTCGGCAACCCCCAGGCCCCCGTCGATCATCTCTCTTGCTCGTAAGACCCTCTTTCTCATTCCCAACGTTTCTTCTTTCTGTTAATCATTTCCTTCAGTCGGTTTTCCTCCATTCCTTGCTTGAACCTTCCCTTTTGGTCCCGTATTCTTGTTTTTCGACCATGACTAGCACCTCGCAGTCGACCGGCGGCGCTCCGGGTCTATGGTACACGACCATGGAGAGCCGTTTTGACGAGGAAGACGCGTTGCGTCTCGCTCGGACTTACGACATTCCTTCCGACCACCAAATAGTATTAGCCACACCGGCCGATCGGCCTCATGAACCGCCGCCCGGCACAGTTCTTTTTTTCCGAGACCAATTTTTGGCCGGGCTACGCTTCCCACCCCATAAATTTTTCTTGCAAGTTTGCAACTACTTCCGCATCCCGCTCGGTTCCGAACTCCGTAAGGCTGCTGAGCGGGGTGATAATTTTATTCAAACTGAACGGCATCCCCCTCGACCCTAAGATTTTCCACTACTTTTTTTATCCTAAGCAAGCCGAGTGGGGCACCTTTGTTTTCCAGTCTAGGATAGGTTTCGTCCTCTTCGATAACATGCCGAGCTCCAACAAACATTGGAAGGAGCATTTTTTCTATATATGTTTTCCCGAGAGGCCAACTTTTCGCACCAAGTGGCAGACGGCGATGCCAGCGCAACCAGAGCTCGGCAAATTTAGAGGCGACGCGACCTACCTTCATGCAGCCGAACGGCTGGTTGGTCAACGCTATCATATTGACAAGCTGCTCCTTCCGGGAGTAATGCACATATTCGGCTTGTCTTCTACCCCCGCCGATCTGTCCTGCCGTATGAGTAAGCGATTCTCATCCCTCCTTTTTCTTTTGTTCTAATTGATTTAATCTTTGTTTCTGCAGCTGAAGTCATGTGGCGTGCCAAGGCGACCGAGAAGCTCAAATTGAAAGCCGCTCAGATTGAGGCGGTAAAGAACAAGGAGGTCGCCGAGCGGGGCCTTGATCCAGCCGATCCGACCGGCGAATCAGGCGAGGGGACTCAAGATGCCCCTGAAGCCTTAGCAGCTACTACCTCTCACGACGAGGTAGCGGGCAGCACAGAACCTTCTTCCCAAGCCGAGGTGGAGGGTCGTTCGACAGATGATGTTCCGCTACTCACTCGGAAGCGCCGACGACCGGAATCTGCATCTGCCTCGACTCCACTTGATGAGCCACAGCCCGAGCGGGGCGCGGATGCTCCGGTGTTGTCCGGGACGGTTTTCCTAGAGAGCACCCCGACCCCACATGGCTCTCCGAGGGCAAGCTCTGAGGTGCCGCCGTCCAGCCCTTCAAGAACTCTGCGCAGTATCAGGCGTTTGGGCGAGCTTCCTTCCTCGTCCACCGGTGGGCCATCCGGTAAGACCGATGCTTCTCGGGGTGAGCCGAGCGGCTCAAATTTAATTAAAACCGTCCTGCACCTCCCCTCAGAGGAATATATGGCTGCTGCTGATCGGCCAGTGGTCCCCGAGCAGCAGATCACCTTGACAGGCCCTCTTGCAAAAGCTTGGGAGGACGCTCGGCACCGGATAAAAGCGATGACTCCCGGGCAGCTCGGCGACAGCAACCTTCAACAGGCCACCGGGGTATGCTCTTTTCCTTTATTCGTGTATTTGAATTAAGTTTTTAACCTGTTCACTTTTGCTCGTAGAACTGGGTGGAGCAGATTGCTGTTAGCAATCGGTTGGCCGAGCTAGAGGATGAATTGAAAAAGCTCAAGGTCGCGGGGGACAGCCAACAGTCGACGGCCGCTCTGGAGAAGGCCAAAAAATTACTGGAAGCCGAACGGAAACGGGCTTCCGATCTAGCAAGCAAGGTCGTTCGGCTCGAAGCGATGGTCAAACAACGAGATAAGGATATCAAGACGGCGATCACTCGGAAGCGCCAGGCCATCGATGACATGGATCGAATGAAGGTGGAGATCAGAGGGCTGGAGCAACGCATCAAGGATCTGGATGCTCTTCTGGCCACCGAGAAGGAGAACCGCTCGGCCGATCTTCAAAGATTTGATGGAGAATTGAAGGATCTCCAAGCTGCCAGCGACGCTGCCCACGCCGAGCTCAAAGAGTATCAAGAGGGGGAGTTGGCTCGCTCCGATGAGGTGAGGAAGGCATTCGTCCGCTCGGATGCCTTTGGGGAGAAATTTACTGACAAGATCTCCCTCACCTTTGAAGAGGCGATCAAAGCGGCTGTGGATCACTTACAGGCCAAAGGCCACCTGCCCGCCGAGCTGACCATCCCTCCCGAGGACCTCGAGACCGTGATAGGCGCCATCCCTGATGCTCTTTTTGATTTTGACGCATGAGGAGTGTTTCTTATGAACTTTTTTGTATCCCCGCCGTTCGGCCAAACTTATCTTTGCTGTAACTTCCTTGTGCTTAATAGATAATCTTTTCCTTTCCTTCAGCTTTTGTTTTGGCAAGAAATTTTTCTCTCGTCATAACTAAAGTGTTCTTTAAAACTCCTCCGCTTGGCACCACGCTCTGTCAGACAAGTCGATTGTCTTTAATAACGTCTTTCATTATGCGACTGAGCAACCGTTCGGCGCGCGAACGTCACTTGTTCACTTGCTCGCATTTTTAATTCCGATTAACCATCTTTTGCTTCGCGCCTTACCTCAAAGGGGTTTTCGCTAGATTTTCGCATGCGAGCCGCTCGGACGTTTATAGACGTCGGCTCGTCTCTCGATATTTAACGTCGGAGCTCGACGGTCTTCCGCTCGGACGTTTATAGACGCCGGCTCGTCTCTCGATATTTAACGTCGGAGCTCGACGGTCTTCCGCTCGGACGTTTATAGATGCCGGCTCGTCTCTCGATATTTAACGTCGGAGCTCGACGGTCTTCCGCTCGGACGTTTATAGACGCCGGTTCGTCTCTCAATATTTAACGTCGGAGCTCGACGGCCTTTACGGCTAACTTCGACACTGTCGATCGGTGGAACCCTTGGCCATCCTTTGAATTAATTTTGCTTCCTGCATTACAAGGACCTGGGCGACTAACATATACAAAAATGATTTACATTCGTGCACCTTTCACCCCGCTCGATAAGGCTGGAGATGATTTGCACTCCACGGTCGATCCAGCTGTCGCCCGTCTTCATCCTCCAAATAATAGGCTCCCGAGCGGAGTTTTTCAATAACCTTGAAGGGACCCGCCCAAGGAGCTTCAAGCTTGCCGACGTCGCCGACCGGCTTGACTTTCTTCCAGACGAGATCGCCGACCTGGAATGATCTGGGGATTACGCGGCGGTTGTAGTTTTGCTTCATCCGCTGCCGGTATGCCATCAGCCGAACGGACGCCTTGGCTCGCTCCTCGTCGACCAAATCCAGCTCCATGTTCCTCCGTTCGGCGTTGCCATCATCATAGCTCTGGATCCGGACGGACTCAACGCCGACTTCGACCGGAATGACCGCCTCACCGCCATACACCAAATGGAACGGCGTGACGCCCGTCCCTTCCTTCGGCGTCGTTCGGATGGCCCATAAGACGCCCGACACTTCATCCGGCCAACTTCCTCCCAAATGGTCGAGCCGAGCGCGTAGAATACGAAGAATTTCCCGATTGGCTACTTCGGCTTGACCGTTGCTCTGGGGATAAGCCACGGACGTGAAGTGTTGCTCGATGTCGTAGCTTTTGCACCAATCCTCTAGCATCTTCCCTGTGAATTACCGCCCATTGTCGGAAACCAATCGGCGAGGGATGCCGAACCGACAGATGATGTGTTGCCAGATAAATTTTTTGACCATCTGTTCGGTGATCTTGGCTAGCGGCTCGGCCTCCACCCACTTGGAAAAATGATCGACCGCCACCAGTAAAAATTTTCGCTGCCCGGTCGCCATCGGAAATTGACCGACAATATCCATTCCCCATTGATCGAACGGACATGAAACTGTTGATGCCTTCATTTCCTCTGCCGGTCGGTGGTTGAAGTTATGGTACTTCTGGCATGAGAGGCACGTCGACACGGTTCGAGCGGCGTCTGCTTGTAAAGTCGGCCAAAAGTACCCGGCCAAGAGGATCTTCTTGGCCAACGATCGTCCGCCCGGATGCCCTCCGCATGATCCTTGATGTACTTCTTGGAGGATGTAAGCCGAGTCCTTCGAGCTCACGCATTTCAACAACGGGCGTGAAAAGACCTTTTTGTAAAGCTGATCGCCGATGAGTGTGAACCGACCGGCTCTCCTCCTTAGCAGCTGGGCTTCATACTCACTGGATGGTGTGACACCCGAGCGGAGGAACTCTATGATGGGTGTCCGCCAGTCGCTTGGAAATGTGAGGCCTTCCATCCGGTCGACGTGCGCCACCAACAGTACCTTTTCAATTGGCTGCTGAATGGCGACCGGCGTTATTGAGCTCGCGAGTTTGGCTAACTCATCAGCTGCTTGATTTTCTGCTCTGGGTATCTTCTGGACAACAACTTCTCTAAAATCGGCTTTGAGCTTCTCGAAGGCTTCAACGTAGAGCTTGAGCCGAGCATTATTGATTTCGAAGGTACCAGAGAGCTGCTGAGCGGCCAACTGCGGGCTGCCTGCAAGCCGGCTATGAGGGCCTCATACTCTGCTTCATTGTTGGTAGCTTTATAATCCAGCCGGACGGATAAGTGCATCTTCTCTTCTTGAGGGGAGAGTAACAATATTCCAATCCCGCTTCCGAGCCGAGTGGACGACCCATCCACATATATTCTCCACATAGCTTCCGGCTCTGACCTTTGCACCTCAGTCACAAAATCGGCCAAGGATTGCGCTTTGATCGCCGAACGGGGCTGGTATTGGATATCAAACTCACTTAACTCTGTCGTCCACTTGATGAGCCGTCCGGATGCCTCTGGATTTAGTAGAACACGTCCGAGCGGGCTATTGGTTTTGACAATGATCGTATGCGCCAGGAAGTATGGACGAAGGCGCCGAGCGGCGAAAACCAGAGCGAAAGCCAGCTTCTCGAGCCCAGTGTAGCGAGATTCAGCATCTTTTAAAATGTGACTAAGGAAATACACAGGCTCTTCTCCGCTCGACCTCACTAAAGCCGAGCCGATTGCATGCTCGGTTGAAGACAAGTACATATAAAGTGGCTCGCCAGCAGTCGGCTTGGCTAATACCGGGAGAGAGTTCAGATATGCCTTCAAGTCTTCGAACGCCCGATCGCATTCTTCATCCCAGTGAAACTTAGTGGTCTTGCGCAAGATTTTGAAGAAAGGGAGGCTCCGGTCGGCAGTTTTGGAGATGAATCTGGACAAAGCAGTTATCCGACCGGTCAAACGCTGCACTTCCCTTGTATTTCTTGGAGACGGCATATCTTGCAGAGCTTTCACCTTACTGGGATTTGCTTCGATGCCCCGCTCGGTCACTATGTACCCCAAGAATCGCCCTCCTTTTGCTCCGAACAGGCACTTCTGGGGATTTAGCTTGACTCCATATTTGCGTAGCGTTCGGAAGGTTTCTTCCATGTCCTTGAAGAGATCGGCCGCTCGGACGGACTTAATGAGAATGTCGTCCACATAAACTTCTAGATTCCGCCCGATCTGCTCTCTGAATACTTTATTCATCAAGCGCTGATATGTGGCCCCCGCATTCTTCAATCCGAACGGCATCACATTATAGCAATAAGTGCCGTCGGCCGTCACGAAGCTGACTTTTTCTTGATCTTCACGGGCGAGCGGCACTTGGTGATAGCCTTGGTAGGCGTCGAGCATACAGATTAATTCGCAGCCGGCCGTAGAGTCCACCAGCTGATCTATCCGGGGCAGAGGATAAAAATCTTTCGGGCAAGCCTTGTTGAGATCCCTGAAATCTATACATACTCTCCATTTGTTGCCCGGCTTGGAGACCAATACTACGTTCGCCAGCCAGCTCGGGAACTGCACCTCGCGTATATGGCCGGCCTCCAGAAGTTTTTCCACCTCTGCTCGGATGATGGAATTCTGCTCGGCGCTGAAGTCTCTTTTTCTTTGCTTTACTGGCCGAGCGTCCGGTCGGACATGCAACTCGTGCTGCGCTATGCTCGGCGAAATTCCGGGCAGCTCATGTGTCGACCAGACGAAGACATCATGATTTCTTCGGAGGCATTGGATCAGCTCCTCTTTCTGCTTCTCCTCCAGATCGGACGCAATAAAAGTCGTGGCCTCCGATCGGGTTGGGTGAATCTGCACTTCCTCTTTTTCTTCATAAATTAAAGAGGGTGGCTTTTCGGTGATGGCGTTTACCTCGATCCGGGGCGCCTTCCGAGCGGAATTGGCTTCTGCTCGGACCATCTCGATGTAGCATCGCCGAGCTGCTAGCTGATCTCCCCGTACTTCTCCCACTTTGTCCTCCACGGGGAACTTGATCTTCTGATGGAAGGTTGAGACGACCGCTCAGAATTCGCTGAGCGTCGGTCGTCCCAAAATGACGTTGTAGGACGAGGGAGAGTCGACCACCACGAAGTTTGTTGTTCTTGTCCTCCTGAGCGGCTCTTCTCCCAGCGAGGTAGCCAGCCGGATCTGTCCGACCGGCTGAACCTCGTTACCCGTAAACCCGTAGAGCGGAGTTGTCATGAGCAGTAGCTCGGCTCGATCAATTTGCAGCTGGTCGAACGCCTTCTTGAATATGATGTTGACTGAGCTCCCTGTGTC
The DNA here is from genome assembly GCF_018446385.1 of Zingiber officinale. Classification (NCBI taxonomy): domain Eukaryota; kingdom Viridiplantae; phylum Streptophyta; class Magnoliopsida; order Zingiberales; family Zingiberaceae; genus Zingiber; species Zingiber officinale. Next base: position 141,271,085 of record NC_055990.1, on the reverse strand, counting down.
AACAAATACGCGGTGAATAGTATAATTGGCTATTACCGCTTTGATGAGCAGAGCATCGTTGTGGGGTACTTCAACTCCTTCCAAGTCCCTGGGCCCGAAACTAATTTCGGGTCCTTCGCTCGTTCTCGGCTATAGCCGACCGAATGAATCTGGAGTTGCCGGACGCTCGCCTTTCTAGCTCGGTTGGAGTCTCCTCCGGTCGGCCCGCCAGCAATAACGTTGATCTCGCCTCGGGAAGTATTGCTTCTATTTTCCTCTTCCCGAGCGGACGGTCTAGACCGCTCTCTGGACGCTCGGCGATTCTCCTGGCTTGGAGAACGATGCCGATCGGGAGTTTGTTGCTATGGCCTACCAGCTCGCGTCCGATCGGCTTCATGAGTTCTCTGTCGCCTGTCGACTGAGGGAGACCGTCGTCCGGCATTCCGGGGCACAGGATGAGCCACGAAGGGAAGACTTCGACAATCCCTTGTGTTGTGCGTATCCGTCCGGTGGAAGGAGCAGAACATCGGGGTCCATCTCTTCTTTGGCTTGGGCCGGGCGGCAGCTACCTCTTGCACATGGGACCTGACGTGGGGGGATCGGATTGCTTCGGCCCTTGGTCCTCTAGGCGGCTGATGAGTGGCGTGCTATTTCCGCTCGGCCGGAGGAGCCCGCTGGGCTGGTGTTTCCTTTTTCCTTGCCGCTTGCGCTTCTTCCACGTTGATGTATTCGTTAGTCCGGTGCAGCATGTGATCGTAATCTCGGGGCGGCTTTCGGATGAGTGATCGGAAAAAATGCCCATCTACTAGGCCTTGTGTGAAGGCATTCATCAAGGTTTCCGAAGTGACCGTTGGAATATCCATCGCCACTTTGTTGAATCACTGGATGTAAGCTCAGAGCGATTCATGGGCTTCTTGCTTAATGGCGAACAGGCTCACGCTCGTTTTCTGGTAGCGTCGACTGCTTGCAAAATGGTGGAGGAAGGCCGTTCGGAAGTCCTTGAAGCTTGTGATGGATCCGTCCGGCAACCTCTGAAACCATCGTTGAGCCGATCCCGAGAGAGTGGTAAGAAAAACTCGGCACTTTACTCCATCTGTGTATTGATGGAGAGTAGCTGTGTTATCGAACTTACCCAGATGATCATCTGGGTCAGTTGTCCCATTATACTCGCCGATCGTCGGAGGCATATAGTGCTTCGGCAGGGGATCTCGCAGAATAGCCTCTGAAAATTGACGATTAATCCTCTCGGGTGATGCGTCCGCTCGGGGGGCTTTCCCCTTTCTGTCATCTCGTCTAGGCACCTCATCCGAAGAAGATCCCCTATCTCTATGAGCTGGTACGGCTTCAGGGGTGCGGAATAGGGCTCGATGAAATGCAACGGTGGCCGGTGGTGCTTCCGCTCGACCACCAGATGCTGATGTTGCTTGTTGCTCCGGCCGCTCGGCTGTGGCTTTCTATTTTTGCTCCACGAGTTTGGCGGCCCTTATCTCGATCAGAGCGTCGAGTTCCTCGTTCGAAAGCGTCACCATGTGTTGTCGTCCAGCCTCGTCCATTGCTTCCGATCGGATGCAGGAGCGTTCCCACAGACGGCGCCAAATTGATCCTGTTCGAACGCTGAATCAACGGACGCTGGGCACGTGGCGCTCTCCGGGTCGCCGATGTAGATCTCCGGCTAGTCTCACGAAGCTCCGGCGAACCTGCACAGAAGTCGGGCCGGGATGGGGTTCCCGGCGGCGACCCTCCGACGCTCAAGTCAGGTAAGCAAGTGGTGGAAAAAGCAGCTCCAAAGCTTGTAGAACGCGTGCCTCCGACGAAATCTGCGGCTCTTTATATAGAGCGGTAAAAGAGCCTCTACATGCCCACCGAGGCGCGTACGTGTCCGCAGCCCATACCTCGGTATGTGTTTGTTAGAAAGCTCACCTGACGCCATACTGCAGCAGTCCCATCGTGCCTTCGATGGGACAACAAGACACCCCGTTGTCAGACTAGGAGTATGGCTTAGCCATATGACTTGACGGCTATCAGAAGATGTTCCTGTTCTCCTTTACCCACCGCCGCCCGGGACGTACGTCCGGCCGGCTGGACGGAGACCGTCGTCGGGACGACCTTCATCCCCTGCGCCGGCCGGGCGGTACGCCCCTCACGTCTCGCCTGTCGCTTGCGTTGAAATGCTGGGGAGACTTCCGGGCGACTGCCTTCCGCTCGGCTCTTAGACATTGTTTCATTGAGCGTCGGAACCCCAACTTTAGTCGGGGCGCCTATTGCCTCAACTATTCACCGGTTGGTCTGCCTATCCGGTCGACCACTTGACCTTTTGACTCCAGCGTGACATGGACCTCTCAGAATGGGGGTCCCCCGTTCTAACCACCGGATCATGTACAAGTCATGTGCATTAAGCCCAAGGAACATGATGGGATATTGGTTTTGAAAAGGTTTTTAAAATGATCTTGGAAAACCTTGGTGAATGCTATCTTTTGATAGTAATCACCATTGAATAGTTAGACACAAACTTGAAGAAAACACTAAAGTTTATGCAAGTTTTCAAGTTTGTGTCAATCTTTGAAAATATGATGTATTTTCATAGAAAACTATTTTTCCTTGATAGTATATACCCTAAATAATGTCTACACAAATTTTTAAGATTTTTGGAATTTTATAGAATTTTCTAGGAGTTTCTGAAATTGACTGAAATTGAATTTCAGCAATTTCAGGCCTTCAATCGATCAGTGGATCGATTGGAGTGCCTCAATCGATCAGCCGATCGATTGAGAAGGCATTTCTCGCGAGCAGAAGCTCACTAGATCGATCAGCCGATCGATCCAAGAAAACTGAATCGATCAGTGGATTGATTCAGCATGGTTGAATCGATTGGAATCCAACTCTAATCGATCGAAGATGTTGATTTTGGCTGGGAAGGTCTGATTTCAGCATCTTTGAACCTATTTTAGTCTAGGTAACCATTCCAAACCCCTGAAAATACATTTGTATACATAAAAAGGGTGTTTTCGTGTGGAAAACAAGGATGAATTGGTTAAGGATGACTAAGTTGAAGTTTAGGTTGAGGTTTGTTTCAAATTTTGAATATTTGAACCTCAAAACTTCTCAAATTGGGTTTCCTAAAGTTTTAGGGATTCCAAGTCATTGTTGGTGCAATGACAGAAGTTACCACCATGTCTTTAGGGGGAGGGACTCTTTAAAGACATGAAAATTATTTTTCATGAACCTTGGAAGGTGGTTAACCTTCCGTTAAGAACATGCTCAAGGTTGAGCGTTTGAACTTTAATGGGGAGTGGATATCCTCATTGTTCAAGTGGTTTCAAGTGGATAATGCTCAAGGATGGGCATTTGCCTACATTGGGGGAGAATGTAGGGTTAAGGATAATGAAGGGTATGGGATCTTCATTATCGTGTTGATCACAACGAGTGAAGTTGTGAACAACGATGTACAACTCTTCAGGGGGAGAGTTTTCAACAAGTGAATTTGTTGATGTGTGCCCAAAAATGGGGCATGGTCTGATGTGTGCCAATAGGGGGAGAATGAAAGGGAGTAAGTTAGGATTCCATTACCTAGAGGGAGTTTGCCCTCTTAGGGGGAGAATGAAGGGCTTAACTTATGGATTCATATATTGGCATGAAGGGAGTTGAGGCTATGGGAGTAGCCTAATTTCCTAACTTAACAAGAGGTATTGTCAAAAATCAAAAAAGGAGAGATTGTTGGTGCAATATTCCCTAGGTCAAGGTTGACCTGGTTAACCAAGCCTGAGTCTTGGTTTGAGTTTTGATGTTTGACAATATATTGGGTTTAGATGATATGGACAATGCAGGTGCAATTGTTCATTTGGGGAGATTGTTAATACAATTCCCGTTTGGTCAAAGTTGACCAGTTAAGATTGTGAAGGAAAGTCAAGTAGGTCAAGGTTGACTGGATACTTGACTGAAAGTCCTGGTGAGTGAAGCCAGGCAGAAGGAAGTCCTGGTGAGTGAAGCCAGGCAGAAGAAAGTCCTAGTGAGTGAAGCTAGGCAGAAGGAAAATCCTAGTGAGTGAAGCTAGGTGAAAGTCCTGGTGAGTGAAGCTAGGCAGGAGGAAAATCCTGGTGAGTGAAGCCAGGTGAAAGACCTAGTGAGTGAAGCTAGGCAATTGGGAAAGTCCTGGTGAGTGAAGCCAGGCAGGAGAAATCCAGATGGGTCAAGGTTGACCAGACATCTGGTGAGAGTCCAAGTAGGTCAAAGGAATTGACCGGATACTTGGCACGAGAAAGAAAAATCCAAGTAGGTCAGAGGGGTTGACCGGATACTTGGCAAAAAGATAAAAGTCCAAGTGGGTCAAAGGGATTGACCAGACACTTGGTGAGAGAGTCCTAGCTGGTCAAGGGTGACCGGATGCTAGGTCTTATGTACCAACAAGTCATGGTTGACTAGATGTTGGTATAGGGGGCTTTGGACTTGGCTTTGGGCAAAAACCAAGATCTGGATTGATCAGCCGATTAATCCAGCAGATTTGGATTGATCAGCCGATTGATCCAGCAGATCTGGATCGATCGGCCGATCGATCCGGTGAGTCCCGGCGAACAGAACCCCTCTGGATCGATCGGTGGATCGATCCAGAGGTCCCAATCGATCAGTGGATCGATTGAGAGCTGGTGTTTATGCGCGATAAGCCCTGGATAGATCCACCGATCGATCCAGGCTATTCCAGAAAGCACAGAGGCGCTCTGGATCGATCCGTGGATCGATCCAAAGCCCCCCCGATCGGGATCCGACCGTTGGCGTCGATTTAAGCCGCAGGCGTTCATTTCCTTCGGTAGAACTTCACTGATTCACTCTAGATACTCTCCAGCACCTCCATAGCTCTCTCCAAGCTCCAGATCGCCAGTTCTTGAAGATTCTTGGTGGCTTTTTCAAGTCAAGAGGCGGATCAAAAACAAGAAGAAGAAGTTAGGGTTAGGGTTTTTATTGTACATCTTGTAAGCTTTTGCTTATCTTGTATTTCTCTTTCTTCTTCTTGTATTGAGAGTGTTGTAGGTCTTCTCCGCCTTTGGTAGTTACCATAAAGGAGTGTTATTCATATTGGAGGGTGCGTGAGTAGGTGTGGATCCTTGGACTAGTCACCTCTTGTGAGGTGGATACCAAGTAAACCATCCTTGTTAGCGTTGTATGCTTTTGTTTCTTATATTTCCGCTGCATACCATCAAAGAAACGAGCAACGCCAACGACGAGCACGCGAAGAGCTATTCACCCCCCCCTCTAGCTACTTTTTGGTCCCAATAGGAGAAGCCTCTTACAATATTTGAAAAGCTCAGAAAAGACTAGAAAATTTATTACAGCAGTTGTTGTTGATTTTCTAAGTCCAGGGATCTTTTTATAGCCCCTGGGAAATCTCATCCGAAGCTTGAGAACGCCTCCAAAGGATTTGGATGGCACCTCCATCGTGGTGCAGTGGATAAAACTTTATCCACTGCAAAGGGCTAGTTTGGCCTGGTCGAGGGCACCCTCGATAGGCATGGAGGACGCATGGAGGGCGCCTCCCTTGCTTATGGAGGACACCCTCCATGCTTATGGAGGGCACCCTCCGCCTGAAGCAGGCGAAGGTGTATGGGGCGCCTTAGAGGCATCTTCAATCTCTGTTGAGGGTGCCTTCAGCAAGTTTGCTTAGCTCCTTTCGCTCTCCTGTTGCTCCAATCGTCTGGGTGATTGTGGTCAACCGAAATAGGCCTCACACGAACTTAATTTTCGACCTTTTCCTCTAGCAGACTTCCGCTCCAGCTTCTCGTCCCTCAAATGTTGCGCACGTTTTTTTCATCCACCGATGTACTCTTCTGCATCATCTCGTCTCTCGGACGCACTGAACCCGTTGACTCTCTCCTGTGCCGTCTTTCTCGTTAGCCGCGTCTTCCGTTCGACTTCCTGTGCTCTAAGCCTTTGCACACTTAGACACAGAGATCAAAACCAAGCAGGACCTAACCTAACTTAGCTGATTACACCAAAACAACTACGGAGTCCAATACCTATCTCGTTAATTAAATTAATTAATCTTTAATTAATTAATAATTAATTTCCCTGCTGCCCCGTTCATTAACTGGTTAATTAATTCATTAATTTATTTTATAGTAAAATTATTCCTAATCAAATTTTCATTTCCTTTTAAATAATTTCACATTGATATTCATACCTATATTATTATTTTTATTTATTTAAAAAATTAATTTATGATCCGTCTATATCCGTATTTAATTTATTGATTATGAAAATTAATTTTCCAAAGCACGAGCATCACGGTGTCATCTCAAGCTCCCACGTGAATGGCCTGAATTGTGCGAGAAGGAAGATAAATCCTTCAAATCTAATTCACACATCATCAAGGAATAAAAATAAGTTTTAATCCTCCCCGTGTAACGAGTGAATCATCGATCAATTTTAATCATCAATTCTAAATGATAATACGGATGATGATATTGTTTTATGAACTTGCATGAAAGTAAATCACTAAGAAAAAGAAAAAAAAAAAGAACAATATTATAGATTTTGATGTCGATATGTGTACTTTAGATGTCTTTATAAAAGTTACATTTTATTTTATAAAGTGACAATAGACTTTTAGCCTTCACCTTATCAATATTTAATTTTTTAGATATTCGATTGAATTAGTTCTTTGCCTAATTTTTCTCCTACTTTAAAAACATTTCAAGTTATTTGTACTAATAAATTTTGAAGGGAAAAAAATAGAATAAGTTGCGCTATTTTACCAAAAGGTACATTCAAAGTTGTGGAGTTTTCAAAAGGTACACAACAATTTAGAATTTTAAATGATGCACCTACTTTAGTCCACTCATTACAAATATTAGAGTTCTAACATAATGATTTTGTATTCAATTGAGACAGATTGATTGGCTAGTAATTTCAATTGTTTTGATTAGAAAGTTTGGTGATCTACTGATATCTTAAAATCTAGAAGAACAAAATTGAACAAAATAGCATAGAAAATGTTGAGAAGTCATCAAAGGTGTCCTGATGCTAATAATCCAATCAAAACTGCCGTGTGCCCTTTTGAGTATTTCACAGTTTGAATTTACTATAAAAGTTGTTTACTTAATGTAGCAATAGTTGAATATTTCCGATAGATTTTGGACCGTTCCAACGAATGTAAAATACATAATAAAAATAAAAATAAAAATTATTAAATTATCGAACACGTTTATTATACCTACGATAACAAATTCCATAATAATAATAATAATTTACAGACGCTTTAATTGACTTTCGACGAGTCAAAGTCAAAAGTAGGCAAAGATCTCCATGGTGTCCAAACTTATGTTTCACATCCAATATATATACTTTTCTTAATTTTATATTAAAAATTTTAATTAAAAAATTTATATGAAACGTGGTATAAGTAAATTAGCGTACAGAACATTTTGAAATAAAACAAGACTTCGAGAGTCAACATAAAGTGGATGAGACACGGATAAAGTTTGTTCCATTGATCTATTTCGTAATCAATACCTCAAAATATCATGTGATAATAACTTATATTTTTACTATCGTATCATTTTGAAGAGATTTTTTATTTTATTTATCCTCTCTGGAAACACAAATGATTAAATTGATCCCATGATTAATACTGTTATTATAATAAATTATGGGGTCGATTTTCCGTTCCGTGCATGTGAAATAGATTACGGTCACTTGACCTCCTATGTAAAGGATTATTATGCTGGACAAAATTCTTGTGATGTACCTCCCTTCTACATGACATGGGATAATTTTATTCCTAAAGGGGTTTCAAAGTGAGGATTAACATCTTTTACTGTTATACGAGGGTCGTCCACTATGATTGTGCACCATGGGTGTTCAAGTATATGTATATATATACCTTTTTTTAATTTTTAATCAGAAAGACATTTGATCATATCATCTTCTCTTATAATTACATAGTTGTCCTTAGTATTTTTGCTATATGCATTTTATCCCATCTGAAATTGGTGAAAATCGGACTACTAATGAGATAGCTTCAAAGTTAACTCAAGAAGACCTCGAAGGGGGATCACTTGCAATATCATCAGGTAGAGGAGGAAGAAGAAGTATTAGTAAGTAGGTTGGGGGGGTCCTTGACATATCCACTCTGATGCCTAAGTTGCGAAGTGAAGGAAGGTGTTGATAATGAATAGTAGAAGAATATGAGATAAGATAGCATAAAAGTTCCTATGTTTGCGGGGTGGGACCCTTTATAATAGTTTTATAATCCTTATGTTAATGAAATATAATATTAGGATAAGGAAAATGTCTCATCATTATTTTTTTTTATTACATAGTCTCGTCGCCCATACACTACTCATATCCCGTATATGTAAAAAATAATGTCCAATGTGCTTCTAACAATTCCACGCACAACATTAATTACAAAATGAGCTCATGAGCCAAAGGGCCCATTAGATTTTTTGGGCCTAGCCCAAATAGTGGGATAATGGGTTGGTAAAAGGGAGTTCAATCTCTGATCATGGAGTGACGGGTCTACTTATATGTTCGTCCATTTTATAGGAAGCTGAAGGGTGCTAAGTCTCTAGAGTCAGAAGGATCTGATCAAATGGTAGTCCCTGAGCTAGTGGAGTGAAGTATGGGGGGAACATGACCTATGAGATCAAGATTGTCCGATCGGATGGTAGTCTCTAAGTTAGCATAGTGAAGTACGGGGGGAGTATGACCCGTGGGATCGAGGTTGTCCGATCATATTGTAGTCTCTGATGTCTCAATTGGCAATTCACTCAAATCGACCTACCTTAGACTTTGACTGCCACATTAATCGAAAGATTGACTCCTATGTGGGAGCCACCTATAATATTTATATTATAGCAATTATGGTTCAACAATATTTATATTATAGTAGTTAACTTGATAAAAAATATTCACATTGTAATAATTACGATTTTATAATTACTATAATAACAATTATAATTTTGTAACTATTGTAACACGCTTGATGATTCATGATTATTAATGTATATGATGGGAGTTTGATGGTGGCTGCGTGATTTTACAAGGGTTTAGTAGGGTTGTTTGCCCTTTGATAAAAAAGTTTTTTAAAAAAAATCACCTTTTAATGATTCCAATAAAAAGGAGCTATTTTAATTTTTGTCATATTTTTTATGGGCCGAGTCCAATATTTAATAGCTTATTGAGTCGAGCCCAATAATTTGGTCCGGCCCATTATTTGATTGATGCTCTATCCACTCCTCCTCGCAAACCCTCTTCCAATCCATGGCGGACTCGGAGTTGGGGAGGTGATCCAATCCTTCTTCTTCCTGCTCCTCGTCGGACATGGAGGTCACCGCTCCGACCTCTCTCCGCTACTCTCCCCTACCACAAGCCCCATCTCGGTCAAGATCACTATTCTCCTCCATATCCTGCAAATCTTCCATCCCTCGCAACTCCGCCAACGCACCAAGAGAGGATCCCGAGGAGGAAGCTAAGAAGCATTGCTCCCGTCTGGTCGAGGTCTCTGCGACCCTCACTGTGATTGCCGCCTCGCTCCCCCCGGCTCCTGCTGACGCCAGAGTCGCAGAGAAGAAGTCTAGGGCGAAGCGCCAGGCCGAGGCCCTCTCCCCCGAGGAGATCGGGCAGTGGTCCCGCGGCCTTCCCACGGTCGGAGAGCGCATCCCGTACACGGAAATTTTGAACTTTAATGAGGAGGGGAAGCTGCTGCACGTCGTGAAGCCACCTTCGGTCAGCCTGAGGCAGTGGCCGGAAGCGGTGCTCGTTGTGCTTGATGATTCTAGGGTTCTTCGGACGGTGCTGCCGACGGAGGAGAGGGATGAGAGGTTTTGGGAGTCGTGGGATCGGTTAAAGTTGGATTCTTTTTGCGTCAATGCTTATACCCCTCCCGTCCGAAAGGCTAAGCTCCCCACCTCCTACTTGGGATGGTTGGCCAAGGTTCCTGATTACTTTAGGTCGACCGTAAAACCGAAGCCCAAGTCTAAGCGTTCGTTGGAACTTGAGAATGCCAGGAAGGAACTGGCTGAAAAGCGGAGGGCCCAGTTGGCCAGAGTGAGGCAGGAGAGAGAGGCCATGGTGAAGGCTATTAAAGCGCACAAAAAGGCAGAGGTAAGAAAAAAAAGGCTGGAAATTAAGAAGGCCAAGTACGAGGAATCGCTTCGCCAGGCAAGGGAGAATTATCAGCAGATGGCATATATGTGGGCAACTATGGCAAGGGACAAGAATGTCGTCACTGCTGCTGGTTTCTTTATATTTTTCATCTTCTATAGGACTGTTGTGCTTAACTATAGGAAGCAGCAGCAGGACTATGAAGACAGGCTGAAGATTGAGAAGGCTGAGGCAGAGGAACGGAAGAAGATGAGGGAGCTGGAGAGAGAAATGGCTGGACTCGAGGGACCAGGGGAAGATGAAAACGACGAGAAGGGAGGCGAGCAGAACCCTTACATGAAGATGGCAATGCAGTTTATGCGATCAGGTGCTCGGGTGAGGCGAGCACACAGCAAGCTGCCACAGTACATGGAGAAGGGACTTGATATCAAGTTTAGTGATGTTGCTGGTCTTGGGAAGATAAAACTGGAACTTGAGGAGATTGTCAAATTCTTCACACTGGGGGAAGTTTATAGGAGAAGAGGAGTCAAAATTCCAGGCAAGTGGCCTCACACCCTCTTTAGATTGTTATAATTCTTTCGTTCTCCTTCTATTCTCAATGTTATCTTATCATTAGTAACTTCCTTAACAATGTGAATGGATCTTGAGAAATTTGATATGAAATTGCCTGATATATATATTTTTTCTTGAGGAGCTTAAAAAATTGATTTCACTAGAAGCATTCTACTACAAATTTTTCAGACGTTATTACTTCTTGAGTGTTCTATAAACCGACCTATGTGGCAACATATACATATACAAATGAGGACCCCATTCATATCCATTTCTGGTTCAAATGTGAGGTAATACAGTCTAGGTAACTAATCAATATGCAGTCTTGGCAGTCTTATGTTCAGTCTAGTCAGGCCATCATCTGAGAGTCATATATGGCAAAGTCCTTGGATAATCCCAAAATTAAATTGATTAAATTAAATACAACCACATAAAAATAGTTTGATCCAAGGTATAAAAAGGCATTTATGAATCACATAAATTTATACGAATAAAAAAGATATGTATATCAATTTGCATAAACTTATATGTCATACTTGTAACATAGTTAAATTATTATAATATATTAATATTTATTAATTAGATATAGTTTTTTTTTGTGCGCAACGGCACTCCACACTTGTGACTTTTCAGCCCTTAATTTACTACTCGTCACCAGATCACGATGTCGGCGAGGCTGCAACTGGAAAAATTGTCTCACATGTTTTCTCCTCTATGAATTTCATGCGAGTCGTTTACATGACTCTTAGGGATCCCTCCGCTTTTCCTCCCTTAATTCCTTGTCAATTTCACTTGTTTTCTAATAAAAAAACTCAGTTCCATTTATGATATCTTCCTTGTCTCTGCTTTTCCTCCTTGATTTTGATTCTAGATTGCAAATTTGTCTTCATTCATGTTGAATGAAACAACTTCGAGGAGGAAGAGGAGGAGAAAGATGAAGAGGAGTGGAACTAACTCCTTTGTTTGTGCCTGTATTGATGCCATTTCGTGTCTCAGTGCGGGAGGAGAATGATAAGTAGCATTCAATTAAAATCCATATTGAGAAGTGAGTTCGTAGGCCTTTGTATGTAAAGGTTTATGAAGTTGTAAATCCCACTAGTCTGCCTATATCTTCTCTTAGTGCCATTAAAGTTATTTGCAGTTTGCTCCTCAGTTCTATCCATTACTTCATAAATATAGCCCATAGTTGGTTTCACATCACCATTCACTAGACGAAACACTTTCACTAGTGGAGTCACACACTTCAAACAAAACTTCATCAACTTTCAAAATTGTGAATCACACCTTATAGTTTCTTCCCTTCTAATCTACTTGCAAACAAACTTGTAATCAATAATTTAGAAGCAAACATGGATCTAAGTGTGGTTTTCATCTCTCCCATTGTTTGTAGTATAAAGTATGCTGTAGCAAATCTCGTGACTGCAGACCTCACCAATTCATTTCCCCTAGCAAATATTCTGTATAAATTGATGACTAAAGTATGATGATAAACAGAGACTATGATCCTCTTTACATTAGCTATAGTATCATATAAAAAACAAGCATCAGCAAGAATCAAATCTAAGCAGTGTGCATCACAAGGTGACCAAAACAACTTGATCCTTTTCTTGCTTCTAATAAACCGGCGAAATGCCTACTAGTTAAATGCACACAACTATCTGTCAACACTGGACTTCGAACAGTCAGTAGTTGGCACACAACTATTAACAAGAAAATGAATTATGAGCCAAATCTAAATTTTAATATCTTCCTGAGTTTTCATCCTGTCAGAGAATCAGAACCTAACTGATTTGAATGAAATTGTCCGATTCGGCCTGCTGATTCAGATCACTGGGGATGTGAATTTTAATGAATGGGACAATTCAAATCATGAATTGTCTGATTATGATAACCATATACGCAATGGCTCCGCTATCAATTTTATGCACTATTTGAAACCTTGTCTTCCTCTACAAGTGTTGCACTGGCACTTTAGTTTGCAGGCAAGGCATTCAATATGAAGCATGGTCTCACATTTCTCTTCATTCTGCTTTTTTTCAGGGGGTATACTTTTGTGCGGACCTCCTGGGGTGGGTAAAACTTTATTGGCAAAGGCTGTTGCTGGTGAGGCAGGTGTTAATTTTTTTTCAATTTCAGCTTCACAATTTGTGGAAATATATGTTGGTGTTGGTGCATCCCGTGTTCGTGCGCTTTACCAAGAAGCAAAAGACAATGTAAGACCTGTTAAGTTGCTTTTATCTTCTTTCCTCAAAATTTCATTCAACATCCCACATTAAGTAGTGAATGATGTGTTGGTCCCTTGGAGGCCGGCAAGAGGAGGTGAATTATCCTGCACAATAAAAAGAAAGACCTTTCTCGAACTTATAGTTTGATAAAATTAAGACCTGTATAAAAAGAATTAACAAATTAATTAGAAAGAGAGAAGAGGCACAAGAGAATTCTTGATTTACAATAAAAAGATTGCTAATCCAAGACGTTGAAAAAACCTACTAATGTCTCATTCAGTCGGAAAAACCTCTTACAATGTTGACAGCTCACACAGTAGTAGAACAGACAAAGATATTGTAAAATTGATTGCAAGTGATGATTTCTAGTTACTGAGATCAGGGCTGTATTTATAGCCCTGATCGGGGCACCTGGAAGGTTTTAGGCGCCTGGATATGGATAGAATTTTATTCTCATTGCAACGGATCGCACCACGTTACGTTTCGATGAAGTTTCTGGTCAGTGCGCCTTGAAGGATTCCGAGCGTCCGGACCGGGTCGACATAGCTCCCGCTAGGCGAGGCGCCTAGGTGATCCGGGCGCCCGGTGGTTGATTTTTCGGTTCAGGTCTTCCGCTCCGGTTCCGCTCGCTTAGGTCCGGGTCTTCCGTTCTAGCTCCACTCGTTTGGGTTATTTCGGCCAACCGGAATCGGGCTTACCTAACCTATTTTCCGTCTTTCTTGAGCAACCTTCCGTTCCGGCTTCTCGTCCCTCGGAAACGCTGCGCTCTTCCTTCTCGTTTGCCAGCATACTCATCCGTAGCATCTCGTCCCTCGGATGCATCGAGACCATCGACTTTCTCCCGTGCCGTCATTCTAGCTAGCTGCGTAGTTCCTGCACACTTAGCTACAAGACATCAAAAACATAACAAGACCTAATTTGACTTGGTTGATCACATCAAAACTACCATGGGGTACTTACAATCTCTCTTTTTGACGTGAGCAACCCCAAGTTAAGTTAGGGTAAACCACAAACAAATAACAGTTATAAAATTGCAAATACAAAATAAAAAATGTACCCTCCCCCTAAACTTAATCTCTAATTCTTCTTATTTGATCACATTAATAAATTGAAACAAAGTTAGGGAAAAATATAGTGACTATCATTTAAAAAAAATCAAGAAGTTTTAAGTTTTGAAAATCTGGATGTTTCAATTTATAAACTATTTTTGAAAAATTAAATAAAAAAAATTTTAGACTTGGAAAAATTTAAAAATTTTTTGTAACAATTGAACGGTCATATATAAAGCATATATAAAATTATAAAAAAAAATTTATATTATTTTAAGCAGAAATAAATTCTTTTCTACATAAGACATATTTTAAAAAAAATACTTAAAAATAGTTATTAATCTTGAAAAATCTTGAAATATTTTCTGAAAATGTATAATAGCAAGTAACTTTACAGAAAAAAAAAATTTCAAAAATAAAATTTTTGAGAATTTTTAAAATTAAAAATTTTATTTGGATAAATAATTTATAAAAAATTCACCTAATGGTCAAAAAATTTAGGAAAATTTTTTTAGATAGAGAAAATAATAAAGTTTCACAGAAAAATAAATTTTGCAAAAAATAACACAGCAAGATATTTTTAAATCGAAGAATACGAATTTTGTTAAAAAATTCATAGAAAAATAATGCAACGATAAAAAAAATTCAAAAATTTTCTATAGATGAATAATAAAATTTTATTTCCTGAAAAAAATTTAATTTTAATTAATTTCTAACAAAAATTATGCAGAACAATTTATTTGATAATTCTAAGCAAGAATATGAAATCAAAATAAAACATGCATAATGATTTTGGAACCCAATATAGGTTCTTCCAACTGGGTTAATCTAAAATTTCTTAGATATATATTTTGTTGATAATTTTCTAATTTGACCCTTATGATATCTAAAGTGTCAGTTTAGTCCATTATATTTTCTAACTTGTTGAACATGTGAGTATGTATAATTTTTAATTTCTTCTTTCAATTTTTCATTTTTCATTTTTATCTTGTCGAAATCCTCTAGTCGACAAGATGTTGCTAAGGTTAATTGTAACTCTTCATTTTCATTTAATAATTTTTATTTTCTATCTCTAATTTGCAAGAACTCTTCGACAGCATTTTTATAAATTTAAATACTTAGTCAAGAGGTAGGAACTGTACCTGACTTACCTTGTCGATTTTTGAATCTGAAGCTCCCCCTGTAGAGCTGCTTTCTTCTAATGTTGCTCCTCTTGATGTTCATTGCGGAAGAGCTTGCTTCATCGTCTTCATCTTCTTGGTATCTTGCCACTAGCACAAGTTCGGCGATGACTTTGATCGTTGACTCGGACGACATTTTGTGCCACGTTGCTTTTAGATTTCGATGCTTTGCTTGGACTGGTCTTTTGTCCTTGTGCTTGTGCTTGTGCTTGTGCTTGTCTTTCCTTTTTAATTTAGGGCAGTTATCTTTCATATGCCTTTCTTCATTGCAGTGGTAGCATCTTACCTTTCTTCTTCTTCTTTTATCCTACACTTGATTAAATTTATTAGTTTTAAATAACTTTTTAAATTTCCTTATCATGAAGGCTGTTTCGCAAGGGATGTTTCGGACTCTTGTTCGTCAGTTTTTGCCTTAAGGGCAATGTTCTGTGTTGTCTTCATTCTTAGACCTGCATTTCTAGATTCCTGAATCTCAAAAGTTGAAAATAACTCCTCTAAATCACTTACCTCTAAGTCCCTTGAGATGAAGTACGCATCTATTAGGGTTGACCATTCCGGAGTCTTAGGAAATGCGTTAAGCGCACACCCTAGCGAATCTCGGTTGATTACCTTTTCTCCGAGACTCGTGAATCCGGTGATGAGCTCCTTGATTCTTGAGTGGAGGTATGCGATGGTTTCTCCTTCCAATCGGAGGTTGTAGATCTGGTTCCGGAGCAGGTCCCATCTCGCGAGTTTGGTTTCAGACGTACCTTCGTGTAGCTCCAGGAATTTCTTCCAAAGTTCCTTTGCTAATTCATAAGCGCCGATTCTGTTGACTTCTTGCGGAGGTAGCACACTCAGTATATGGAATTTGACTCGTCCATGTGCTACGAAATCTGCTTGCTCCTTCTTGGCCCATTGATTTTCTTCTTTGTCTTTCGTAGCTACAAAACCATAGTTTAAGATTAGTAATAGATCAAAATCCGTTTTGAAGAATACCTCCATCTTTCTTTTCCCAATCGTGAACTCCCTCTCGAACTTAGGCGGGTAGATGCTTGGTCTGACCATCTCTTGTGCTTCGGTTAGTCCTTCTGAAGCGAACCTGACTCTGATATCAATTGTTGGTCCCTTGGAGGCTGGCAAAGGGGGGGGGGGGGGGGAATTGACTTGCATAATAAAAAGAAACACCTTTTTGAACTTATGGCTTGATAAAACTAACACTTGTATAAAAAAATTAACAAACTAATTAGAAAGATTGCTAATTTAAGACGTTGAAAAAGACTACTAGTGTCTCCTTCAAGCGGAGAAGCCTCTTACAGCATTGACAACTCACACAGTAGTAAAACAAACAAAGAAATTGATTACAAGTGATGATTTCTAGCAGAGCTGTATTTATAGTCCTAATTGGGGCACCTGGAAGGGTTCAGGCGGCTGGACGCTGATAGAATTTTAGCCTCGTCGCAACGGATCGTTACACATTGCGTTTCGATGAAGTTTATGGTTCGGGCGTTCGGAAGGGTTTCGGGCGCCCGGACCGGGTCGACACAAACCTCGCTGGGCAAGGTGCCCAGGGGGTGCCTAGGTGATCCGAGCGCTCGGGCCGTCCGGACGCTTGGACTTGGTCCAGGTGCCTGGTTGACTTTTGGGTCCGGGTCTTCCGCTCTGGTTTCGCTTGGGTCCGGGTCTTCCGCTTTGGTTTCGCTTGGGTCCGGGTCTTCCGTTTTGGTTCCGCTCGCTTGGGTGATTTCGGCCATCCAAAATATGGCTCACCTGAACCAATTTTTCGTCCTTCTCGAGCCACATTCCGCTCCGGCTTCTCTCGGAAACACCGCGCGCTTCCTTATCATCCGCCAGTGTACTCTTCCGCAGCACCTTGTCCCTCTGACGCACCGAGTCTGTTCTCGCCCGTGCTGCCCTTCTACTAGCTTCGTCTTTCTCTCGACCTCCAGTGCTCCTATGTTTCTGCACACTTAGACACAGGGCATCAAAAATATAACATGACCTAACTTGACTTGGTTGATCACATCAAAACTACCATGGGGTACTTTCATGATGGTTCTTGCATTTTTGTAGCATTTGTTATTTACTATCTCTTTGCTAACTTATTGTATATTTGTATTATTTCTTCTATGCCCATTATGATAATCCAGATTGTAGTTTGCCTGTAAAATTTTTGCCTTTATTTTTGCTAGGCTCCTTCTGTTGTGTTTATTGATGAGATAGATGCAGTTGGAAGAGAACGTGGCCTTATCAAGGGCTCTGGTGGGCAAGAACGTGATGCCACTCTTAATCAGGTAAAGAGGAAAAAATGAACTACTTCATGATGTTTGTATCTTAGTATTAGTATATTTGATTTGCCTGCTTTGAACCAGCTTCTTGTCTGCTTGGATGGCTTTGAAGGACGTGGTGATGTAATCACGATAGCCGCAACGAACAGACCTGATATCCTCGATCCAGCTCTTGTGAGACCAGGACGATTTGATAGAAAAATTTTCATACCAAAGCCAAGTCTAATTGGTCGCGTTGAGATTCTGAAGGTATTAGCACATCTATTATGCTAATTGATTTGGCAGTGAACGCTTATAATGATTCTCTATCAAGTTTAAGATTTGCAGAATGACCAGTTTTTAGTTTGCACTAGTAGTTTCTTCTGTTTAATGGTCTTGTATCTGTTATTTGCATTAAAATAAGATTATCACCTGCTATGCATCTTATGGAAATTTTTGATTCTCTCTTTTTTGTGTTTGTTCAAGTCAAAAAGCCAGATTCTCTAGATAGCTGTTAAAAATAAGGTAGTATTTGGTTTGTCAGTGATTTTCTTCTACAAGTGCAGTTCTTGTCTACCTTGTTGCATGATCCAATGAATGACTTTGCTTATATTGTCATTATTGTTGATTATTTTTTTTTCCTAATTTTGACAAAAATGCTGAATCCTTGAAACTCTGTGCTGGAATGGCTACTTAGGTTTTATGCTGTGCTAAAGCCCTGAAATTTCTTTTGGTTCTCATGGTTGAAGTCGTATGCTGAGCTAGGTGTTGATATTTTTTAATAAAATAAAATATCGAGCACAAAACACTTAAATAATTCCTATTTGTAATCCTTTTGTATTTTGTATTTTTTTATTGTTTTCAGGTTCATGCACGTAAGAAGCCTATGGCTGATGATGTGGATTATTTGGCTGTTGCTAGTGTGACCGACGGGATGGTTGGTGCTGAGCTAGCCAACATTATTGAAATTGCAGCCATTAATATGATGCGTGATGGAAGATCTGAGGTAATTTAGTAATTGAATTTTTTAACGGGAGGGATGTTGCAAGTTTGATTTGAAGACAACCACCCCAGCCATTTTGGCTGTTGCTAGTGTGACTGATCATTCACAGCTTCCATAAGACTTTCCATAGTGACACGTAACAAGCCATTTTGAATCATGTCTTGGGATCACTTTCTCTTGACTCATCATTCACAGCTTCCTCCACTTCTCCATAAGACTCTCTTTAAAGCTGGACTTTTTACCTATCCTGTTTTACCACCAGTATTGCTGATTTATATGCTGAGGTGCATAATGGATGAGCTGTTGCAATTCTTTCCGTAACAGATTATGCCTTATTAAGTTACTTTTTCGCATCATTTTAAACTAATCTGAGATGATTTTCTATTTACATGCTCATCCCTTGTTATCTTGTCTGTTAATGATATGATAAAACAACATGGCCTGGATTTCATGTTTTGATTATTTCAATAATTCAATCTCTCTTATCACAAAAAATTACTGATTCCAATTGGATAACCTTCTAGATAGCATGTGTTGCTATCTCTAGTCACTATGTTTTGTCCTATTTCATGTTTTCTTTTTTAACTGTCAGATAACAACTGATGACTTATTACAAGCTGCACAAATAGAAGAAAGGGGAATGCTTGATAGGAAGGATAGGAGTCCAGAGATGTGGAAACGGATGGCTATCAATGAAGCATCTATGGCTGTTGTAGCTGTCAACTTTCCTGATTTAAAAGACATTGAGTTTGTATAGTCTTATCTCTATTTTTTCCTCGTGCAATTTATTTCCTATTTACTTTGTCAGAATGTCTTCTCAATGGATTTTTACTTTGCCAGTAATTATTGGCTTTTGTCCCTGGTCGACTCTCTTGGTTTAGATGAGCATAGAGTTTCTTAAATATTTTTATCTGACAAATTGATATGCTTTATGTACTATCTTGATATCAAGAACAATCTCATGCAGAATATTTGATTCAACTGTATAATAACTTTCTATATGGACGAGCTGCTATCTCAATTTATGAACTAGATTTTGTTGGGTTGACCATGCTTCATTCCATTTTCTGGTGAGTCCATGCTTCAAGTAGAGTTATCCTTGAAATGATCCTTATGAACTCTTATGGATTTGTGCTCAACCCCTTGGAATGCAGCTAAAGTGTTTTTTGCCTTTATGTAATTTGTTCCTCAATGGAATTTACATCTGCCTTGAGATGTAGCACCGTGAGAATCACTAATGATAAGGGAGTATGGACTTGGTAACTTCAACCACATTAAACCTTAGTTTTTTGCTGCCAATTTTGCTGCTTTTAGTTTATAATCAGACCACAGATTTCTTCTCAACATTTGGATATAGTGAAGCTTAGTCAGCCCGACTTCAATCACATCAAACCTTATTTTTTTTTTTGCTGCCAATTGCATTGCTTTTAGTTTAATCAGACCTCGGACTTTATTGTAACAATTGGATATGATGAAGCTTAGTAGCCCTCAAAATTTTCTCTTATATCAAGATAGGGCTCATCATTGCTGAATTTGACTTTGAAATCAAAGCGCTCACATGCATTCTTGATCAACTTGTCATCTCATCACTGAATATGCATTTTGTGGAGTCTTAGTGAGATGATTTAAAGCTTGTTTTTTCTTTCAGATAACTATTGCACCTCGTGCTGGCAGAGAATTAGGCTATGTGCGAGCCAAAATGGATTACTTGAAATTCACAACAGAAATGCTTAGGTAGATTATTGTATTTGTAAATAGAACGTTTTCTTTCTTAATGTGTCAAATATCTAAGGTGTGCAATTTTGGGGTGGGCGGGTGGGGTGTCGGGGCTTAATATTTCTTTTTCTACTTTTCCATTTTGCCCTTTTTATGGAAATGATTTTGAATTTTATACTTATGCTTGATGTAACAGCCGACAATCCCTACTTGATCATATTTCTGTTCAATTAGCACCTCGTGCTGCCGATGAAATCTGGTATGGTGAGGATCAGGTAAATCTTTGATACTAGGTTTAGTCCGTTGTCAACTTGTCATTACTAACTTGTGAAGTGTTTAATATGCTGC
Organism: Zingiber officinale; assembly: GCF_018446385.1. Lineage (NCBI taxonomy): Eukaryota > Viridiplantae > Streptophyta > Magnoliopsida > Zingiberales > Zingiberaceae > Zingiber > Zingiber officinale. The sequence goes on along the minus strand of NC_055990.1, from coordinate 141,250,691 downwards.
TGTTTGTTGCCTGCATTTTGATGATTTATTCCTTAATGTTGGGAACCATTCTGACTCAAACATAATGCAACATCATCGCAGCTGAGTACAATTTGGGCTGCAACAGCAAACAATGCCAGGTCAGCTGCCCGGCGCTTTGTTCTTGGTGGCCTTTCTGAAAAATATTACGGACTGTCTGACTTCTGGGTTGCTGATCGTATCAAAGTATCTTTATACTATTTAGTGAAATTGGAAGAGTACTACCCAGAAAAGTCTTATGACTGACAATTATACTTACAACAGGAAATTGACCTGGAGGCGCTGAGGGTACTGCACAAGTGTTATGATAGAGCAAAAGAGGTGTTTCTTATGTTTTTGAGCTCTATTTCAGTAACTTCCATTTGTATGGGTGAAAATTGCAGTTTGCTAACCGATACTTTGCAGATACTGCAGCACAATAAGGAGTTGATGAATGTCTTGACTGATCGATTAGTTGAGAAGAAAAGTGTCACCAAAAAGGAGTTCTTTAACCTTGTGGAGGAATATGGTCATCTTGAGCCTATGCCAGAAAATATTGTTGATATAAGGAAGGTCAAGCTCTCGCAGTTTCAAGAAATGATGATTGCTGGAAGCGGTTCAACTCATGGAAGTGTTGGGTGATAGTCCTGAGTACCAATATTACTTCATGCCATTCATACAAACAACTACATTCTCCTCGCGAATGCAAGGTAATTTCTCTTTTATTATTGTTCTACCTCTGAAGCAACCATTTCTTGTAATTGAGAAATTTATGCAATATTCTATTACTTTGGTACATCAAGTAGTGGATCATCTCATGCAAGATTCTCTACTGCAAATCTTTGCATTATGCATTCATTTAAATATTTATCAAAGTGAAGTCATGACATGTACATAGAGCTTAAACTGGAGAGGGATTTCTTGAGTATCGTGTATTGTTCTGTCCTTGGGATAGTTAAAAGATTTTATGACTGGTATGTCTTACCATACTTGATGGATCCAAGTTTTGGGTCGTTGAGAGGCAACAACATAAAGAATTAATTTAACATAGATGATAATTCCAATGGATGTGTGGAGCTATAGAAAGAATTAATTATGTTATTGTAACTCTAAAAACGATAAACTTAGAAAATAAATTGAGATTCTATCAACATTAAAACCCAAAATGCCATTAATAGATTTTATAGTGCCAATTATTGAATTTAGTAGTGTGAAAGTTATAAAAGGTTGAAAAAATATTGATCTAATTCTTGAAAAAATAATTTAATTAATTTGAATATCACTAATATTACAGTCTTGCATAAAGTTTATTGGAGCAAATCCCAAATCATATGTTTCTTGGTCAATAGTTGATATTTTAAAGTCATCAGTTTATTATCACCTGTTTAGTTCTTTGTTAGTTTTCATGGTGATTGTTCAGAATAAATACATTTGTATCACAGCTCACATCAGTATGTCACCGTTTACCAGGTTCGTGCTTGTTTCACCATTGTTGAAGCATCGACACCATTAGTGTCACCATCCTGATGATATTGAATCACTGGCACGACAGCTTGTGGACGATCATTCGAATAAAGAATACTGAATCTGAAGATAATTGTTCCTTTGATAATACTTAACCGAGGTGAGATTGATCGGTAAGATTTTAATTGCATTGTCTGAGATACCCCAAAAGTAATTGAACAGTTTAGTAAACCAAACGTGTGTAACAGTTAGAATGAGTGGCTTCTTGCTCAAATATTTTGCATTGTATTAATATGAATTTTGTAGTTCAGTTCTTTTTTTTTTATCAATAAATGCCTTTGTTAACTTAAATATACGGGGAAAATTAATAAAATGCCTCCAATAATTATAAAATTCTTGTCATTTTAACTATTAACACCATTTATTACTTGTCAGTTTCAGTGGAAGAATGCCACGTGTTCATCAAGTTATTATTTCTTTTAAATGGAATGAATTTGTTGGTAATCAGGGGTAGCTTATTATTCTTTACATATACGGGGGTGATATACCTCCGATTTATTTCTGTGCCGCATTTTCGTGACTGAAAGGACTCGGGGCATCTAGAATCGTTAGGGGTGTCTTGATTCATTTAGGGTGCCCCAGTGACTCCAAATACCTCCAGTTATCTCAATTATGGAAACGAGTTGGGGAGTAATATTAAGGAGTTAGTTTGCATATCCGTTCGTGCACAACTTCGTGGGTGATTGAGTGAACTCGAGGTGTTTGGAAATAATTTGGGTTTTTGGAAGTGATTAGGACATCTAGAAGGGAGTAATTTCTAGGTGTGTGAAGTTTACTCGGTGCCTATGGAGTCATGCATGAGCGGATGTGTAGCTAAAATTCCTATATAGACAATCAGTACTATTTTTTTTTTTTTAAATTTCTGATTATGTCAATAAATTTTTACTTTTAGAGTTTAGAGGTTAAGTTATAGTATTAAACATAATAAATTTTAAAATCAAATTTTTTTAGGTACTCACGGGAAGTACAAGATAAGATGTATATGATATCAAAAGTCTATATAGGCTTAATGATAGTCTGCACACTCATCGTGGACGTTACTCACAAGTCGAGGCATCTTAGATCTCGATCAATTTTATTTTTATTTTTATTTTTATTTTTGAATTTTCTAATGTGTCAATAAGATTTTGTTTTAAAGATTTAGAAGTTGAGTTATAGTATTAAGTAAAAAACCAAATTCTAAATTAAAAAATTTTTGAGTACGTGGATATGTAGGATATATATATATATATATAACATCTTGTGCAAACCTAATTTTTTTATTTAATATTATAATTTAATTCTTAAATCGTAAAGACAAAAAAAAGTTTATTGATACATTCGAGAGCTAAAAATTATAATAAAAAAAATTACTGTACAGCAACTTAGTTGCTGTCCACGGCCACGACCCATATAAAAGAGCAATGTTACCACTTATCACGCACATCATGTACAAATCTTAAAAAAATTTCGAATTGAAAACTTTTATTGTGCTTAATAGTAAAATTCAACTTTAAAGTTTAAAGATAAAATTTTATTAGTATAATCGAGAGGTTATGAAAAACAAATAAAAAAAAATATTTTACACATCTTACTTTGTATGCTTCGTAAGCCTCTAAATTTTTTTTTGATTCTAAATTTTTTTTATACTTAATACTATGACCCAACCCTAATACCCTAAAGGTGCGTTTGATTCAAGTTATCATGTATAACCTTGGTTATGTGATTACCAGGTAATCACATAACTAAGGTTATGAGAAATAAAACATAACCAAATGTTGTTTGGTTTAATTTAGGTAATGCAACAAAAATATGCTTGTTTGAAGGTTTTAATGAATAACCTAGTTTAGTATTTTACTAGATTACCCTTATTAATGAATAACCTAGTTTAGTTACAAAACCAACTATACATAATAATAATAATAATAATAATAATAATAATATTATTATTATTATTATTATTATTATTATTTAAACTCTATTATATTTTACTATATTTTCATGCTTTTTTATTTATATATATTTTTTTATTTTGTTTTTTTTTATGTTTTTTAATTTTTTAAGTTTTTTTAAAATTTTTTAAGGTTTTTTTTAAAAAGTTTTTAGGGTTTTTTACATTTTCTATTTTCTATTTTTTTTAATGTTTTTTTAACATTTTTTTTATTATTTTTTACTTTTAAAATTTTTTACGTTTTTTCTATTTTTAAATTTCTTTTAATGTTTTTTCTATTTTTTAAATTTTTTTATGTCTTTTTGTATTTTTTTAATGTTTTTTCTATTTTTTAAAAGTTTTTTTACCATTTTTAAAATTATTTTTTAATGATTTTTTATTTTTTAAAAATTTTTTTACGATTTTTTAACATTTTTATTTTATTTTTTATATTTTTCATTTTTTCTTTACATTTTATTTTTTTTTTACATTTTCTTTTATCCGAGGGTATTTTGGGTAAAAAAAATTCGATAACCCCGGAATCAAGGAAAACCTCAGTTTTCCGAGGTTTTCCGATTCCTGGTTGCATGCCCCTTTTGCTGACGTGTTGGGCATGGAACATTACTCGGGAATCATCGATTATCTAAACTAAAAAGGGTTTTTGTTGATAACCTCAGATGGATAACCAAAGTTATCAAGGATAACCCCCAACCAAACGTACCCTAAAGTAGACACGACCTCGGGCCGGGTCTGGCCCGGACCCGGCCCGGGCCCGTAATTGGGTCAACGGGCCGGTTGCCCGTTGACCCGGTTCGCCGGGTCGACGAAGGCACGACAAGTTACCGGCCGTTTTGGTTCATTAAGTGTAAACCGTGAACCGTCGGTTAACCGCCAGTTCGGCCCACCGATTAACAATTTTTTTTATTGCAGTTGGAACCGCCGGTTCATAGCCATTGGAACCGCCTATTAACCCGGTTCGTAGCCGTTGGGAGAGTTTTTTAGGTATTTTTTTTCAACGGTTAGGATCATTTGACCATTTTTTGATCAATGGCTATGATTTAGTGTCCGTTACTATCAAAACTCTATAAATAGAGAGCTCATTTTATCATTTTTCACACACATCTTCTCTACTCTTAATCTCATTTTCGTATTCTCTAATCTCTACACGCTTTCGTTTTCAATTTTCAATTACAATGGAAGGAGGCCGCGGAGGTGCATCATCTCGAGCTCGGAAGGGAAAGCAAATAATGAATCCGCGGGAGGAGGACCCCAACCCCAACATTCAATCCACCGATGATGAGATCGAGCATCTTCCTAATCCGACACCCGAAACACAAGGAAGTACCGATGCAATTACTTCTAAGGTTCGGGAACTTCCTCCTCTAAAGTCTTCTATTTTTACTAAACATTTTGAGAAGGTCACTCTTCCGTCGGGAGAAATGCGTGCAAAATGTATGCACTGCAATGCTTCCTACAAATTCCAAGCCGGCGGCGGCTATGGGTCGTTGAAACGACATGTAGAAACGAAGCACCTGACGGAATATGGACTCGACCGTTCTCAAATACAATTATTAAGATTTTCTTCAACTAGCGGTAGTACCGATTCCGGTTTATTTTTATATTCGGATAATAAATTAAGAGAATCATTAGCTAAATTTGTTTCCGTAGAACATCTTTCTTTTAGTTTTGGATCTAAATGCACATTTGAAGATTTTTGTAAAAAATATCTTAATCCATGTGCTAAACGTGTTCCTAGGACTACACTTACTCGTACAATTAAAAAATTAATAAAACAAGGAAAAAAGAATTTAATTGATGAGTTTAGTAAATTTGATAATAAAGTTTCTTTATGTTCCGATATTTGGAGTGATCATTGGCAAACATATTCGTATATGGGTGTGACTTGCCATTAGATCGATAACTCTTGGAACCTCCAAAAAAGATTATTAGCTTATAGAGTTTTTGATGAATCACATAATGCTCATAATATCGCACAATTATTATGTTTAATTTTAGAAGAATATGATTTAACTCATAAAATATTTTCAATATCATTAGATAATGCTAGTTCTAATACCGCTTGTATAGATGATCTAAAATTTGTTTGTCAACCTATTATTGGAGGTTTATTTTTTCATATTCGTTGTGTATGCCATGTTTCAAATTTATGTGTTCAAGATGATTTAAAAATTTTAGAAAGTTATATTAAACCAATTAGAATTGCAATTTCTTATTTATGGTCTCATCCATCTATAATGAAACAATGGGGTAGGTTTTGTAAAATTAATGGAATGAGATCTAAAAAATTTCCACGTGATGTACCAACACGTTGGAATTCAACATACCAATTATTACAAGATTCATTTCAATATAAAGAATTATTATGTTCATTTTTTGCACAAACCACTAATACTAATATATATTTATTTTCACAACAATGGAATATTTGTAGTAGTATTTGTGAAATTTTAAAAGTATTAATGATGCAACCGAACAACTTTCCGGTGTTTATTATCCCACTGCTCAATTAGTTTTAGAAAATTTTTCTAATATAGTATTAGTTTTAAATGAACATATTAATAATAAATCTTTATCTCCTTGCATCTTAGCTATGAAAACTAAATGGGAAAAAATATTTTTATTTAATTCCTGAAATTTATTTAATTGCATTTGCTTTAGATCCTAGATTTAAATTAGAAGTTTTACAAGAAATGTTAACTTTATATTATGATGCTTTAATTCCAATTAAAGATTCTTCTTCCCCTGATCCGCTAATATTATATATAATGTTAGAATTTATTTATATGATATTTATAATCAATATTATGCAAAATATGGAACACAAATTAATATTTCTGAAATTCAACAAACTACTAGTAGTAATTTAAAACTTACAAAAGCACAACTCTTATTAAAAGAACGGACAAAACGTCCACGGGGATCCTCAAGTTCCACATAGGAACTTGAGAATTATTTTACGACTTCTTTTGATTTTAATGAAGCAGATAGCGAAAACTTCGATATCTTAAAGTGGTGGTCACAGAAGGCTCAAAGCTTTCCCGTTCTCTCTGTGATTGCAAAAGAAATTTTAGCTTGTCCAGTGTCAACTGTTGCTGTGGAGCAGACGTTCAGTGCCGGCGACAACATATTAGATGAACGACGATCAACTTTGTCTCCCGACTCATTGGAAGCCCAAGCATTATTGGACGATTGGACCAGAGCGGAGAAAAGAATCCAAGGAATGCAACTTTCAGATGACGAAGTTGAAGATTTTGATACTGAAGGAACAAATATGACAGGAATAGGAAATGGAAGTGAATGAAAATGTAAAAGGATAAAAATGTAAAAGAACTACGTGGGCTTTGATTCCCCTAAAGGGATACGTAGGCAACTTAAATAAGTGCAAGCCCTTTTTTTAATAAATTTTAATTTCTAATTTTTAATGTTTAATGTTTAATTTTTAATTTTTAATTTTTCTTAACATATTAATCTTGAACCGTGACGAACCGTGAACCGAACCGTGGACCGGCGATTCTGAACCGTGAACCGTAACCGTCTTGGGTGGTTAAGGTTAAGGGTCGACCTGCCTGGAACCGTCGAACTGGCGGTTCTGAACCATCGAACCGTCGGTTCCGAACCGTGGTCAGGTCTACCCTAAAGGTAAAATTTTATTGACAATTTTTTTTTTGTGCTTAATAGTATAATTCAATGCCTAAATGCTAAAGGTAAAATCTTATTGGCATAACCGGGAGCTTAAAAAAATAAATAAAAAAAAATCAACATTTCGTTGCTTGTGAGAGTCATCCATGCCCGTCGCCTACGGGGTGTGTAGACTATCAATGACACATATGTATTTGTGTATATATAGAGGGTTTTTATACTGGACAATTGGCGTGTGTGACGCATATGGACACCTCTCTACATGGGAGGCGCTTCCTACGTAGAGAAGTGCCCACGTGTGTGTGTGTGTTTGTATATATATATATATTTGATATGCTAAGCGACATTTTGTGTGCGACCGTGAGCGAAATTCAACGTGGGCTATCTGACGCGTCCAAAATCTATTTTTTTTTAATTTCACTCTCATCTACATACAACAACTTTTCTCTCTCATCTGCATGCAACTATAAAATTTTTTAATCTCTCTCTCATCTGATTGTATGCAACAATCACTGTGCTACTAATTTTTAACGGTGATGTAGCTGCTACAACGTTATAGCAGCTATTACACAATAGCTGCTACACGTTCTAACAACTTCTGTATAATAGCTGCTATAACGTGTAGCAGTGTTATTGTGTAACTACTATGTTGCAGAAGCTTCTGCACCGCTGTAGCAGTTGCTGCACCGTTGTAGCAGCCGCACCGCTGTAGCAGCTTTTGCACTGTTGTAGCAACTTCTGCACTGTTGTAGCAGTTTTTGCACCTTTGTAGCAGCTTTTGCACCGTTGTAACAGCTATTGTATAGTAACTGCTACAAGTTGTAGCAGCTACTGCATAGTAACTGCTACAACGTTGTATCATCACTGTTGTAGCAGCTACTGTATAGTAATTGCTACAAGTTGTAGCAGCTACCATAATAATTTTTTGCATGTAATAATAGGAGAGAGAAGATAAAATATCATTTTAATTTAAAAAAAAGAGAGAAAAGTTGTTGCATGTAGATGAAAGAGAGATTAAAAATTTTTATAGTTATTTCATGTAGATGAGAGAGAAAAGTTGTTGCATGCAGATGAGAGAGAGATTAAAAAAAATAGGTTTTGACCGCGTCAGATAGCCTATGTCGGATTCCGCTCACGATCGTGCACAAAGTGTTGCTCAGCATATCAAATCTCATATATAGATTTGATATACTAAGCGACGCTTTGTGCGCGATCGTAAGCGATGCGCAGACGTGGCGTTGCCAGCTCGATTTCTTTGGAAAAAATATTCCTTTTACTCTCTCTCCACTTCTGCCTTTTATTCAAAACAACAGCGTGAGAATTTTCCCAATTCTAAATTTCCCTGACCGCTCTCTCTCTTGCTCTCGCCTCTTCCTTCATCGCCCGCTTCCGTCACAGCTGACTGAAGTTCCCCAAACTGTGCGTTGAACACAAAGGTGACGCTAGTGTAAAAACCCCCCTTTCTCCCTTATCGATCGTAAGACTTTCCCCTCCATTGTCTGTTATTCAGCTGTGTATAAATTTTTTTTTTGCACCATATATATATATATATATATATATATATATATATATATATATCCTACCAAACACAAGCCCTAGCTGCTATGCTATAAGCTTTTTGCTTATATAATTTGTAGGTAACTTTCCAAACATCATTTCCATATGCATTTCATAACCAATGGTAAATCATTTCATTATAAGTTGTAATTCCCGATCGTGATCCTAAAGGGATATTAGAAGTAAGGAAGGATTTATGTTACAACGTGTAAGGCCGACGCTTACTACAAACACCTGCAACCACTTGTACACTTACCTGCTACAAGTTGTAGCAGCTACTTCGATAGCTAACTGCCCCACCTTGTAGCAGCTAACTGCCCATGTAGTTGCTACAACGTGTGGCATCCACTTGGTAAGTTGTTTTTGTAGCAGCTACATTTTCTAGCAGATATTGCCCTTAAAAATATTTTTGTTATGTATATCAATTTGGTAAAAAATTATTTAAAATTATTTTTGTTGCTGCAGCGCCTTTGCTTTGCTGCTACACATTGTAGCAGCTACTTTGACAATTAACTGCTACACTTTATTGCAACTAACTTGGAATGTTAGCTGCTACAACGTTTTAGAAGTTACTTCCACAGTGATAGCTGCTACAAAATTGTAGCAATTACGTTCCAGAGTGGAAATAGCTAAATCGACGGTTAGCTACTATAACATTGAGGCAGCTACTTGAAATGATAACTGCTACAACGTTGTAGCAGCTATCACTGTGGAAGTAGCTGCTACACATTATAGCAGCTATTGGAATGTTAGCTACTACTAGAGCCGTCAATTTGTGTTGGGCCCGTCAGGTTGGCTCGCTCCGCCAAATAATTTAAGCGGGTTGAGTTAGAATTTTATCAACCCAAACCCGCGGCGGGTCGACCCGCCTAGGCCCGCGATGAGCTTGGGTTGACCCACGGGTTGAGAAACACATGTAAGTGAGGTTTTATGTCAATTTATTATCTTTCTTTGTTATAATTTTGAAATAAAAATAGTATTTTTCATCCAACAAAATTACTCATTTATGTCAATTTATATTTAAAATACATATTTATGGATACATTTGATTGATGAAACATTTCCGAAGTAAAATTTTGAAGATATGAAATATTTTTTTATTTTTTATTTTAAATTGATGGGCTCGCGGGTTGGCTCGCCAAACCTGTAACGCGCCATGGATTGGGTTGGGTTGGAAATTTCTTGCCCCGCCCCGTCAAATGGTTGGCCCGCCACGGGCCAACCCGCACTGCCACGGGTTGGCTCGTCTGACAGCTCTAGCTACTACAACGTTGTAGTAGCTACTTAATATATAAATAGTTAGAAGCTGCTACACGATGTAGCAGATGTAAAAGACCCCCTTTCTCCATTCTCGATCGTAAGATTTTCCCCTCCACTGTTTGTTATTCAGCTGTGCACAATTTTTTTTGCACCATATATATATATATATATATCCTACCAAGCATAAACCCTAGCTGCTATGCTACCAATTTTTTGCTTATATAATTTACAGGTAACTTGTCAAATATCATTTCCATCTACATTTCATAACCAATGGTAAATCATTTCATTATAAGTTGTGATTCCCGACCGTGATCCTAAAGGAATATTAGAAGGAAGGAATGATTTATACTATAACGTGCAAGACCGACACCTGCTACAAACACCTGCAACCACTTGGATAGTTAGCTGCTACAAGTTGTAGCAGCTACTTCGACAAGTAACTGTTACACCTTGTAGCAACTAATTGTTCATGTAGCTGCTACAATGTGTAGCAACCACTTGGTAAGTTGTTTTTGTAGCAACTACATTTTCTAGCAGATATTACCCCTAAAAATATTTTTGTTATGTATATTAACTTGGTACAAAATTATTTAAAATTATTTTTGCTGCCGCATCACCTTTGCTTTGCTGTTACATGTTGTAGCAGCTACTTTGACAATTAACGGCTACACCTTGTAGTAGCTAACTTGGAATGTTAGCTGCTACAACGTTATAGCAACTATCATTCTAAGTAACTCCTACAATGTTGCAGTAGCTAACCGTCGATTTAGCTACTTCCACTCTGGAACCTAATTGCTACAACGTTGTATCACTATGGAAGTAGCTGCTACACCTTGTAGCAGCTAACTTGGAATGTTAGCTGCTACAACGTTGTAGTAGCTACTTTTACTATAGTTGCTACAACATTGTAGCAGACCAAGCCAAATTGGATTGTCACAAAATTTTTGGAAAGTTATAATCATCTACTCTCCACTCCTTTAAAGGTGCATTTGCTACGCTCACATCGTCATGTTTCTGCAACCAAGAAAGTATTAACTCAACAGTTTTTAGAGGCTAATGTGCCAACTTGTCAATAAATTCAAATATTTGAGATAGATTATGGAAGGCCTGAGCATCTAGGTTGCACAGAAAAAGATATTAGAAATTTTGAGAAAGAGCTTAGGGATGAACAAAAGGGTATTGATGCCAAAACACTGATCGAGTTATTTGTAATTGAGAAAGAGAAGAATTCAGTCTTTTTCTATGATTATGAGACTGATTCAATTGAAAGATTCACTAGGTATTTTTGGGCGGATCATGTATCAAGGAGGACATACAGAGCCTTTGGTGATTTAGTTGTATTTGATATCACATATAACACCAACAAATATGGGTTGATTTTTGCACCATTCCTAGGAGCTAATCATCATCATCAGAGCATTGTGTTTGGTTGCGGCTTTCTAAGTAATGAGAAAACTGAGTCTTTTGTTTAGTTGCTTAAGAAGTTCATAAAAGCGATGCCTAAAGGTCCACCAACCGTGATCATCACTGATCAGGATCCAGCGTTGACGAAGGCCATTGGCCAAGTTTTCCCTCAAACAGTGCATCGATATTGTTTGTGGCACATACTCAATAAATTTCTAGATAAATTACCCCTTTAAATTTTTTCAATACTATGAAACCATAAACGATGTCATTGTGAACTCTTCAACCCCTGATGAATTTGAGAAGTCATGGTAAGAAGTTATCAAGTTTTCTAGCTTGTAGAAAAATGATTGATTATCATTGATGTATGAATTACTACAAAGGTGGGTCCCATTATATTTTAGGTATTTTTTTTTCTGTTGGAATGTCAAGTAGTAGTGATCTAAAAGCTCACATTCATTTTTCAAGAAGTATATCTCAAATAAGAACTCATTGATGGATTTTATCACGCGTTTCAATAGGACATTACGACACCAAAGACACAATGAGTTAGTTGCCAACCATATTGATATGATCGAGCAACCAAAGATTAAGACAAACTGGCCTATGAAAACTCAAATAGTTAAGGTGTACACAAAAAAGAAATGGTTGGATTTTTAAAGTGAAATGAGTTTAAGTCATGGTTATTATGTACAATAAGCATATATAAGTGGTGAATTAGTTAGTTATCATGTCATAAATTTTCAAAGTGGTTCATCCTCAAAACCAAGGGTCTTCACGCATGACAAACATATAGAGTGTTAGAGTATATACTAAAAATCTAGCTTTTTGTAAACATTTATTTTGAAATAAAGAATCACATTGGTTAAATGTCTACATTTATATGCTAAGTGTAGTTGTTCAATTAATTTATATTGTAGATAACATGGTGTGTAGTGTCACACACAGAAGATCATGTTATCAATTCTTTATAAATTATAAATAGTAGCTCACGACTAAGATGGATAGGAACAAACTATTGGAATAGTCATAGTGTAATTTGGTATTAGTTTATCTTGACTATAAAATTATACTAGTACACTCTGAGTGTATTGAGCAGGACCATCTAAGGAAAGTTCTTTTTATACTGATTGCATAAAAGAACAAGACCTTTGTTATTATAGAAGTGTGTGCTCTTAATCCTGATATAATAACAAGCGCATATATTTAGTATTTATTTCTTTAATTTATCAAAGGGTGCGATTTAGTTCGATAAATCAATGGGCCCAATAAGTTGGGAAATAATATTATTTATAGTGTATGTTGTTGATTATAGAAGGAAACTGTGTCCTAGGAATCTAGGTTGATGATGTCCCCAAGAGGAGCTCATAAGGATTGTCATGTAAACCCTGCAGGTGGACTTAGTCTGACATGACGATAAGGTTGAGTGGTACTACTCTTGGAACTAGATATTAATTAAAGTGAGTTGTCAGTAACTCATTTAATTAGTGGACATTCAATATCTTAAACATAGGGAGACTAACACACTCATGATAAGAAGGAGCCTATATAGTAATATGGGATTGGTGTGGTAGTTCAATAATAACTTTTTAGTGGAATGAGATATTATTGATGAACTCGAGTTGGGTGTTCGGGGTGAACACGGGAAGCTCAAGTTCATCAGGAGACCAAAACCAATTCCTCCTTTTGGTCCCTGTCGTAGCCTCTTATTTATAAAGTCTTATACCCACCCATACCCACCTTTTTACCCATCCTTAGGTGGTCGGCCAAGCCAAGCTTGGAGCCCAAGCAAGGGCCGACCACATCAAGGCTTGGATGGATCAAGTGGTGGCCGACCCTAGCTTGGAGCCCAAGCTTAGGTGGCCGACCACAATAAAATAAAAGGGATTCTAATTTTTAAAATCTTTCCTTATGTGGAAGCCATGATTTTAAAAGAGAGTTTAAAATTTAAATATTTCCTTTTATAGCTTTCTATAAAAGATTAAGAGAAAGGTTTGATATCTTTCCTTATTTGTAGTTAAAAGGAAGATTTTAATTTTTGATAAAACTTTCCTTTTTTATAACCATCATCATGATTTTAAAAGAGAGTTTTAAAATTATAAATCTTTCCTTTTATAGTTTTTTACAAAAGATTAAGAGAAAGATTTGATATCTTTCCTTATTTGTAGTTAAAAGGAAGATTTTAATTTTGAAGAAAATTTTCCTTTTTGTAATCATCCACATGTTTTAATAGAGAGATTTTAATTTATAAAGTTTCCTTTTATAACCAACCATGAATTTTTTAAAGAGAAATTTTTATTTTTAAAAATTTTTGGAAACAAATTAAGAAGTTTTAATTTTTGTTTAAAACTTTCCTTGTTTGGAGGACAATGAGGTGGCTGGCCATTATGGGTTGAAAAGGAAAATTTTAATTAAATTTTCCTTCTTAAACATTGGCAAGGAATATAAGGAAATTTTATTTATTAAACTTTCCTTATTTGCCAAGATCAAGGAATATAAAAGAGAGGGTAGAGGTGCCCCATCTCATAACAATACATCTATTATTTCCTCTCCTCTCTTCCTTGGTGGTGGCCGACCCTTATCCTCTCCTCCTTTTCTTCTTCTTTGGTCGGCGACATCAACTCTCTAGGAGACTCTTGGTGGCCGGATTTTGCTTGGAGAAGAAGTAGAGAAAGCAGGATTTGTTTCTTTCCATCCCTTGGAGCTTGGTTGGTGGCCGAAGTTCTTCATCTCAAGGAGTTTGTTGATTGGCCGAAACTTGCTTGAAGAAGAAGGAAGCTTGGGTGGATTCTCGTCTCGGTAGATCGTTGCCCACACAACGCCCGAGATAAGAAGAGGAATACAGCAGAAGATCGTGAGGTCTATAAGCTATAAAAGGTATAACTAGTTATTAGTTTCCGTATCGTAACTAGTTCATCCTTTTATTTAGATCTTGAAATACCAAACACAAGAGGCTAGTGAATCTAGGTTATCGAATTTATGTTTTCGATTTTGTGTTTTTTTTGTTTTTCGAACTTGTGATTTGATTGTTCTTTTTGGTTAAACCTAGGGTTACTATAAGGAAATTAAATATTGAATTTCATTGAACGACTTTGTCTAAGAAGTGGTGGATGCTCCCATACCCAAGAAGGCCTAGTGCCTCACCATGTTTAACTTGGAAGTCGATCTCTGAAATTAATATTTAATTGAATTTGTAACATGGGTGGATTTGGATCAATAATGTTAAGCATCGTTTGCGGTCCAAGTCTACACCACTAAGAACATATAAGTTGAATTTGGAATCAATAATGTTAAGTTCTGTTTGCGATTCCAAATTTAATTTCTAAAGAACACAATAGGTTGTTAGGAATGATTCAAGACTTGTACAAAATTTTTGTACAGGGGAACTGGTACGATATTCTGAGTAGCAACTAACAATTGGTATCAGAGTTTGGGTTTGCCTCTGTGTATTTGGTTTTTAGTTTAATTATGCACATGTCATACATAATTTAGGCAGGATAATAGTAGGATATGCTAACTCTGTGGTTGCAGACTCCAACTATTATGGCTTATAGAGATTGTGTGTGATTGGACCCTTGGACATGTCAAGGGTATTTTATTTGCGTGCATGATGTATGCATTAAATACAGTAGGAGCTGTATTAGTTTTAGGATTTTACATTTTTGTTTCGATCTAGATTACATGTACATTCCTTTGTGGAATATAGGATTGATATATGTAAAATTCTATTTTCGTCACAGATCGTATCCTTGCGAGACGTGGTACTATTTATGGACCAGAGGTGCAGCGAAAAAAGAAACAAGATAGATGTAGCGACTAGACCCAATTGCGGTGGCTAAAGATGGCAGCACACGGAGGGTAGTGATAGAAAAGGCCATAATAGTTGGAAAATTGTTTTTCCATATTTATTGCTTTATTTGCTGTGTGCATGGTTAAAATTTCTCACCTTAAATAACTAAGTGGGAGAGGGATTAGTAAATAAATTCCACGGTCTCCATTACTGGTTTGTAAGTGATGCAACAAACTTGCGTATTGGCTCTGAGTGCCTCCCTCCACAACGGATGAGTTTGTTTGCAGATCACTAGATCAAACTTCCTTTATGGATGGTTATAGGAAATTATTTAGGAGCGTGTGATCTTCTCCAACTGAAGGGGCACAATCCTATTTAATGGACTAAGAATCAAGTAATGGTATACACTTAGGCACATTTAATAGTATCATCCCCAACGGAGTCATTGCTATTATTTGTGTGACCAAAGGAATACCGACTATTAATTTTAATTGTCATAAAGTTAGTATGACAAGATAATAAAATTAATGGGTAAGACCCTCCTCTTACAAATGTTTGATTTTGTATACGTCCTGTAACAACCACCCTTCTCACTACTATACTACTCTCTAAGGTGACCGTTACTTAACTACAAACTCTACTTAACCGGTATGATCGGAACCACGAGGAGTCCTTACCGAAAAATTTTGACAGAGTCTCCCCTGTACCGGTGACCATAAACTGAGATACAAACATAATATATATCAGCCACAGGTGGCTAGAACATATATTAAACATCCACATAATTAAATAAGTATCAAACACTACTCACATCAAAAATAACCCAAAAGTACATACATACTAAACTAAGTACATCTTAGCATGCAACCTAGAACAACAATAATCTCGAATAACATGAATCTTAAAGTACAACTTCAAATGGTTTTTAATCACTAAAATGCGGAAAACTCAATAACATCTCAAATCTCTCCCATAGTCCTGGCATCACACATCATCGAACATCTCCTTGTCGCCTTCCTTTGCTAAATCTTTTCCTTTCCTGTATCTGCAGTAAGAGGAAATGCAATCTATAAGTAAAATGCTTAGTAAGCGCTATCTAGCTCACAAAAACTCGAATATGCATGTAAACATACTGAAATCCAAAAATTGAAAACTCTAAGGAAACTACCACACATACTCATCTAATAGCAAAAGAATAATGCATACTGGAATGCTAGACATGTAAAGCTGATCAGAATAACATGCTAACAGAAGGAAAACTAAAACTTGCTGAATTCTAAACACTTTCTGAAACTTATTTCGTTTGCTTGAAAACCTATTCTTTTATTTCACTTGTTTAAGACTTATACTTTAATACTTTTATTCTTATGTGAAACTTATTTTACTTGTTCAAAAAAACTTATACTTATAATACTTCAAAATAGTAATCAACTTCTCTTGGGCCCAGGCTTAGTACCAAAGCGCGCTCCCTAATAGGAACTGGGGCAGCGAGCCACTAGTCCTATGAGGGTAAAGACCTGGTCTTACCAGGGCCAAGACCTCGGAATTGGTCACCTGGATTTATTTAACGACAACCTCGGAAGTCGGGTACTAGCCTCTTAAAAATAAAATACTTATTTACTTCTTCTTTAAATGGCTTGACATTTTAACAAGCACCGTATGTGCCAAAATCCCTAAAGTTTTGACTTGGGATCTACTTAAGGCCTTGGCCTTTTACTTTCTTTTCTTTATCTTTCTTATACTTTTCTTAAACCCAAAATACTGTTAGGGTATTTTTTTTCCATATGCGTCTATAAGTGAAATCAACAAGGTAACACACAATCATGCATATTTAAGGGAAATCTAAAGCCTTGTTCTATAATGCTATCCATAAACTATCTATTAGCAAATCTGCACTGCTAAAGAAACTAAATACTTAAAGCAAATCTACACTACAATGCTTAACAAAATTCTGTACTGCAATGCTTAACAGAAATCTGCATTGCAATGTTAAATAAAAATCTGCACACTAATACTTAATAAAATTTGCACACTATTACTTAATAAAAATCTGCACTAAAATTCTGTACTACAAGGAGATCTAAATTGCACTAAAATTCTGCACTACAAGGAGATTTCAACTGTATTAAAATTCTGCACTTCAAGGAGATCTAAACTGCACTAAAATTCTCACATGACAATTATAAACCTAGAATTTCAGATTCTAGTATCCGGCTGAGACCAAATGGAATCCTTGATATTGACACATCCAAGTACTTTAATTCTGAACATCAATTATGTCATTAAACTTATGGTCAGAAAGGAATTCTCTGTATAAAATCTAAATTGATCAACATATAAATCTCTTTTCTCATCTTCTAAACTAAACTTCTACTCTGAACTTACTACTTGCATATCTAAATTACTCACATACTTCTCACCTGTTAAATTCATTACATCAATTCAAATCATCTTTAGTCTTAATACATGATACTCACCAAAACAACATATTACATATGCTCCTCTTCACTCTTTCATCCACACTTCTGCATTAAAGAGATTACACTACCTACTTCATCATAAAATAAACCCAAATCACTACCGGATCAACCTCCAATTAGCCTAATAAACCAATACTTAATCCAAGCCATTCTATGTTCATTGCCTAATAGCAGAACAAAGGGAAACTAAAAGCTTAAAGAAAAATCTAACTATATACTTGGAATAAAAGGCAGTTCGTTGCATAGATATATATATATAAACTAAAATTGAAAATCTACATCTGAAATGTTTTCATGAAATCTGAAACTAACATGCTAAACTTAAAACTCTGCAGGTTAAAGGATTACTAACAAAGAATTTAGTAGTATGTTAAACAATTGATAACAAAAGGGTCTAAACTAGTTAGAACTTGAAACTCTATAAAACTTATACTTCTTATACTTTAAAATATTTATCTTTTCTTCTCCAGATCTTAGTCTTTCCTTTACTTATAACTTCTCTTGAGTCCCTAAAAGGATTTAATAGAACACCATATGTACATATAGATTCTAGAGTTGCATAGAACGAGTTCAATTTGTTAAGACTTGCTGTGAAAATAAGGAATTGCATCTAACTGTACATGCTGTCCAATGACAAAAAGATCTAAGATTTGCATACATTAAAATAGACCATTCAAGCTCACTGATTTGCAAGGGAAATAAAACTGCAAAGCTAAAAGAGAAGGCCGGTTGTCCATGCTTAATAATCCGGAACTGAAATGCTAAATGAAAGATCTGTACTGTAATGCATATCGAAGATTACAAGTAAACATGCATAGTCCTATACTGTCTTCATAAGGGACACAACGCTAAACTTCAACCAATGTATTTACTATCAATATATCATAAGCAATTAATGAAAATATCCAGGTATCATAAGGGAACAAATTAAAACCTCTAAGTATCATAATGGAATCATCTACCTAACCACCTAACCACACCCATTTTCATTCCTTTGGATCTGTTCAGCATTTTTTTCCGTCAACACAAGAGGCAAAGACCCAATGAACAATCACCTTTAAACTCTCTGAATATATTTGGAGATTTGAGCTAAATGAGAATTCTCGACACATTTTATTCGATAAAAACCTGCAATGCAAAGAAGCATAGTAGGGATAGTTTCACTCATCTGCTTCTACATATAGATTTATTAAGTTCCTTGTCTGAAACCATCTTATGGATATTGCAACAACCATACATATGAAGACTCTAAGCTAAGACATTGACAACAAGCTTACTAGGTTGGTAGTTGTCTGTTATCTTTTCTCCACAGATCCCATACCAGATAGATAAATGAACCTGCTTCAGCAGAATTGCAAGGAAGAAGGATCTATTTTAACATCAAGGCAGGTATTTCGTGGTCTATTAAATACCCAAAAGAAATCTAATCCGAAACCTCAACCCACGGAAGAACTTCAAGGTTCAATCCCTTGGAAACTCATGGCAGCACACCCTAACCCAACCATCTTCACAGAAAAATTTGGAAACAAAAGGAAGAGGAATCCGGAACTATCCTACTGCAGGTGAGTAGCGACTTACATCGTTCTTGGACTTACAACCGAAGAAGAAGGAGCTGTTAGGTTTCCGGTTAGCTCGGATCTTCAACCTCCCTTGCGCCCACAGACCCTCCTCGATGAGAGGATCACCAGGAGATGAAGAAACCTTCGGAGAACGCCCTTGCCGGCCGCCGGAATGAAACCCTAGGCCTTCTTTCGTTTCCGCCCGAGAGTCGTGGCCGTCACGTACGAGAGGAGAGGAAAGGATTCGGGAGATATTAGGGTTCAAGAAAATTTTGCCCTCTTTTTGTAACTAGGGTTTCATTATCAACTATACCTTAAATATATTCCGCTCCTTCCTAAATTAGTAAAGCCTGTTAGCATAGTTGGTTGGCTGCGTTCTGCTTAAGGCGTGGCTCGCAGGTTCAAATCTTGGCTGCAACCCATTTTCTTCCTATTATTTCTTGTTATTAACTTCTACTACTTAAATAAAATTCTTCCTTTATTTGATCAAGTAACAACTGCTTGCCCACTTGGTTTGCTGGGTTTTGACCGGGTCAGAAGTTGCTGGTTCGAACCTCGGCTTGGATTTTTTTTTTGTCAAAACTTCCTTCGTTTAGTAAAAATACCAAACGACCTCCAAAAATTGCATAAAAATACTCTAAAAATTTCTAAATATCTCTAGAATTTTTATATAGCATTTTTAAATATTTTTGAATTATTTTTGGGACTCGAAATGGAAAAATTTGGGTCGTTACACGTCCACACTAACGTGGCATGTAAAATTCACGGTGTTTTGAGGTGTTGGTAAATTTAAATAATATTGTTTGAGGAATTAATATTATTCCAAATTTAGAGTCTTGACCAAAAAGTTTTTTTTGTGATTCTTAGGATGACTTTCAACTCACTGGCTATTATATTGAAAGAGAACAAACTTACTGGTCCCAACTACATATATTGGAAAAGAAATCTGGACATTGTCCTAACTGCTGAAGGCTATAAGTTTGTACTGTTAGAGGTCTGCCCTAATGTGCCTAACGACGATTCTAGTGAAGAGGAGATTAAGCATTATAGGAAATGAGTCAAGGCAGATGAGATGGCGCGGTGTTACATTTTGGTTTCAATATCAAATGTACTGGAACATCAGCATCAGGACTTGCCAACTGCCTATGACATGATGAACAATCTCAAAGAACTCTTCGGACACCAGAATTGGACTGTTAGGCAAGAGGCAATGAGAAAACTAATGATAGCCACCATGTTAGAGGGGATACCCGTAAGGGATCATATTCTAAAGATGATGATTTATTTAAACGAAATATAGATCCTTGGAGCTGAAATCGATGGAGAAACCCAGATCGATATTGAAGTTTTGAACAGTTCCGCCTGAACTATAACATGAACAAAAGGGCTTATACGTTGGCGGAACTTTTGACAGAACTTCAGGTAGCAGAAGGTATATTTCGTCATAGTTCTCAGATTTACTTTGCTGAAAATGTTTCTACTTCTAAGTCGAAAGGCAAGAAGAAGAAGAAACAAGCTGGCTCAACAAAGAAAGTAAAAAGATCTCTAGGTACTGGACCTAAAGCTGGAGTGAAGAAACCAAAGGGCAAGTGCTTCATCTGCAAGCAGACTGGACATTGGAAGGCGGGCTGTCCTCGTAGGAGAGAGAACAATAAAGGTATATCTTATTCTCTAGTAGTTGAAACATATTTAGCGGTGTTATCTACCAGTACCTGGTGTGTAGATACAGGAGCCACTGATCATGTCTGCAATATATTGCAGGGGTTCCAGGAAACCCGATGACTATTTTAGGGAGAGATAACCGTCTACATGGGCAATGCTATGAAAGTGACGGCTGTTGCAGTGGGAGATGTCTACTTATCATTTGATAGGAATAGAAGTTTGATTTTGAGAAATTGTCTTTATGTACCAAATTTTAGAAGGGATTTAATTTCAGTTTCTAAACTATTTGTGGATGGATATTCTGTTTCTTTTGATGACAAAGTAGTTATCAAGAAAAATAGGGTTATTATCTGTTCTCGTACATTAGTAGGCAATTTGTATACTCTAAATCCAATAACTCCCATAAAACAACAAATGAAAATTAATAGCACATCTTCTAATTCTAATAAGAGAAAGGAACCTTCGCAAATGAACCAAACATATCTTTGGCATCTAAGGCTTGGTCATATTAACTTGAGTAGGATTCAAAGGCTTATAGCCGATGGACTCTTGGGTTCATTAGTGTTGGAAAACTTTCCAACTTGTGAATCTTGCTTAGAAGGTAAAATGACCAAGAGACCTTTTAAGGCCAAGGGGTATAGAGCCAAATATGTGTTAGAACTAGTTCATTCTAATTTGTGTGGTCCTATGTCTATTTAGGCAAGAGGTGGTTTCGAATATTTTGTCTCTTTTATAGATGACTATTCGAGATATGGATACATTTACTTGATGCGCCGCAAGTCTGAATGCTTTGATAAGTTCAAAGAGTACAAGACTGATGTGGAGAAACATCATGGTAAAAGTATCAAGACACTACGGTCTGATCATGGTTTAAGTATGATATGGTTTAAGTTTTTCAGATTTTGATTCGATTTGTTTCAACTTAATCCCTTAACCCTCCCCCTTTGATATTCATAAAAAAAATATGAGTAGATAAAAAGAAATTTGCTAGAGAAAGTAAGAAACATTTTTACAATAATTCTCATGATTTCTTTTGAGGGAGGAAAAAAATGTTAACCATTAAAAACTTGTTAAAATATATATTTTACAAAAATATGTTTAAAGATAGTTTTGAAACCATTTAGCCTTTCAAAAACAACTTAAAAATTTCAAAGTTAAAAAAATAAGTTTTAAAAAGAACATTTTCAAAAACTTTTTCAAGGTGTTTTCAAGACATCTTGTAAAGCAGATTTTAAAGATTTCTTAGGGCTACTTTGAGGGAGGGAAAAAAATGTATAACCATAAATATTTTACAACATATGTTAAAATACGTTCCAAGATAATTTTGAAATCACTTAGCATTTTAAAATGATAAAGAAAACTACTTATTTAAGAATTGCAAAAATAAATTTTGAAAAGAACCTTTTCAAAAATTTTTTCTAAGTGTTTCAATACATCTTGTAAAGCAGAATTTTTTTTAAAAGATATTTTTTCAAAATAAATTTTAAAACACTGGATATTAGTATTTTCACTGATAAAGTTGAAAATACTTTTAATAACTACTAACTTTAGAAACTTTAAGGTTTTCTAAAA
Organism: Zingiber officinale; assembly: GCF_018446385.1. Classification (NCBI taxonomy): domain Eukaryota; kingdom Viridiplantae; phylum Streptophyta; class Magnoliopsida; order Zingiberales; family Zingiberaceae; genus Zingiber; species Zingiber officinale. The sequence goes on along the minus strand of NC_055990.1, from coordinate 141,228,314 downwards.
AAAAAAATTAAAAAATGCCGAGTTCTCCCAAAAAACTTTAAAAGATTTAAGGTTAAAGTTTTCTAAGACAAAAGCTAAAATACTAAATGTTGCAACATTGTTTTAAAGTAGTTTGAAAAAATTGAGACAGTTTTTAAAGTAATTTTTAAAACATGTAATAATTTTAAAAATGAAAATTGAAAAAATGGAATGTTTTCAAAAAGTTGATTTATTTGTCCTTCCCTTGAACTTGAGATTACTTTAAAATAATCTAATCAACTATAAATTGTCCTTAACTATCTAACCGTTAGTTACTAACTAACTATCAGAAGATAACAGTGTTACTTGGTTAGTCAGGTTAGGTCTTTGCATCCAGTTAGTGTTTGACTAACCTGGATTACTTAACCCGATTGCTGTAGAGTTGGTATTTAACGCCTAGACTTATGTTGATGCACTGATATAAGCATCGTAAGTCCAGACAAAATACCTATATATCTCACCCTTTTCTAAGTTTGGAATACACAAATAAGGGAACCCTAATGCGTTGGTGAGATGCTCAAGTCCTAAATCTATAGGAGCATACTTTCTATGGGTTCGATCTAGGCTAAGACTAAAATTGATTTTGAAAATTCTAAAAATAAGGGGATTTTGAGAAAAATAAATAAAGAATTTTCCCTAGAATTTGAAAATGTTGAAAATAATATTGAAAATATTAGTCCTAGTCTATTAACCACATTCCTAACTGATGTCGTAGGTTGCTAAATTCACTTTCAGGGAGGGGTTTGGTGAATATGCCAGCTAAGTTTGACTTGGACTTAATGTAATTGAGTTCAATGTCACCTTTAGTGATATGATCCCTGATAAAGTGATGTCTAATTTCAATGTATTTGGTTCTTGAATGATGCACAGAATTTTTTGTTAAATTAATTAAGCTAACATTGTCAATTAGTACTTTCGTTTTTGTAAAGTTAAATTGAAATCTTTTAGAGTGTGCATCATTCATAACAATTGGGCAACACATTCTCCTATTGCTATATTCTGCCTCAGTAGTAGATAAGGCAACACAATGTTAATTTCTACTAAACCAGCTGACAAGTGATGAGCCAAGTAATTGACATTCACCACTTGTACTTTTCTGATCTAGTTTACAGCCAACATAGTCTGAGTCAGAGTAGCCTATGAGTTCAAAATTGGGTGTTCTAGAATATAAAATTCCTACATTTGAAGTTCCTTTTAGATATCTGAAAATTCTTTTTACGTTAGTTAAATGAGATTCTTTAGCACAAGTTTGATATCTACCACACATACTAACTGAAAATAAAATATCATGTCGACTTTAGTCAAGTATAGAACGCTACCTATGACACTTCTATAATATTTTATGTCAACTGGTTTTCTATTTGGGTTATTATCTAAGGTTGTGTTAGTGGCCATTGGAGTTTTTATTTCTTTGGTGTTTTCCATTCCAAAATTTTTAAGTAATTCCTTAATATATTTTTGTTGGTAAACATAATTTCTTTCATTAGTTTTTTTAATTTGTAGACCTCAAAAGTAAGTTAGTTTACCTACTAAGCTCATTTCAAATTCTTGTTCCATTAAGGTTATGAATTCTTATAAGAATTCTGAATTAGTTGAACCAAAGATTATGTCGTCTACATATACTGGGCTATAAATATATCTTGTTTGATTGACTTTATAAATAAGGTTGAGTCAATTTGTCCTTGACTGAACCCTTTGGAAATTAGGTAGGAGGTCAACCATTCATACCAGGCTCTAGGTGCTTGTTTAAGACCATACAAGGCCTTTTTAAGCTTAAAGACATAGGCAGGAGATCTAGATTCTCAAATTTAGGTGGTTGACCTACATACACTTCTTCTTTTATTAGCCCATTTAAAAAGATGGATTTAACATCTATTTGATAAAGTTTAAATCCTTTATGGGCTGCATAGCTAAGTAGCATTCTAATAGATTCAAGTCTAGCTACTGGGGCATAGGTTTCATCATAGTCAAGCCTCTCGAATTGACTAAACCCTTTAGCCACTAGCCTAGCCTTATTTATAATAATTTTCCCATTTTTACTTAGTTTACTTTTGAAAGCCCATTTTGTTTCTATTACTTTTTTTATTGTTAAGTGGTGGTACTAAGTCCCAGACTTCATTTCTTTCAGTTTAGGCTAGTTCTTCCTACATGACTATGATCCAGTCTGGGTCAAGTAAGGATTCTTCTATCGTTTTGGGTTCAATTTTTGAGATCAAGGATATTTGACTTAAATTTTTAAAGGATGCCCTAGTCTGAACTCTTAGATTTGGGTCACCAATTATTTGGTCAATTAGATGATTTGGGTTTACTCTTATGGCTCTATTAGGTTCATTCAGTTGAAGTTGATCTTCTTCTTCGTGACTTAGGTTTTCACTGGCTCTCCCTTGACTAGTGGTACCTCAAATAAGTTCGATTGTTTGATTCTGGGTTTGTTCTAGGTTTTGGTTGAATTCTTCAAATTTTACATTTGAGGTTTCTTCAATTCTTATTATAACTTTGTTATATACTCTATAACTTCTACTATTTATCGAGTAGCCTAAAAAGATTCCATTTTCTATTTTTGAGGTAAATTTTCCTAAGTATTCTCTTGTATTTAATATATAGACCGGGCATCCAAATACTTTAAAGTATTTAATATTGGGTTGTTTATTATAATAGATTTCAAATGAAGTTTTATTATGAGTTTTGTTTATAGTGGTCCTGTTTTGTACATAGTAGGCTGTGCTAACAACTTCTGCTCAAAAGTATTTTGGCAGATTATACTCATTTAGTATTGTCCTAGAGGCTTCAAGTAGAGTTCTGTTCTTTCTTTCTACTATTCAATTTTGTTGGGGTGTTTTACGGCATGAATATTCTTGATGACAACCATTTTCAAGGCAGAATTGATTAAAATTGTGATTTCTAAATTTGCCTCCGTTGTCACTTCTGATTCTTTTATTTTTTTTTTTGGCCTTTTTCATTTTCAATTTATTTGTAAAAATTACTAAAGATTTCAAATGTTTCATCTTTATTTTTTAAGAATTTTAGTCAGGTAAATCTAGAGTAATCATCTATTATTACTAGGAAATATAGACTTTCATTTATTGATTTGATCCCATGGAAGTCAAATAGGTCTAAGTGCAATAGTTCTAGTATTGAATTTGTTTGAAGTTGATTAGTTGATTTGTGAGTAGACTTTGTTTGTTTTCCTTATTGACAGACATTATAAATGGTTGAGTCTAAGTTAGGTAATTTTGGTAAGCCTCTAACTAATCCATTTAATTTACTTAGATTTCTAAAGTTTATGTGTGATATTCTTCTATGCCATAACCAAGTTTCTTCCTGTTGTGTTAAATAACACTTAAGTGAGGAAATGGTTAGGTTAATTTCATAGATATTGTCTTTTCTAAACCCTTTTAGACTTATAGAAGGGTTATCTAAGTGCTTAATTAGACATTCAGAGGATAGGAACCTAACCTTATATCTAAAATCACACAATTGACTAATGCTAAGAAGGTTGTATTTGAGATTTTCAACAAGTAATACTTTCTTAACAATAAAATCAGTTTTAAGTTCAATATTACCTACCCCAATTACCTTGAGTTTGCGGTTGTTTCCAAAGACAACTATTCCTAAACTTTTGTATGTTAATTAAATGAACTTGGTGTGATCCCCTGTCATGTGTATGGAGCAACCACTGTCCAATATCCACTTAGTTTCCTACAATAGGTAGGAGTTAATATCAATTTAGATTTGAGCTTACTTTTAATTTTAATTTTAAATTTAAAGTTTTAGTTTTAATTTTAATTTTTATTTTCAATAATATTTTTTAAAAATTTAAATTTTAAGTTTAATTTAATTTTTAATTTTAATTGATAAATTATCATTTTGATTTTCAATTTTAAGTTTCTTAGTCATCTCACCCGAGCTATATTTTCAATTAGAGAATCCTATAATTTTGTGAGATGAATTAAATTCAATTTTAGAGTTGGGTTTAACTTTGTGTTAGATTCATGTTTAGCTTTGGGTTCAATAAATAATCATTTTTTGGATAAACTTCTGGGCTATGGTGAGTCACCTGGACATCATTAGAGTAACCATGCCTTCGAGGTTTTCCAAATAGTCCTATCCATTGAACTTAGTACAAAATCTTGGTCTAACTAGTTAGGATTCGTAAGGGGTAGCTTCAGTTAGTTCCACTAAGCCAAATGCACTAGGTCGAAGCCATATCTTCCTAGACATGCATAAACATAGTTTCCATAACCTACTATCATCCAAAACTTTATCAGTACTTTTGTCAAGTTAAACTATTGTCCATATTTTAGCCAATCCTAATTACCCTGCTAGGTAAGTTATTGTTTTGGAAGTGTCAACTAATTTGGAGCCTCCCCCTTGAATTATTGAACATTTTGAGTTTAAGTTTTGGATTTATGTCGATTACTTTTATAATCACAGTATACTCGATTATAAATTTTGTTTATATTGTATTTATTTAAGTTAGGTTTAAATAACTTAAGATTTTTCTTTTGTTTTGTATTTATTTTTGAAGATTTGACTTTAGAGTTTAAGGGAGAGTATATTGATTTATATAATAAATTTTATCTTTAGGTATGTAATATTGATTGAGTCCTACTTGCATGGTTAGACATGCTTTTAGAACCCAAGCTTTACTTTGGTTTTTATTTTGGTTAACTAAAGATATAAATGATTTGTTGGTTGAGCTGGGCTTATATCTGAGTCCAGACTTGTTGTACACAACACTTTGCGATCCAAGTATCATGTCAAGGTACTTGGATCTAGTTGTAAATTTTTCAAGTAAGTCCTTTAGTTTAACTATTTCATTTTCCAATATGAAATTATCCTCCTCAAGTTTTGCAATTTGAGTTGGGATTTCAGTTTGAATTGATTTAGTTGTTGAGTTCAATTTTAATTGTTCATTAAGTTTATCATTATCTTTTGTTAGTTCGTTTATTTGATTTTCATAAGTAGTTAATTTCCTATTTAAGTATGCAATGATTTTAAAGAATTTTTTATTTAAACTAAAGTATACCTCCTCAGAACCTTCAGAAACAAGTACAGACTGGTGGTTCAACTTGGGTTCGGACCCGTCTTCCGATTCACTTTCTGATTATGGTCCGTACACCATCAATGTGAGGTAGTTGGAATGCTTCATTTCTTCACTGTTTGAATCTTCCCCAGACGATTCGCCCCACGTTGCTTTAAGAGCCTTCTTCTTTTTCATATTCGGGGAGTAGGTCTTGTAGTACCCCTTCTTGTTACATCCAAAGCAGGTCATATTCTTGCTGTTGGAGTTGGAGGTGGAGTTGATCTTCTGAAGGTCATTTTGCTGAAATTCTTCTTTCTCCTGGTGAACATTTTTCTTACCAAGTTCATTAGGTGTTTTTCATCATCTGAGTTTGGGTCAGATTCTACTTTAGGTTCCAGTTTGGATTTGGAATTATCTTTTGATGACCCTACAATAAGAGCAAGACATTTCTCAGATTTGGCGTTAGTCTGTTCGTGCAGTTCTAGTTCATAGAATAATTCATCTAGTTTTAACTTTGACAAGTTCCTAGAAATCTTATAGGCATCCACGATGAATGCCCATAGTGTATTTCGAGGAAATGCGTTTAAGGCATACCTTATCAGGTCTCGGTTCTCTAATTGGTGGCCGATTGTGTGGAGTTCGTTGAGGATGTCCTTTATCCTTGTGTGCAGTTGACTAGCAGTCTCACCCTCCTGCATTTTGACATTAAGCAATTTATTTAAAAATAAATCTCTCTTTGTTACCTTAGCGTCGTTAGTTCCCTCGTGCAGTTCTATGAGCTTGTCCCAAAGTTCCTTTATGTTCATGTGGGTCGATGTGGCTCAACTCTTCTTTCGTTAGCTCGCACTGAATTGTGTTGAGAGCTTTGAAGTCGATCTGTGCCTTTTTCTTCATTTTCGGATTCCAATATTCTGAGCCCATTAGAATTTCGACGTTGTCGATGGGAGCTTTGTAGCATCTGGTGATGCTGAACCACTGGTCGAAGTCGGTCTTCAGGTACACCTCTATCTATTTTTTCCAGTAAGGGAAGTCGTCACCATTGAATATAGGAGGATGAACGGTGCTGTACCCTTCAAGTTGTGCCATTTTACAGTTGTAGAAAGAAAAACTAAAAGGGTACCAAGACTTGGTCTTGGATTAGCGGTGTTTGAGATATGAAAAAGTGTAACAAAATTTGAGAGGTGTTGTATCAATCTCAAATTAAAACCGGACGAAAATAATTATCTGAATAGGTAAAGTTTTACCAATTTAGATAGAACAAAAAAATTACAATTCCCCCTTCTTGATTGGTGGTTGCACCAAATCAGAGCAAAGCTTGCTCTGATACCATTTGTTGGATCGAGTCGCACGTGAGAGGGTGGGGTGAATCACGTGATTTTCAAAAATTCTCTTTTAGTCATTTTAAAATCGGAGTACAAACGTAGCGGAAAAGAAAAACACGAAAAAGCAGACACGAGAGGAACACAAGCGGTTTACTTAGTTCGGAGCCTTCGGCGACTCCTACTCCAAGACTCAGGTCCCGTGGACCTATCAATGGGTAATTCACTATAAACCTCTTCCGGTACCTCTGGAAGAGGGAATTGAAGTACAACGAAAGTTAGAGCAAGTGCAACACCCTGCACTTGTCCTTTTGTAGTATTTAATTACAAAAAAAAAAAAATTTACCGACACTTTGGAGATCGAAGTGGGAGCGCTCGTGTCGATGTCGGTCTACAGGCCATGATCAGAAGTCCTCGGAGCAGCTGTCGGGCGCTACAGCTTTGCAGCAGAGTCGTAGCAGAAGCTTGGAGCAGTTGGAAGTTCGATCGGATGCGCGGTAGCTCGTATTTCAATTGTTGAAGAAGCTTTGGGCGAGCAGCCTTAAATAGAGCATGGAATGTAACGACTCGACCCTCTTGGCCCAAGTGGCGGCCCATTTGGCGACCTCTCATGTCGTCGATCGTCGGCCCTTATGTCGTCGGCCCATTTGGCGACCCTCGGGTCGTCGACCGTCGACCGTCGGCCGTGCCGTTACTCACTAGGTCCCCCAGGATTCGAACTCTAGACCTCCAAGGTTAAGTACTAGAGTTTATGAATCCTGGTAACCAAGTGAGATCATCTCACTTGGTTACCAGGATTCATAAACTCTAATACTTAAGCTTGGAGGTCTAGAGTTCGAATCCTGGGGGAGGCAAAAATCCACTGGCCAAGGGTGGAAAGTCCTAGTGAGTAACGGTACTACCGACGGTCGATGACCCGAGGGTCGCCAAATGGGCCGCCAAATGGGTCGGGTCGTTACAATAAAAAGGCGCCTTTTTATTGTAACGACCTGTCCCTTTGGCCTCTTAGGCAACCCTTGTGGCGGCCCAACTGGTGACCCTTATGTCGTCGACCCATTTGGCGACCTCTCATGTCGTCGACCGACAACTCTTTGGCCGTGCCGTTACTCACTAGGACTTTCCACCCCTGGCAGTGGATTTTTACATCCCCAGGATTCGAACTCTAAACCTCCAGACTTAAGTATTAGAGTTTATGAATCCTGGTAACCAAGTGAGATCATCTCACTTGGTTACCAGGATTCATAAACTCTAGTATTTAAGCTTGAAGGTCTAGAGTTCGAATCCTGGGGAGGCAAAAATCCACTGGCCAAGGGTGGAAAGTCCTAGTGAGTAACGGTACGGTCGACGACTCGAGGGTCGCCAAATGGGCCGCCAAATGGGCCGGGTCGTTACAATAAAAGGCGGTGAGATCGACGGTCGACGACCCGAGGGTCGCCAAATGGGCCGACGACATAAGGGCCGCCACAAGGGCCGCCCAAGAGGCCAAAGGGCCGGGTCGTTACATTAACATCGTTAGATCACAATTAACTTTAAATTTGAACCTTTTCTAATCATCAAAACATATGTTCAATTATCTGATGCTCCTTGCACTAACCGTTGTTTCTCCCAGAAGACATAGGCAACATAGTCATTTCTCGCATAAGACACAAACAAACACATGGATAATATAAGGGCACAACTACAGCCCTTTAAAAGGGCATCCGCTTCCGCGGGTGAAGGTATCGCATCTAGTCATAGAAAACTCTTCTAATATTCCACAATATTTACCTTTCACCACTCCTTTACTGACTTAAGCATAAGAGTGGTCACACTGAGTATAACCTCGACGCTCATTCTAACCTCGGATTGAGTGGTGCAGGTATCCCAGAAGCTTTTTTCACCACCAAAACATCCAATATCACCTCCAGTTGTCTCTCGTTGACTCATCAAACCGTGATCTCAAATAGAAATAGCACCATTATATCAAGCAGAATTTTTCATGTTGAATGGTTCCTTTTGTTAGGTATGACTTGATAGCCGATCTTTCGCAGATGGCCTCTTAATGAATTCTAATCCATTGGTGCCAACTTAAAAAAAAAAAAATTCCATGTTAAATCTTTTTTTTTTAGGGAAAAAGGAAGACCAAACAATCTCTACCCATTCATTGAACAGTCAACGGTTGGCAATTTAACACCCAATCCTCATCCTTTCCATCCGGATTTGAGACCGACGTCGGCAGATTTCCCAACAATCTCTACCCATATATGGAATAAATGTTTTATTCATATCTACCTAAAAGATGATGTTTACTTCATCTTGCTGTTCTAGCTATAGGACCTCGCTTAATTATGTTTATTCGCTTGCCCAAATAATTAATATTCTCCTGATTGGTTGGTGTTTTAGTATTGTGCCTATCAATTTCCATCACCACAGTGAAATATCCTTGTCATATATATATATATATATATATATATATATATATATATATAGAAATGTTCTCCTGCGGTGCATTTTTTACGGTTTGGTGCGGTAGAAGTGATTTGGCATTCCACGTCAAAGCCAAAAAAAATAAAAAAACGCACGCTGCGGACTTGCCTTCCTGATCGGTCACCAGTCCGATCAGGGAACCTCCTGATCGGTCTCTGGACCGATTAGGGAACCTCCGCTTCTCCCGACGTTTGCCGGTAATCGGCGTTTGACGCTGGCGGAACACCTCTCGGCCGGATCATAACCGGATTCTGGCCGAATCGCGGCCGGATTCCGGCCAGATGGCTGCCGGAATCAGGCCGTCTGCGACGCGACGCTAGCAGACGCAACGCTGCCGATTCCGGCCGGATCGCGACCGGATTCCGACCGGATCGTGGCCAGAATCGGCAGCGTTGCGTCTGCTAGCGTCGCGGCAGATTTGGCCATGAAACGGCCGGATTCCGGCCGCCATCTGGCCTGAATCCGGCCGCGATCCGACCGGAATCCGGTTGTGATCCGGCCAAGGGTGATCCGCCAGCGTCTCGTGAAGATTAGCTGCAACCGTGGGGAGAAGCGGAGAGATCGTTTTTGAGCGTTTTTCTTTTTTTGTGTTTTCACGTGGCTGACGTGGCAAGTACCGCACAAAACCGCACCTTATGCACCGCAGCATAAAATTTCTCACACATATATATATATATATATATATATATATATATATATATATATAGATTTTATTTAGGAAAATCTTAGATTTTAACTCAGCCCTTAAAAAAATTATTATCATTTTAAAGTTATTTTCTTTCACGAAGTTCAATCCACCTCATTAAGTTAAGCCCCCCTCTCAAATTATAATTTCGGGATCCTTCTCTATTTAGAATATAAATTAATTTATAAATTATTTTGCTCTGTAAAATTTATAAATAATATAAATATATTTATAAGAACAATTTTTAAATGGAAGATTTTAATAATGGTATCTGGAAGTCTTTACCAACTAAAACAGATGTCACACTCCTAAATTATGTTAATCATTGAACTAATGAATTCTATAACAATATTAATATTCTTTTGTTAGGTTTCTTCACGGTAAGAACTTCTCACCATCATTAATTGCGACCACTCGTGTCGGATTCGATAGAGATAAGTTAGCATTTTTTTTTTTTGTAAATAATATTTTGTTGGGTTATATATATATATATTCCCACGTCGATGTCGCGTTAACCATAAATATTGCATTCTGTGCCACGAAAAATAAAAATGTTAATGAGTGACGAGAAGATATTTTATCATAAAGATTGACACCCACGGAAAGAATATTATTCTCTAATTGATTGCTACGTGATTCATTCATTCAACGCGCTTGCATCACGATCTACCAGAAAAATAATAATAATAAATAAAATAAACTGTTAAGTGTCATTAAAATTATCTCCTTTCACGTTCGTAAAGGGAACAAATACTCAAACCGGGCCTTTGTTCATTATTGAACCGCTTCTGCAGATCCTTAACTTCTATAAATAAAAGGTGATTCGGTCAAATCTAACATTTGTCGTTAATTTATTTTTAGATTAATATGAAAGAGATAAACCATATTTATAGACAACCTAACTTTCACAATTATTAAAATATAGTACATCCCCATTATACTTTTCTTTCTTTTCACAAAATAATCCTGTAGATTTACACGCGTGCACATTTCCAAGTCTTTACATAAGTCTCTGTAAATTTTTGAAAATGGATTGTTCTCCATTTATAATATCACATTCAAAATAGAGGGCATGGCCACATTAAAAATATTTTTTTAAAAAAATATTAAATTTGATTTTAAGTAATTTAAAAGTTTATGGTCCATCAATCAATTTCAATCAAAATTAATTGATAAATTTAAAAAATTCTAAATCATTTTAAATCTAAATTAATATACTCTTATAAACCTCATTAATTTATTTTTCCCATCAGACCTAAATGTGATAGTATAAATTAGAAATAGTAATTTTTGAAAACTTATAAAGGTGTGAGAAAATTTGTCAGACTCATTATAAGGTCTAAGACAATGATACTCACTAACCAACATCACTAATAGATTCTTAACTCCCTTAGTTCAAAAAATATTAAGTTTTTGAATTTTTGAATGGTATGGGTCTAGTTTCTGTTAGGATAGTTCAGGAGCAAGAGGGCGGTAATTAGCTCCAATCACTTAATTGATGATGATTTATAGCAAAAAAATACGAAGCAATACTAATACCCTTGATTTTACTTGATAACCACCTTCTTGAGATGATTAATCTAAGGATTCACTCTCCTCACTCATAGTACACTATAAAAAAACTCCTTCTAGGAGGTGACTTATTCTTGATCGGATTGCCTATTAATGCTTAAAAAGTACAACAACACTTGTCTTCAAAACTCTTCAAGAATTAAAGGGGGTAGCGGAGAAGAAGAGTTTTTTTTATTTAAATCCTTCGAACGTCTTATATCTCGCGAATTAGGATTCCCAATTGATTAGTCTTACTCCCAATTGATTGTCACATCAAATGTGATAATGTCTTCAAAACTTTATCCCTTTCACAACGGATCACGGTCAAATGTGATCTGGATAATATCGCATTCCGGGCACCCGGAAGGGTTCCGAGAGCCCAAACTGGTCCCGGCGCCCAGACTGGTCCAGGCGCCCAGACTGATTCTGAGCGCCCGAACCCTTAAAGTCAACAATGTTGACTTTTTTTTATCCGGGCCCTCTTCTATGGTGTTGCTCGTCTCGGTCCGGGTCTTCCACTCCGGCTCCGCTTGCTTGGGTGATTTCGACCATCCGGAATAGGGTTCATCTGAACCCAACTTCTGGCCTTCTCCTCGAGTAACCTTCCACTCCAGCTTCTCATCCCTTAGAATCATCGCATGCCTCATTCTCGTCCGCCAATGTACTCTTCTGCAGCTTCGTCTCTCGGACGCACTGCACCCGTCCGCTCTCTCCCGTGCCGACCTTCTCTCTAGCTGCGTCTTTTGCTCCTTAAGCAATCTTTCGCTCCAGCTTCTTGTCCCTCGGAAACATCGTACGTTCCTTCTCGCCCGCTGGTGTACTCTTCCACAACACCTCGTCCCTTAGACGCACCGAGCCCGTCGGCTCTCTCCCGTGTCATCCTTCTCGCTAGTTGCGTCTTTTGTTCGACTTCTTGTGCTCCTAAGCTCCTGCACACTTAGACACAAGGTTAAACATAACAGGACTTAACTTAACTTGTTTGATTACATCAAAACAACCTTGGGGTACCAACAATCTCTCCTTTTTTGATGTAAGCAATCCAAGTTAAGGTATGGTAAACAACTATAAATTTAAAATAATAAATTTTGTAATAAGATGCAAAAAGTAAAAATAATTTTAAGCTACCTCCCCCTAGACTTAATTTACCTTTCTCCACTTTTGATCACATAAAAAATGAGGTACTAAAAAAAAAATCTAAGGATAACATTTATAAAACTTTGATTTCAAATAATTTTAAAAATAATTTTGATAGCATTAACAATGTACTAATTTTTTAAAAAATTAAGTAGAAATTTTGTGAAATAATCAATAATTTTCTCAGTTAAACAAAAAATTAAAAGAATAATTTTTGTAGAAAGTTTGATAAAGTAAATTTGATATTTTTTTAAAAAATTTCAGTAAAAAAATTTCTAATTAAAAAAAAAATCTAAAGAAAAAAAAAATTCTAAGTTTCCCTATGCAACATGCAAAATACATTTTGGTAAAGCAAAAAAAACTTTAGGTAAAAAATAAGAAGTTAAATAGATTTGCATAGAAGAATTTTCCAAAAAAAAATTAAATAACTATTAAAAGCATTATCTAATTTTAATTTTAATACTTTATCAATTAGTCAATTAAACATTTTATTTCAATATTTTACTTCCAGACTGTGGCGAGGCACTAGGTCTTCTTGGTTATTGGATCATCAACCACTTCTAGACAAAAGCTACATAAGGAAATTAAACGTCTAATTTTCTCGCTGAAATCGCTAAGTCAAATTAAAGTTTAAGTTAAACAAGACTTTGGAACCCAATATAGGTTCCTGCCAACTGGATTAATTAAATATTTTTTAGGAACGTATTTCTTTAAAATTTTCCTAATTTGTCCTTTATGATATTTAAATTTCCAATGTAGTTCTTTATAAATTTTAAAATTTGAAGCATAGAATTTTGAACATGTATGATTTTTCAAATTTTTTACTTCTATTTTCAATTGATCATTTTCTAGCTTTAATTTATCAAAATCTTCTAATGGACAAGATTTTGCTAGAATTAATTTTAGCTCTTTAATTCCATTTTCTAATTTGCAATAGTCTTTAGTTAGTAATTTAACAAATTTAAATAACTTGTTAGACGGGAGAGATCGTACCTGACTTATTTTGTTGATCTCATTATCCATAGCTCCTCCTGAACTATTACTTTCTTCTGATGTGGCTCCCCCTTCGTTGATGCTCTCAATGCTCATTTTAGACGAACTTTCTTCGTCTTCGTCTTCTGGTAGGTACTCGGATATTAGAGTTGTTCCGACGATTTCCTCGGTTTCAGATTCTTCTGATGACTTGGTGTCCATCGAGGAGTTGGATTCGACTTCTTTTGGTTCTTCATGAAGCTTCAAGAACTTTTCCCAAAGTTATTTTTCACTTTGGTAGTCGCTGATTTTATCGAGATTTTCAACCGGTAGTACGCTTAAAAGATTAAATTCAGCCTTACCATTAGCCATGAAGTCGTTGCGCTGCTTTTTAGTCCATTGATGTTTCTCAAGTTCTTTTCCCTCTTTGCTTTTGGGCATATTAAAATCATATTTAATTGTTAGTAGAATATTAAAATTGATTTTAAAATAAGCCTCCATTCGACGTCTCCAGAAAGTGAACTCCCCCTCAAAGACTGGTGGGTAGATGCTAGCTCCGGTCATCATTTTTGCTTCGATTGGCGATTAGTCCTCCTATAGTGTCCTGGCTTTGATACCACTTGTTGGGACCCGTTGGCCGGCTAGAAGGGGGGTTGAATAACCCTGCATAAAATCAAAAATAAACCCTTCTCGGACTTAAAGGAACACTTGCATAAAATAAAATAAAGAAATAAACTAAAAGACGAGACTCACAATTTTTACTTGGTTATAACCGGAGAGGTTGTTAATCCAAGGAAATGAATCACACTAAGTATCTCCTTCAGGCGGAGAAGCCTCTTACAGCAGTGAAAGCACAAAAAGATGAAGCTAAACTAACAAAGTAAAGCACACAAGTGTTGGAACTCAAATTGCTTGTTGTTGTTTAGCTTCTGGACCAAGGATGTATTTATAGCCTTGGTTGGGTCGCTTGGAAGGGTTCCAGGCACCTGAAAGGGGATAAAACTTTATCCCTTTCACAACGGATCACGATCAAATGTGATCTGGATAATATCGCATTCTAGGCGCCCGGAAGGGTTCCGAGAGCCCAAACTGGTCCCGGCGCCCAGACTGGTCCAGGCGCCCAGACTGGTCCAGGCGCCCGGACTGATTCCGGGCGCTCCCAAAGTCAATAATGTTGACTTTTTCTGATTCGGACCCTCTTCTTTGGTGTTGCTCGTCTCGGTCCGGGTCTTCCACTCAGGCTCCGCTTGCTTGGGTGATTCGGCTATCCGGAATATGGCTCATCTGAACCCAACTTTCGGCCTTCTCCTCGAGTAATTTTCCGCTCCGGCTTCTGATCCCTTGGAATCGTCGCATGTTTCCTTCTCGTCCGCCAACGTACTCTTCTGCAGCTTCGTCTCTCGGACGCACTGAGCCCGTCGGCTCTCTCCCATGCCGACCTTCTCGCTAGTTGTGTCTTTTGCTCCCCGAGCAATCTTTCACTCCATCTTCTCTTCCCTCGGAAACATCGCACATTCTTTCTCGTTCGTCAGTGTACTCTTCTGTAATACCCCGTCCCTCTGACGCACCGAGCCTGTCGGCTCTCTCCCGTACTGTCCTTCTCACTAGTTGCATCTTTTGCTCAACTTCTTGTGCTCCTAAGTTCCTGCACACTTAGACACAAGGTTAAATATAACATGACCTAATTTAACTTGTTTGATCACATTAAAAGAACCTTGGGGTACCAATACAAGCTTCTCTTTTGCTCAAAGATGCAGGAGGGTTCGTCTGCAGTACACTACGTATTAAAGATGAACGATTACATAGAGTGTTTAGCATCACTCAGTTTTATGATGGATCATGAGTTAAGTATTGACTTAATTCTACATATTCTACCGAAAAGTCAGTCACAATTTGTGATGAACTATCAGATGAACAATTTGGAATCGACCATCCCGGAGATGATCAATATGCTCAAGACTATGGAGCCTTTTGTTAAGGGCGAACAAAAAAATGTGATGTTAGTAGACTCCTCCAAGAAAGGTTCTAAGAGGAAGCCCAAATATCAAGCTCAAGGGAAGAGCAAAAAGGCCAAGATAGTAGAACCGGCACAAAAGGGTCCATGCCATCATTGTGGCAAGATGGGACACTAGCGAAGAAATTACAAGATCTATCTTGAGTCCGTGAAGAAGAATAAGGCATCCAATGCCCCATCCTCTTCAGATATTTTCATTATTGATTGCCATGCTATTTTCTCAGACACTTGGATATTGGATACTAGGTGTGACTCACGTATATGTAATGACATACAGGGGCTAAGGAATAGTAGAAGACTCGTCAAGGGAGAAACAAGTCTGCGAGTTGGAAATGGAGCAAAGGTTGCTGCAGTCGCTATCGGAACATATTTGTTAAAGCTTTCTATTGGATTTGTCTTAGAACTAGATAATTGTTATTTTGTTCCAACATTAACAAAGAACATTATTTCTATTTCTTACTTAAATAGAAAAGGTTACCATTTAACTTTTAGTAACAATTATTGTTATATAACCTTAAATGGAGTTCTTTATGGTACTAGAACTTTATGTAATAGCATCTATGCATTAGATATATTTAGTGACGTACTCAATATCAAAAAGAGCAATAAACTCGCCCAAATAGATAATCAATTAATCTCTTACTTGTGGCATTATCGCCTTGGCCATATAAGCAAGAAACGCATGTCTGAATTGCAAAAGATTGCAGGTCTTGAATCATTTGAATTAGATACATGTGATTCATGTTTAAAAGGCAAGATGACAAAGTTACTTTTTTCTCAAAAGGGTGAACGACTTGATGAGTTACTTAGGCTCGTACATACCGATGTATGTGGACCAATGACAACTCATGCATTAGGAGGTTATAGTTTCTTCATTACTTTCATTGATGATTACTCTCGTTATGGGTATGTGTATCTAATATGCACGTCTGAAGCCTTTAAAAAGTTTAGAGAATTTAGAAGTGAAGTAGAGAAACAACTTGGTAAAATTATTAAGATACTTTGATCCGATCGAGGTGGTGAATATTTAAGCCAAGAGTTTCTAGATTATCTAAGGGATAATGGTATATTATCTCAATGGACTCTGTCTTATACGCCACAATATAATGGTGTATCGGAAAGGCGTAATCAAACCTTATTAGACATGGTTAGATCAATGATGGATCGTGCAGATCTTCCCAAGACCTTTTGGGGTTATGCACTCATGACAGTTGTTTACTTTCTAAACAGAGCCCCGAGGAAGGCAATCTCAACTACTCCATATGAGGTATAGACTAGTAAGAAACCCCTCATATCTTATTTGAAGATATCGGGATGTCTTGTTATATGAAGAGGACTATATCAAACAAGTTGGGCATTAAGTCTGATAAGTGTTTATTTATTGGATACCCTAAAGAAACTAAGGGTTACCAATTCTATCATCCCTTGGAACAAAAGGTGTTTGTTTCAAGGTATGCTACCTTCCTAGAGAAAGAATTTCTCTTACAGGAAGCAAGTGGGAATATGGTTGAACTTGATAAAGTTCAAGAGACTCTAATAAACACTAATGAGATGCCTAATTAAGAACCACAACCGATTATGAATAATCTCCTGGTAGATCAGGTAGGGCACACAATATTCCTGAGAGATATGGATCTTTTGTAAGAGAATTGAATGATGTATTACTCATTGAGGATGAGGAACCTACTGATTACGAAGAGACTCTTAATAGTTCAAAAAAGAACAAGTGGCTTACAACCATAAAGTCGGAAATAGATTCCATGTACGAAAACCAAGTTTAGAACTTAGTGGACCTACCGAAGGCATTACGCTAATAGGGTGCAAATGGGTTTTCAAGAAGAAAATCGACATGGATGGTAATATTATTACCTACAAGGCAGGTTGGTGGCGAAAGGTTATCGTCAAAGGCAAGACATTGACTATGATGAAACTTTCTCACCTGTGACCATACTTAAATCCATTCGAACACTTCTGACCATATCAGCTCATCATGATTATAAGATATGGCAGATGGATGTGAAAATAGCTTTCCTTAATGGAAATTTGCTTGAGGATGTGTATATAACACAACCCGAAGGCTGCACATCTATCAACAAGAATAAAGTATGTAAGCTTCAACGGTCCATTTATAGACCAAAGCAAACATCCAAGAGTTGGAATATCCGTTTTGATGAGGCGATCAAATAGTTTGATTTCTCACAAAATCCAGATGAACCTTGTGTGTATGAAAAGGTTAGTGGGAGTGTAGTCGTATTCCTAATAGTATATGTTGATGACATATTATTTATAGGAAATGATGTGTCAGTTCTACAGTTAGTTAAAGTTTGACTGTCCAATACGTTCTCTATGAAAGATATGGGAAAGCAACTTACATCCTCGGGATGAAAATCTATAAAGACGGATTGAAAAGGTTGTTTGGTCTTTCACAGTCGACATATATAGACAGAGTACTAAAATGGTTTAACATGTCTGAATCCAAGAAAGGTTTCATACCTATGAGGCATGGAATTCAACTTTCAAAGTCTATGTGCTCAGGCACAGAAGAAAAGAGAATTTGCATGGATAAGATACCTTATGTGTCTGCAATAGGATCTATCATGTATGTTATTTATGTACAAGACCCGATGTATCATATGCTTTGAGTGTTATGAGCAGATACCAGTCTGATCCAAGAATGGATCATTAGGTGGTTGTCAAGATGATCCTTAAGTACTTAAGAAGAACTAAGGATATGTTCTTAGTTTATGGAGATGGTGATATGACCATACGTGGATATACAGATACTAGTTTCCAGATGGACAAAGATGACTCCAAGTCCCAGTCTGGATTCATATTTATATTAAATGGAGGCGCAGTTAGTTGGAAAAGTTCCAAGAAAGATACTATTGCAGATTCTACCTGTGAGGCGGAATACATTGCAACTTAGGAAGAAGCAAAGGAAGCGGTTTGGATCAAGAAGTTCGTTATTGAACTTGGAGTGGTTCCATCTATTGTTAAATTATTACCTATTTACTGCGACAACATTGGAGCCATTGCACAAGCAAAGGAATTGAGGTCTCATCAGTGATCAAATCATGTGTTTTGCCGTTATCATCTGATCGGGAGATCGTTAGTAGGAAAGAAATACAACTCGAGAAAATTCTCACTGAAAGGAATCTAGTGGATCCTTTGACAAAGGCTCTACTACAAAGTAAGTTTGAAATTCATGTCTATGCTTATGGTTTAGGACACTGTGGTGATTAGCTTGAGGCCAAGTGAGAGTGTTAAAATTTAAGGGATGTCCTAAGGCAATTGCCTTACATTTTTTTCTATTTATTTGATAAGTATAGATTCACTATTTGAATGCATATTATATGTTTGATTGTCTTAAACTCATTTACTGAATGCCCGTAATATAATTCATAGCATGAGAATATTTGTGATTGGATCATAAATAGTGATTATCTCTACATGTGTAATTATGAATATATTAAAATATCCCTAGACGTTGAATTGATGTATTCAGACATTATTAATTCTGTAAGACTAGCACGGGTTATACTCCTTAGTTCTGCCAAGCAACTGTTTTCTCACTGCTGAAGACATTGGGATGTCAAGAGTTAAACGTGGATGCTGGTTATGGTAACTAGTTCATTGGAGTGACTCACTGTAAGACTTCATATGGTTTCTACATATATATAGATATATCTGTGAAGTTCTTATTGCAACACGAGTACAAGTTTCCTTCGACTTGAGGTATACAAGTCATCTTGATCATAGAGACTTATACTTTGATATCTTAAGCAAGCATCCCATTGAGGTGTGGACCCGGGTTGATTGGGTATAAGTTGAAGTGTCCGAAGGTGTTTAGATAACCCATAGAGGATTCATCGCTCTTTGTGAGGAGATGTATACTCTATGGCTATTCGTTAGGATTATTACTCAAAATCTTTGGCCAAAACATCACATGTTAAGAGTGAGAGACTCCTGTATACATGTACGAGATCCGCAGAATGAGGAAGTATTACTTGGGATAGATGTGATGTAGTTAGTCTAGTAGGGACAAGATACATAGACCATGTCCTAAACCAATTGGATATAAGATGAGTGAAAGGAACGAGGCACGACTCACTGTAACTGCTGAAGGATTTAGAATTAATTCTAAAATCAACTATGATTTTTTAGCTAATTGGGGATCATGATGTACTACTAGGTGTCACTCATGATCGTTCTATAATTAAGTAGTTAATTATGGACGACCAAGATAAACTGAGAACCTATTAGGTCACATGCACTAATGAGTCTCTAAAAAGACGTAAAACAAGTTAAAGAATAGGATTCTTAGATCAAGAGATAAATATTTGGTTGGACCATACATAAGACAAATATGAAAATATTTGTCGCAATGGAAGCGTGGATGGGTCGCGTCTCTTATGGAAGAGTTGGACCATATTTGGTTTAATCATGAATTAGTCATGAACCAACTTAGTTTAGTTGTGAACCAAACCAAGAGGTTAATGGGCTAATTTTTGGTTAAGGGATAATGGGTTGGATTTGAGATTTCTAATCCAACTCATTAATGAGGGCTATATATTAATATGGTTGAGAGAAAATTATACACATGAGATCATTAATTGACTTGTAAGATTTTTGAAAAACCTTAAACTAATTTCTCTTCTCCTCTCCCTCTCCCCTCTCTCTTTGTTGCCGCCAACAAGGGGAAGCCTTTCCCTTGTTGTCATGACCACCACAAGGGAGAAAACTCTCCTTTGTGTGCTTCTCTTCCTCTTTCTCTTGATCCCTCTTCTTCGCTCGTGGCTAGTAACTTCCGAAGGAGAGACTTGCACTTAAGAAGTTATCTTGAGGAGTTCGGCATGGATATAAATAGAGGCAAGGTTCGACAACGTCGCTACGATTGATGTCTTTCTCATTACAGGTCATCCGTAAGGTACACCTAACATAAATTTACTTTCCGTAAAAATTTAATTATGCGATCATGTTTGACATGTTGTATCCTTGTATGCGTGTCATGCGTGTGATTTAATAATTTAGGAATTATTATTGTTTTATTTTTCACTGCGCATGTTTACGAAACGTGTTTTAGCACACACCGCATCGGACATATCCCAACAAGAACCCCACTTTTTGTCGCGAACTTCTTCTCTTAATTGATTACCTAATCGATTGAGAAACCTACAATTTGTCGCTAAGAAATGCTCCCAATCAATTACACGAATTCAATTGATCACCTGATCGATTCAGAAGCTCACTATTTATCGCAAACTTCTTCTCTCAATCGATTACGTGACTTCAATCAATCACCCAATCGATCATCCGATCGATTCAGAAGTCCACTGTTTGTCGCGAACTTCTTTTCTCAATCGATTACCTAATCTATTGGGAAACCTACTATTTGTTGCTAAGAAACGCTCTCAATCGATCACCTGATCGATTGGCATAGTCCTTGATCGATTACCCAATCAATTCAACTCCTTTCTGTTTCGTGAAGAAAAGCTCACAATCAATCACTTAATCGATTACCCAATCGATCCAGACACCTTCTATTTCACGAAGAGAGGCTCCCAATCGATCACCTAATCGATTGGCTTTATCCCAATCGATTATCTAATTGATTATCCAACCCTAACTTGTTTAATCCAAGTCTAGGGTTTCCTTGCCCAACCTCTGGTCAACCGTGACCTGTTGAGACTTCTTCACCAAGTGTTCAGTTAATCTTTTGATTCACTTAGAGTTTCTCTTGTGCCAACTTCCCATTGAACTTTCAATCACCAAGTGTGATCCTTCTTAATCTACTTGGTTTGTCCTTTTGCCTAACCGTAGTTAGGGCTTTCCTTTTGCCAGCGTGCGATCCTCCTTGATTCACTTAGACTTTCTTTTGCCTAACCTTAGTTAGGTATTTCCTTTGCCAACGTGTTATTCTTCCTGACCCACTTGGACTTTCCTTTGCCTAACTGCAATTAGGATTTTCCTTTAATTTGTCAACGTGCAATCATTTCTGACCCACTTGGACTTTCTTTTACCTAGTTGCAGTTAAGCCTTTCCTTTACCAACGTGCAATCCTCCTTAATCCACTTGGACTTTTCTTTATCTACATCATCAAGTATCCAACCAACCTTGACCTACTCAACCTTTTTTTCACATATTGTCCAAATATCAATACTCACATTTGAACCCACTCGAGCTTAATCAATCTTAATCGAGAACGATTATACCAACAATTACCATCTAACAGTTTCATCTGAAATTAACTGATAGTTCTAGAGAATTTAGAATCATTTCAATCAAAATTAATATATTCGTGAAAGTCTGATATATTCATACCCTAAATGTGATAACATAAATTGAAATCAATTAATTTTCAAAAGCTTACAAAGGGTTGTTCAAAGACATGGCAACGCATTTACTATGCAGCCCCACGTACGTGATTATTTCGTGAGAAGGAGTATAATGGAAATCTACTAAGTATTTTTGAAACTACAAAACTTAGATATGTGAAATGGATAATATTGAAATGTTCCTATGCGATTCAATAGCACACTGTTATTCATGAGTTTAAGAGATGAATACAAAAACTATTCTATAAAATACAAGAGAACCCTTTATATATGCGAGCCAATGTTGATACAGTTTAATATGAAATTTATTTTAGCAAATATTTGACAAGATATTTTAATGAGACAAAGAGATAAATTAAATATTTTCTTAGTTCAAGGGATGAATGAGAACACAAATTGGACTCTTGTCTTTTTTGTGTGTAGCGTAAGCTTTTAATCTACTTATTGGTGGATAAAATTGAAGACAAGGACATGAGAGGCTCTTCTCTAGCCATTTCCCTCCATATCTTTTTTTTTTTCTTTTGTTTTCTTTCAAAAGTTTACTTTGATTATATTCCTTTGTCGTTGTCGTCGTCTGTCTTCATCTTCTTCTTCTAGCGGCGTGTGCAATGCACAAAAGAAACTCCAACTCACCTTCCTTCCACACCTATAAATCCACCCAAACACTCTCTCAAGAACACGCACAACAACTTCTCCCCTCTAATCTCTCTTGCTCAATCCCCCTCCTTCACCATGTCGACCTGCGACAACTGTGACTGCACCGATAAGTCCCAGTGTGTGTAAGTACTTTTATATAATATTGTTTTTATTATATTATCGATCTTTAAAAATATATATATATATTCTATTTTATTATTATTAATCAAGTCTTCTTTGTTACGCTGATTTATAGGAAAAAGAGGAATAACTACACAATTGATATCATCGAGACTGAGAAGAGGTATTACACTAAACTTTTAAATTCTAAACTCTAAAGTGAACCCTGAAAACATAAAGTGACCCTTTCTGATTGGTTACGTGGGGTTTGATGGCGCAGCTACTTGGACGAGGTTGTGCACGGTGGTGTGGTAGCTGCTGAGGCTGAGCACGGCGGGCAGTGCAAGTGCGGCACGGCCTGCGCTTGTGTTGACTGCCAATGCGGCAAATGATCAAACACCTTCAGGGCTGCTGCTTGTGCTTGAAATAAATAATTAGAGTTGAGGTTTATGAACTTCAGCGGTGTGTTACTTGTGTGCTAATTAAGGTGTGATTATGATTATGATCTGCATAATCTACCTCTGTATTAGCTAAACCCTGTTATCCATCTGAAATATATAGTTTGTTTTTATATATAATGATTAGCTCTGCTCCTTCAAAAGTGATATTTAATTAATTAAGATCTTACGATTTAATTAGAGTATTTTGAAATTATATTTGTCATATTAAATTTATGACTTTTAACATATAATATTAATATAAATATTTTAGACAATATTACCTACATGAAGCATGAATAAAAATTATTCATATTAGATAGTTGAAGTTAGTTTGGATTGTGATTTGTTTAATGAATTCATTAAAAATTATAAGAATATGATGAGATTGATCTAAAATAATCCTGGAAGGTTTAAGATTTTAATTTATAAATTATCCATGATTATAATTCAGAAAAGTTTCTCTTGGTATACATGAATTATGCTTGTATGACACACACAGTTACATTACACTCACTTTGCATGAGAATCTAAAATAATTTCATATTTTTAAATTTTAAACATTATGTATTATTATTTAATAAACTATTGAATTGATCTATTATTTAATATTCTGGAGGTCGAAATATGTATAAATTATATTCTAGGTCGTCAAACTATTATAAAAAAATCATATGATTCGGTCTAAAATTGAATATAGCATTTGAGTTTTCTTTTATTTACATTTCCCCTATTTATTTTTTATAATTTTTAAAAGTTTTATCGTTTTCAACCGTTTTATTTTAAAGAAAAAATTATATATATATATATATATATATATATATATATATATATATATATATATATATATATATATACACCACAGATTTAATATACTAAGCGACACTTTGTGTGTAACCATATACGACGCGTATACGTGGCAATGCCAACTTGATTTCTTTGGAAAAAAATATTCGTTTTACTCTCTCTCCGCTTCCGCTTTTATTCAAAACAACAGCATAGGAATTTTCCTCAAATTCTAAATTTCCCTGGCCGCTCACTCTCACTCTTGCCTCTTCCTTCATCGCCGGCTTCCATCGCAACTGACTGAAGTTCCCCAAACTGCGTGTTGAACACAAAGGCGACGCTGATGTAAAAGCCTCTCTTTTTCCATTCTCGATCGTAAGTCTTTCCCCTCCACTGTCTGTTATTCAGTTGTGTACAATTTTTTTTTTGCATCATATATATATCCTACCAAGCACAAGCCCTAACTACTATGTTGTCAGTTTTCTGCTTATATAATTTGCAGGTAACTTGCCAAACATCATTTCCATCTGCATTTTATAACCAATGGTAAATCATTTCATTGTAAGTTGTAATTCCCTATCGTGATCCTAAAGGAATATTAGAAGGAAGGAAGGATTTATGCTACAATGTGTAAGGTTGACGCCTGCTACAAATGCCTGCAGTCACTTGGGCAGTTAGCTACTATAAGTTGTAGCAGCTACATCGACAGGTAACTACTACACCTTATAGTAGCTAACTGTCCATGTAGCTGCTACAATATGTAGCAGCTACTTGGTAAGTTATTTTTGTAGCAGCTATATTTTCTAGCAGATATTATCCCTACAAATATTTTTATTATGTATATCAACTTGGTAAAAAATTATTTAAAATTATTTTTTCTACTGCAACCCCTTTGCTTTGCTGCTATACGTTGTAGCAGCTACTTTGACAATTAACTGCTACACCTTATAACAACTAACTTGGAATGTTAGCTGCTACAACGTTGTAGCAACTACTTCCGCAGTGATAGCTATTATAACATTGTAGCAATTACGTTCCAGAGTGGAAGTAGCTAAATCGACGGTTAGCTACTACAATATGTTAACAACTACTTGGAATGATAGCTGCTACAACTTTGTAGCAACTATCACTGTGGAATTAGCTGCTACACCTTATAGCAGATAACTTGGAATGTTAGCTGTTACGACGTAGTAGCAACTACTTCCACTGTGGAAGTAGTCGCTACACCATTGTAGCAGCTAACTTGGAATGCTAGTTGCTACAATGTTGTAGCAACTGTTTCTTCGTTTACGCTCAACAAGATGTGACTCTACATTTTTCAAGCAATAATAAATCAGATCAATCTCAGTTTTTTATTCAGATCAATTTAATGAGCTTCTACACATTGTATTAGTTAATGTATAAATAGTTTGAAGCTGCTACACGTTGTAGCAGGTGTAAAAGGCCCCCTTTGTCCATTCTAGATCGTAAGCCTTTCCCCTCCACTATCTGTTATTCAGCTGTGTACAATTTTTTTTATACCATATATATATCCTACCAAGCACAAGCCCTAGCTGCTATGCTATCAGTTTTTTGCTTATATAATTTGCAGATAACTTGCCAAACATTATTTCCATCTGCATTTCATAACCAATGGTAAATCATTTCATTGTAAGTTGTAATTCCCGACCGTGATCCTAAAGGAATATTAGAAGGAAGGATTTATGCTATAACGTGCAAGGCCGACGCCTGCTACAAACACCTGTAGCCACTTGGACAGTTAGCTGCTACAAGTTGTAGCAGCTACTTCAACAGGTAACTACTACACCTTGTAATAGCTAACTGTCATTGTAGCTGCTACAAGGTGTAGCAGCCACTTAGTAAGTTGTTTTTGTAGCAGCTACATTTTCTAGCAGATATTACTCCTAAAAATATTTTGATAAAAAATTATTTAAAATTATTTTTTCTGCTGCAGCGCCTTTACTTTGTTGTTACACGTTGTAGCAACTACTTCAACAATTAACTGCTACACCTTGTAGCAGCTAACTTGGAATGTTAGTTGCTACAACATTGTAGCAGCTACTTCCATAGTGATAGCTACTACAACATTATAGCAATTACGTTCCAGAGTGGAAGTACCTAAATCGACGGTTAGCTACTATAATATTGTAGCAGTTACTTAGAATGATAGCTGCTACAACGTTGTAGCAGCTATCACTGTGGAAGTAGCTACTACACATTATAGTAGCTAACTTGGAATTTAGCTGCTACAACATAAAGTAGCTACTATAGAATAATTGCTACACGTTGTAGCAGCTAATCGGCAGTAGCTGCTACAACGTGTAGCAGCTTATCGGTAGTAGCTGCTAAAGGGGACAAATAAATGATGGATTACAACATGTAGCAGCTTATCGACAGTAACTGCTACACGTTCTAGCAGATAGTCAGTTGTTGCTGCTACAACTTGTAGTAGCTACTGTTGCATGTTGTAGCAGCTAGTCAGCAGTTGCTTCAACACCGTGTATATATTACTCCCCTCATAATTGTTAAATCGTGAAAGTGATAGACTAATTACCCTTTTGTCCACCCTTCCACGACCATGACCACTACTAACCCATACTAAGTTTGAGAGTAGCCACCGTCGCTTCGTCTATCAACCTCACTACGACGTCTAGTTTCCTCCTTTGAATATGTGTCCCTATCGTAAGTTATTTTAATTTGACTCTTCACCTAGGAATTAGGGTTGACTTTTAGGGTTTATATGGTTTTGAATCGACTCCTAGAATAGCGTAGTTACCTCTACGAGCATTTAAATATTTCCTCTATATTATATTTTCTACTAATGTATCTTCATGTACAATTGAAATTTTTAAATTTATTTTGAGTGAAATATGTCATTCTCTAGTAATGGAAAAAAACCTGTGATGCTAATCAGCTAGCTATACATTCCCCAAGTTGTTGAAGATTGAAACCCATGAATTGGGATAGAATTTGCATCATTGGAGGAGGTATATTCGTTCTGTAACCAATATGCACGTGAAGCCAGATTTAGTACAAGATTAGGCAACATCAAGAAAAATTAGAGGGCAAATGAAGTTGGAGTTGGATGAAAATAATTTGTATGCTTTAAAGGACATACAAATGATAAACGAAAAAAAGAAGCACAAGTTGACAGTATAAAGGAAAGAGAACAAGATGCATCTTTGACTGGTGAGGAGACAAATTTCTTGGATGAACAATTCGATTGTATATACAGTAAAATTTAAGAGATGAACATTAGCAGAAAATGTGGCAATCAAAGTCAAAGGAAGAAAGCCATCGATGGGGCCCCCTCTATTGTTGATCTTCTTTAGTAAGGGCAAAGGGCTATGCGAAAAGATTAAAATCTTCAAAAGAGACGTCTACCTCAAAGTTCAGGCTATGTCGTGGATGCGATCACCGAGGTGTCTCACACGACAAGCGCAACTGTCCATTATTGTAACAAGGGTATGTGTCCATTAATTATGCATTTGTAGTACAATTTTATTCTTGAATCAATGATTTTTATCCGTTAATAATAAATTTGATGATGAGTCGATTGTTAGATCAATTGCTACAGAGAAAGATAATACCAACAATGACGAATCATATGAAGAAGATTTGACATCTATAGCTGGTATTTTAAAAGTTTTATTTAGCTATATTACTGAATCCTAATAAATTTTGACTTATAATTATCTATGTTATTGTAGGTTCTAACAACTTTCCCTTTGAGTTATGAGGCTAGGTTGACCAAACTCTCGATGAGCGGTTATTACTTATTACACTATAATTCCATTAATAATCTGAGATGTATTACATAAAGCCTAACTTTTTGTTATAATAAATTCATTTTTCCATTGAACTTGCTTTCATCACCATCCCTCTTTCTTCCATTAATTAATTGATGGGTCTGAGGATCTCCATAAATTAAATACTTTCAAATTATATAAATGACCATTGAATTATTAATAGAGATTAAGGCTTGTTAGCTACATCCGCAGTAGCTGCTACACTTTGTAGCATATCACGTCTCTAGAGTTGTCAGACGGGCCAACCTGTGGCGGGGTGGGTTGGCCCGTTGTGTACTAACCATTTGGCGGGGCGGGGCGGGCCAACCCGCCAACTTGGCGGGTTGAGAAATTTCCAACCCAACCCATTCTAAGGCGGGTTGCAGGTTTGGCGGGCCAACCCGCGGGCCCATCAAAAATTTTTAAAAAAAATTTAAAAATATTTCATATCTTCAACATTTTACTTCGAAAAAGTTTTCTACAATTAAATATATATATAAACATGTATTTTAAATATAAATGAACACAAACGAGTACTTATGTGGGATGAAAAGTACTATTTTTATTTCAAAATTATAATAAAGAAAGATAATAAATTGGCCTAAAACTTAGCTTACATGTGTTTTTCAACCCGCGGGCCGACCCGCGCGGGTCACGGGCCTAGGTGGGTCGACCCACGACGGACTTGGGTTGATAATATTCCAACCCAACCCGCTTAAATTGTTTGGCGGGGCGGGCCAATCCGACGGGCCCAACCCAAATTGACGGCTCTACATGTCTCTGAAGTAACTTCTATAATTTGTAGCAGCTAATCCGCACTAACTGCTACAGAGTGTAGCAGCTAATCTTCAGAAGCTGCTACACTTTGTAGTAGTTACTCTTGAGAAGCTGCTAAAATTTGTTTTCTCTCTAATCCACACTAACTGCTATAGAGTGTAGTAGCTACTCTTGAGAAGCTGCTACAGGTTGTAGCAGATCACTTTATTACTAGATCTTGATAAATTTTGGCTTATAATTATCTTTGTAGTTTCAGTTTCTAACAACATAACTGATATGCGTAGATATTATGATCGTTTATACATTTTTTAATACACATTCACTTGCTTTATTTGTATATATTCTTTGTACGATCATCTCTCTTATCGTCTATTTAGTATTTATTACTATTTTGTTGGAGATCTACTCTTTGTTTGGTTTTATATTGACAAGGACAACTTTTGGAGCGAAAACGGCGATTGTCGATGCACCAGAGCAAAGCAGAGCACAGTCGTGCAACCCTGCACGGTCGTGTGGCCATTCCAGACAGAGAGCAGAGCATGGCCGTGCCTCATAACCAGCAGCCAAGAACCACACAACTGTGTGAACCTCACACGGTCGTGCCTTACAACTAGCATCCAAGAACCACACGGCCGTGTGAAACTCACACGGTCGTGAATTGCATCCCTAGCCAAAGCAAGACACTATCGTGCAGATGTGGCACGGCCGTGTCACTTAACCCAAAGAGAAGAAGAGCTTGGTCGTGCGGATCTCGCACGGCCATGGCATGGGTCATGCGGCGCCCGTGCCCTAGCCTATATAAAGGCTTTTAACTCTTCTCGTTTGGGGGGAGGCGAGACATCAGAAGAGATTTACCTTGGTGTCGTTCCACGCTATCCTGGACTTCCGTTCGACGATCCAAGATCACCTTCATCACCGCATCAACTCCAGAAGCAAAGGGTTGGATATGAAGATTACTCAACGTTATTGGATAAGCATTTCTTCTCTTTCTCTTTTCTCGTTTGGGGATTGTATGCTTAATTATATTATATCTTCAGGTTTTTCTCCTACGACTATGGAGTAGATCCTTTGTTCTAGGATCAGGGAGTAGTTGTGGATAGAGTTTGATGTAAGACTCATGTTTATGCCTTTACTCGTTGGATGATTTCGCTTACCTTATTTCTATTTGATATGCATGAGACTTGTTGCCTTGTCATATTAGTTGATTGTGTAGAAATTGCTAATTTCATAAAGAGAGGATCTTAGATCGTATACCTGAGGGGCCCTAGTGACAGGGGTAACCCGTTCACGAGCATCTAAGATACTCCCTTGGAAGGAGAGGCAACTTTTCCACAAGAAAGTAAGAGACCAAACCAAACTTCTATCTTTATCCCTAATGATACCGATTGGATTTGTATTCTTGTGATCTACCGAGGTGTCCTAGTGACAGGGGTTAATCGTAACAGGATTTCACAGGGATCTTCTCTGTTTAGTGCTTAAGGATAGTAGCTTTAACTTCTGACGAATGCACGTTGATTAACAATGAGGAAAAGATAGAACATGATACATCAGGTTCCACCACAACGAACCCGAACTCCTAGAACTCTTCCCAAGTCAAGTTAACCTTTCTCTCTTTTGCTAGTTCTCACATCTACTTCCTCATTTCCTTTCTTCCTAAGAAATAGTTAACTTACAACCAACTATAGTTTAGCTAATTCTACGTGAACAATCACTAGTGCTTATAACCAGTGCTCGTGGGATCAATAATCTTTTATTACTGACTACGTATCCGTTCACTTGTAGAAGTGTAACAATGACCTTTGAGTTATAAAACTAGGTTTACCAAACTCTCGGCGAGCAATTAATAGAATGACCGAATGAACTTGACAAACTTGTTGGTTATTACAGATCGCTTTAACAAACTTCTGTGATACTGTTAATAATAGACAAAAAGTGACATTTTGTATGTAGAGTGGCGTATATATTGCTGGTGCGGGAAGCATCCGACGATTGAACCTATGTTTTGATTATGTCAAAGGGTTCAAAGCTAAGGTGTTTTGTTATCTAACATGTTGAATGAGTGTTTCAGGAAAGTCCTAACTGCGGTTAGGCAGGTGAAAACCCTAGGTCCTAGGGGGTGGTAACCCTAGGTGGAGAAAAGTCCTAACTACGGTTAGGCAAAGGGAAAACCCTAGGGGGCGGTAACCCTATGTCATAGGGGGTGGTAACCCTATGTGAAAAGTCTTGGCGGGTCGAGTGCTTCAGGCAAAACTCCTAGGGGGGAGGGGGTAACCCAAGGTGGAAAGTCCTGGTGTCGCGAACCAAGTGAAAGACTGGACCAGCCGGGAAGCGGAAGTCCAGCAGAAAGTCAGGAAGCATCGAGCACCGAGCAAAAGTCCAGTCGATATAGAGGATCGTACTGGCATCAGGTAAATCTCCTGAGTGGAGTAGGTGAGGGCGCGTTCCCCGTAGAGGGAACAGTAGGCGTCGGGTCGACCTAGGGTTTCCGGTTGGAAATCCGAAGTCAGACCCGGACAGTCTGGAGACTGTCACTATATTCTGTTATCATATTAATGTTGTTTTGTGCTAACTTTGTGTTGCGGGGTATGTGTTTAGGACTAACACTTTTGCAGGAGCAAAGGAGCACAAGCTTACCTCGGATGAACAGTATCCGAGGCGCCTCCATGGAGCTTGGAGGCGCCTCGGGTGCAAAAAATGAGCTGGCTGCGAAGCAGGCTTGGAGGCGCCTTGAAGGAGGCTCAATGCGCCTTGGACCGGTGGATGAAGGCGCCTTGAGGAAGCATGAAGGCGCCTTGAACCTGATAAGGTTCGACCAGTTCAGCCCTTATCGCAGCGTGTGTCTCGGCCAGCATGGAGGCGCCTTGGATGGCTTTCAAGGCGCCTTGAACACCCTTTATAAGAGGGTTTCAACCAGCAGCTCAGTATAACAAACTCCAAGCAATCCTTACACTACAAGCTGCTCAAGAAACATCCTGAAGTGCTGTTACAAGCCCCTGACAACCCGGAGCTTTAGATTCTGCTACTTTATTGTTGTCGGTATAATTTGTTTTAGTGCTTTCAATTGTAATATCTTATTGTAGATTTTGACGAGCTTATAGTTGTTGCCCACGGAAAGCGGTCAAGGATCGCGGGCCTTCAAGTAGGAGTCGATCTAGGCTCCGAACGAAGTAAATCCTCTTGTTCTTTCTGCTTGTCTTTCTTTATTCCGCTGCGTGTTTTAACTCCGATAGTTTTACGATTCCGAACCGAATGAAATAGCCGCGAGCGCTATTCACCCCCCCTCTAGCGTTTCTCGATCCAACAATTGGTATCAGAGCGGGGTCGCTTACAATAGGTGAAACCACCATTCGAGCAATTTTTTTGTGGCATTTTCGTCTGTTTAGGCTAACGAAATATCGCATTTAGCAAATTTTGAAATAATATTTTTTATATTATTTTAATAATATTTTTTATTATTTTTTCTCTCAAAATTTGTAAATTATTATTTCTATCTTTATTCTGTACTACTAATCCAAGACCAAGTCTTGGAACAAGCCTTCTTGTTTCTTTGTGTGCAAGATTTATTTCTCAAATGGCCCATCAAGAAGGCTACAGCACTGCTCGTCCCCCGCTCTTCTCTGGTGAAGACTTCGACTATTGGAAGTGCCGAATGGAGTCTTTTCTCCAGGCCCAGTTCAACATATGGATGATGGTCAAGACTGGATTCGAACTACCAACTGACGAAACCGGCAAACCAACACCATGCGAGAACTGGGATCCTATCCTAATCAAGAAAGTAGAGGTCAACGTCAAAGCAACCTACACCCTACACTCCGGACTAACAAATTCAGAGCTTGATCGAGTTAGAAAGTTCTCAAGTGCGAAGGAGTTATGGGAGAAGCTGATTGAGCTTCACGAAGGTATTTCTAATACGAAAATAGGTAAGCATGTTTTAATTAACGAATTATTTGAGCAGACTAATACTACTCCGGCCGAGAAAGGTGTTGCGTCATTTGCAGGTACAAGCAAGACGAAGAAAGTGTTAAAGGCAACATGGTCCGAGTCATCAGATGAATCTGAATCCGATGAAGAAGAACATGCAAGCCTCCTCGCTCTACCAGTACTAGCACATGTTGCCGAAACCGAGTCCGAGCTTGAATCCGAAACCGAGAACGAATCAGACACCGAGTCCGAGCGAAGCCGCGGATCCGTATCCGTTTTCGAAGGACCCAAACCCACTGTAAGTTCTATAATGTCTAGTATTAACCTAGATAATTCGGAAAACTTAATTCCTTACTTGCTTAAGAAGTTGGTCAAATCTAACGTCCGGGTCAAGTCACTTCTAAAGGAGGTAACAGCCCTTAAAGAAGTGAATAACTCAAGTCCCTTAACTGAGTCAATTCAAATTGGAAGTTCAACTCAAGTCCAACAACTTGAGGAAGAAAATTCCAATTTGAAAACTCAAGTTAAATAACTCAATGACACGTTGGAACGGTTCACCTTGGGTTCCAAGAATCTGGATCTGATTCTTGGAAAACAGTGAGCCGTTTACAACAAATCCGAACTTGGATTTAAAACTAAAAGAAAATACAAATCGTATTTATCATTAGTAAATAGAAATAATAGAAAGGTAGTCCAAGCATGGGTACCTAAGTCCAACTTGGTCAATCAAGTTGGACTTGGTCAATATTGGATCCCCAAGGATCAAATACACTACCTCGA
The DNA here is from genome assembly GCF_018446385.1 of Zingiber officinale. Lineage (NCBI taxonomy): Eukaryota > Viridiplantae > Streptophyta > Magnoliopsida > Zingiberales > Zingiberaceae > Zingiber > Zingiber officinale. Next base: position 141,195,549 of record NC_055990.1, on the reverse strand, counting down.
TAGACCATATCGAGGCTATGATCCAGGGGGAGCAAAAAGAAAGACGATATTAATAAAACGAACATAATTCAAAATTAAATTAAAAAATTCAAAATTCAAAATTCAAAATGCAATTAAAAATTCAAAATTCAATTAAAAATTCAATTAAAAATTCAAAATTAAATTACAAATTCAATTAAAAATTTAAAATTAAATTCAAAATTCAAAATTAAATTAAAAATAAAAAATTCAAAATTAAATTAAAATTTTGAAATTAAATTTAAAATTCAAAATTAAATAAAAAATAAAAAATTCAAAATTAAATTAAAATTTTGAAATTAAATTTAAAATTCAAAATTAAATTCAAAATTCAAAATTAAATTCAAAATTCAAAATTCAATTAAAATTTTGAAATTAAATTAAAATTCAAAATTCAAAATTCAATTAAAAATTAGAAATTAAATTATTAAAAATTCAAAATTTGAAATTAAATTAAAAATTCAAAATTCAATTAAGAATTTGAAATTAATTCAAAATTAAAAGTAAAATTCAACTTAAATCAAATAAAAATAGAAGGAGGATCCATAATAGCTGGCACCTCCGAAATTAATCTATCCGACTGGGTAACCGAACTTAATCTACCCGACAGGTAAACGAACTTTACCTACCCGGCAGGGTAAATAGGGTTAGATTAAAAGGGGCTAGGTTTAACTTGACCCACGGTACTGGTGAAGTATTGGATGATAGTACGTTGGGGAAACTTAGTCATCGCATGTCTAGGAAGATATGGCTTCGACTTGGTTCATTTAGCTAAGTGGAACTGACCGAAGCTACCCTTTATGGATCCTAACCAGTTAGACCAAGGTTTTGTATTAAGTTCAATGGGTAGGACTATTTGGAAAACCTCGAATGTATGGTTACTTTAATGATGTCCTTGTGACTCACCATAGCCTAGAAGTTTATCCAAAGAATGCCTACTTGTTGAACCCAAAGCTAAACCCGAATCTAACACAAAGTTAAGTCAAACCCTAAAATTTAATCATAATTCATCTCACAAAAATTATAAGATTCCCTGATTGAAAATTTAGATCAGGTGAGATGACTAAGTAATTAAAATTAATTCAAAAATAAATTCATAATTAAAATTAATTCAAATTCAAATTAAATTCGTAATTAATATTATTTTTTCAAATCAAATTAACTAAAAATTCTTTGAAAAATCTTTTAAAAAACATTTTAAAAATCCTTTTTAAAAATCCCTTTAAAAATCCTTTTAAAAATTATTTCAAAATTATTTTAAAAATTCTTTTAAAAATTCTTTTAAAAATTCTTTTAAAAATCCTTTTAAAAATTATTTCAAAATCCTTTTAAAAATTATTTAAAAATCTTTTTAAAAATTATTTCAAAATCCTTTTAAAAATTATTTCAAAATCCTTTTAAAAATTATTTCAAAATCCTTTTAAAAATTATTTTAAAAAATCCTTTAAAAAATTCTTTTAAAAATCCTTTTAAAAAATTCTTTTAAAAATTATTTCAAAATCCTTTTAAAAATTATGTCAAAATCCTTTTAAAAATTATTTCAAAATCCTTTTAAAAATTCTTTTAAAAATCTTTTAAAAATCATTTTAAAAATCTTTTAAAACTTAATTACAAAATTATTTGAAAAATCTTTTAAAAAATATTTTTAAAATCTTTTAAAACTTAATTTCAAAATTATTTGAAAAATATTTTAAAAATCATTTTAAAAATCTTTTAAAACTTAATTTCAAAATTATTTGAAAAATATTTTAAAAAACATTTTAAAAATCCTATTAAAAAATCCTTTTAAAAATCCTTTTAAAAATTATTTTAAAATATTTTTAAAAATTATTTCAAAACCCTTTAAAAATTATTTCAAAATCCTTTTAAAAATTATATCAAAATCCTTTTAAAAATTATTTCAAAATCCTTTTAAAAATTATTTCAAAATCCTTTTAAAAATTATTTTAAAATCCTTTTAAAAATTATTTCAAAATCCTTTTAAAAATTATTTTAAAATCCTTTTAAAAATTATTTCAAAATCCTTTTAAAAATTATTTATAAATATTTTAAAAATTAATTTCAAAATTATTTAAAAATCCTTTAAAAATCATTTTTAATCTTTTAAAACTTAATTTCAAAATTATTTTAAAAATCATTTAAAAACTATTTTGAAAGTCATTTTTTAAAATTCTTTGAAAATTAGTTTGAAATATCATTTCAAACTTCTTTAAAAATTCAAAATTCGTTGAAAAAATTATTTGAAAACCATTTCAAATTAATTTCAAAACCTTTGAAAAAATTAATTTCAAAATTACTTAAAACAGTTAATTAATTTCAAAATATTATTCAATTAATTTCAAAATCTTAATCTGTTTAAAGGGGTCTAAAAATCTTTAATTCTCAAATCATATTATCAAATTATGATTGCAAAGGTTACCTCCAATTAATTTTTAATATATTCTCGAAAGTTTAATATTTACTCATTTGAAATTCAAACTTATATTTTCAATATCTTTATTGACAAAGTTAACTTTATCTCACACTCAGAATATAAAAGACCTATTATATTTTATACATTCTTGGACTCTAGAACCCTAGGGATTCATTTTTGCATTAATTAAGGGGGAGTGAGCGGAGTCAAGATACTTATCAAGTAACTTTCGAAAAGCTTTTCAAATTTAACTTAGTATTAAATGGTCTTTCAAAACTATCTCAAATTTGGTTATATTTTTGTTAAAATCGTTTTCTAATTTAAAAAGTTCACTATATACTTCTTTCAAGAAGTTTTTTACAGTTAACTAAATATTTTTTCGAAAGCTTTTCAAATTTAATTAAGTATCTTTCGAACAACTTTAACTAAGTTTTCTTCAAAACTATTTCAAATTTGACTAAGTTTTCTTTGAAAAATCAAGTTAAAATACTTTTGAAAATATTTTGACTATGTTATCTATCCTTAACTTAAGTATTTTTCAAGCTTAATCAAGTTTTCCTTAAACTAAAATTATGTTCTAGACTTAGCTATCTAGCAAAGTGCTTTTTCAACACAATCATTTTAAAAGCTAAAAATATAGCTAAGTTGATTTTTTTTTTGAAAAATATGTGCTACTCTTCAGGGGGAGTTTAAAATCGAATATTTGTTTTTTTTTATTTTCCTAGTATTCTTTTTGATTTATGTCAAAGGGGGAGAGAGAAAAGTTAAGTAAATTAAGAGTAAACTTAAACATAATCAAAGGGGAAGCAAAAAGTTTTTTTTGCTCATGTTTAAGTTTTTGTACTTTGTTATGGTCATGTTTAAGTTTCTGTACTTACTGTCATATTTTTTACTTAACTTTGAACCGTGTTGCCATAATCAAAAAGGGGGAGATTGTTGGTGTGGGAAACATTCGACGATCGAACCTATGTTTTGATTATGTCAAAGGGTTCAAAGTTAAGGTGTTTTGTTATCTAACATGTTGAATGAGTGTTTCAGGAAAGTCCTAACTGCGGTTAGGCAGGTGAAAACCCTAGGGGGTGGTAACCCTAGGTCCTAGGGGGTGGTAACCCTAGGTGGAGAAAAGTCCTAGCTGCGATTAGGCAAAGGGAAAACCCTAGGGGCCGGTAACCCTAGGTCATAGGGGGTGGTAACCCTATGTGGAAAGTCTTGGCGGGTCGAGTGCTTCAGGCAAAAGTCTTAGGGGGGTAACCCTAGGTGGAAAGTCCTGGTGTCGCGAACCAAGTGAAAGACTGGACCAGCCGGGAAGCGAAAGTCCAGCAGAAAGTCCGGAAGCATCGAGCACCGAGCAAAAGTCCAGTCGATCTGGAGGATCATACTGGCATCAGGTAAATCTCCTGAGTGGAGTAGGTGAGGACGCGTTCCCCGTAGAGGGAACAATAGGCGTCGGGTCGACTTAGGGTTTCCGATTGAAAATCCGAAGTCAGACCCGGACAGTCCGGAGACTGTCACTATATTCTGTTATCATATTTACTATTGTTTTGTGCTAACTTTGTGTTGCAAGGTATGTGTTTAGGACTAACGCTTTTGCAGGAGCAAAGGAGCACAAGCTTACCTCGGATGAACAGTGTCCGAGGCGCCTCCATGGAGCTTGGAGGTGCCTCGGGTGCAAAAGATGAGCTGGCTGCGAAGCAGGCTTGGAGGCGCCTTGAAGGAGGCTCAAGGCGCCTTGGACCGGTGGATGAAGGCGCCTTGAGGAAGCATGAAGGCGCCTTGAACCTGATAAGGTTCGACCAGTTCAGCCCTTATCGCAGCGTGTGTCTCAGCCAGCATGGAGGCGCCTTGGATGGCTTTCAAGGCGCCTTGAACACCCTTTATAAGAGGGTTTCGACCAGCAGCTCAGTATAACGAACTCCAAGCAATCCTTACGCTACAAGCTGCTCGAGAAACATCCTGAAGTGCTGTTACAAGCCCCCGACAACCCGGAGTTTCAGATTCTGCTACTTTATTGTTGTCGGTATAATTTGTTTTAGTGCTTTCAATTGTAATCTCTTATTGTAGATTTTTACGAGCTTATAGTTGTTGCCCACGGAAAGTGGTCAAGGATCGCGGGCCTTCGAGTAGGAGTCGATCTAGGCTCCGAACGAAGTAAATCCTCTTGTTCTTTCTGCTTGTCTTTCTTTATTCCGCTGCGTATTTTAACTCCGATAGTTTTACGATTCTAAACCGAACGAAATAGCCGCGAGCGCTATTCACCCCTCCCCCCCTAGCGCTTCTTGATCCAACATATATATACTCCCTTGGCTATAAAAAGAGAAAGTATTAAAATAGAGAAATAATAAACATTTTCATTCCTGTTCTATTCTTAAGGCTTCCTCTTTTGATCTTTTACACAAGGCAAGATTTATTCAAACCGTCACCTCTTTCCTAAAATAACTAGGATTGGTAGAATTTCTCATTCTACTCATATTTTTACGCTATTATTCTATTAATAATCTGAGATGTCTTACATAATACCTCCCTTTGTGTTGTAGCAGTTACGAATAGATAGCTGCTACAACATTAAGTCATTTGTTGTAGCAGTTACCAACCTGTAAATGCTATAACATCAACTTAATTATAATTAAATTTCATCGACCCTCCCGTTGCATTTAAAGTGTTATCTAGAAATCATGTTTCAGTTGCTACAAGAGTGTAGCAGCTACCACACACTAGCTACTACAACGTGGAACTCATGTTCATTGTTCATGAGTTTGATCATAACTCATGAGTCCACTTTAATTTACCGCATCATGATATCACAACATACCTAAGAAATAAAATAGGAATAATACATTTATTGTCAATACGGCAAAGATTACATCATAAGTGCAATATTATCAATTAAATATTACATCTCCTTTACATTGTAAGCATAATATTGAACAGTGTTCTAAACCCCCATGACTACTCACATTGTTCACATAATATTTTCCTTCTTCCCCGTGTCCTTTGGTCATGCTTGGGAAGTTTGCCGAGGCAAGAATCCTATGGTTATTCCATGAGGATTCCTAAGTGCATTCCCGAGGCTCTTTGTCGTGAACACAGGATTTTGGGCAAACTTCAACCACTCCATGAGCGGCCTAACCTCATCCACGTGCATCATCGGGGCTAGATGATGGTGTTCGCATTAAAGATATTCCTTTACAAATATGGAAGTTTACACTAGACCGTGAAAGGCAACATGACCGCTTTGTCATTCCCTCTTTGAGAGCAAGATACACTTGAAAATGTACACAAGATGCCATGAAAGAAATGATGAAGGTGGTGTCGGGAAAATGACGTCAATCTATTAATAAGCTACTCATTTACCTTTGGATGTGATCAAAGGTGCCTGCCTACCTTTGTTATATAGGAAAATAGAGGAGCTTACTATTCAATCTGGGAATAGTTGTATTCATCCGTCCACAATTGGGCTTCTGGCAAAACAGGGGTTTGAATTCTTCATGAGTCATGATTTATGACTAGTCATAAAGATGACAACTATAAGTGGTCATTGTATGGACCTCACGGATCAATAGGCTAGATGTGGTAGGTCGTCATTAATTAATTGGTGTGGCTACATAAATTTATTAATTTTAAATTATATAAGTGACCATTGAATTATTCATAGAGATTATAGATTGTTAGTTGCATCACCAGTAGCTGCTACACCTTATAGTAGCTCACATCTCTGGAGTAGTTGTTGCAAAGTGTAGAAGCTAATCCACAATAACTACTACACGTTGTAGTAGCTCACGTCTCTGGAGTAGCTGCTACAATGTATAGCAACTAATCTGTAGTAACTGCTACACAGTGTAGTGGCTACTCTTGAGAAGCTACTACACATTGTCGTAGCTTATGATGACTATCTGCTACAACGTGCTGTAGTAGCTGCTACAACGTGCTGTAGTAGCTGCTATAACGTGCTGTAGTAGCTGCTACAACGTGCTGCAGTAGCTTTTATAACATGCTGCAGTAGTTGCTACAACGTGTAGTAGCTTCTAACTATTTATACATTAACTGATAAAATGTGTAGAAGCTTATTTAATTGATTTAAATAAAAAATATAGATTGATACGATCTATTATTGATTGAAAATGCAGAGTCACATCTTGTTGAGTGTAACCGAAGAAAGAGTTGGAGACTATAGTTGGGTTTGATATACATGAATGGAATAATATTAATATTCTAAACAAAGATAATAACATAAGACAAACAAGAAGATCTTAAGCCAAAACGTTAATACAAACATTAATGTTATAATCATTTGATTTATAGCATTCTCTAATGCTACATTAACTTGGGATAGTTATCGTCACACTTGCATAAAATCAGTTTGATTGTTTTTCTCTCGTAGAAGGGTAGCATCGCTAGGGAGATGTTAGGCTGAACTTCATAAAGAATGATGTTTCACTCAGTCATTTGATTGATAGCATCCTCTAATGCTACATTAACTTGGGACAATTGTCGTCACAACTGCATAAGTTCAGTATGGTTCTTTTTATCTCAGAAAAGGGCAGCTTCCAACTCCTTCCTCGTCTGATTCCGTTGTTCTGTGAGAATACTAATATAGCCACAAACAACATGATGTTCCATGGCTAGACTAAGATACCTGTTAGGATTATTTTAGAAAATTCATAAATTCAAGTAAAAAAGATATATATAATAGAAGAAGAATGGATAATACAAACCGAAAAGAAGATGAGTTTACTGATAGAGATGGTCTTTCAAAGGCAGAAGATGTAGAGCTTGAATCCTCTTCAATAGGGGGTTCTTTAACACCACCCAGAGTGAGTTTCATTTTCCTGCTAAAGCAAGACATGTTCCTTGAACAACTATAATCAAACCACTCTATAAGAGAATGAAGGGCTAGGTAGCATGAAAGAGGGAGTTAGTTTGATAGACGATTTATAGGAAAATGATTTCTAATAACATTAACTCTTGATAAAGACAAGTCAAACGAAAGCGTCTTTCCAATACCTTAAAAATGGGTCATCAAATTACTCACTACAACTCATCAAAACCTGTGAAAAGATAATACAAATAGTAAAGACAAGGATAACCAATCGTCGGGCCTTGATTCCTTCCATGCACATAATGTATACTCTACAACAATAACTGCTACAATGTGTAGCAGTTAACTTTCCAAGTTGCCCTCCTAACAAAGTCAGATTTTCCCTACGTTCATGGGCTATGGTTTATAACAGGTATGAGTGGTCATTCTCTTGAAGTGACGGATCAATAAACTGGAGTAGGTAGGTCTCCATTAAAATATTAATTAATGTGTCGTCATATAATAATCGGTGTCAGCTAGCCGCTATAACCTATAGCAACGCATGTAGGTTATCTGCAATAACGTGGGGTAGCTATTTAAGGGAAGTTGCTACATAGTGTAGTAGCTTCTGTCGGATAGCTGCTACAAGGTGTTGCAACTACCTTATTGATAGCTGATACATGTTGTAGCAGTTACAACTTGAATCATAAAACATTAAAATGTATCCAACTTGCAAAGAATAATACTAGATATAAAAAATTAAAACCCATACAATTTTGTATTCAAAAAATTAAAATGTATTTATAACTAATTTGTTCAAAATCTAAAACATCGTAGAAGATTTAAGGTCAGAAAACCTATAAACACTACAACTTCAAATGTCATATCTATTCTTCATCACAAATTTGTAGAGAATATAACTATTGCTCTATCTCTTCCAATGCATCTTTGAGCATTCACTGTAATTTTTCAGTCCTCGTTAGTAAGTCTTTTCAAGTGTACACATTGTAGCAGCTAGTCTTGAGAAGCTGCTACACATTGTGTGGATTTATATATAACTCATTCGATGGTAAGTCTTTTCAAGTTAGCTACTTAGATGATACTAAATAGTTAATATACATTTATATTTGTATGGGTTTTAATTTTTTATATCCAGTATTATAGCTCATATATTTAGATATTAATAATTATTTCCTTTAGTTTAGATCTTCTCAGTTTTTTATCTAGATCAAATCAAGTAGCTTCTACATATTGTATTAGTTACTGTCTAAAATCTAAATAGCTAGAAATTGCTACATGTTGTAGCAGCTACTGCTACACGTTGTAATAGCTACTACCGCACATTGTAGTAGCTAGTACACAGAAGCTGCTACAACGTATAGCAGCTTCTCAAGAGTAGCTGCTACACTATGTAGTAGTTATTACGAATTAGCTGATACACATTGTAGCAGCTACTCCAAAGACGTGAGCTGCTATGACATGTAGCAGCTACTGTCGATGCAGCTAACAAACCCTAATCTCTATTAATAAATTAATGGTCACTTATATAATTTGAAACTAGTGAATTTATAGAGACACATCAATTTATTAATGGCGAATTCAAAATCTGGTCCATTGATCTGTGGTGTCGATAAAATGACCACTCATAACTGTCATAAATCTTATGACTAGTCATACCTGTCACAAATCATGACCCATGAATACTGGTAAAATCCTGCTTTGTTAGAAGGCCATTGTGAGCTTGTGAATACAACTATTGCCATATTGAATAGTATAGCGCCTCTATTTTCCTATATAAGAGGGAGACTCCTTTCATGTCATCCAAAGGTGAACGAGTAGCTTATTAATGGATTGACATTATTTTTTCGACACCGCCTTCATCATTTCTTACATGGCATCCACTGTAAATCTTGAAGTGTATCTTGCTCCCAAATCAGGAATAACAAAATGGTCGTGTTGCCTTCCACGGTCTAGTGTAAGCTTCCATATTCGTAAAGGAATATCTTTAATGCAAACACCAACTTCTACCCCCAATCAACGTACATTGATGAGGTTAGGCCGCTCATGGAGTGGTCTAAGTTTTCTCAAAACCCTCTGTGCGCGACAAAGAGCCTCCTCAGGAATGCCCTGAGGAATAAGTGGATTAGGGAGAGGATGCTCGCCTCGACGAACTTCTCCCAGCCACGACCAAAGGGCCTGAGGGAGATGGAAAATAATAGATGTTGTTTAGTGTTCAGAACACTATCTACATTGAACAAGGATGATCGTTCAAGGAGAACACTGGTGTATAGCGCCCCTAAAACGATAAACTTGTGTAGATGCTTCTATCCAGGTGTTATAAACACCTGGCTGCCGACCAATAAAGCTAAATATATTTTGCCTTGTATTAAATATATCACTTAGAATCGTGTATAAACAATACATATTATGAATAGAGGGAATTACAACTATATTGTGGAAGGTAACTTTCCAAGTAGCCGCTACAACGTGTAGCTGTTAACTTTCCAATTAACTGCTACATGTTGTAGTAGCTAACTATCAAAGTAGCTACTACAACGTGTAGTAGTTAGTTATTCTACGTTGTAGTATAAATCTTAATAATATCTTAGAATTAGAGATAATTACGTATTAAAATGATTTTAAATAAATTTTTACCAAATTATATACATAACGAAAATAGATGTTACAATGATATAGTAGACTAACCATCGAAGTAGCTACTACATAATTGTAGCTGCTACACCTTTGAAGTTGCTGCTACAATGTTGTAGCAACTAGTCGTCGACGTAGCAGCAACACTATTGTAGCAGTTAAGTAGCTGCTACAATGTTGTAGCAGCTACCTGTCAAAGTAACTGCTACACCGTTCTAGCAGTTAACATTCCAATTAGCTGCTACAATGATGTAGTAGCTAGCCATCCAAGTTGCTGCTACACCATTATAGCAGTTACCCATCGAAGTAGCTGTAACAACATTGCAGCAGTTAGCCATCGAAGTAGCTGCTACAAGGTGTAGCAGTTATCTGTCGAAGTAGCTACTATACCGTTGTAGCAGCTAGTCGTTGGTCTTTGTCCGATCGATCGTATATTAGGATCTTTGTATGATGCTCAGTATTCCTAGGTTCGTCTGGGCTTTGACCGATCGAGCGTATTCAGGAGGCCTTATATTCGATCGACCTCTGTCCAGCTGATTTATATTAGGAGTCTGCTAAGGTTTAAGTATCTCGAGCTCGGACAACCTCCTAACCGGTCGAGCCTCCCTGAACTGATCGAGCGTAGTTAGGAAGCCTTATGTTCGATCGGCCTCAGTTCGATCGATCGTAGATTAGGAGTCTGCTAAGGTTTAACTATCTCGATCCCAGACGACCTCCTAACCGGTCGAGCCTCCCTGAACCGATTGAGTGCATTCAGGAAGCCTTATGTTCGATCGGCCTCTATCTGGCCAATCGTATATTCGGAGTCTACTAAGGTTTAAGTATCTTGAGCCCAGACGACCTCCTAACCAGTCGAGCCTCCTTGAAATTTTCCTTAGTCTTAAAGTACCGTTGCGTTCTTAGATCTGTTCGAGCTTGTGGTCGGCCGACCATATCTAAGCGTCCTACTCTGGGACCATGTGGGATAGACTCAGGAACTTTATTGTTGGGTGAATCCTTGTCTCATGTGAGGAATATTCCTCTAATTTAACTTTGACCTAGACTTTTAACCACCACGTCACCTTGACTTTGATTGACATGTCATCCTCCCCATTTGTTTCATAAATATTGATCATTCCTGAAACTTCATATCGACTACAGTCATTCCGTGACCCCCATCCCGTGTCCCATGACCTGATTAGAAAGGGGGATTTGACTTTGGTTTGTTCTCACTGCACTGATCTTACCTTTTCTTTCCCCATCTTCTCCTGGGTATATTGTCGAGAGCTATGAATTCAGATTTTCCTCCTTGGGCTCAACTATTATCCGAGAAAGAGTGATCCCTAGCAGAGGTGATGCAAGCTCTAGATCTTCATCACTCACAACAGTAAGAAATTGAGGTGCGCCTATCTGCTGCTTATTCCCAAATTTGACTTGAGTTCGCCTTAAGAGAAAAAACGTATTTGGACTTAGAACAAAGGATCGTCGAACTGGATGACCTGGGATTGAAGCATGCTTCCGCGATCACCATCCTGACAAAGAAGACCCAAGTAGATGGTCGACTAATATTGCAACAGCAGCAAGAAGATAAATTGAGGTTCTTACAAGCTGAATTAAACCGAGCCAACTCGGAGATAGCCTCCCTTTCACAGACCTATGAAGGTAAGTCTCATAAACATATGAGAATGGAGCAAGCGTCTCATCTTTGTCCAGGCTATTATTCAGCCACACGACCCTATCTGGGGTGGGAAGAACAATCTGACACCTCCACGAGGCACCAAAATAATTGTTAAAGCGGCCATCGATCTATTGGAAAACATGAAATTCTAGGGCTTGTACATTATGTTGGTGCGATTTGCACTAACGGTCTAACTCAAGTTTTGATGAATGACAAGTAAGTTAAGTTAGGTCTTGTTATGATCTAACCACTTGATTAAGTGTGCAAGAAATCCAGCCAAGTCGACGGGCTGACCGGATAGCTGGTACGAAATTTAGCTAGGTCGACGGGCCGACCGGATAGCTGGTATGAAATCCAGCTAGGTCGACGGACAGACCAAATAGCTGGTACAAAATCTAGCAAGGTCGACAGGCCGATCGGATAGCTGCCACAAAGTTCAGACAGGCCAACGAGCTGACCGAATGTTTGGCAAACTGGTAAGTTAAGGTAAGTCGCTGGAGGAGAGTGATCAAGTGAGGGCACGTCCCAGTTAAAAGGACAGTAGGGGTCGGTCCGGTTTAGGTCCATTTTGGATCCCTAAGTTGAGACCTTGACTAGTTCCTGACCTTCCAGATAGGTCAAGGAGCTGACCGGATGTTTGCCAAACTGGTAAGTTAAGGTAAGTCATTGGAGGAGAGTGATCAAGTGAGGACACGTCCCGGTTGAAAGGACAGTAGGGGTCGGTCCAGTTTAGGCCCATTTTGGATCCCTAAGTTGAGACCTTGACTAGTTCCTGGTCCTGAAAGGACAAGAACTAATTACTACTCTGTATTAAATTGTCCTAATACTTATTTTGCAGGGTATTTTTTAGACTAACATTGTTTTGCAGGGCAAAAAGAAGAAAATTTCCTTCGGATGAACAGTATCCAAAGGTGCCTTCAAGCAGTGAAGGCGCCTTCATACTGTTCATAAAAGGCGTCTTTCATGGCTATGGAAGGCTCCTTCCACAGGATAAAATTTTGGCGTCGCAGCGGATAAGTACCGAGCTGTTCGGGATCAAACTTGCATCATTGGAGGCGCCTTCCCTGTCTATGGAAGGCAACTTCTATGCTCTATTAAGGCTGCTCGCCCAAAGCTTCTTCAACAACTGAAATACGAGCTGTCGTGCATCCAATTGAACTTTCAACTTTCCAAGCTTCTGCTACAACTCTGCTGCAAAGCTGTTATGCCTGACAACTGCTCCAAGGACTTCTGATCGCGACCGGTAGACCGACATCGACACGAGCGCTCCCACTTCGATCTCCAAAGTGTCGATATTTTTTTTTTTGTAATTAAATACTACAAAAGGACAAGTGCAGGGTGTTGCACTTGCTCTAACTTTCATTGTACGTCAATTCCCTCTTCCAGAGGTACCGGAAGAGGTTTATAGTGAATTACCCATCGATAGGTCCGCGAGACCTGAGTCTTGGAGTAGGAGTCGCCAAAGGCTCCAAACCAAGTAAACCGCTTGTGTTCCTCTCGTGTCTACTTTTCATGTTTTTCTTTTCCGCTGTGTTCGTACTCTGATTTTAAAATGACGAAAAGAGAATTTTTGAAAACCACGTGATTCACCCCCCCTCCCCCCTCTCACGTGCGACTCGATCCAACAAGTGGTATCATAGCATATTTTACTCTGATTTAGTGCAGCCACCAATCAAGAAAGGGGAATTTCAATTTTTTTATTCTATCTGAATTGGTAAAACTTTACCTATTCAGATAATTCTTTTCGTTCGGTTTTAATTTGAGATTGATGCAACATCTCTCAAATTTTGCTACACTTTTTTATATCTCAAACACCGCTAATCCAAGACCAAGTCTTGGTATCCCTTTTAGTTTTTCTTTCTACAGCTATAAAATGGCACAACTTGAAGGGTACATCACTGTTCGTCCTCCCATATTCAACGGTGACGACTTCCCTTATTAGAAGAAGTGGATGGAGGTGTACCTGAAGACCGACTTCGATCAGTGGTTCAACATCACCAGAGGCTACAAAGCTCCCATCGACAACGTCAGAATTATAATGGACCCGGAATATTGGAATCCAGAAATGAAGAAAAAGGCACAGATCGACTTCAAAGTGTTGGTGCAATCGACCTCCAAGGTTTTAATGTCAGACAAATATGTTTAAGTATGCTTAAGTATGTTTATGTATGAAACTTGATCAAGGGAAGTCCTAGTTGTAGGCTAGGCAAGGGAAAAAATCTCGGTATATCGTGGAAGTCAAGTGGATAGGTCTGGAGGACTTGATCCCTGGGTAGCCAAATATTGAGTCCTAGTTGTAGGCTAGGTAAGGGAAATCTTGGTATGTCGTGGAAGACAGGTGGATAGGTCTGGAGGACTTAATCCCTGGGTAGCCGAATATTGAGTCTTGGTGAGTGAAGTCAAGTGGAGAAAATTCTAAGGGGTGGTAACCTTAGGTCCTAGTGAGTGAAGCCAGGTTGAGAAAACCCTAGGAGGTGGTAACCTTAGGTAACGAGAAGTCTTGGAGGAGTGAACTCCAAGCGCGGTCGACCGGACCAGCGGATCTGGGTAAATCTAGGTTTATCATTGTATTCTGTATTACTATTATTGTTGTTGGCTAATGTAGTATCACAGGAAAAGTCTTAGTGGATCAGGTGATCAGACACTGAGCAGGCAAAAGTCCAAACATGTTTGGAGGACCTATGTTTGGCAGGTAAGTTGAGGTATGCAATTGGAGGAGCGACAGTGAGATCGGGTTCCTAAAGGGAACAACCTAAGGTCGCTGATCCAACTGAAGAAACTGAGAAGGTTTTCAAGTTGAGATCAAGACAGTTCTACTGTCTATATTACTCATGCATTATATTACTGTGCTAACCTTTGTTTTGTAGGAATATTGTTTAACTCTTTTTTGTAGGTTCGGCCTAATCGGTCGATCGAACAGGAGGATCGGTTGACCGAACCAGCTTGACTCAAACCAGAGATCAGTTCAGACCAAAGCGAAGCACAGTCCGATCGAAGCTTGATCGGTCGACTGAACTAGGGATCGGTCGACCGATCCAATCAGTATTAATGGAACATTAAATGAAGATCTCAGCAAATTTTGACGAACAGGGAATGAAGCTGTTCAGTCGACTGAAAAATGGAATCGGTCGACCGAACCCTTAATGAGCAATTAATGAGAAAGATCGAGCCAGCATCAGACTCCAGCCAGGAAAGAAGGGAGCGGGGTTCGGTCGACCGAACCTAAGGATCGGTCAACCGAACATTGCGATTCCTATAAAAGTGAAGCTCCAGGTCCGTGGCTGAGAAACATGTTCTGATATCATCTCTGTGAAAAAGTTGTTCATGCTACTACTCTTCTACACATCCATCAAGCAAGTTGTTGTACCATCCAAGAAGTGTCGATCGAGCTATATCTTCTACCTAAGTAATCAGTATATTTGTTTAACTTGCATTGTACTTAATTCAAGTAAGATAGTAGGCTATTACTATTTTACTCTACTCATTTGTACGATATGCTTCTTTCCGAGGATCTCGGAAAGAAGGGTTATAGTGGATTGCCCATCGGTGCAATCAAGGATCACAAGCCTTCGAGTAGGAGTCGAGCTAGGCTCCGAACGAAGTAAAACAGACTTGTCTATTCTTTTACTTTCCGCTGTGCATGACTCTGTTTTTAAAAGACAAAAGAAAAGGTTTTAAAACAAGCGATATTCACCCCCCCCTCTATCGCTCGCATTCGATCTATCACAAAGCTCTCGACACAATTCAGTGCAGGCTAACAAAAGAAGAGTCGAACCGCATCAGCCCATATGAACGCAAAGGAACTTTGGGACAAACTCATAGAATTGCACAAGGGAACCAACGAAGCTAAGGTAACAAAGAGAGATTTATTTTTAAATAAATTGCTTAATGTCAAAATGAAGGAGGGTGAGATTGTCAGTCAACTGCACGCAAGGATAAAGGACATCCTCAACGAACTCCACACAATCGGACACCAATTAGAGAATCGGGACCTGATAAGGTATGCCTTAAACGTATTTCCTCGAAATGCACTATGGGCATCCATTGTGGATGCCTATAAGATTTCGAGGAACTTGTCAAAGTTAAAACTAGATGAATTATTCTATGAACTAGAACTGCACGAACAGACTAATGCCAAATCTGAGAAAAGTCTTGCTCTTATTGCAGGGTCATCAAAAGATAATTCCGAATCCAAACTGGAACCTGAAGTCGAGTCTGACCCAAACTCAGATGATGAAGAACACCTGGTGAACTTGGTAAGAAAAATGTTCACCAGGAGAAAGAAGAATTTCAGCAAAAGAACCAGCAGAAGATCAACTCCACCTCCAACTCCAACAACAAGAATGTGACCTGCTTCGGATGCAACAAGAAGGGGTACTACAAGACCAACCGCCCGAATTTGAAAAATAAAAAGGCCCTTAAAGCAACGTGGGACGAATCGTCCGGGGAAGATTTAGACAGCGAAGAAATGAAGCATTCCAACTACTTCGCACTGATGGCGCATGGACCAGAATCAGAAAGTGAATTGGAAGATGGGTCCGAGCCACAAGTCCGTACTCGTTTCCAAAGGTTCTAATGAGGTATACTTTAGTTTAAATAAAAAATTCTTTAAAATCATTACATGCTTAAATAGGAAATTAACTACTTATGAAACTCAAATAAACGAACTAACAAAAGATAATGATAAACTTAATGAACAATTAAAATTGAACTCAACAACTAAATTAATTCAAATTGAAATCCCAACTCAAATTGCAAAACTTGAGGAGGATAATTTCAGATTGAAAAATGAAATAGTTAAACTAAAAGACTTACTTGAAAAATTTACAACTAGATCCAAGTACCTTGACATGATACTTGGATTACAAAGAGTTGTGTACAACAAGTCTGGACTCAGATATAAGCCAAGCTCAACCAACAAATTCTTTATATCTTTAGTTAACCAAAATAAAAATAAAAGTAAAACTTAGGTTCTGAAAACATGTCTAACCATGCAAGTAGGACTCAATCAATATTACATACCTAAAGATAAAATTTATTATATAAATCAAAATAAATCAATATACTCTCCCTTAAACTCTAAAGTCAAATCTTCAAAAATAAATACAAAACAAAAGAAAAATATTAAGTTATTTAAACCTAACTTAAATAAATACAATATAAACAAAAATTATAATCAAGTATATTATGATTATAAAAGTAATCGACATAAATCCAAAATTTAAACTCAAAATGTTCAATAATTCAGGGGGGTTCCAAATTAGTTGGTACTTCCAAAATAATAACTTAGTAGGGTAATTAGGACTAGTTAAATTAGGGACAACAGTTTAACTTGACAAAAGTACTGATAAAATTTTGGATGATAATAAGTTAGGGAAACTATGTCTATGCATACGAAGAGTCAAGTGACCACTTTGACCTCTATCTCTACTCGGCTTTTGACCCATTCTGTCATGTGTAAGTTTCCCTACCGACCACATTAGGTGCAGCTATATGATAAATTATATCTACGAGAGATTGGAATTTCCATGTATCAGAAATCAAAGAGCAGGAGAAAACTCGATATTCAATGACACTCCAATCCTGATGCAATCCAAAACCGATGTCACGTGATGCAAAAACAAAACAAACCCCAAGTTATATAGTAACAGTCGTTAAAATGTCTCCCAGTATATATATCGTAGAAATGGTTACGATAATGATTGCTTTCTGCACTTTTCCCGTCAGGACCCCTGTGCAGCCATCTCGACGGGCACATATAACTTCTTGATTGATATCTACAATAACACACACATATATATAGGCATCACATTCTTTCATTCGTTTAGAGAAGCAGATTTTACGACGAGGAGAGATAGTTTACCACCGAAATTCAGCATAATCATATCATTAACCCAGAAACTTCGATGTTCAAAGAATCATGAGAAAGTTTCACTTCTTTAAGAACTTGATCACCAGAGGAAACTACTCTTGTATGCGGACGTTAAGTTGCATTTAGAACAATATGATTGCTAGGAATGTTCTGATGAGCAGTACTATTTTTTCGTTATGGATATAACAAATTGATCTCTTTCCTCTCTTGACAAACAAAAAAGAGTATGTGATTAAAAACAATTAATCATTCGAGGCTAGAACATCCCTCGATCGATCCAAGGGAGGCGATCGAAGTTAATCAGTGCAAGATCTTGACTCAGCGTGTTCACAACAGTCATGAGATCTGCCGCTGAAGTAGAGCCAGATCCAAATCTCCCCGCCATGAGAAATCCAGGCTGAGTTAGGATTGTTCGAGGAAGACGAAGGAGGAGAGCAAAATGGAGAAAAGAAAACTCCGCAAGGAAGAGAGAGAGAAGAGATGGTAAACGTGCACGAATAACATGCTTTATCATTACAAAATTTAATATTATAGGTATCTCATTTTTCACATGCATTTGCCTTTTTTTTATTTTTTTATAAAGTTCTTTTTTATTTTACGTTTTTAATAATTATTTTTCAAAAAAGTAATAATATAAATGTTATTTAAAACGATTTCTTTTATTATATAAAATTTGATGGCCCATCTTGATTCACAAGTCAAGTTGGGCTTGCGCCGACGATGAGTCCTCTTGGGTAGAGGGTAGATAACAAACTGGCTCATCTTGATTCACAAGTCAAGTTGGGCTTGCGTCAACGATGAGTCTCTTGGCTAGATACAAACCTATAGGTAGTAATGAACTTGACTCGTTTAAGGATGGATCAAACCAAACACAATTAAGATCTTATCCAAATATGGATAAATTATGAGTGCCGGCATCTCTGCATCATATGCTACTCAAATTCCTTTCATCAATATCTCATTCTTTTTATTATAATAGATACACGATTTTTTTTTCTAATTCATCTATGGCATAAATTTGGAGTACACATTTAAAAGCCTACCTCTAAAATATTCATCTATATTTTATTTGTATTTAATTTCATTAGGAAAATTATATATACTTAATTTCATTAGAAAAAAAAAAATTAAAAGGACAGTGCTACCAGATGTGTGGTGATTATTATCACTTAAATCACTTAAGTAAGGTTGTCACGAATTCTTCCTTTTATATATATATATATATATATACTCAGATACTCACCCAAGCACTCCGATTCACTTTTTTGAGTTGGGGTGCTCGGGCAGGTATCTAGACACCCGGACATGTGAGGGTGCTCACTCTAGTGTGCTGAGTAAGGGATATATATATATATATATACTGTGGGTGTACATGCTGACCGTCTAAGTGTAGTGGGGTGTTCGAATCACTTCCGAGGTCCTCGCGTGCACTTAGATGCTAACTGTTGGAACCCCAAGGTTATTTTGGTGTGATCAACAAGTTAAGTTAGGTCCTACGTTGTTTCTAACCTTGTGTCTAAGTGTGCAGGAGCTTAGGAGCACAGGTACTCGAGCGGAAGACGCAGCTAGCGAGAAGGACGGCACACTGTGCGTCCGAGGGACGAGGTGCTGCGGAAGAGTACACCGGCGGACGAGAAGGAAGTGCGCGCGGTGGTTCCGAGGTACGCAAGCCGGAGCGGAAGATTGCTCGGGGAGCAAGAGACGCAGCTAGTGCGAAGGTCGGCACGGGGTGCGACCGAGGGACGAAGTCTGCGGATGAGTACGTTGGTGGACGAGAAGGGACACGCGGTAATTCCGAGGGACGAGAAGCCGGAAGGAAGCACGCTCGAGAAGACCGGAAGATGGGTTCGGGTGAGCCCTATTCCGGATGTCAGAGATCACCCAAGCAAGCGGAGCCGGAGCAGAAAGACCCGGACCAGAGGCGAGCTGAACCGGAGAAGAGAGCACGGACCAAAAGTCAACTGGGTTGACTTTTGGCTCCGGGGCGCCCGGAACCCTTCCGGGCGCCCGGAAGAGACTTTTTCACAGGATCGAGCTTTGACTCGATCCAACCGTTGGGGGATAAATTTTATCCCCCCCAGGGCGCCCGAAACCCTTCCAGGCGCCCCGACCAAGGCTATAAATATAGCCTTGGTCCAGAAGCTTTTCAACAATCACGATCATTCTATTTCCAAACACTTGTATGCTTTAATTGTAGTTAAGCTTCTGTTTTCTGTGCCTAAACGCTGTAAGAGGCTTCTCCGCCTGAAGGAGATATTTTAGTGCACGTTAATTCCTTGGATTAACAACATCCTTGGTTGTAACCAAGTCAAGTTGTGAGTCTCTTCTTTCTGCTTTTTATTTACTGCTAATTTACTTTATGCAAGTGTTCTGTTGAAAGTTCGAGAAGGGTCTTTTCTGTTTATTTTTTTTAGGCTATTCAACCCCCCTTCTAGCCGGCCCAACGGTCCTACAAGTGGTATCAGAGCCGAGACGCCTCAGAAGGACTAACCGCCGTCTGAAGCAACAATGGCCAGAGCTAGCGACTACCCACCAGCATTCGAGGAGGAGCTTTCTTCATTGAAGCAACAAATGAAGGTATTCCTTAACTCTGATATTGGTATTTCTCTAATAATGAAAACAGGTTATGAAGCACCGAAAGACACGAACGGAGAGAAAATCGGCATACACCTCTGGAACGAGAAGCAACGTGAAGAGTCCATGGCAAATGCTCGGGCAGAGTTTCACATTCTAATCGCAATACCAACTAAAGATTTCGACAGAGTCGGAGAGTACAAAAGCGCGAAAGAACTTTGGGAAAAGTTCTTAATGCTCTACGAAGAACCGGTTGAAGTCGTCTCCTCAATAGACATCGAGCCGTCATCAGAAGTACATCCTGAGATCGATGAAGGGGGAGAATCTTCGGAAGAAATTAATTCAACAGGGGGAGAACCAACGACCAAAAGGGTAAGTCAGGTATGGTCTCCATCTTCTAATCAATTGGTTAAACCAATCGAAAAGCTGCCTAAAGATTTTTTCGAATTAGAAATTGATTCATCAAAAGAGATTTTCGGTTCAGAAAAACTTTTGTATAACAAATCTTGCAAACTAGATTCTTGCGAATTAAGTACTTTATCAAAAGATTTATTTCCAAATATGTTATCAAAAGAATTTTTCGGATTAAGAGATCGACTGTTAAAAGATTTTTGCAAGTTAGAATTTTTGTCGTCAAATTCTTGCAAATCACAAAATAGTCTTTCGAATGAATTTTGCACATTTCCGAAAGAACTTCTTATATTGTCAAAAAATTTTATCAAGTTAAAATTTATGCTATTCAAGTATTTTTGTGAAGTAAAAATTCAAAAAATAGAAATTAACATGATATAAATTTTTACATGTTTAATACTTGCGGTTTTAAATCTGAAAAAGATTGATTTAAGAAATTATGATAAGTTAAAATGGAAATTTAAAACTTTCTGATAAATAGAATTGAGAACTAAATAAATAAATAAATGCATAGAAAGTTTTTTTAATGTTTAAATTTTCTTGCATAAAAGTCTTTTTGGGCTTAGAAAGTTTTTTTTCTTAGAAACTTTTCAAAAAGTTATTGTTGACTTAGAAATATTTTTACAGATAACTTTTCAAAATTTTCTAAGTCTTTAAACCCTTAGAATTTTAAACCCCATTTTATTGTGATCAAAGGGGGAGAAGGAAAGTATAAGTCTAGGGGGAGGTACAAATTGAAAATCAAAAAAAATTTCAAAATTTAATTTTTTCTATCTTGTTGCACATTATTGCAATAAATTGTTTAATTTCATATCTATTTTTGACCCTAGCTTAACTTGGGTTGATCACACCAAAAAGGGGGAGATTGTTGGAACCCCAAGGTTATTTTGGTGTGATCAACAAGTTAAGTTAGGTCCTGCGTTGTTTCTAACCTTGTGTCTAAGTGTGTAGGAGCTTAGGAGCACAGGTACTCGAGCGGAAGACGCAGCTAGTGAGAAGGACGGCACGCTGTGCGTCCGAGGGACGAGGTGCTGCGGAAGAGTACACCGGCGGACGAGAAGGAAGTGCGCGCGGTGGTTCCGAGGTACGAAAGCCGGAGCGGAAGATTGCTTGGGGAGCAAGAGATGCAGCTAGCGCGAAGGTCGGCACGGGGTGCGACCGCGGGACGAAGTCTGCGGATGAGTACGCTGGTGGACGAGAAGGGACATGCGGTAATTCCGAGGGACGAGAAGCCGGAAGGAAGCACGCTCGAGAAGACCGGAAGATGGGTTCGGGTGAGCCCTATTCCGGATGTCAGAGATCACCCAAGCAAGCGGAGCCGGAGCAGAAAGACCCGGACCAGAGGCGAGCTGAATCGGAGAAGAGAGCACGGACCTAAAGTCAACTGGGTTGACTTTTGGCTCCGGGGCGCCCGGAGCTGTCCGGGGCGCCCGGAGCTGTCCGGGGCGCCCGGAACCCTTCCGGGCGCCCGGAAGAGACTTTTTCATAGGATCGAGCTTTGACTCGATCTAACCGTTGGGGGATAAATTTTATCCCCCCCAGGGCGCCCGGAACCCTTCCAGGCGCCCCGACCAAGGCTATAAATATAGCCTTGGTCCAGAAACTTTTCAACAATCACGATCATTCTATTTCCAAACACTTGTATGCTTTAGTTGTAGTTAAGCTTCTGTTTTCTGTGCCTAAACGCTGTAAGAGGCTTCTCCGCCTGAAGGAGATATTTTAGTGTACGTTAATTCCTTGGATTAACAACCTCCTTGGTTGTAACCAAGTCAAGTTGTGAGCCTCTTCTTTCTGCTTTTTATTTACTGCTAATTTACTTTATGCAAGTGTTATGTTGAAAGTTCGAGAAGGGTCTTTTCTGTTTATTTTTTTTAGGCTATTCAACCCCCCATTCTAGTCGGCCCAACGGTCCTACACTAACAAGATGCTAAGCAGAAAATTTTTACGTGATTCGTAAAAGTGAATGGTTCGTGTTGAAAAGTTATGTTTTTAAGATGTTTTAGGATTAGTGAATGGTAAAAATGATCAGTAATCTTAAACATACATTATGAACAGTAAAAAAAGTGAAGGGTGGTCTTAAACAATAATTATGAATAGTAATCTTAAACCGTAATTGTGAACAGTAATTGCTAAAACTAGAATATTTTCCTCATTTTTTACTTCTTATTAGTTATGTCTATTATTCAAACTTTACCCCAATTTTGATGGGTCTTATGACGAGCTTTCAGTAGCTTTTTCTACCCAACTTAGTCAACACAAGCTTTACAAGCTTAAACCACGAGACAATTTCTAACTTTCAAAAACAAATTAATAGACGAAAATAGAGCCTTTTTATTAAGTTGTCATAGAAATTTTACAGTAAATCATACAAACTAGGAAATTGAAAGCATACAAGCTAACTTAGCTAGTTACAAACTTACATAAAGAAATTACAAGGACATTATAGGAGATATTTATAGAAAAACTAGAAACACACTTGCACTCTTGCACACTACTTGGATGCCTCCAGCGTTTGGAGAAGAGAGGTATTTATAGAAGGAGAGGAAGAGTTTGCTTCGGGGTGAATAAAAAATGGGGTGTTCTCTTTAGAAAGAGTTAAAGGGGGAACAATTTTAGTGAAGATAAGGTGTCAAGAAAATAGAGAATGAAGTGGGATAGTGGAGAATAAAGTTGTTACCCGTGAGTAAAGTTGTCTATTACTAGGTAATGTTGTCGGTGGAAAATAATGCTTCATATTATCATGACTTACATTTTTGGTATCATGACATCATTGCTTACGCTGTTCTCCAATGGAGTCTAGTGATAGGGCTCTGGAGCTGGTGGTCTAGGCTTAAGTATCATCTCTATTCTAAGCCTCTAAATATGTTGTAGCACATCTGGATGAGCTAACCGTTTTCTTTCCTATGCATTTTGCATTTTTCTTCCTGTAGTGTTGGTACAGAATCTTGTGTTGAGTAGTAAAGTTGAAAGGAAAAAATTGTCTACCCAAATCTATGGGACAATAGATCTTCTCTGTATATGTTTCACCAACTAGAAGATATTCTGAAGGGTTATGATCTTGATGCCAAAACCAATTGTTTCCCTAGACAGAAGCTAGCTAATGCTTCAGTTGATTAGCAGGGTTAACAAGTGTTGTCGTTCTAGATTTGGTTCAAAAGGATATTTTGATATGTCTAGCTGGAGTCCATTCATTTCATGAATATTTATTTTAATCAGGTGTCTAGCTGGCTCAATTTTTAAATCTATCCATTCTGGAGGAAAACTGTCAAAGATACAAATGACAAAAGTTTTTTCGAGCAAATATATCACCTAATTTTTTAGGAAAGTCTTTCAGAGTTCAAATCATGAACCCAAAGTATGTAGAAGTCCATAGTCCATTAGAGTAAAGGGGTAATTAATTTTCCTTTAAATGTAGATCTGCTATATTAACGACCTCCCTAGTGCCAGCCCCACGGATAAATTAATTTTCCTTTAAAGTTTTGTAGAACGTATTTTTCATAATCAATATTTGCTCTTCTAAAAGAGTAAAATAATTGGCATGGACAACCCTAATTCATGGGCTGGTCACATGTTTTAGAAATTTTTTGGCACTTAAGTTTATAGCTAAACTTGGCTTCATAGACTATGGACATACCTTCCAGTGGACTTGTATGTAGGATTTTGAGTAACTCACATAAGTCTAGAAAATTTTGAAATGTTGATTTTTTCTACCAAGCTATGAACATATGTAAAATACCGGAAAAGGGTGAATAGCCATAAGAGAATTTTTAGGAATTTTTAAAAATTTTCTGGAAATTTTTCGGAACTCGTATGACGAGTTAAGGGGATCAATTATTTGGCCAAAGGAAAGCCTATTTAAGATACTCCATTTAAACGAGGAAATGTTGAAATTCTTTAAAATAACCATAAGGAAATTTTTAGGAATTTTCTAGGAACTCGTATGACGAGTTTAAGGGGATCAATTATTGGGTCAAGGGAAAGCCTGTTTAAGATACCCCAATTAAACGAGGAAATGTTGAGATTCTTTAAATAATTTTTATTCTTTTCCTTTTTCTTTATTCCTTCCCCGTGCCCTAACTTCGTCGACTCGCACCCCCTCCCCCTCGCGACGCAGAGCAACGCCGCCGTCCCTCACCCGATGCCGACTCTGACTCCCCTCTCTCGCGCGCGACGCCAAGCCTCTTCTCTTCCTTGCATCGTCCCCTCTCAACACCATGTCGTGCCCTAGCTTATGATTTTCCCCATCGCGGGATATGCGCCGCCCCGATCTGCCGACCACCAGTCGTTAGGCATTAGTGCCGACAACCATGAAGGGGTTGGATGCCACTGGCTCAAACTCACAACTTCCAGTGCAGGTTGCGGTCGCGACAGGAGCAGCGACCATCTCCCACAGCCTCCTCACGCCACCCTTGCTCCGCCACATCGCCGAACACTGCCGTCTCTGTCTCCATCTGAGCCCAACTCAACCATCGGTTGCCTGCCATTAGTCCATAAGAAGGTTCAAGGCTGCAGAATCTTGGTGATCACTGTTCTTCCCCCTTTCATCTCTTTCACGGGCCTGCTCCACCCGATCGTCGTCGTCAGCCGAGCGCCACTTTTCCTCTCTTGGTCGTAGATCGAGCACCTTTGGGTTCATCATCGTACAGTCCCTATTTCCACCACTTCTTGCAAGCATCTGGAGTCGGTGCCTTCTCCCTTTCTTCCACGCGACGATGGATTCGTGCCCTAGCTTTGATCAGTGTCGCCTATCTTCTCACTAGCCAAATGTAGCCCCCTCTGTGAACCACCTGTTGGAACCCCACGGTTGTTTTGGTGTGATCAATAAGTTAAGTTAGGTCCTGTATGCTTCTAACCTTGTGTCTAAGTGTGCAGGAGCTTAGGAGCACAAGTACTTGAGTGGAAGACGCAGCTAGCGAGAAGGACGGTACGTAGTGCGTCCGAGGGACGAGGTGCTGCGGAAGAGTACACCGACGGACGAGAAGGAAGCGTGCGGTGGTTCTGAGGGACGAAAGCTGGAGTGGAAGATTGCTTGAGGAGCAAGAGACGCAGCTAGCGAGAAGGCTGGCACGGGGTGCGACCGAGGGACGAAGACTGCGGATGAGTACGCTGGTGGACGAGAAGGAAACACGCGGCGATTCCAAGGGACAAGAAGCCGGAGGGAAGCTTGCTCGAGAAGACCAGAAGTTGGTTTCGGGTGAGCCCTTTTCCGAATGGCAGAAATCACCCAAGTGAGCGGATCCGGAGTACAAGACCCGGACCGAGGCGGACCGAACTGGAGCAAAGATCTCGACGGAGAAAAGTCAACATCTGTTGACTTGGGGGTCAGGGGCGCCCGGACCAGCTCGGGGCGCCCGAACTATGAAGTTTGACCAGATCGAGTCAATCTCAATCTGAACGTTGGGGGATAAAGTTTTATCCCCCCAGGGCGCCCGAAACCCTTCCAAGCGCCCCGACCAAGGCTATAAATATAGCCTTAGTCCAGAAGCTCTATAACAAACTCCAAGTAATTAATTTCAACGCTTGTGTACTCTAGAGTTGTAGTTGAGCTTCTGTTTCTGTGCGTCAACGTTGTAAGAGGCTTCTCCGCCTGAAGGAGTATTCTAGTACTTTCAACTTCCTTGGATTAACAATCACATCGGTTGTAACCAAGTAAATATCTTGTGCCTCGTTCTTTATGTTTTTAATTTACTACTTTGTTTTATTTATGCAAGTGTTAGCTTAAAGAGTTCGAGGAAGGGTTGTTTGTTTTTGTGTTTACAGGGCTATCCAACAACCCCCTCCTAGCCGATCGCAACGGTCCTACACCACCATCGTTGAGTTGCCGCTATTGTTGCGACCAGAAACAGCCAGCATCTGTCGCTAAGCTAGGACCATCATTGGCCCCTGGCATTGCTAACATAAATCTATGGTAAGGTTATCGAATCAAGCTTGATTTGAATTATAAGACTAATTGATGGATTCATTGATTGGATTGTTAGGTTGCAAGGGAAGGATGTAGAGGACAGTAGTGGATTATTGTTGTTGGCCATGAGTCGTTTTCCAGTACCACCTAGCTGCCAAACTTGGGATAAGACATATTGAGATTTGATTTCATTTCTACATTGGATTTGGTTTGTTAATTGATGATGTTAATCATGGATTTTGGAGTTAGTAAATCTCTTATGGTTTGTGTAATTGGGATTGGTTGAATATCATGATTGTATGTTTGTCGTTAGGCTCATTGAATTGATTAGCATATGTGGAGCATTTGATTATTGATTGAGGATTATTGGATTTATTCAATGAATTAGGAATGTTGGATTAAACCTGACTCAATCAAATAGATTAGATTAATTGAGATTTATTGTTGGATTAAGGTTTCCTTAATTAGTTTTAGGGATTTTATTTAGCTATTTAATCCATATGAATTTTAGCTAAATATAAGGTATATATTGATTGATGCAGGACCTTGGTTCAAGATGAGCGTCTCGACGTCGGATTTTGGTTGATACGATCTTCTTTTTGAGACAGGTACTTTTGACTTATCTCTTTGATATAGTCATTTTAGATATGCATAATAGTTTATAGCTAGTAGTAATTTTTATGTTTGCATTTGCTTTGGTATGTCACTATTTGGGTTTTTGTAGTATGCCTATATCTTTATCTGTTATACATTCATGCTTATACCATCTTGATTGTTTCCATATGTACTCCTGTTCTTAGAAATAGTGGCATACATTGACCTACTGTGTAGTAGACTCGTTGTTTGTCATATTTGATTTGTATACTTTGATTTATGATTCCTAGATCATTGTATGATCTATTTCCTTTTTGGTGTATTTTATATGGAGGTGTATACTATTAGTATCTACATGTTTAGTGACATGCACCATCTTGCATGATTGCATGTTGAGCGATTGTCAACTCCAGTATTGTTGAGCACATCGCCAGTTACATGATCTGTACACACAACCACTCATGGGTTAGTGGTATATCAGACAGGGTGTGTGTAGTTTGCTCTACCAGTGCTCCGCTGGTTCACTCATGGATAGCGTGACGTAGTGTGGTAGCACGACAGGAATCTCTCCTCTGGACTATCTCAGGGAGATGAGAGCATTGCGCTCCTCCACTCTGTTTGACGTAGGAGGATAGGTGTACTCTAGCAGCATCCTGCCCACTCGGTCACTCAGGAGTAGTGATGGCAGAGTGCACAGTTGTCATAGCCCTACCTACTCTGTCTCACTATCGCATGTGAGATGACTGACTAGCGTCAGGAGTGACACATGTCATTTTGTACCATTTTACATTATTGTATTTACTGCTTGTGATTATTGCATATTGATTGTTGTATTTTGGTGGTTGCATATGTTTGACATGCATACAGGTGGCATTTTGTATCTGGTCTGACGATCCTTATGTTCTAAATAGGAGGTCCTGGTGAGTACAGTTTTCTTCAGCCCTTTCCAGTCTGTATTTCCTACTTTTGTTCAAGAAATTGTACCGCATGATTATTACTGTTAGTTTTAACTTATTATGCCTGTATATCTGGTATCCGCTGAGTGTTGGACTCACACCGTTGATATATTGTTATTTTAGGCTTCAGGTAGATAGTTGTGGAGTCGCTTGGAGTATCCTTTTTGCCGGTCCTACGTCACATCCGAAGACCTATTTTTTTGTTTCTTTAGTACTTTATTTGGTTTATGTATTTGGTGTACTTAGCTTTGTATATTCCATATTTATTTCTGGATTGTTGTGATGTGGTGTCTTGTATTGTTTTGTTGTGTGGTGTAAGCCTAGCCGGCTAGCAGTCTTGTTTTGGTTTGTAATGGTTTCTATCATTTTTCGTTGTGTTTTTGGTTTTTATACAGCCGAGTGGGTTGTTTAATATATATATATATATATATATATATATATATATATATATATATATATATATATATATATATATATATATATATATATATATATATATATATATATATAACTACGTGGTTGTGAATATTTTGTTCTAGCCGAGTGGGTTGAGTATAAACTGCGTGGTTGTGTATATATTCCAGTCATGTGTGGCTGATGTATATTTTTTGTATGTATAAATGCTTCAGATTATCACCGGTACAGGGGAGATACTACTCGATTTTCCTTTGGCAGGGACTCCCCGGGGGCATGACAACATATGTATTAATATCTTCTAGAATGTTCTTGTTGGTGGTGCAATTTCCCTAGGTCAAGGTTGATTAGGTTGACTAAGTTTGAGTTGGCTTTGTTGGATCGATGAGTTCGCTAGAGGGGGGGAATATCGATTAAAAATTTCGTAGAGTAAGCGCACAGCGGAAAAAAAAATAAACGAAAAGAAAGAGTGACACAAGTTATTTTTTACTTGGTTCGGAGCCTTTGTCGACTCCTACTCCAAGGCCCGCACGCAAGGATGCCTTAGATGGGCAATCCACTAGCAATTCACAATAATACAGATGAAGTTACAATTGCTTTTAAAGGAAAATAAGACCGACAAAAACTAAGGAATGACAAGAAAAGCGCGTTGTCGAAAGAGCGTCGCAAGAGCGTAGCACGACAAAGCAAGCAATGGAAGACCTTCTCATTGTTATGTTGACTCCAGCCTTTACCCTCCTTATATAGGAGGTTCGGGGTGCCTGGAACCTCCAAGGCGCCCTGAATATGACATAGCAGAGTCAACCAGGACGCTCCACGCGGCAAAATGATATTGCAGATATATTTTGCATCCCGGGCGCCCAGACCACTCTTTTCTAGAAATCCCTTCTCCTTCACAAAAGAGTTAGTCTGAGACAAAATGCAAATAATATAATCCTGCAAAACAAAGTGTTAGTATAGTTCAACATTAACAAGCAGAGTATTAGCTAGATTCTGTCTCCTCGAGACTAGAATCTAGTCATGATCTCGACATAGAGATCCGAAATGGGTCTAAGTCAAATCGAAGCCTAATGCTCCCTTCCCGGGAACACGTCCTCACAGTCACTCTCCTCCAGTGACTTACCTTCACTTATCTATCAGATGTCCGGTCAGCCCTTCGACCCGTCTGGACTTCGTGTTAGCTACTTGGTCAGCCCGTCGACCTAGCTGAGCTTCCCTGCAACACTGAGTTAGCACAGTATTAACAGAATTCAAGTATAACCTAGGGTTACCTCCTAGGGTTGCCTAGCTTCACTCACTAGGACTTCCATTACCTGGCTTCACTCACTAAGACTTCCTCCACCTAGCTTCACTTGCTAGGGCCCGGCTTCACTCACCGGAACTTCCACCACCTAGCTTCACTCACTAAGGCCCGACTTCACTCACCGAGACTTCCA
This sequence comes from Zingiber officinale, assembly GCF_018446385.1. Classification (NCBI taxonomy): domain Eukaryota; kingdom Viridiplantae; phylum Streptophyta; class Magnoliopsida; order Zingiberales; family Zingiberaceae; genus Zingiber; species Zingiber officinale. Next base: position 141,165,855 of record NC_055990.1, on the reverse strand, counting down.
CTTTGCCTAACCTTTGGTTAAGACTTACCTCTGCTAGTAATCTAGTCCTGACTAGACTTTTCTCTCCCAAACATCAAGTCCTATTTGGGTCAACCCTTGGTCATATTGTCAAACATCAACCCTAGAGGTCAATTGCACCAGCAAGCTCAAGCTTGAGTCTTAATGTTTGAGTTTTGATGTATGACAATATATGAAGATTGTAGGCGCAATTGTCCGTTTAGAGAGATTATTGGTGTAATTCCCCTCTGGTCAAGGGTTGACCAATTTGATGTGAAGAAGAGTCAATTAGGTCAAAATTGACCGAATACTTGATTGGAAAGTTCTAACTGGAGGTTAGGCAAGGGCAAGACCAACGGGAAGGTTGGCAGAAGAAGGAAATCCTAGTGAGTGATGCTAGGTGATGAAAAGTCCTAGTGAGTGAAGGTAGGTGATGAAAAGTCTTAGTGAGTGAAGCTGAGTGAAAAATCCTAATGAGTGAAGCTAGGCACTGAGGAAGTCATGGTGAGTGAAGCCAAATAGTTAAAAAAATTCTGGTGAGTGAAACCATGTGAAAGACCTAGTGAGTGCGGCTAAACAGATGGAAATCCTAGTGAGTGAAGCTAGGTGATGAAAAGTCCTGGTGAGTAAAGCCGTATGAAAAGCCCTAGTGAGTGAAGTTAGGCACTGAGAAAGTCTTGGTGAGTGAGGCCAGATAGTTAGAAATGAAGGACCGTTGCGGCCGGCTATAAGGGGGGGTTGGATAGCATGTAAAACTCAAAAAGACAAACCCTCCTCGAACTCTTTAAACTGACACTTGCATATATAAAGTAAGCTGATAAATTAAAAGCATAAAGAAAAAGTGAGGCACAAAAGGTTTACTTGGTTACAACCGATGTGGTTGTTAATCCAAGGAAGATTAAGCTCACTAAAAATCTCCTTCGGACGGAGAAGCCTTTTCCAGCAATGAAGCGCACAACAAAAGCTTAAAACAGAAAAGCGTACAAGTGTAGAAAGAATGCTTGAGTTCTCAGTTGAATATGAAGCTTCTGGACCAAGGCTATATTTATAGCCTTGGTCGGGGCGCCTGGAAGGGTTCCGGGCGCCCTAGGGGGATAAATTTTATCCCCCAGCGTTCAGATCGAGTCAAAGCTCGATCTGGTCAATATTCAGGGTCCGGGCGCCCGGAAGGGCTCCGGGCGCCCCGGAGCCCAAAGTCAACAGATGTTGACTTTTTCGTGCGGGACCTCTTCTCTGGTTCAGTCCCGCCACGGTCCGGTTCTTCCGCTCCGGATCCGCTCGCTTGGGTGATCTCGGCAATCCGGAAAAGGGCTCACCCGAACCCAACTTCCGGTCTTCTTGAGCGTGCTTCTTTCCGGCTTCTCGTCCCTCGGAATTGCCGCGTGTTTCCTTCTCGTCCACCAGCGTACTCATCCACAGTCTTCATCCCTCGGTCGTCAACCTTCTACTAGCTGCGTCTCTTGCTCCCCGAGCAATCTTCCGCTCCGGCTTTCGTCCCTCGGAACCACCGCGCACTTCCTTCTCGTCCGTCAGTGTACCCTTCCGCAGCGTCTCGTCCCTCGGACGCACAGCGTGCCGTCCTTCTCACTAGCTGCGTCTTCCGCTCGACTACCTGTGCTCCTAAGTTCCTGCACACTTAGACACAAGGTTAGAAACAAATGCAGGACCTAACTTAACTTTGTTGATCATACCAAAATAACCTTGGGGTTCCAACAATCTCCCCCTTTTTGGTGTGATCAACCCAAGTTAAGCTAGGGTCAAAACTAGACATAAAATTAAAACAAGTTATTGCAATAATGTGCAACAAAATTAAATTTCAAAAATTATGTTATTGCAATAATGTGCAACAAAATTAAATTTCAAAAATTTCCCCCTTGGCTTATACTAATTCTTCTCCCCCTTTGATCACAAAAAATGGGGTTTCAAGAAGAAGAGAAAAAAAAATCTACGGGTTAAAGACTTAGAAAATATTAAGATTTTTAAAAGAATTTTTCTAAGTTAAAAAAAAAATCCTAAGTAAAAATTTCACTTCGGCAAGAAGTATTTTTCTAAGTATAAAAATATTTTGAAAAATGTTTAAAAAAACTTTGAAAGCATTAATTAATTCTAATTTTAATGCTTTGATAGAAAGTTAATTAAACATTTATTTCAATATTTTAGCTTCCAGGTCGTGGCGAGGCACTAGGCCTTCTTGGTTATTGGAGCAGCAACCACTTCCTTAGACAAAGCCTCATAGAGAAATTCATTATTTAACTTTCTCACTGAAAAGCGCTAATTTTAATTTTAAAACTTATACTAAGCAAGATTTAGGAACCCAATAAAGGTTTCAGCCTACTGGATTGATTAAAAATTTCTTAGGGACATATTTTCTAGAGATATTCTTAATTTGTCCCGGGTGATATCTATAATACCAATTTAAATTTTTAAATTTACTTGAATTTTCAAATCATTATTTTCAAGTTTCAATTTTTCATTTTCCAATTTTGATTTATCTAATTCTTCTAGAGGGCAGGATTTAGCTAAAATTATTTTTAAATCTTTTATTTCTTTTTCTAATTTACAGCAGTCTTTAGTTAATAACTTAACAAATTTATAAAGTTTATCGGGAGGAAGAGAACGTACCTGACTTACCTTGTCAAGTTCATTTTCCGTGTCTCCCCCTGAACTGTTGCTTTTTTCTGACGAAGCTTCCCCTTCATCGATGCTCTTGATGCTCATTTCGGAAGAGCTTGACTCGAAGTCGTCGTCTTGATGACTTGTCATTAGAGCAAGTCCGGAGAATGCCTCGACTTCCGACTCCGACGACGTATCGTCCCACGTCGCTTTTAGGGCGTTTCGTTTTTTGATAGGCTTCTTACCCTTTTCCTTGTTCTTGTTCTTCAGCTTGAGGCAATTGTCCTTGACGTGCCCTTCTTCGTCGCAGTGGTAGCAGCGGATCGTCCTTTTCTTCTTCCCCTGCGGATGGTTAGTAGATCTGGATTTACAAAGCTTCTTGAATCTTCTTACCATCATTACCATTTCCTCGTCATCGAGAGAAGATTCCGACTCTGGTTCGTCTCTCGAAGCTTTGAGGGCGACGTTGTTCTTGGACTCCTTCATTTCTGCACATCTTGACTCATGCACTTCAAAAGTAGAAAAAAATTCTTCTAACGGGATCTTTTCTAAATCTTTAGAAATATAAAAGGCATCTACTAGTGATGCCCATTTTAAATTTCTAGGAAATGAATTTAGTGTGTACCTTAGCGAATCTCGGTTACTTACCGTTTCTCCGAGATTCGACAGTTCGATGATGATCTCTTTGATTCTCGAGTGCAGGTGCGCGACTGTCTCGTCTTCCCCAAGTTGCAGGCTGCACTACAAAAAAATAAGGGTTTAGCAGCGGTTTTCAAGGCCTATACCAGCGGTTTACGACCGCTGCTAACCCTATTGCACCGGTTACAAAACCGGTGCAGGTGTTGGCAACGCTAAATGCAATCGAAACGGTAATACTGACCGGTGGTTTAAACTTATAAACCGCTTCTAATGCTTACCAATAGCAGCGGTCTTAAGGTGGACCTTTAGGAGCGGTTAATAACCGCGTATATAGATCAATATGGGCCGCCTTACGGTGGACCTTTAGGAGCGGTTAGTAACTGATTCCGAAGGTCAACTTTTACAAACAGTTAAAACCGGTCTTATAACTTACTTTGCAATTTAAAATTGACTTTTTAGAAGTGGTCTAAAACCGACACAGAAGGATGATTTATTAGAGGCGGTTGTAAACCATTTTAGAAAATAGTCGTTTAGATGCGGTTGTAACCGATCCTATAAGTTTATTATACAACAGTGACACTATCTATAGGAGCGGTTTTAAACCACCTCTAAATATACATAATTACCATATTTAAAAATGCTTTTATATCATATTGTACCTATAGATTTCCAAAATAAATGCTCAATTTAAATCAATTGATAATATTAATATTTCACTGCAGAAATCTAATTTATATTCATAACACAATTTGGATTACCAAATAAACAAGTCATATTCATATTTAAGTTCAAAATATTCATAACATACATTTAACACCACACTATACCACTAATACAATCCTTTCTTTAATTCCCAAAATATATAGAAACTTCAATAACAAGTTTTCTCCGCCAATAAAGCATCAAAAGGCATTTGCTTCAAGCGACAAAAGGCATTTGCTCCAACCTTCAATAGCAACCTTAAAAAAAAATGCAAACTTCAAATAATGCAAAGACATATAGAAGGGAAAAAGACATAAAAGACTATATAGCTATAAAGAATGATGAATACCCTTGCGACTTTAGTGATCAAAGTAAGAATATAGTTTTTTGCTTCATAACAGTAGCAATAGCCTTTTTAAAGATTCATAACATCATGCTAACCTAAAATGACTAGCATATGACCATTTTCGAGAAGAACAAGCAATCTATTCATATGTTTGGCCAATCCAACTATTTAGTAGTTGGAAAAAAAATACAATACAGGATGAAATAGAAAATTTAGACAAGATCAAGGCACAAAGCAGCTATACATGGTCTTCATAAACTACTTTAACTCGTTCAATGCTTATCTAGTCAAGGTTGTGAGATATGATATTGCAGATCTACAAGATTTCCATCATCAACAAAACTCAATATGAACCATGAAATATCCAAGTTAAATTCTATAAGGAATAAACAACTTTTTTAGATTTTTAGAGAGACCATGGTAAAGGATATCTCATTGTAGCACCTGTATAGAGGAAGTAGTCTGTAGTTTAATATCTCAAGGAGCAATATAGACATTCCAGGCTTGTTCAAAAAAGATAATGATCGTTGGGTCAAATTCTGCAGATACAAAAAATAAAGTTACAAAAGAGCACATTGTTCTAGTATATTGCTAGCAAGCAAATAATGTAAATTTATCAATTAGGTAAGGTTTTTTTTTCGGTTGAACAATTCAATTTCCTGAACCAGTACAGCAGAGGTCACTTCAGCGAGGTAAATTTTCACAGTTAACAGCTCCAATCAGAGCTATCATACATAGCATCTCAATTAAGTTGAGAGATGATCAAGATTGATGCAATAACCAAAGCAAGATTTGATCTTACTGCTTAAGAAGCCAGAAAAGGCATCGCACTAAGCAATTAACATCAGCCAAAATCATACTTTGAGACTTTAATGAAGTCATACTTTACGACTTTAATGACTATATACTAACTTCACAAAATAGTAAACTTATAGAGTCACAAAATGGAGTTTGACCTTGAACCTAATTCAAAATTTAATTGTTTCCAGTTTAATTGTGATAAACAAGATGAGCTGCTAAAACTTCATCTTAACAAAAACATTTGTATTTAAAAATTTCTAACCTGTCTAGTTATTATCTGATTCTGGTGATGGGGAGGATCTACATCTATTTCCTTCCGCAGTTGATGAAACTTGTTGTTGCATAATATTTGTAAGCATAACTGCCATCTACAAAAATAAATAAATTTGCTATCATGTACTTAACTATACAAATAATTTTAAACAAATTCTTTTATTTTATTAATGTTATTACCTATGCCGGTAATGATTCAGGTCCATGAGAACCTCCAGCACTACCCGACATCATACTGAGCATTACCCGTGCAAAATTTTGGATTTGATCATTTTCTTTCATTTGTCTTTTCATCTGCTCTATTTCCATTTGTCGTTGTGCTTCTCGCAACTCCATATCTTTAATTT